>NC_089980.1:122222459-122837355 GCF_036417845.1 Apteryx mantelli
GGGAAGGATCAGGAAAAACACTGATGCGCTGCTGAAGTAACTGCTTTTTGAGTGATACCTGCCAAGCAGTCTTCCCACAAGCACAGCTTATCTGCCACAGCAGAGGGACAAGTGAACGGTTTGCAATTTATCACCAGGAGCTTCCATGATTTCCCTCTAAAAAGTGTGACAGCTCAAGGGAATCCTTGCCAAAAAACATTGGCTGCCACCCTCCCTGGGACAGCTTCCACGTAAAACAGACCAGCAGTACAGACTTCTGGTGGCTTTTACTATTAACAAATGTCATCCACTAAAGCAGCTGTACAATTGAAAAACTAAATTACAACTTAACTTTGCTAAAACTTTTCCTCGGGCTAATTCACAAACACTGTGCTTATTCAGATTATTATTACTGCTGTTATTATTAGCAAAACACAAATTGCAGCATTTCCCAAAGACTTCAAACTCTCTTCACTTAGGGGACAATCCTCTGTGAAAACAGCTATCATTATCATAAGTGAACCCAGGAGAAAGAATTTTAAGCAGATGATTGATTTAAAAGCTTGGAGGAATTGGTGCAGTTACCTGATCTTGATGGGATCATTGAGACAGCGCTTGGAGAAGCTGCCTCGTCCTTCTCATGGGTTCTGAAAGAGCAATCGCATGAGAGACATCTCCATGTGAAGAAAGTGGCTAACCAGTGTTCAAGGCAGTTTCGTTTGCAGGTTAGGATACCGAACCTGGCTGGAGGCAGCAGTCAAACCAAGTAATACAGCTCAAGCCATCAGCTGCTTCTGACAGTTATTTTCCACGTGAGTTGACCATGCTAGTCTCCAATTGCTGTGATCACGACAAAAACAGCCTTGTTTTGCTGTTTGAACATTTATGCATGTAGTCACATATTTAGAAATATTTTAACCTTTGTGTAGCAATTGTTGAGAGCTGTATTATTATGTCATTTTAATAAAAATCACTATGACATTTCTAGGTGATATTATTGCTCAGTTTATATATATAAAAACATCTCCAGGTAGCAGTCATCCTGGCAAGCAGCCAGCATAAGCCCATTACTTGGGTTCTTCCATAGGTAAAAATCAGTCATCTGTGAGGAAGACCCAATCCTTTCTAACCGCATGATTCATCTATCTGGAAATCTCTTCCCCTTTGTACAGAAATACTCCTTGAACAGTAATAAAGATGTAAATCAGCACTTGCTCTTTTGGAGATCCTATTCAGAATGCAGAAGGGTCTCTCCTGGTGCACTGGGACCTCTGATAATTCTTGTAGCATCTGGGGGAACAGTTTGTTAAGGAGGTTGCTTCAGATCATGTGTTGTGACACTCGGTCATGTTTGTGTCTTAGCAACACTTTACAACCTACTCTTCTCCTTTTTTTCCTTCTCTGAAAAGTGTCTTGTGAGAAAAATAGGATCATAGAAGTTTCAGTGCTTAAGGTAATATAAGCACTTTATCACTTTATTTTATGTAGCAAGGGCTTGAGGCTAGGGCATGTCCAGAGGTGGTTCAGCTCCTTTGCCTTTCAGGAAGTTGGTGTCATAGGTAGGATGTCCCCCGGGAACTGCTATGAGCAACCTCCCTCAAAATGGCACTGTTGTAGTGTGCTTAATATATCAGCTGCAGTCACAAGGCCTGTTGTTTCCCTGTCAGGATCTGACTGGGATTTGCCTGTGCTCTTCTTACCAAACAACTGTATGATGTCGGGAACTCGTATGACTTGGACTGGCTGCCTGGAGCAGCCCAGAGTAATGAGAGTCTGGAGACCAAACACGGAGTTATAAAATATTACCTGAGTAAAACAGCGAGATGGGAAAGTTTGTCGAAAAGGCACAAGAATTGGAAACTGTGGGCTGGTTAGTGAAGGATGAACTAACTTAAATCCCAGGAGCTTGTGGTTTTGCTGCAACTACGGTGCAGATGATTAACGGGAGAGAGTACAGATGGCAGCTGAAGCAGGTGTACCAAGGAAATCTGATCTGAGCCTGCAACGTCAGGCTGTACTTGCGCCACAAAACAAGGATAGGGATGTTTGGGGGTTGTTGTCAGATAGTCTGGACATGAGTATGAGCCTGAACTCACGCCCAAATCCAAGCAAGCGTGCAGTTATCCATGTACAGTCATTAAGGCGTAGCCACATGAGTTTTGTGGAGCTGCTACCACGCAGTTTGCTGCGAGGCAAACTCAGCTGACATTTTCTTTATTTGGATAGTTCTTGCAGAATATCAGGAAGAGAGACATTACACTGAGTGACTGTAGAGTAGGTTGTGTGCCTTCTTGAGGTGTTGTTGTAGCTGTGTAAAGATAAAGAAACCAAAGCCTTGAGTGTGCAACACAGCAAATACATGGCAGAAAGTGGAGCTAAGTACCTACAGTATCTTGATTCATCCAGCACATATTTTCATTGTGTGACTATGCTCTTCTTTTCCATAGCTTGAGATTTAAGCTTGAGTTTTCTTAATTCAATACATGATCTGATTATGTGCTTTTAATACTGCAAGAGAACCCTTATCCTTGGTATTATTTTTTCTCTTCTTGTCTGTTCTGAAGTAATCCTCTAGATTGAACACAAGATTATTCAAGAGTTCAGATTTAAATGCTAATTTGTGTTGAAAGATAAACAATAATAATTACTCCTAGTTGCATGTGTTCAGTTCTTCCTAACCAGCAAGTGCATGGCACTTCACAAATACTGAGACAGTCTTGCTCTTGCTGTGTCAAAGAAATGCAAGTAATAAATTTTGGCACTCAACATGAAACAAATCTGGTAGTACATGTGTATGTAATGAAAGAATTTAATGGTTTATGTTGCTTTACTACACCAGCAGACTCACCTCCTGGTTAAAGAAACTGGGGAGTGGCTGTGTGGGACAGGAGTAAAGAAGGTACAGCCTGGAGGGCTGCGAGGGCAAGATACTGTAAACACAAGGGAGAAAAGTTTGCACTGATACTTGTGTCCTCACTTTATTTCTTCATTATGCTTGTCAAATTCCAGAAAGGGATGAGTTATACTGAATGTGTTCGTGGAGCAGGTTGGGATTGACGTCTCCTCACATTACTCTTGCATCTGTTTCAAAATGGGAAAACTAAAGAATTGCACGTAAGGGGAAAGTTTAGAAACAGAAATACTGCAGTAGCAAGTATCACTTAAGCACAACCAGTCCCAGGCTCTGTCTGACAACCACCAAACAAATTTCCTTTTATAAATCAATCAAGTTGATTTATAAACAGTGTTAGCTTGTTTGCCCTTATTACTCCCATTGGAAATATTTTTCATAATCTCACTGCTTTGTTTTAAAGTCAATAAAAATCAATTTGGGTACCTTGATACTCACGGTCTGCTTTAACTTAAAGAGCACACTTTCTTTCCCGTGGATTTTTAAATCAAAAATATTCAATTTAAGATCACATTCACACTGATGGTTCTGCACTGGGAGCTTCACTACAGACCACCTGGCATTGTTGCAGTTTTCAGTATTTTAAATCATCCGTGGTGTTGTTTTTTTCACTCACTGCCAGTGCCCTAAAGTAATTCCAGCCTGGTAAAAAAGACTGTGCCAGCATGGCAATAATGGGATGAAGAAGGCTTTAGCCACCTGCTCACCCTCCCAAACATTGCCAGTTTTATAATTTAAATGTCTACCACGGAGAACAGAAGAAAGCGATTGCTAAATTAGCCAGCTAAATAGCTTGGGTCTATTAACGCTTTTACTAGATAATCCACCAATACCGATACTTGATTGTCACCCCTAGAGGTACAAACTGTTCCCTGTTCTTAAAATGATTTTCTTTTTTTTTTTAATACAAGCATTTTGGTACAAGCTTAAAAGAGAAAAGTGAAAATAACAATAAAAAAAGTAGAACGTGACGTTGTCTGCAGACTGATGCTATATCAATGCAAGTAATTTGCTCTAAGTGCAACAATTTAACTACAGTGAATTGAAGTGCATTTGCTATCACTTTGCTATGCAGGTTAAAGATGTTTTCCTTAATTACTGTGTTCGTACACTTCTGCATTACATTGAATTAGCCACTCAGCATGGTGGATTGATAGCCCAGAATTCAGTGGTCACATGTCCTGCCCTGCACTCCGTGATTTTTTTCTTTTCTATAGGGTATTCATAGATCCTTAGCAGAAAATACAGGAATTCTGGGAATGGAGATCAAATTAACCAAGTTGCATGCTTCCTTTGCTGGCATTAAAGAAATGCTGTACATTTTACCCATTTCAGCCATTCAAAGCATTTTAAGCCATTTTCAAACAACTGTCAGGCAGCCTGTGGGAATCCAATGTTGCTCTCTGTTACTGTTAAGAACAAAATGTTGCACTTGCATTTGGAATACCTTATTTATTTTGTTTTGTAAGTACAACTAATAATCAAATTAAAAATGTGATTAAGAAACAAGCTAACAGATTTCAGTGCTACCTGTCATTAATCACAACCCATCACCAACCAGTGACCAACTCCATCTCACTAGGCAAATAAGTCCTTAACAGACTCCAATGCATGCAACATGCAATGCAGATGTTTTTTAACATATTCCACTTTTAAAGATTGGAATGATTTTATTCTAGTTTTTACTAAGCAAGAGTATATGTTGTGCAGGAGAAAGTTTTTGCCATGCAGCTAGGTCACCCCCCTCTTAATCTGTTCATATATTTATGACAAGTTGGTTTGAATGAAATGCACTGCAATCAGGAATTAATCTAGTAATAAATTGCTTTTAGCTGGAGTCACTAAACTTTGTTGCTCAAAAATAAGAAAAGTTGTTAGAAATAATTGGCCAAAATACTCAAGAATTTTTAAAGAATACTGAAAAATACTGAAAAGCAAAAACTGAGAGTCACT
This sequence comes from Apteryx mantelli, assembly GCF_036417845.1. Classification (NCBI taxonomy): domain Eukaryota; kingdom Metazoa; phylum Chordata; class Aves; order Apterygiformes; family Apterygidae; genus Apteryx; species Apteryx mantelli. The sequence goes on from NC_089980.1 coordinate 122,227,303, forward strand.
TGTGACTTTATCAAGGTAGTTTAATTTGCTTCTTGAGCAATTAAAGATGAGTCATTTCAAGCCAAAGCTTTGTTTATAAGTTTGTTCCAGCAACACTTGCAGTAGAAAACACTGTCCTGTGCAACATTTGGCTTCAGCATGGCAAGATACAAGCTCACCAATTTGGCCACTGTATTTTCAGCCCATTATGCCAGGGGATAAGGAGGCATATTAATAATCTGTTGTGTGAAATATAGGTCAAAATCTCCAAAGCTCTTTGCTATAGAAACATAGCCAAAAATAAAAGCCAATGCTTCCATTAACTGACTGGCTCCTGATCTTTGAACAGACTGAGGCTATACATCTTTTTTCTTGAATTTAGTGGAAAACAAGGTTATGTTTGTGGAGTAGGTCCAAATTAATAGCTTTAAAGGACGTATGAAGTTGGAAGCTTGAAGCATTCATGTCAAATGAAAAGTAGATAAATTTGTTTTAAGCTTAGATACTGCTGGGATATCATCATCTGTTGTGATCAAATGTCTACTGAGAAGCCCTTTTGGGATGCACTTTGAATGACACTGTTGTAGTTTCAGTTGGCAAATACTGACTGATAACTTTGACAGGTTTTAGGACAGACAGCAGGGTTTCCAGAAGCTGCCGGTGTGCTTTCATATCTGGTTTGTGGGCTTCTGCATTTTCAATGACATTTGCATCGTGCAGAATAAGTATTACAAGCCATCTCCATTCCAAGTGCCCACTCAGTGTATTAAAAAACATTGTTGATCCTGGTTTTGCAAGGCTGCATTGGTTTGTTTCTCACCGGTTTCCCATTCTCCAACCGCTGCCCCTGGCTTGCTTGCCTCTTCCTTCATTGCTATGTAACTGCTAGAAAAATTAGCCGTGAAGCACAAGGCGGCACCAGTGCGATCAGATGCCAGCTTTGGTGTTTTCTAATTGACATCTGTTTTTCACTCATCACTGCTCAACATAATACAGGGATGGAGCAAATAATAAGTGCCAGTATGATCATATCCCCGCTGAGTTGCCTCACCAACAGCACTTTAGAGTACCAACAGGCACACACACTCTTATCATGGTTTGTAACTGCCCTAGGCTGGCTGCTGCCTGCAGCAGCCATCTGATACAGCACCTTGTGTGTCGCTACGTGTGTGGAGTCTCTCCAGAATGGGCATCTCCACCTGCCAGCAGGGAGAGATTTAATTCCCAGGGACGCTACTGCAGGCACCATTCAGTAGACTGGTTTAGACATCTTTCACAACAGAAGCAGCATTTCACCGACTGTCCAGCTCTCTCCTTCACCCACTTCAGACATCTCTTCCCCATCATTTTTCATTGGGGACTGCTGTGCTCAGGTTCAGGGAGCATGGCCACACAGACAAAAGCCTCAGCTGCAAAGACTTCACATTGACAGGACGTTTTCTTCAGTAATCAGCTCCCTAGCCAGAGGCCTAGTAATATCTTGGCAATTGACGTTCTGAGGTTCTGACATTGTGAGGGCTGAAGAAATTATGAATTTGTGAAGAAATGTCTATTCTTGGCTAGTTTTGTCGCTGTTCTGATGTCCACTGGAAATGTTCAAATATGAGCATTTATGCCAGTGTTTGACCCAGAATGCTGAGCTCTTTATGTCCCATAAATTAGCACTTTTCGCCACTTCAGTAAAATATTCACAGGTATCTGACTATTTTTTCCTGGTCAGCATTATAAGTGCCCATGTTAGAGACTAGGATCAGGTAAAAAGGCAAATAAACCACGAGGTGAATGAGGAAGTTTCGAGTTGTGATTTAAGACTGCTGCTTCTGAGTAATCTTGTATTTAAACACATCATTACTTCTTTTTATTGCTAGTCAGATTGGTTGTAATGAAAATTAGATTCTTCAGCAGAACTAGCATGAACCTCTGTTATTATTTCAAAATGTAATATTGTTTTTGAAATTCAGAAAATAACTAATTTCAGTGAAAAAAACAGAGAAATGTTGAGTAATTTTATGTCCTAGCACTGCACACAGGTGCTAGGAAATGACTACTGCGTTCATAGAGAGATAAGTACATATTCTTTTTAAAAGTTTTTTGGTTTAGTAGCTTTTAAAGTCCTTAATCTTTGTCAACATGATCGGTAATAGATTAGGAGCCCTCTTTTTGACCCATGCTCACAAACAGATTTGTCCCTGCGGCTTCTACAGGGAACAGAAAAATGAAATGAAGGGGCTGCTTCTGGAAGGAATATACCTGGAGCATCTTTATTTGGTTGATTATCAGTTCTTAATGATAGCCCACTAGCAGTGGTCAGTGGGACAAGGCAATGACATAAAGACATAACCGGAAAGTTTGGATGATAAAAACCATCAACCCAGAAATAACTACAGAAGCACTAGAAGACCAACCTGACAATTCCTTTTGGTGTGGAAAGGCATATGGGCAGCATGATCTTGGAGGTCCCATTGATTGCTTCTGATTGCTTCTGTTAGCCCTTAACAAGTTTGATAGTGGTCAATCAATTGTACAGTAGAGGTCTGAAGCACAGTTTGCTTGTCGAAGACCTGGGAAATCCAGGGCAGGGTGCTCATGATCAGTTGAGATGGAAGATAGACCCAATACTCATGTGGGAGAAATGCATAAAGAACCCTGATAACAAGTTACATGAAAACATGGGCCTGTTTGCCCAAATGAGCAAATAAGAACACAGTTGCTCCTTAAAATATTGTGGATGCTAGTGGAATTTTCTACGCTCATTTCTGGAGATTTTACTTCCATAGCTTATGACAATATTGAGGGCAAGAGAAAAGAGTTTAACTATAACCTAAGGGACTGCTCAATGTCAGTGGGATATTCTTCTGAAAAGCTGAAAGAGAGTTGGCATATCTAGTGGCAAGGCTAGATATTTGTTACCATTATACACTCAGGTGAGAAATGCCTGCTATTGTACAACATGTGGGAGAGCAAAGGATTACTACTGAGAGGTGGATAAAAGCAAGAAACATTCTGAACAGCTCAAGAGGATGCCTAGATAAAATGCATGAAGCAGTCAAGGAAACAGGACCTCCCATTTGTTGCCCAAAGAAGACCATGGTTAATGACTACACTGTCAGCAAGGAAGCACATTTGTATTTGATATTATTAGGGATAACTGTATGGCGTGGGTGTTCTGATATGTATAGTTTCAACTGTATTTGGATAATATTTTTCATAAAAGTAGTAGTAACAAATTTAAATAAGACAATGAGTCTTTAAAGGAAAGAAAATTATTGAAGATTGTGAAAAAAGACCAATAATTATGAAGAATGGCCAAAATAAGATTCTTCTTATTGGCCCTGTAATTAAGCAGAGAGAAGTGGTAGTCCCATTATGATGCGTTGAAGTTTTGTTTGTCTCTAGGTTATGTACTTCCTCTCCAGCTAAGGGTGCTCTGAGGGTTTAGCATTACCTCTCTGCTTCAGGTGCCACTGTTAAGATGAATTCCAGCCTTCACAGAACCTCTCTGGCTTTTAGAAATTTGTCAGGTTCTTTGAAAGAAGTAAAGTTCTTCCTCCCACGATTATAAGTGCTATGAAAAATCAGAAACTGAGATTTCAGAAGACAAATGGCCTGGATCAGGTGGAACGTATGAATTCTGAAATATCTCAGTGGTCCAATTAAACCATGTTCTTTATGAAGACTCAGCTTCATGAAAAAATGAGTATACTAATAAAACTGTGAGTCACCGTGGCTCTATTATTGATTTTTGTTATCTTCCTGTATCCGAGGCAACAATAAACATGATTTATATGCACTGTGTTTAATTTCCCGTGGTGTTCTAATCTTGCATTGGTGTGGGGGAAAAGTCAATGAAAATGGATGGTGAGCAGAAAGCAAATTAGGATGCAGGCAGCTAATGTGGCCAGAAATTGGGGGGGTTCATATTGCAGAGATAGCTAATACTTTTGCATCTCTAAAGCTGATGCCTTTTAGAGTATATTAAAAGAAAAAGAATTATATGGCTGATAAGGCATAAAGATGGACCTGTCTGTACCCACAAAAAGTACCAATTTAAATGCCCTTGTGCAAATGAGTCATAATATAGTGCCTAACACTTATGAGCATTGCTTTCCTCCACAGCACTGCCAAGCAGGAGCAAGTTTCTGTAAGGATGTTCACATAGCAATCTTGTGTAAAGTCCAGATAAGCTAATCCATGAGCAGGTTCTGCCTGCTATGATAAATCTCCTCACTGAACCACATGGATCATACAACATACATGTTATCACAGGAGCTTCCAGTGTTTTTCTGTGTGTTTCCTATGTCATGCAGGTATTTTATGGATAGATATCTGTAAACAGGCCTTAGGCTCCACAGTGGCATCATTTGCAAAAATTAATTCAATTTTTTAAAGTATAGGCAGACCACAGAAAAATTGCTATGGGTTATTTTCTGATTCCTTATTTTCAGATACATTGTTGGTACTTTTCTTTTTTTTTTGATTCAACATTGAATTGGCCCTTTTCATTTATTGGCTTTGATAATATCCACTATATGACTGCGTTCCGGTTCCTGTCCAAATGGTGCTATTTAACTAAATGCTATTTAGCTTTCCAGAAGGTACAATTAAGTCTATGGCTTCCGGCAGAGTCATGACCCTCATGCCTCCATGTGTACCACCACAGCCAGTATGGGGATGTGATACAGAAGAGGCCTCCTGGCTGCCTGTCAGAATTGGAATGAAGAAGCGATGCCAGAACAGTTGATTCAAACAGGAATCAGTGCTGACTCCTGCTAGCAGGAAAGTGCTTAGGAGTGAAAGTGCAAACACAGATTGACTTCTGCCCCTCATGAGATTACTTACTGTGGCTTAAGAAGTCAGAGGTGTTGATTTAAAAATAGGTGTGATATGGACACAGAAAACTTAAAGGCAAAGTAGCTACACTTCCGGCAATGTCAAATACCCCTGTAGAGAAAGCCTCAGAGAGTAAAGAAAACAGAATCCTTTTCTGATGAGCAGTTATTTGTAGGACAGTTGTAGCCACCAGAGAGGAATATCCCAAGAAGTTCAACTTTGTCTCTGCTGCTTGTTTTTGGAATAAGAAAAAGGTCACATGCTAAGGCAATGACAGTTTAAGTCTTTGTGAGCAGCTGCCTCTTTATGGTTCATTTTGTGCCTTGACATTAAATGATGTTACTTTTTCTTCCAGAGAAATTCAGCTCCGTAGGTAGTGAATTCCTTTTGGGCTCTATTCCTTGGCTCTGCTCTCCCTCCCTTCTCGAATGAATGTGGAGATCCTTAACCTACTTTTACACCACTGCGAGGCTGGGAGCCCGTGCCTGCTCCCATTGAGGACAACTGGAACATTGCCACTCACTTCAAAAAGAGCATGGGCAGGCTTCTAATTAGTTAACATTCGTAAAGTGCTTGGAGGTACTTAGGCAACAGATGTTATATAAATGCAATTAATATTATTATGTTGCTATCATGACTTGCAATGCTACACTGCAACTTTGTCAACAGGCACCTTACTTCACACTTAAGTGCTGTGTGTTTGCAGGATTGGGGTTTAGTTAAACACAGATGAATAATCTTTTAAACGTCAATACAACTTTTCACCTACATAAAATAAAGCTTCCATGTTAGTCTCTTAGAATAAGAAAATTTGTGTGAAAACTCTTTGAGTTAACAGAAGCTTGCTCTTTCTGGTAAAATTATAAAACATAGCTGTTTAGATGTTGTATGCCTGAATCATCATAGATATCCAGGGGATAGCAATGGAATAATAGATACAGATAGGCAAATACTATTTAATACTGATCATTCAACCATTCACAACAGCTTTTTCCAGTTAATTGTCAAAATTTAATTTTATCTTCCAGTGATACAGGGAAGTCCGCTAACACTGATGAGTATCATAGGTGACATTACTACTTCAGAATAATTTTTTACTTACAACTTCCATGAGAACAAAGTTATTTCTTTATCATTTTATGGAACTCACAAATATGTTTCAAAATCTATAGGTATTTCTTAGCAATTTCATACAGGATTCTTCCAATTAACTTGCTCAGTATTGCTGAAATCTATCAGTTTGAGGCCACTACAGCCTAGATGCTTGGAAAGACAATCAGATGAATGAAAGTCCTTGAAATCACCTATTAATATGTAAGGGCAGCCAGTCCAGACACCACAAGGCAGATGTAATAGGCTTACCAAAGAATGGTTGCTGCCAGAGAGCTGGTAGAAGGAGGCAGATTTCATATTATTCATGCCTTGTTGCACCAGCAATGGCAATATTCTTTACAGTGAAATCCAGTGCCTGGAAAGGAGTAACAAGCATAAACTCCTCTCCAGTGCAAACAAGTCACTAAAATGTGCTACATGTTACATGGGCAGAGCCATCATCCTTTATGAAAGCTATAATAGGCATTTACAGATTGATTTAATTATGTTCCATGAATCACTGACTTGCTTCCAAAAATACAATCACAATATAAAATCCAGCAGACAAAAGTATTCTGATAGATTTTTAATAGGATATAAAATTCACCCTTTGTATCATATCCCTGCAACTTTCGAACTATGTTCTTTATGCATTTGTGTTGCTCAGAGCCCCAAACGAATATTTTATAGTAGGTCCTTTTTGTGTTCTAAGCACTTTGTTGTCATGTGATACAAGCATTATGACAGTCAACAATTGGGTTATCCTTAATCAAAAACAATGTCATGTAAATGAACTGAAACTTGATCATGCCTGGAACCAACATGAGTACAGAATCAACTGTTCCTTGAGATTTCTACAGCTAGAGTTATATAAAATATTCAAAGCTCTGTAAAAATATGAGTTCAGGCATTCATTCTACTATTGCACATAGAAAATTTATAAATGACACCACAAATTAAGACTACTAAAAGACATGCTTGTACAACTCCTAAGTCACCTGATTTCATCAGGTAAGAATTTAATGTTTATCTTGGGAGGAAAGGGGGCCTGCCATTTCAGCAGTAGCATGGATTTATGATGGATTAATGTGTCCATGTATTTACCATTTTAGACACTAGCTTACATAGTTCAGACTATAACCAATGGAACTTGCAGGTCATCTGTGGTAATATATTTTAAGAACAAAGCAATCCCATAGAAATGAAAAAGACCTCAATGACAAAATAAGAATTTGTATAGTGAAGCAAGCGAAACCTGCTTTCCAAGGGGAAAAACATAATTCACACTATCAAATCACACAATCACCACTTGTATTCTTATGTTTCTTTCATGCTTCTGGAAGCACATGAAGAAAGTAATGCTTGATATAGACAGCTGTTTTACTAATCTTTAACTGATGGGGAGCCTGAGGTACATGAATGGTTAAGTCAAATATTTTCAAGAAGCACAACTGATCTTAGGGTTTCAATTCTTTGACACATAATGCGAGGCACGTGGTGTTTGACGTGAAGAAATATTTAGCTCACTATTCCAGTCATGGCCTAAAAAACATAATGCCAATTCATGCAGCTATTGATACATTCAGTGTCTGAACACTTTCAGCCACAGCATCTCTTTAGGAGAGGATGTTCAACTGTTATTCACTGTAACTGCCTCTTTGCAGGCACTTTTAAGGTTAGCATTCTCAAGGCTACTGTTCCCTACTGAGCAGGTAGGACCTTTCATTCTCTGAAATTATTTGGCAATATTAAAATGCAAGATGCTTCTTTGCACTCTGTCTAGCAAGTGATTCAGATTTTTTTTTCTATAAAAGTTAGGTTTGCAATCTTAATTTCCATTCCATCAGTCTTTGTGCTGTACAGAGACACTACAGCTAGCTCTCAATAAGCTAGCTCAGTACACAGACATGTGTTCCTGAAAAAAGCCATGGTCCCACCTGTCTCCATGCTTGACCAGTTCCCTTCAGCCAGGTACCAGCTCTGAAGTGCATGCAATTTCTCAGCCAGTTCAACAACTGGCGAGGAGCAGATCTAGAGAGAGAAGTCTGGAATTTGCCAGTCATAACCACTGAAGTGGCACATGAATGCAGCTACCTTGGTTACCTGAGCTAGCTCATGCAGAGATAGTTTGGGAAGCTTCTGACACCACTTCATTGCACTCTGTGGACATAATCTTTCTTCTTTTTGTAATGTTTATAAGCAACTACTTTAGTTTTCAAGGTGATTGATTAAAAATACAGGTTAAGGTCAAGCTGCCTAAATAATTCAAATTCTGTAGTGGAGTTAAATCATCATATTGAGTCCTGTATGAATAATAAGGATGGTGAATTTCTATACCTGACCTCCATTCAAATTCCTCCAGCTCAGTATTTTAGGCTTGTAAAAGTTTTACACTGAAGCTTGAAGAGAAATGTTGTACATAGGTTCCTTGGTAATAAATGTGTTGATTTTGCATTGAAAATGAAGATCCTTCAGACTGGGCTTCCATTTTTCAGGAAGAAGACAGGGAATGAAGTTCCCCCAGTTCTGGATGCCTAGAAGGAGTTGACTTTATTCATCTGACATACCTCTAGCATTTGTCATTTATAGAGGTACATATTCTTTGCTGATCAGGCTGGAGACAAACATTTTGTCCATGTAGTATGACCTCCTTCATGAAACACCACAGGGCTGCCAAGTATTAGCTGTCATCTAAACTAGACCATATCCTTGGAAAAATATCCTAGCTTGATGTTAAAATTGACAGTAACAGACAACAAACTCCAACCCTTCATAAGTGCTCTCAGATTTAAAAAGTGTTCCTTATTTCTATTCAGAATATATCTAGCATCAGTGTAATTAGCATGTGATTCAGAGGGACATTTCTCCTTTGTGTTGAGCAGAGTTATTTATTAAGACAATCCCAGTCCCAACTAGAGACGACCAATCACAGTCATCTCTTATGCTGCTCCACTGAACCAAACGGAATTTGCCCCAGAAACTCTACTAACTGTAATCTACCCTGTTAAATACTTCTACAATCACATTTCTAATATTTTTTCTTTAGATTTTTAAATAAAATTTCTTCCCGATTATGTACTTTCTTTTTCTTTACAGTGCTTAACAAATGTGGGCAATTCTTGACTAGGAAGTGGCATGTTCTATAGAACAAGATCATTGATTTCATACTTGAAAAATTATAAGGACTTGTCATTTAAGAACTTGAAATTTTTCTTCAAATTATTATACTCATGAACTGAAACAAGAAACATAGAATATTCTCCAGCAAAGAGACAAAGACAGCAGCAGCATATTACACAATACTGAATACTGTGGATCTGTTTTATGCTGTTTCAGAACATTCAGGAAATTATTTGTTATATTTGATACTCATACCCTGTTAATTCAAAGAGATACTATCAAATAAATGTTGCAGCAGTGACAGTCCTTATATCCAGCAGCAGAAATTTTATGATAAAATAAGAAACAAAAAAGCTGTCCAGAACACTATATTTATTTCATCTAACTAACCTGATAATGTGCACTTATTAATAGGAATGTTTACCTCTACAGACTTATATGTTTTAATTTTACTATGGATCTTAAATATATGTAAAGTACACCCAAGCTCTGAGTATACTCTTTCTGATACTGAAGCCCCTCTATCTACCAAACAGCAGCTCCAGCTTGTCAAAAGGATCCTCTGTGCTATGACTGATGCAGGTGGAGTCTTATCTGACTACCACAAAAGACAGTGAGTCTTTTTGTTTTTTTCTGGGTTTAGACACCGCTCCAGCAGGTGAGCTAAATTATTAGTATCAATGCTCAGGTTTTGTTTCCTTGGGCTCTCAAAAGCTCTTGACCTTCATCATTCTTGTTCTAATAATAATGATCTGGTGAATGATTTGTCTACCAAGATTTTTTTAATGAACCTTTTTTGATCTTTCTTTGTTCATTTCAAACTTAGCTACAATCCGAAATGTAGCCACGTGGACATCATCAAGTTTGGAACCAATATATGGCTAGGGCAGTGATTTGTGTGGATGACCATATGCATTTCATCTCATGCTTCAGTTGGCAATCATATGGGTGCTCTATTTGTTATTCACAAACAACATTCTCTTGTTATTCACCAGGTTACTGAGTTTATTACTGAACAGTTTACTAGCTCTCAGTTTATTATTAATCTGTTTACTATTAAACAGTTAAGTAGGAAAATACAGCAGCCTGTAAGAGGGGACTGACTCTGGGCTATAAAAAGGAACCAAGATTTTCAATTACATGGTCAGTTTATTATTTTTGCCCTTTAGCAAAAAGATAGAATGCAGATTCCAAAATAAGATACTAAACATTTTATTGCTAATGTTTGGCTGGCTATGGATAATGGATTTAAACTGTTATAGTCCTAATGAGTTCACTACAGTAACTTACTTAAACAATTGAACAAGACAAGCAGTGCATGTAGGGGAATTGTTGCATGCCTTTAGTAAAGCGTAAAATAAAAAGAAAGGGATTTCAGCTACCAAAAAGCCCCTGGAAATAACTTCCTGTCTACCTGTTTGGAACTAAAGAAAGTAACGGAATTGTAAGAAAGCAGAAAAGAAGATAGATCAGCCCTGCATTTAGCAGTCTGAGGGTATTTCTCACCATTCAGAAAAACCTGTCCAGAATGCTGTATTTGTTTCTCATAACACATTGCATAGTGCTTTTTACCCTGAAATCACAAAAGTTTATAAAAAAAATGGTCTAACTCTAGGGCCTCCTCTCTACATATTTTGACAAAGAGAATGAATCATTAGATAACTGGCTTTAAGGTGTCTTTTTGAGGAGTGGGCAGCTTTCTGGAGACAACTGCAGTAGTCAACTGCAGTAGCAAAGAAATAATACTATCAGCTAGAAGTTAATGAGATGGAGCTCAATTCACTTGAGCCAAGCCCTATATTACAAGCAGAACTTTGCCAAAACAAAATGATGATATGATTTGCAGCAGATAAATTTGTACTGGCAAAAGACTTGGGTGTACATCCATTTACATAATTAAGAAATGGCCAAATAACTTATTTCACTAAAATTATAAGAAGAGGTGAAATTCTGCCGTGTTAATAAAAACACAATTTTATCTGTATAAGCTAGGTTCATACTAGAAGTTCTTTACTGATGGGGACTACCAGTATAGTTATACTAGTAATGCCTTCTAAATTAAGAGTTTACCTTCAGGCGAACTTATTTAAATGGAATATGTCAGAAAAGGAATTAAGAAGGTTGGGCCAGTCAGAGCCAAACTAGGAGGGTACGAAGTTACTATCCTTTCTAGAGTTTTTGAATTTAGTATGCTGCACACTGCACAGAGAAATAATAGAGACTTTGGTTAAATCTATTTCAATTTGGAGCTGTGAAACAAAGAATAACATGGAGTGCGCTGTGTTTAAGCCTGCTTTTGCAGAATGTTTTAGCCTTCTCTTGACCCCCACTTTTCTGTTTGAGCTCTATTACAAGGTCTCATCAGGCTATTTTGAGACTTCAGTATCTGAAGTGCACTGTTTTGCCCCGGTAGGTATCGGATCAGTGTCAAGTCCAGGCAGGAGTTAGGTACCAACATATTCATTCAACACACACTCTTTACTGTATTGATATTTGTGAAAGTTAGGAGACCAAAGACAAAGTTGGTATAATAACAACTGATAATAAATGTTTCTTATGCCATCTCCCCGCCATAAGTAGAAAACAGCAATGCAGCCTTCCCAATAAAATGTACAGTGAAATATAGCCCTTCTCTGTGGTCCAGTTTTGAAGGTTATTCACAAGACAAACCATGAACTTTATCTTTAGCTTTCTTCTCACATATTCCTTGGACTCGTCTAACAGGGGATTTACCCCCTCCCATCTTACATCTTTAATATCATTAATAAACTGAGCCTTCACAGCTGCATACGCTGTCAGTCGAAGAACAGCAGATCAGGAAATCAAGTTATTTGAATTATGCTGGAATTAACAATAGTAAAAGTGAACAAGAAGCCATTTCTAGTTAGTTTGGTGACATCTGAATGGCTACTGATCTATGAATCTGTGCTGGTGGAGGAGGAGGAGAGCTGGCACGTAAGAGAGGGTTCCTGAAGCATTCCTCGTTTCACTCCTCAGCAGACATTGCTGCCACTCCAGCACCAGACCTAGGGCTGAAATTCCTTTTTGTTTTCCTTTCCTGTTATCATCTCTGTTATGCTCTCTTCCTTGAGCTGAGGATAATCACATTAGGAACATACTGTGCTTTCTATGTTTAGATCTCTAATTAGTTTACTCAATAGGGTAAGTATAATTATCCTCATTCTGAAGCATCATAAGATGAAACAATTTGCTCAGTATCTCACCCCAAATCATTTATACATATGTTTTTATATCTATGAAAATCCTAATCATTAATTCCTTTTTGTACTATCTTGTAGCAATTAGTTAAAAGTGCCTCACATCTCACTGTCAAGCATTTATTTACAAGTCTACTCCATCCTGGACTTCTGCCCGCCTTGTGCCAAATAGCTCACTGCAGAGAGTGAGAGGCACAGCCACACAGCAGCAAAAACAAAGCAATCTGCCCTGCAGGCCACCTCATTTTTGGCAAGGTAAGTAATGAGAAATTTGAAATTTTCCCTGTTTACTCTGCTAATCCAGAACAAAAACAGATGTATGCTGACATGCTTATTTATAAGTACAGCACTTCTCAACATAAATGTATAGTCCATGTCACCTTCTTCATGGACTGATAAACTGAAGCATACAGAAGTTAAGTAATCTAAACAAGACAGCCTGTGACTCCTGAATCCCAGCACACTTTTCTGTCCAGTTACTACCCTTCACTATAATTAAGGACTGAAAATTTGTACTGATAAGGAACAGTTACTCATAAAGTTACTTGCTGTTTTTTTCCAGTTCTCTCTGATTTTTTTTTCTAAACAAGTGAAACTTTAAAAGAACCTTGAAAAAAAGTTTTTGGCAACAACCTTAGCAGTGGCACATGTATTCTGTTCAGCTTAGTCATTACACTGGAGCATACAAAACCCTAGCTTTCATTCAGTGAGACTGACTTTTAAGAAGCTTTTTCACCAATGCATACAATTTGGTCTGTGTGTCCTCTTTTGTATCCATTATTAACTCAGTGTGGGCTATAAAACCAAGCTTCCTTATCTAGTGCCAACTGGCATCTGTCACCACTTTCTCCTTATCTGCTACCTCTGCCAGTTCCCAGCGTTAAATGAGGCCATGCCATGCTACCGTTGGGATTAGATCTAATGCACTGAGTTCTGTATGTCCTGTTTATTTTTATCAACTTATTTAGATTTCCAATCTGGGCATCCCAGCTCCTGAAATGCTGCTATTTTTATACTTTCCAGTTTTAATGAGCTGTAAATCCATGTAGATGCAAATTCTGACTACTCTCTCGCACGTTAGTCTGTGTGTTCTTAGAGAACATGACGACGATGCAGGAAGCTGGAGCTCTCTAGGGGTTACTTCCACATCTTTGCAAAGCATTTCTGGGGGCCTGAAGGATGAGGGAACACAAGGAAGGACAAGTGCCTGCCTGTGATGGGGGGCCCCCGGAGCAGGCTCAGCTAACACTCTGCTGCTATTCACAGGGCAATGCTACTCTATTTCCCAAGACTCCTTGGATACTCTTTATTAGAGACATAAGAAAAAAATGGACAAGCAGATAAATGGATTTATAACTTCCTTCTCTAACATACACTGATGACTAGATAAAGGGTTGTATGGTCCATTTACAACCCTTGTCTGAAACTGATGAAGCAAAATCCAAACTAGGTCAGATGCTAAAGCACAAAGAGAACTGACATGAACATAAGACATATAGTTCAGTTCTCACACAAGGAAGAAAGTAAGGCAAGTCACTGCAGAGAGAGATAGCTTCTGGTAGCTATTTAAAGCCAAAGCAGAATTGTCCTTTTCCATATTTTCATAAGGGTTCTGGTCCAGTCCGGTCCTAGATATACCAAATCTCTTAACAGATATTTCAGATGTCAATACATCACACTGTTGGAAAATACCTTCCTTCACAGTCAAATCGATCAGTTTCTTCCCTTTATATTCTTTTTTATTACTACATAAAATTCTTTAGCATCATTGGTGTTTACACTTTTCCTAATACTTGGTGCTTGTCAAATCCCTTAGTATCTCCTCTGCCTTCCTAAGTTCTACATCACAATTTTTTGATATTTCAACTCCCTAGTATAAAATCAATAAAAACATCAGGCTTATGATGAAGAAAATAGGGCTAATAGGGTTAAGAAAAAAAGCAAGCCTCCAAAATAAAATGCTGGATGCATAGATAAGCTGTGGAACTCCTCCACAGGATGTTATACATTCTAAAATTTTAGACAGCTCCAGAAAGTAATTAGATTCATGGAAGAGAAACACTTCAAGTGTCATGAAACAGAAAGATACCACCTCTCAGCAAGTCTGTGAGTTGCAGACCATTGAAGGATGGGAAGTGAACTGGGGAAGAATCATTACCTGCTTTCCTTGCTCACCTACCATTTCTAAAGCATTGTTTGTTGGCCACTGTCAGGGACAGGCTACTGAACTAGATCGACCTCTGGCCTGATCCATTACATCAGTTATGTTCTTACATATCTATATAGGATGGGAGGGTTGCTTGTTTGTTTGATTTAGTTTATCTACCATGTCAGTCACAAGCTGTGCTGGGAAAAGAAATTGCTAAATGGGTCATAATGTTTCTGGAACAGAGGTGAACAGTGCAGAGTAGCACCTCTAGCCTGATAAGGGTATAGCCTTGACAGCTTCCGGAAGAAGTTGCAGAAAGAGGTGCTCAAGGTACTTGTGAGGGCAAGAGATAAAGAGTATGCAAGTCAGACGAAAGCAGAAGTTTCATTAGGGTTTGCTCTCCAAGCAAAATGAATAAGTGAGACTACCATGACAGATGATAGATACATCTCTGTATAACTTCAGTGAGAAGCTGAGTGAATTAGGAAATGAACGCAGTATCTATGTCCATCGGATTCCTGTGTGAGCCCCTGTTACAATGAGATGCTGTCTGCAGAACGGTGAGATGGAGTTAGCCTGGAACTGAAAGCAGCATGCATAATTTAGCTCCATCAGCTTCTGTGTGAACATGATGCCCTGCTTACCAAAGCTGTACCGTAGTGTTCCTTAGGAGCAAAACATCAGCACCCTGCAGTGCATCACATTTTCCCTGCACGAAGTTTGTGAAGATGAGCTCCAGGTCACTGGGTTTCATTAACTGAAACACTCACAGGCCATTACAGTCTCAGTATCTTCTTTTCCTACTCACAGATTCTCCTTTCCCCACTTCACATATTCTTTTTCTGTTTTACTCAACTGCGATGCTTGGCTCCTATCATTTTACAGGGAGGTAATTAAGGGTAATTGCATTGAGGTTAGTGTCTGCACTTGGGTCAGCAAGAGGTGAAACAGTTGATGGAGACTCAGGGATACAAACCAGAATGGGTCTGAGCGCTCTGTTTTCTTATTGCCTTATACAGAACTACACTTATTCAGGAAAAGGAGATAGAACTCAATATTGGAGTTAACATTTTTAATTTTCCTCAGCAGAGTAATTAAAAAACTCAGACTGCTGAGGCTTCCAAAATAAATAGCACCTCACAACACTTGGTTGTTCCTGTAAGCTTAAATGCAGTGGTTTATTATTTAGAAATATTAAGCCCCAACACTTCATATATACTGCTCTCTACTGGGAGCAAAATTGTCTATACCAGTCAATCATTAGTCTGATGCATTACCACCTATCAAAATGGATCTTCTGTCACAAGGAAGGCATTGCAATTTAAAATCCTTATCAGTCTGATATAGCCTCGGATGATATTTATCCATAGACAGATCTAGAAATTATAACCCCAATAATTATTAAAGTCTTGGAGTTTCTTGGTTTTGCATTTGTCTATCTGTCTACCAACATAACAAAAGTAGGATTCATAGATCTATTATTTATTGTTTTCATCATCAGTTATAATGGATTCTGTATTGCCAAATTTTGGCTAAGATGATGACAAGCTTCTGTGTTTATCCATGCAGTTCAGGCTATTTTTTGAATTCTGAGAGGCAGAGAAAAATGTTGCGTCTGTGTTCCTAACAGCTTCAATAAAGTGTCCCCAGCACTCACTATACTTGAGTCCCACCTCTTCATCATTAAAATTTATGAACTAGAGAGTAGCAGTAAGGCAATGGGTGTCATCACAGATTGGCCTTTCAAGGATGCTCTGGGGTTTACAAGAAAATCCAAAACACTTCAGAACTCCAGCAGATTAAAATATCTGTCTTTCCCCATGTGGGGTGGTGGAAGGTCATTCATATTGTATCATTTCCTAAAGATCATCCACATAACTGGCTCAGTTATAAACACAAGCAGCAAAATATATTGTGTGTGCAAGAAGGCTATCTGTTAAGGCAGGAATGTTGCATGGAGTAATTTTTAATTAAAAAAAATGAAATGCTTTCTCCAACCTGTGGCAAGGCAAAAAACTTTCTACAAGCACTCCACAGATCCACAGTCCTTCCTGGATTTACTGACTCAATATTGTACTGTTCACTGAGCTTCCATTCTTCAGAGAATAAAGGGAAGGACTTGAGTTTGCATTTCACTAAACACTAAAACGTATCACTGACTATTTCAAAAGAAGAATGCTTTCAGTTGCAGATATTGTCTGCTGCTCTTCACTCCTGTTTTAATGTGCTTTACTCCCTTTTCCAAACTATAAAATAATTAGGCTAGCTACTTGACTCTAAACTGATTCATACCTGCTGAGGATAGTTTTCAAGATCTCATGAAGAAAAGAACCTTGTTCATCTATTTGTTTTCACCTTATTAGACCAAAAACCTGATTGTATTAAATTATATATTAAACTGTATTATAATCATAGTACAGACACCTGCAGTATTCAGCAACTTACAAACACATGCTTATATGAATAGTTTTATGCATGAGAGATTTACAGGGTTTTTTTTTGGGGGGGGATATTCAAGTAATGAGTTACTCATGTGCATGTATATGCAGGATCAGGGCCACAGCTTTTTGGAAGTGTTTTCTAGACAGAAACATGATACACTGTGTGTCCCACTGTGACAGTTCTTATAGCAACACTAAAATCTCAGGAAATATTCTTGCAAGAGTGTGACTCAAAGCAGTCTTGACTGTCAGGCTGAGTAAAGGATCAAATGCTCAGAATAAAAGTATCAAAGCAAGAAGGCAAAACACTTGTAACCATTCTGCAAAATGTGCAGTAAGCTGCTGACAAACAAAATCCAGCTGCCACCTGGCAGACATAAAAGTCCAATACATTGGTGAATGACAATTAAAAGGAAAAATAAAGGTAATCAAGAATGCTAAATGGAGGACAATTTAATGAATTCACATAACCTAACTTTCCCTTAAAGCCGATGAACAGAGATAAGCTAGTAGAACAGACTAACTCATGAAGAATGTATGTGATGCATTCAACCTGCACAGAGATTGGAGGAGCCTCTTTTTAAAGTTTGGTGGTTCTAGTACAAGAGTGTAGCTTTGGTTTGCTTGAAAATCTTGATGACAAATATTTTTCATGGTAAAAATATTTTAAAATAAATATTTGAACAAAATTAAACTGTCTTAAAACATTGTGAAGTTTTTAATTAATACTTACAAATTTCCATTTTCAATTCCAGCCTTGGAATTACTTTCTGCACTTTGCATTCTATTTGCTTCATTTCGAATTTCCATGTTGTTTGACTTCATAATTGAAAATCCTATTTCTGTCCAAAATATCATATGCTGCTGTATGTGTTACTGTATTAGATACATCAAAAGTATTATGACTAATTCAATGTAGCCCTATAAAGTCACAGTCAAAGTCACCAGCTCCTCATGACTGAGGAATACTTTGTTGACGTACCTGCTTAGTTATGTATACGTTACACATATATCATATTTTTCTCTAGAAATCTCAGACAGAAATTAGTCTGAAATTGGACAGAAGTTGGCTTGTTTGTATGCTGTAACCTTTGGAATGTGCTTGTCTTCCTGTTTAAGCATGTTACTATTGGATATCCCGTGAACTGTAGGCGTGCCTGATGCTAGACCTACTGTGCTGGCTTGGTGACCACAGTGGATTTGTTTCACATGCCATTCTCACATTCTGGAGAAAAATATGATATATGTATAATGTATACATAACTACATCTGCCACTACCAAGAAGAGTTTGACTCTTCGGTTCCATTGCGTTCATAACTCCAGAAATTGTTGGCTGGGGTAGATCTCCTCTTAGCTTCCTTTCATCAGGCTAAGCAAGTGCAGCTCCTTAACCTTTCCTTGTAAGTCATATGCCCTAGCTGTTCAGGTACCCTCCCCTGGTACCCTCCTCTCCATTTTCTCAGCATCTCTCCTAAACTGGAGGATCAAAACTGAATGCAGTATTACAGATGAAACCTCACCAGTACTAAGCAGAAAGAGACAAAAGTGTGAAGTCATGAAAATGAAGTTTGCTAAATATCTGTTTGCATGTTTTCATTTAAGAGTGAAGTGTCCTTAGAATACTGAAACAAAAATACAGTAATTTAAGGTCACTCTAGCCCTCAGTGGGAGCACCACATCTGGGCATAACCCTTTGGAGCACACACAGCAGACCTGAACGCTTTTCCCTTTATGTGCATTGCCTTCGACAGTTTCAGCTGATTAACTTTCACCAATGCTCCGTTAATGGCAGGGTATGAATGTGGCGGACCAGCTGAGGACAGCTGCTACACACGAGACAGGACAGATGATTAAGGCAATACTTTTTGGTTCACTCACCAGCTGATTCCAGTGGCAAGGGTGGGTAAGGGAATCCCCTCAGTAAGGACTAATCGCTATCGCAGCTCACCATATCACTTCAAAAGACAAATGCAGTGACCCACTCACCTTTGTGGTTACCATTGTGAACAAGTACCAGATACATTAAGTTAAATCTTTGTCTACTGCAAAAACATAGATAAGGTTAATTGCGATTTGATCAGCTTTTACATATTACTGCAAGGGAGTCCAAGTGTTTGTGCTGGCTCTTTGGTCCCGATCCTGTTCTTTGATATAGGACAGTTACTGGTCAAGTTATAACAACGTTAGGTCAGGACCATCTTTTTTTTTTGCTTTTTTTTTTCTGCTCTCCATGATCTCTGAGGTGTTCTGTGAACTAACAGTTCTGGCCTGTCAGGGGCTTTATCACATCTGCCACAACTCACTTGGCAACCCCTCCTACTTATGATCTTCAAAACTGCCTCAATTTATGTTATCGTTAAATCAGCTCGGTGCAAGTAACACACTGTTACAAGGTTACATTATGCTCAATTTCTTGCTTCACAATTTACTTGCTCAACAAGTTTTCAGGGCCTACAAAACTTATCTCAATAACAACACCTCACACTGATTATGTAAAGTGCACTTACGAGTTATGATGTGTTGCAATACTTTTCAGAAATCTCTACCTGCATAACAGCTTTCTTAATGAAGATCCCAAGGTGAAGCTATTCATGGTGCTGTACACAAAACCCTCGTTTGACTAAAACTAGGAAGAAACCTTCTTAGTTTTGGTGAAGCAGCTGTGGGAGATCTTCAGTAAGAATTCCCCAAAGTTATTACTCTGCCCAAGTCAGAGCTTCTTTGAAGAAAGCTCTTAAGACATAATTGATCACTTCAGGCGCAAGAAGAGATGATATTAATAAGGAAGAAACTAGACCATTTAGCCCGGAGTTGTGTTTGATTGCTTCTCTTGAGTCACCACTGCAACAGTTTACTGTCTTCTCCACACTCTGAGATTTTTCTCAAGTTTTTCAGTTCTGGAAAAGATACGGTCTCTTACCAGAGCCACCCTGGGGGAATGGCACCTCATAAACACTGTTGTAACATATAAATATGTGTAACTGTAGTCCTGTGAATGTAACTCCCTGATTTCAAAAGATATCCATTTCTGGCTTTGCCATGGATTTGCTTCTGGTTTGTACCAGCTCTTAATGACTGCAGGTGTTCCTCCACTTCTTTGCACATTGCTTGAGAATTGCTAAAACTCAGTAAGGTTTACATATCCCACCTGATAATTCAATATTGCTTTATTAAGTAATGAATGATTACCAGACATAACGAAAGTTTTTCCATCTGACTTGGGTTATGGAGGACTGTGAACTCTGGTTACAGCGTTTCCCATGACTGGAATGACTGCGGTGGATTCTTCCAGTTTAGATTCTCTCTTGTCACTGATCACAGATGAAGTCATACTGCAGCTGCTCATTCAGTCATGGTATTCATAGTGTCTCCCTCCCCTCCCTGGCTATCTCGTTTCATGAAACTTTCAGTAATTTAGGGTGGAATCAAGGAGAAAAATTTAGGCACTTAGGTTTAAATGGGCAGGATCTCCCTCTGTAGGCCTTCGACAGCAACTGTTTCTCTGCCCTGATATCAGAGAAACCTTTGGGAGAACTGCTTTGGTGGGGCCAAAATCCTGCTGCAAATTAGATATCTCACCCCGAACTGGATTTCCTTAGTTTCTGATTTGCCTTACAACCCCTATCTTTCTGCCAAATGTGGCTGTAATTTCCCAGCAGATTAAAAAGTTCGTGGACAGACACCTCTTTCCTCCTCCCCCTCCATGCAGTAAGTAAGTGCATAAAAATCCTTTAGGAAAGCAGGCAGAAGAGATCAGAGAGTGTTTCTGAAGAGGGTTTTCCCCCTATTCTCTGCTGTGAACGTTGGGCCGTGGACTGCCAAGAAAGCAGAGCCCACCAGCAGTGGGGGCTTCTCCTTTGGTTTTGTTCAGTAGAACATAATATCCCAGCTCATCTGCTGATTAGTAAAAAAGTTGGAATGGGAGTAAAGAAGTCTGATAAAAAATGAGTCTTCTGATAGTCTCATACAAAGAGAAACCAAAGGAAAATCTAAATCAACCCACAGTGAGATTTTTTATGCAAAATGTGAAAAGCACAGGAGAAAACTAGAATTAACTACTTAGGTCTTCGGACACGGTCAAGAATTAGTGCAACATATATTAAAGAATTATGTATTTATTTTATTACATACTCCCCCATATAACCTGTAAAGTATTCCCTGACTGAGGAATGTTGAATGACACTTTCTTCAAATACATTTGGCAAATAGTAAAGTATTTCTAGGCATAGGAAGAAAGATATCCTAAGACTACCAGTTTTTCCCAACAAATTATCCTGGATGTTATAAAAAAGTCCACATCTGTGAGCTTAAAAATAATAATATGCCTTTTTTCTGCTAACTGTTGTAATCTATATCAAGAACTTGGAATCCACCTTTACTGCAACCATCATGTTGGATTAAAAGAGTTTCACTTAATACCTTCCATTTTCCTTGATCTCCATTCCTTACTTCACATCAAATTAAATAATTTCTGAGTCTGTTAAACTTGTGTTGATCGTTTTCCTTCAACACTAATGAGCTGGCCTCTATTATACTTTTAAGGGATGTTGTCAAACTGAAATCTAGTAAGTTTCAAAAGCTATTTGAAAAGTTATACCATAATGAAAATACCTGTGAATAAATAAAAGGCTTCCAGTGAATTTCAGCCAGTTTATTTGGCACAAAATTCTGGACTAAAGAATAATTCAGGCTGCAATATCTTTTGAAATTTTAATGGTCAGTAAATTGAACATCATGTAATCAAAATGCATCTTCAGTATATTTAAGATAAGAAATCTTTTAAATAACAGATAATAGATTTTTCTCGTGCTGTAAAAGTATATCTAAGCTCAGAGCAAATATGGGAAATGTCAGCCCATGATCTGAAGGGGAGATTGTAATGAAAGTCCATGTGTAACCATAAATAGCACAGGAACTCTTGTTTCAATAGCAGTAACAATTCTCAGTTACAAGTTACTGGAAATTGAAATGTTTGTTGGTTTAGTAACTTTGGAATCAAAGAATTAAAAGGAACGGCAAGCAAAAAACAGTACTGTCTGTAGTAACTAAATGCAGAATTTACTTCTATCACTAAGCGGCGCTGCTGTATAAGGCCCATGTGATATTCTTGCCCACCACAGTATGAGGTGTAGCAGAGAATAAATAACTGCAATATGCAGGTGGTAGTTTTTTTTATGTTGGCAAGCATACATATTATCCATATGCATATGTCTGAATTAACATTTTTCTTTCAACAAAGAAAAGTCTTTCAGCTTAAGAACAATATTTTATTGAGGAGCTGCTGTACCTTCTTTCAGAAATGGCCTCAATTTTCATTTGGTTACGGAAGGCTACGTGCTGAACTTGTGATCTCAGAAATAATTCTAAAAGTTACTGTGATATGGACAGCAAATTCTTTGTGTGTGAGGCTGTTTAAGTTATAACATTAATAATTTATATTAAAAGGAATTTTAGACCTATATAGTCAACTCAATTTTCTTGTCTCAGGGTTATCTAAGGAATGGTACACAGTGCTTAAACTATAGTACATAGAGAGTAGCATGTTAAGCAATATTTTGCTCCTGCATTTGTAAAGGTGGAGTTGTGGAAGGGGACATAGCTTAGCTAGAAAAACACATAAACACTGTTAGAATTGTGTATACCCTTAAGGTAACTGTTCCAGTTGGTGCAACTTGTTCTAATTTGGCAACAGCTCAGTAGTGTTCATAGTAACCTAGATGCAGACCAACAAAAAACAAATTAAAAATTTTTAGAGCAAGGTGGGAATCTAGGAGAGGGTTTGCAGGTGAAGAGGGTGAATGCACCTATAAAACTCATTTTCAGTAGCAGATGAGAATGACCATAAGTTTATTGCCTTTTCACTCAGTTTCAAGACACATCTCTTCAATCTGCTTTTAGCAGGCCAGCCATTGCTTCTGAAAAGAAGAGGAGGGACATAATCTTTAAAAGTTTGTTACTTTAGGAAATAGGAAAGAATCCTAATCATCACTGACTTTACATAACAGGGTGAAGTGTGCAAATACTGCAGAGGATACACAGCTTAAGTCAGTAGTTTCAAAAGACTGTCAGTGAAGAAAACAGGTTTTTTACTGTATTTTACTCCTTTTTTCCAGCTGGGATTAACATCATTAGAACATAACATTCCCAAACTACTTTTTTGAATTAAAAAAATCCCCAGTTTCTGCAAAGATGTTGTTTGGTCAATTAAAAGATCTGATCAAGAGAACCGTCTGATCATAAATGGACCTTAGTGTTTCTGAGGCTGCTCATTGCTACAGGAGATCCCAAACTAAAAGACACAGCAGGTGCAAGTGGCCTTACTAGTACTAACATGCTACCTGCCTTTTTTTTCCCCATGTTCTTCTCTGGGATTTCTGGAGGTATAATAGCTTTATTCTTGTTCAAAACGCTGGCACTACTTCATATGCACTCCATGAATAGATAGTACATCCATGGTGTATTCTTTATGAGTGTCTATCGCACAGGTGCCATCATGCATTCAGATACTTTTCAAAAAATGTTGGAATCATTACATAGTTCCAATGTGCAAGAGCCCTTCTATTTTCTAGAAAGTGCAGGTCAGGCTTAGTACAACTTGATATATTTTTGCTCTGTCCATGCTTGCTGTCGACACTTGGAAAATCCAAGAGATAATGCAAGCTATGCAAGTGGTCCTTACAGAAGAGCCTTATGGCTCTTCCAAGAGCTTCTTTAGGAAGAAGAAGGGAAACACAGAGACAAATAGTACTTCACCTCCATCGAAGAACTGGGGAGGAAATTTTATGGCTATAAACACTGATTTAAGCAAGAAACCATTCAGCTCTTCAAAAAAGTGTCTGACTTGTATAAAAATATGACAATCTGAATTAAATTAAATACGAGTCAACACATTTTTGCTAGTTTAGCTCCCTTAGTTCATTCACTACAGTCAGACAAGCACTGATGCAAGGGAGGGCAAGTAGGATCGTCCCTTTTGGCAGCAGTTAAGTGTTACCTCAGCTTACCTGGATCATCCAGTTGAAACCTACCCCTTTCTGGCTTCAATCACCATCAGTGACTGATTTTTGGATTGTCTTTCTCTGGTGGATTATGAGTCTTTTAAGGTTTGTCTCATGATTAAGGTCCTCTTCTGTCAGCCCAAGCCACCTTTTCCCAGGTAAAACTAAGTATTGTTTTGAGCCTTGCAGACCATAGATTTTCTTTAATGCCTTTGGCTTCCTTCATCAGCTCTGCACACTTCTAATTTGTAATATTGCTAGCCATTTCTTTACATTTCTTATATATATTTTCTCTATTTTTAAATTCTATCTTCATTCCTCTGAACCAGGATGGGATTTTAATCAAGGTTGTCTTTTCTCTTGAGTGAGGAATCATAACTTTCTGGCTAATTAATAAACTCTCCAAAAACATCTCCCAAATGTCTTTAAAATATTTATGTCATAGTTCTTTCTTCTTATCACATTTTATTTATAATCTTTCCTTTGGGAAAATGAATGTCTTCGAAATACCAACAAAATGAGGCAGACATTTACTATTATAACATCTGGCTGTACTCAGCTGTCTTCAGTTGGCAGATTAGCATTGTTTTTAATTCATTTTTTTCCTAACTTTAAGAAAAAAACAGCTCCAACTGAAGGACTTTGAGATTTTTTTATATACATCTTTTGCTTCATCAGCATCACACAAATGATCAAGAGCAGATACTGTTTGGACTTCCTAGTTACTTTCTCCACCTACTCTTCAGATTTGTAAAACAGATTACCAAAATATGCCGCCCAGATGTCAACCCCATCTCCTGTTGCCACTGCTGGAGACAGTGCTGGAGGGACGGGGCTACATGGAGTGTGGGTCTGACCAGCGAGACATGCTTAGGTTCCTAAGAAAGACTACCTGTCCTCTGCCAAGATATCTGCTTTTCAGAAGAAGAGTTATGAAAGAAACAAAGGGCATCATGACCAGAGGTCAAGAAGACATGAGATATGACTTTAACATGGTAATGATACAGCAGTACGTGATAACAAGGAACTGAAAAGCACTTCAGCATGTCGCATGCTCTTTAAGTGTTTGGGGTATGAGGATAAGATGCAGGGTGGTTTATTATGCCTGTGAAAGTTCCAATTATGCCTATGAGGGAGGGTTTTGCTTTGCTTTTTAAAGCCCGCTACTCCTTTGGCCTCAAGTGGCTGAAAGTTCCTGAGGTTATTTTACGTTGTGAAAAAAAAATCTTTTATCAGTTAAAGAATGATAGCTCACTGGTGACAGATTGTAGGTAGAAGAGGGTTCGATTCAGATTGGTTTTGCAAAAAGGCCAAATCAGGATGGAAAATTCAGTTCATTTAGAGAACAGTTGGACAGAAAAAAACAGCTAAGGGTAAGGATAAGAGTATCTTACTGGCATGGATGGCTTTAGAATTTATTTTCATTCATCAAGATTAAGAGTTCAGTGGAAAGCATTCTGAATAATAATTAATTGATGACACAATGATTGTATTTGTGCAAGTACTTTGCTTTCCCATGAGCTCCGCCTTTAACTGCATCCCAGCATAACATCAGCAGTGTCTGTCTTCTGCTTTATTGTTCGAGTTCAGTCATTCTTTCCATTTCTAGAGCTACCACAGACTATATAATTAAACAATTCCATGTAAAGGAAAAATAATGCCTTCTGCTATAATTAAACACTCTTTGCTGCAACCATCATAATAAATAAACCAACATTCTGAAATAGTTCAAATGACTATAGTTCTTTTATCCTAAACTCTGAAAATGTTCTTTAAATTCAAGGCAAATAAACCAATGGTTAAATAAGAAATAATCTAAAGGAATGATAAAGGGAGCAAAAAAGAAAACTTGTCTGGAAACATAGTGAACATATTGTTTTCCACCCGGTATTTATAACAACAGCAAGGTAGTGACTATATGTTAACTATTAAGCAAACCACATAGCCTTTCTACTTCAACTTCTTCAGGTGTAAAATATGGAGCAATAATTTTGCTGCAAAGATGAAAGTCCCAACTCCTAACTGACTTCCACTGGTGATTTTCGTTGTGCAAGGACACGTAAGCACTTCTGCCAGCCCCCAGCTTCAAAAAAATCAAGTGATAGACAGCAGAGAAATATTGCAGAAACTCTAGAGTACATCTTTGTTAGGTTAATAAATTTTTCTTGTAACCAGGAAGTTCAGAAACTAACATTTAAATAAAATGATTCCCAAGATGCCTCCTCTATCACTTCTAGAACTAGGCCTTGAGAAAATAAACAACTATCATAGGACTTGTGATAAAATCATCAGAGTTAGCACAGCATGGCAATGCAACGTATTAGGAATATTATGTAGTGAAGATGGAAAACTACAGTGCAAGATGTAAAAGTAATTCCACACACAATATGGCAGTCGGTTCAAGATTAAACACTTTTTGGGCCACAGGCATTCTTGCCTATGCTGATTCATCCACATATCACATAATGTCTGATTCTTTTTTCCCTGTTAAAAAAAATGCAATTTTATTATCTAATTGTTGTTTTGGCAAAGACACTGTGTTTTCCTCTTGCACATCTTAAAAAGAGATATAGATTCTTTAACAGCTGGACATCCAATAGAAATGATCTCACTCTTTGAATCCCCAGCATCAAAACAAGATAGAAAAAACCTTTGAGTGCAGTGACCAGTTTTGAGTCATTGGACCTGACTGAGATCCTACACAGGAAAAGTGACACAGAATTGTTCTGAAAATTTTTAGTATATGTTGCTGTTTAATTGACTTGTGGAGAGTAAGGATGAAGTGGATTTACAATTTTCTTGTGGTTGTACCATAATTAAAGCTATTGTTGCCAGGCTAATTTATACTCACTAAAAGCTTCTGCTTTCTGCTTTGACTGCACGAGGAATTTGCAGGATGGAACAAGTTTTTCCAGTATCCCTGGTAATCTCCGCTCTTCCTACCCAGCACTAAAACCATTCTTTTGCATTAGTGTGGTTTTCAGCTGCACTTTGTATCTGAAAGCGGAGCTCTTAACAGTTACTGAAATAAATACTTCCAAAACATTGCGACTACTACTAAAGACAGAGCTATAAATCACTATGCCAATAAAGGGTTAGGTCTAAAAAATTATTTTTGTATTCTTAAGGAACAAGCATTTTAATACCTTTTAGGCACTCTGGCGAGTTCTGCGTTTCAGGTTCCCTGGGACTGACTTAGGGCACCACGGCTCATGTTGCCCCACAGCATCAGACTTTTTCAAGGGCTGTGCAAATCTGTGTCCACATGAGTGCCAGAGTCCTCAGGAAGCAAAAGAAGCAGAGACCAGGTATGTGTGGGCATAACTTCCTGAAAAGCCTCCAGCTCCTGCTTCCTGAACAGCACCACTTAATATCAAAGTGTAAGCTGACTGAAGTGAGATGATTGATCTATACCAGTTTGCTTCCCTGTAGTTATTCACACTTGCTGACTCGGGAGTTTAAATACATTTTCTGGGTCTGCTGGAACAAACGAAACCTCAGAGAAGGAGAGGAACATTTGTGAATGGAAGGGAGGGAATGGTCTTTCTCACATTTACCTGCAAAGCAGTTACACTTGTGCACATGTGCCTGCACACACCAGAATATAATTTAACAAAATAGCAAACAGGATGCTTTGGTCTCTGGCAAGAACCGTAAGGGGCTTTAGAACAGCAGTCTGCAAAGAGCTACATCCTTCCCCTAGCAGCCAATGGTAACAGCAGGCAGGGTGGTGGGAAGCCACGCTACAGCTAATAGTCTTCGTTAATCTACTTGTAACGCTCTTGGAATCCCTCTAGCAAATAGCGTTAGACAAATTCCAATGGCACGTCCAGCATAGAGCCTATTTATTACCTGCTTTTTTGCCTCACATCCTCTCTTTTCCCTGCATCCTAACAGTTATCCAGGCTATCAAACCAGGACCCTTGTTCAATAAATGCCTTCAAATACACTGAACCCATATGAATACATACGTGGGCCTTCGAATGCAAAAAGGCCCAAGCTGGGCCTTCGTTCTTTTTTGGGGAGGGAAGGTATTTATGGGAGGGGAGAGGCAGAGACTACAGATCTGTTAAGAGGAATGTTGTCACATATATCATTCAGATTCACATCCAACAAATTATGTTTTCACTACTCCATTATCTCAACTGCCAGAATATAGGGCTCCAGATGGACAACAAATCAGCTGTCCCATATAATCATTTCAGAGCCAGACTCACGCATTGCTGCCCCAGGCTCAAGACAGTTTGGAAACGGGCTCTAAATATATACCTCTTATGCCTTCCTCGCTCATTTGGCAATTTCCTTGAGCTGACAAGACTGCTTGACAAGGAAGCAGTTTTGCCAGTACATAGATGCTGATAATACCATAAATAATTACAGCTGATCAAAAACAAAAACACCAAGGTTTTTTTTATATTTTGCCCTAAATCAGAACAAAAAGTAGACATTTTTGTAAAATGACATTTTTGAAAATATTTTAATTTTCTGTGTTTTTATAATGAGCTTTATACTGGAACTCATATAAACGTTGTAGCAAAGCATCACATTATATGAAATGAAACATTTCCTTATCACATAAACCTTTCAAGAAGGCAGAACAAAAGGATTTTCACCTGCTATTTATTTTTAATTGTCTTTTATAATTTTTAATTTTCCATTGAAAATGTTAATAAAATGGATGTAAGACTAACAAAACATTTTGATTTTACAGACTTGCCACTTTACAAGGGAAATCATTCTGTAACAGAATATTTAACTGCCTTAGCAGGTGATGTTTTAAGTTGTATTGATGTGGATGAAGGGAGAATAATAGTAAAAACAATTATATAGCAATATATGCCATCAAGACGCTTTACAAACGAACTCTTCCTCAGTCCCTGTGTGAGATTTTTCTTTTACCTGATTTCACCCCAGAGATGGGGTGAAACAGAGCTGTCAAGTGACTTTTTGCTGAACAGAAGATTGTATTAAACTTTATGTACTAAAACACCATCACCATGCAGACACCTCACTTGCTGTACTCTCTGTTCAGACATCTTGAAGCACTGTGGCTTCATCTGCACAAATAGATATGCCCTAACTTGAGCTACCGTGACTGAAAAACACACCTTTTTGTCCATCGAGAATGGGTCATATTGATACAAAATGGGCAGAGCTATGACCGAGACCTGAAGGGGCTTGGCCAGGCAGAGTTAAGCAGCACAGCCTCTCTCTAACTCAAAAAGCTCTATGACTGGAGAGGTACCAAATTTTTCATCATGAAAAATCTATGCATATGATCTGTGTATTCCAAATCTTTATGGTTTTATATGAACCAATGCTTTTGGAAATATGTATTTTTTCACATAATTTCTTCTGTCAAGAATTCTTTGAAAAATGAAACGTAAATGTGAGAAAACCTCTGATGTTGGGGGACGCTGCCACAGTTCCAGAGATGGTCCGCTCTTCTAAGCTTTTTACATATTTCCTGGAATTACTCTTTCTCAACACTAGACCCAGGCCCTCTGCTTCGTACAAGAGGAAGCCCCATAGCCGACCTGTCCTGGAAACAGATGACTGGCTTCATAAGCAGCTTCTCACTGACTAGAAACTGCCAGGGAGATTTTTTTGGTGGGTTGCAGATCCCATTTGGACACACATAACTACTATGAACTCTACAAGCAGGAGAAGCTTGCTGCAACACAGAGAAGTCTTTTTGCAAGCTGGTATTCATAAATTCTTAGATTTTACAGACAGAAAGTCCCTTATGCTGCTATTCTGACTATCTATCTATCACAAGCCTTTAAATGGAAAAGCAAAGTTTACATAGCTTGTGAGAGCCTCTTTTGCTCAATAATTCAGAATTCAAATCCCTCCTACAAGAGTCTTCAGCCTGTCCATCAGGCCTCCCAGTCTGCTCCAACCTCTGGTTTTTATTTCAAGTTGCAGCTGAATTCATCTGAGCTGATTCCCTTACTTCTGTCCTGGGCTCAGGAAAGGAAGAGGTATGAAAAAGTTCCTTGCCCAAGCAATTATTGAAAGGGATGTTTGGCTGGTGTTCCCTACTGTGTTTCCAAAGCAAATCTTCTCCTCTCTTGATTGTCTGATCATATGCACCCTGGCAGGCCTGCCTGACTCACACCATCTGTTATTCCTGTGCTTGGGGAAAGAAATTAGACTCTTCAGCCCTGGTAGGAAACCATAAAAAAACAAATGACAAAAACTACTTGCTCTCTCTAATATATTGTGAAGGTTTAAACCAGTGATATTTATATCTTGCTTGCAATGAATTTAGGCTTTGGACAAATGTCCAAATCTTTTTGCAAACTGTTGCAAACATTTGTTGACAATAAATATGTGACATTAGCCTTCAGGATGTCTAGGAGGAAGAGGTTTTAAAAGAACACTAAAACACAACATTTCTACAGATAACTGTTTATAATATATCTTTGGAAACTTGTAATTGAAGCATGTTTGCTACCTGACATAGTTTGTAGATTTATTATTCCGAGGACTGAATTTCAAGGGAAAATTTCTTTTTAAAAATGAAGAATGCCTTAAATGTTTAGACAAACAGAAAAAAAATTGTTTGGAAAAAAAATGTGACTGTGAAAATGAACCTCTCCCTTACAGAAGTCCTTTTCCATACTTTGTCTCTTTATCCAGGATGCATGATTGCTGTATTGTGATACTTACTGTCAATTATATTTTTATCTGAACTGATAAAGAAGGGCAAATCTTTAAGGAAAAAGAATATTACAGTTAATTGTACGAGAATTAACTAGCAGGATTGCATGAGGAAACTTGCTGAGAAGCTTAAAAGGGTTTTAATAAAATGGATACTGTAGTTCCTGGGAGCTAAATGAGTACTTAAAGCTTGAAACATTAGATCTTATTCATAAAAAGTCTGGAGGGTAGTAACCTACAATAGCAGTTACTAATATTCCTAGTTCCTTTGCTTTAAGGAGGAATATCTCCATAGCTGTGAAATCTGTACCTTAGAAAAAAATCTTTAATTATATGTTGCATAGCTTTTTTAGTTGTTTTATTCAAGCAAGAGTTGACACTGTCATAGTACTGTCAGAAGGTGTTTGCTTCACAAAACCTCTCTTTAGATTAGACTATGGGCAGATATCTTAGCATTAAAGCTATTGGATTGTTGTTGATTTGATTTAGTTTAGGAATAGATTTTTCCTTAATTGTTTTATTTCTTCCTTCAGACAGTAAAATTAGAATTAAACACACACTCATTCTTCTTTAATCAATGTATACTGTGATGGACCTCCCACATAGCTAATACTGTTACCGTGGTCTTTTTCTAGTTGCAGTGGGAATAATCCGATGCTTCTCCGTAGACATTTCCTTCAAAGAGACTGTGAACCTTTTTCTGAAAGACCTATTTGGTGCTGTCAGGCTATGCGTCTCTATTTCAAGGTAGTAGTTTTCTGTGGGCAACTGGGACTTTCCTGCTTTTCCTGTTAGCTTTTTCTATTACTACCAAGCAGTGGGACAGGATCAACATCTTTCAGGAAGTTCTCTTACAGTTTCCCAAAGTGCTAAGTCACAACTAGACATACGGTACCATCCACAACACAGATTTTCTGCCAGTCATAGGGACAGCTACAGAATTAGTTTTTCTGTCTGAAGATTTTTCATCACTGCCCTGGACCAGGTACTAATTTATATCCCAGAAAGGGATCAGAGTGGCATCATATTTACATCAAATTTTGTAGCAATACATTACCTGTAATAATACTACCTAGCAAGGTGCAGGACAAAGGGAATTTATGTCCCCTATACTGTATGGAAGTAGTATCATTGTGCTATGTGATTTCCAGATGTAATATCTGAACATAATGCAATTTGAAAGGTCATTATCATAGTCTGCAACAATGGTGGTAGATGCCACACAGGTCTAGAGAAATTATTTCTAGGGACATCGGTATGAGAAGCTGTACTAAAGGTCTGCTAATAGCACTGGTTAATTATAGTTTATTGTTATAACTAAATTGCAAAAAAATAAAAGATTATTTCCCAGCAATGATGAAAGCAAGAATTTTAAAATATCTTATTTCATGCAGTAAACCTCTACATAGTATCACTAGTCTTAAAAAAAATACAAGTAACCAACAGACACTAGGTTATCATATGTAATGAACCAACAGTTTGGCCAAAAGACTTCTGTGAAGACTAAAAATGGTAAGTACTCTCCAGTCACAATTAACTCCAGTACTGTGGACAGTAAAGGTCAAAACTGAAATATCTGGCAAACTCAGAGACCAACTGCGTGTTGCCATGATCTAATTCTATCCAACTTACTACAGAGACTTCTTTATCGCAACCAGCAAAATAATTCAGTTACAATGGAAGAATCTGGTGATTTCTATAATTTCTCCCTTGTATAAGACAAAATAACATCTGAGCTTACTACAACCACTGCAGTGAACTCAGATCATGAAAAGATCACCATACAAATGCTATCCAGTGCTATAAAACATTTCCTCACTCACCTTAAAGTGACTGTGATAAGCTAATAAAGTATTTTATACTGTTAGATGATTGTCTGCTTATGTGTAAAGGAGATCTAGTGTATTCAAGGTTGGCAGCACATGTGCACGCTTCAGATAATAGCTTCTCACTGAGCAAACCCAAAGCCGCCTCCAGACACAAATGATTGCAGCCAGACTGCAAGCATTGACCTCTGGGCAAAAGGGGAGGCGGCAACTGTTTCGTGAATGGAACTGAACTGCACTGCTCTTAAGCCTTCAGCTAAGCTTTCCTCTGAAAATTGTGGAACAACAGATTATTGAGTGGTCATTTGTCTTTCTTTTCTTGTTATTAATTAAGATTTCTACAGTTCCACTCCTTTGCACCTTTCTTCTTGACTTTCAGTTGACCAACAAAAGAAGAATGGCCAAACCCAGAGCACCCATGAGGCAGTAATCCCCTGCCATCTCCTTCAGTTTAGTGACAATTACATGCACTGAGTAGGGAAGAGTAAAACAATGAGACAGAGAACAAACACACCATTTTAAAGAACAACACTGAAGCTCATGTTTGATGTTAGATCATGTAGAATATCGGACGTCGATCTGCAGGCTTATTTTGGGAGTGGTTGGGTTTGCAGCCCCAGCTGCTCACTGATGTGTGCAAGGGAGCTATCGCTTTAGACAGTGTGTGAGCTCCACTGCCTTGGGGAGGCCACATGTGCACTCCACTTCCATGCGGAGAAGCACAAACAGCCTTGCTGGCTGTAAAGCTACAGAGAACAGGCACAGCAAGGAGGTTTTGCCTTTTTGCTTTTCTGTGAAAAAAAGTTAGCTGATCTTTTTCATTCATGGGCATGAAAGAAAGGATAGGAGAAGACGCTCAGTTCCAGACTGTACAAATTGTAAGAGAAAATGTAGTCCAGTGGCAGCTGATTTATTTCTTTTTGTTCTGTTGTGATATCACCATATTAATTTCCCACCATCAGGATGTGGAATAATGTGTTCAAATGGTCTCGAATGTAGAAGTAAGATGCTTTCAGAGGTCAGTTAAACTGCCCCAGAGTATGCCCATCATCTTGGTATATGAGATCAAGAGTGTACTAACATTTGGTAAAGGTGGGGAGCAGTTGGCAGTGACGTATTTTAAGATGTGTAGTTGAAACTAATGGAAGGTAGGTACCAAACCTAACTGGATTACAATATACTGAGTAATTATTAATGGATTATTGTTAAAACTGAAGGATCGATCAAGTGAATTTTTTCTATTAAGTTTGGGCATGTAGGATCTGGCCCAGGTCCAGTTCCATTCAAAGTTTCATTTGCAACCTGGATGATGGACTAGAGAATATTTCTATTAGATTTGCAGATTTCTGAGGGACTGAAAGGATATTGACTGAGAAGATTACAATTCAAAATGATTTTGACACATTGGAAAAATAATCAAAAAAAGATATGAGAGGGAATTCAGAGGGAGTGATGCAAAGTAGTACACTTAGGCCATGTTCCCACAGTTGTATGTATCAGATCTGTGCGTTGCTCAGTCACCTAGCAATACCACCATGCTCAGAAGCAGATATATGTCACATTCCAAGTGGCAACACCAAATGAGCAAAAGGACATTACAGTGCTTTAATGTCACCATTTGCAGTTCAGTACTGCATGAGCAACACACTACTTTCACCTCTACATTGAGCAGCAGTAGAAGCAGCAGCAGCAGGCCAAATACCTACCCAGAAGGGGTCAGAGAGCTATGTCAAGAGACACAAACCTATTCAAAATACATCACATCAAGGTGAGTACATGCAGAAAGGGACAGTACAATTGTATGGCAGTCTATGGTAATAAATCTGGGCTGCTGTGGCCCTGCCATTCCTCACTTCCCAACTGCATTCCCAACCTTTTCTTTGTGCTAGCACTGGTTCTAATGTAATAACATGTGGAGCTAGTTCAGGGGGCTGACAGCTGGCTCCACTAATAAAATGATTGCTTTTCAGCCAGAGCAGCTCCCATAGCCAGCTCACCACAAAACTGTATGAGCTTGTGCAATGGAAAGCATAGGAACATGCATCTGGGGATGAGGGAGAGAGCAGGACCACAGGAGCCCAGATGTAGATCAGCTCCAAATGTCATGGCATGATTTTCCCATGAGAAATTCATTGTATCAGGGAAGATAAAGAGACTCCCTCTCCAACAGCATGTTGCCCCATGAGAAAAGAGATGTCGGATGGCTATGAGTTGAGCTGCATACACTGGGAGATTGGCTGCAGAAAATATGTTTGATCACCTGAAGGCCAAAGGAATAGCCCTTAAGGAAAAGAGACAGGTTTAGGACTGACCTTATCAGGATTCTGTCTCTCTGCTGTCCTCTGCAGAGTATTTGCAGGAGCAAAGAGGAGCAGATGGCACAAGGCTGAGAGTGAGAAGCCCAAATGGAGCCACGGTCACCACCTGTGCCTGCTGCAGACTGCTCACTCACCCGGGATAAACGGGAGGGGCAAATTGTGCAGAATGCCCTGACTGACTATTTTATGCAAAATCCCTGACTGCTGCTTGCTGTGCTGTGAAATTAGGCATATGCTGGAGTGAAAGCAATAAACAATTGTTTTCTGCAAATCTTGCTCCCAGTCTTGTTTTAATGAAGCTTGCCCTGCTTTACATCCCAGACGCCCAGCCTATGCCAGCCCAGGCCTATATCCCAGAGGCTTTTATTTCATTGATTATTCCCAACACTGTCTTAAAAGCCCTAAAAATTATCATTGTAACTTTTCTACTTGACGAAAGAAAAGTGCAAACACAAACCAAAGTTATCAAAATGTAAGGGTTTTTTTTAAGTGTGACAAAATCTTGAGATACACAAAGACAATTGTGGTTCTTAAAGATGGAGGGTATAGCTTAAATTTCACTTACTGTGTTGCATCACGTGTCCTGCTGCATCCATCCCTGTGACCCTTACAATCTGCTGTTCTTCCACAGGAGGTATTTTTCAGCACTGGAAGGAATCTTCTTCTTCTGGGAAAGTATAGACTGCTATATTTGGGCTGCAAATGCTGAGGGCGACAAATGTGGAGGAAGCTCCAGATGCGCAGAATGTGGCAGACAATGCAGAGGTCTCTCAGCCACTGACACTAACTCGCCATCATCTGCTCTCATTTCAGCAAAAGCATACAAGATACGATCATCTGAACAGAATCCATAAGAGAACAGTAAGAACAATCAGAGGTCTAGAAACATAAGGAAAGATCAGAATAATTAGGGCTGTTTAGCCTGTGGAAGAAAGACCAAGGAAAGCCTCACAGTAGTCTTCAAAACTTCCTAACAGTGAGGAGAGTGGAGCACTGGAATAAACTGTCTGCAGGGATTAGTCTCCCTCACTCTAAGTCTTAAACAACTCATTAGACAAAGCACTGTCAGGAATGATGTTGGTGCAGTCCTGGGCTGTGACATGTCTGCCTTTTTTATGTTTATAGAATTCATACATGTCATTGTATTTGTGTCCTACAGCAACAAACCAATGTAGAGATTCAGTAGATATGGAAGAAGAATACAGAGATTTAGTTAGGAACATTGCTGTAATCAGAGTCCCCTGTGATTGCACTGAAAGGATTCTTGCCCAGAAATCAGAAACAAAGAAGGACTGGTGGAAGATGTGAAGGTTGGGGGCTGCCTTGGCTGCAGTGACCATGAGATGGTGGAGTTCAGGATCCTGCGAGGAGGCAGCAGGGCACCAAGTAGGATCGCAACCCTGGACTTCAGGAGAGCAAACTTTGGCCTCTTCAGGGACCTACTTGGAGGAATCCCATGGGTGAGGGCCCTAGAAGGAAGGAGTGTTCAAGAGAGCTGGTTAATATTCAAACATCACTTCCTCCAGGCTCAAGAGCAGTGCATCCCTATGAGTAGGAAGTCAAGCAAAGGAGGCAGGAGACCTGCATGGATGAGCAAGGAGCTCCTGGCAAAACTCAACCAGAAGAAGGAAGTATACAGAAAGTGGAAAGGGGGACAGGCCACTTGGGAGGAATATAGGAATGTTGTCAGAGTATGCAGGGATGCAACGAGGAAGGCTAAGGCCCGTTTGGAATTAAATCTGGCGAGAGATGTCAAGGACAGCAAGAAGGGCTTCTTCAAATACATCAGCAGCAAGAGGAAGACTAGGGAAAATGTGGGCCCTTTGCTGAATGGGGTGGGTGCCCTGGTGACGAAGGATGCAGAGAAGGCAGAGTTACTGAATGCCTTCTTTGCTTCAGTCTTTACTGCTCAGGCCAGCCCTCAAGAACCCCAGATCCTGGAGGCAAGAGAGAAAGTCTGGAGAGAGGAAGACTTTCCCTTGGTGGGGGAGGAGTGGGTTAGAGATCATTTAAGCAAACTTGACACCCACAAATCCATGGGCCCTGATGGGATGCACCCACGAGTGCTGAGGGAGCTGGCAGACATTCTTGCTAAGCCACTCTCCATCATCTTTGAAAGGTCATGGAGAACAGGAGAGGTGCCCGAGGACTGGAAGAAAGCCAATGTCACCCCAGTCTTCAAAAAGGGCAAGAAGGAGGACCCAGGGAACTACAGGCCAGTCAGCCTCACCTCCATCCCTGGAAAGGTGATGGAGCAGCTCATCCTGGAAGCCATCTCCACGCATGTGGAGGAAAAGAAGGTGATCAGGAGTAGTCAGCATGGCTTCACCAAGGGGAAATCATGCCTAACCAATCTGATAGCCTTCTCTGATGGAATGACTGGCTGGGTAGATGAGTGGAGAGCAGTGGATGTTGTCTACCTAGACTTCAGCAAGGCTTTTGACACTGTCTCCCATAGCATCCTCATAGGCAAGCTCAGGAAGTGTGGGTTAGATGAGTGGACAGTGAGGTGGATTGAGACCTGGCTGAATGGCAGAGCTCAGAGTTGTGATCAGTGGTGCAGAGTCTAGTTGGAGGCCTGTAGCTAGCGGTGTCCCCCAGGGGTCAGTACTGGGTCCAGTCTTGTTCAACTTCTTCATCAATGACCTGGATGAAGGCACAGAGTGCACCCTCAGCCTCCAAGTTTGCTGACGATACAAAACTGGGAGGAGTGGCTGATATGCCAGAGGGCTGTGCTGCCATTCAAAGAGACTTGGACAGGCTGGAGAGGTGGGCAGAGAGGAACCTCATGAAGTTCAACAAAGGCAAGTGCAGGGTCCTGCACCTGGGGAGGAATAACCCCATGCAGCAGTACAGGTTGGGGGTTGACCTGCTGGAAAGCAGCTCTGCGGAGAAGGACCTGGGAGTGCTGGTGGACACCAAGTTAAGCATGAGGCAGCAATGTGCCCTTGTGGCCAAGAAGGCCAATGGTATGCTGGGGTGCATCAGGAAGAGTGTTGCCAGCAGGTGGAGGGAGGTGATCCTCCCCCTCTACTCAGCCCTGGTGAGGCCACATCTGCAGTACTGCGTCCAGTTCTGGGCTCCCCAGTACAAGAGGGATGTGGCACTACTGGAGCAAGTCCAGCGAAGGGCCACAAAGATGATTAGGGGACTGGAGCATCTCTCTTATGAGGAAAGACTGAGAGATGTGGGCCTGTTTAGCTTGGAGAAGAGAAGGCTGAGAGGAGATCTTATCAATGTGTACAAGTATCTGAAGGGAGGGTGTCGAGAGGATGGGACCAGACTCTTTTCAGTGGTGCCCAGTGACAGGATGGGAGGCAACGGGCACAAACTGAAACACAGACACTTCCACCTGAACACAAGGAAAAACTTTTTCACTGTGAGGGTGACAGAGCACTGGAACAGGTTGCCCCGAGAGGTTGTGGAGTCTCCTTCTCTGGAGATATTCAAAACGCGCCTGGATGCAATCCTGTGCAATGTGCTCTAGGTGACCCTGCTTGAGCAGGGGGGTTGGACTAGATGATCTCCAGAGGTCCCTTCCAACCTCAGCGATTCTGTGATTCTGTGATTCTGCAAGTCTGCAAGCCATACTACCAATGCCATTCCTCTTCTGTCTTTGAGTTACTACTCAATTACTCTTTTAAGTACTTTTAATATAATTTATTAATTCTGCTTTAATTACTCAAATACAAAATAATTACTCTCACTGAGTTAAGGTAGAATTTTGTATTTGTTTAAATAGAATACATTCCCACTTATTTGGGCCCTATTCTGTGGATTTAATATCACCAAAATACATTATGTTCATCATCCTAATGTTGGTCTTAAGTGCTACAGTACATTGCACTAACAAGTAACCTCTGGAGAAATGCTTCTGGAGGCACCCAATGCCTTTTAAGATATCATCAGAATGGTTCTAGCAATTATTCCGCCAATCATCAAACCCACTTTACTGTACTACCTGCAAGATCTGATTTGACTATGCACAATATGGTAACAATCAAATAAAACATCAGCACAGGAACTGCTTCAACAGTCTCCGACTCCTCACTATAATACCTCTTTGGAAATGTTCATTTTGCTAAGTTGTTCCCCTTTTTGCTGTCCGTTAGCAGAAATCTGGTCCTTTCACTGTGTATTTGTGTGCCTGAATCTCACTGTCTGTT
Source organism: Apteryx mantelli (assembly GCF_036417845.1). Classification (NCBI taxonomy): domain Eukaryota; kingdom Metazoa; phylum Chordata; class Aves; order Apterygiformes; family Apterygidae; genus Apteryx; species Apteryx mantelli. Next base: position 122,266,107 of record NC_089980.1, read on the forward strand.
TCGTTTCAACTGTGAGGGTGTGCTCAGACAGTGCTAGGAGGAGGAGGAAGCCCTAAAGCAGTCAGGGTTGCCTCCAAAAGAACAGGCTAAAAGGTAGTTAGTGCTTTGCTATTGCTTGAATCCAGTGCTGAATGACACTGAACAAGCTATGTTCAGCTGGCTCAGAACCCTGGGAGAGCCGACATCCTGGCACACTGCACATTTCTTCTGGGTCCTATTAACATTTCCTAACCCCTGGGTCCAAGCACAAACTCGTATTGCCTTTTTATTCAAAAGGTTAACCAAATTCCTGAGCTTTAGTGAATTGTTTTAGTGAGGAGAAACGTATGATGGGGCAATTACTGCATTTCTTTGCTTTATTTACAAACAAGTCCTCTTTCTCTAAATATTAGAAAAATCAAAATAATAGTACATAGTTTCACAGCTCCCACCTCCAAATCTCTCCCATCCAAACTTGATTCAAAATCTTTTTCTTTTCTCAGCTTCTTCTCAGGTCACAGTACCAGACTTCCCTGGCTGTGCCCAATACTTCCCTATTCCATATTTATTTATCAGTGCCATATTTCTGCCTCCTTTTTTAAAGAAATGCAAACTTGAACAGAACAATATGCTGATATGAGCTTTATTTTGGGTAGAGTTCGCTGTTGTTTCAGCTGTTTTTTTCTACAAAAGTCTATAATAATTTTTTAGAGTTAGTCTTAAATGAGGAATGCTATAATGCTCTATCCATAAAAACATACTCACCCTTGTTGAATATGCTGATAAATTCCCCCCCCCCTTTTTTTTTACTGCAGTACAGAACTTTGGGACAAGTGGAGAATAATATCACAGATCAATCCTTTCACTTTTCATCCAAATGTTGCAGAGACTTCAAATATGCTTAAACCAGCTTTGTAGACTGTATTTCCACTAGTCTTTGTCTTCCCTTCTGTTTATGTATACTATTATAGCCCCTCCAGCAACACTCAATAAATAATCATTTCCTTTCTGTTAAAATCTCCCATTGTATAATATGTTTATTCCAGTGTATATTTACTATCATTTTAGCTGAGAAACACCATCACCACGAGCCTTAGGAAGTTTAATGCACAAAGTTTTTAGTGCAGACTAGTGATTGAGAATTTAACTCTCAGAAATTAGGAAAATGAAAGCAAACGCAGCTACAGTTCAGCTATGTAGTAGGCACAATCTTGAATAAAATTAAAGAATTTATTATTTATATTATTTATATTGCATACAGAATCAGAATATCCTTAATGTTATAGCATTGTTGATAAGCAGATAACAGGAGACAACAGAAGCGTATTTTCCATTGATATTGAGTTAGTAGGTCTGATTCAGCTCAAGAGGCCGATTTCCAGTTTGCAGACTTCAAGAGGACCTCCAGGCCCAGAGGAAGCAGCATTACCTGCATGCTTTTCAGGCGGGATACTCCTCAGAAAAAACAGACAAGATCTCTGGATTTTAGAGATCTTCAAAAAACTAGTATGTGCTGCCTGACCTGAAGACAGAGTATTTGTATGTATTCATTGGGTAGAATTGTTCTTCTGCCAGATTGAAAATAAAAGCGTATTGAGAGATTTTACACTATGGTGCCTGTGGCATGCAATGTCTGGGCTAGCAGGCGGCAAGAGCAGCTCAGAAGATGAGCTGCCAGCCAGAAGTTCACAGTCTTGCTATAGTCAGTCCTTAATATGCTACTCATAGAGGAATCAATCCATCAATACACTGCCTCGCCACATTCATACCAGCAGGTACTTTGAAACAGCATACTTTGCTGTATGTACACTTCTCATCTGAAAAACTTTCAACCATTCTAGGACATCCTTCACAAGACAGACCCCAACACATAATCTTGCTTTATTCCTTCCTGGCAAATTCCTTATGAGACATACAGTAACTGAGATTCCCTGAGATTAAAAAGCAGGGCATCCCCCTATACCTTGCCACCAAATCATTGCATACCTCCTGTTCCTGTGGTGCAGATGCCTGTGCTGTGTTTTGCCACTCTAGCTATTTTCCTTTTGTAGAGTAAGTCCAAAGCATCACCAAATCAAAGCTTGCTCTGATAGTAAGTTTTATAACTACTTGGCATAAATTTAAGTGTTCTAATAAAATGACGGCATTAAAGGACTGTTTTATGAAGTCATTAAAGGGCTCATAGAGCTTGTTACATAATCTCAACTAGTAGAAATGAGCCACCAGTGTCAATCCATGACAATGACAACGGTAATGATAACGATGCTTAGTTTTCTCGCAATTGTTTGGAATTTTACTCAAAAATAGCATGTTCCATACAAAAAAAAAGTCAGAATCTTGCTAATACTAATTTAGAAAAATGACTTACTGTTTTCAGACAAGCCAACATTATATTAAAGCACAAAGTCTAAATACTCTTTTGGAATAGATAAATATACCCACTGTACTTCTGGAAAAGCAGAGGTTTACAGAGAAGAACTGGACTAGCCAAGACACATGGTCAAATAGCAGCAGAACCGAGAGCTCAGTGCTTGTTGGCACATTTTATTATTGCTGTAAAATAATGGTAATTCACAGTACATGAGACAGAACCTTTCTTCTTATGACCTCTATGACATTACTTTGATTGCTCATTCTCAGAGTTTTCCAGACAGGGGTTGTAGTCTACAGCAGTGCTGAGCTGGCATCACACAGCACAAGGAAAAAACAGAGGATTATAAAAAATAATTCACGTAGATTGTCACAGGGAACTTGAATGAGGATAGAGAAAGGTTAAGCACCAGCAAGAGGTCATTTTATGTAAATACAAGTGGACAGCACTGAATTTAGTCAGCTGATTATTAATCTCATATTAAATTTTGCTTGAACATTTGGCTGTGGGATAAAAAAATGCTAATGTGACTCTGTGGATATTCTTGAAAGCATAATAAATTTGAACAGTAGATAGATAATCTCATAGAAATAAATACTTTGGACCATGCTAAAATGGCACTCACGACACTACCACTTAGAGATATTACAATAATTGGTTTCATGTAAAACAGATAGCTAAAGACATTGTATTAGTTCCCAGGAGTGTGCTAGAATACATCACTGGAGATGAGTCCTTTAATTGAATGCATATAAGAATAGGTATAAGAGCTTGAGCCATACTCAGTATGTCACAAACCTTAACAATTATGGCTACATTTCATTTTGCATGCCGTCCCATCCCCATAAAAATGCTTGTTTCAAACTTAAAGGTACAGAATCCAATCTATTTGTTTAAGCGGCATTTTATATGCTTTGAGGAAGGAAACAACATCCTGCTTTTTACTGAAAAGAATCTAGTGCAGTACTGGAGCGATATATATAATAAATATCTATCTTTTGCATTTATAAAGAATCCATTGGTATGGTGCATATTTAACATACATGCACTTTAAATTTCATTATACTTGTATGTGAACATTAACTCCACTTTCTGGGTTTCCACAAGCTGTTGTACACAACTGGTTTAATAAAATGGGGTAAGTATTTTTTTCTTCATTTCCTTTTTTTTGGAGGATATTTATAGAAGCTGAAAAATAGTTTGCAGCTATGTTTGTCCTTTTACACTTGGGGAAAGTGGTATTTACCCATTTTTTTTAAAAGGAGCTGACACTATCTAGCCTGTTTTTTTGATTAACTATAGGAGCGTCAGGAAATGAAGGATTTTGATTTGGTAAAGTGCATCTACCTTGTTCTCATTTTGCAGTTGAAGATGTGGAAAAGCAAATACAAAGAAGGACCACTGTGATTAAATAATCTAACATCCTGCATAAAAGAATTTCCTCCAATTTTCTTTCCAAAAAGATTTGTATCATAAAGTGAACCATGTCTATCTTTGGCCAAAAAATAATTGTCCCCTGTAATATCTCTCTTATGAGAGTTATCATAGAGGGTAGCTTTGTAAATAAAGTGCCTTATTCTCTGCTAGTGTAAAGATAACAAAAATATGTGAATAGAAATCATGTGAAATCCCATTTCCTTGGGATGTTATATTAAATCTCTTGATTGACTCTCATAAATTACTTCTGAATTACTGCACTGAATCTTTTTCTTTGATTAAATATGAAACAATGCAGTATTTACTCAACTTGTTTCCCAACACTTAAAACACTTATAAATGCTTTATAAGTCTGAACTGTTTCCAAAATGGCATAAGTTGTTTGAAGCACATATTGGAATTCATTATAAGTTTTCTTCAGTATCTATTATTCTCTTACTGGAGAAAATTACATTGTAAAGCCATAAATGTCAAATTACCTTGCCTGCAGTTTATACCTATGTGGCCTCACTTCAGAGGTGTTCAGAATCGACATACCCCATTTACAACTCTGGAAACTGTGGTAACTCTGTTCTTCTGAAATTCAGACTGTGTTACATTATTTATAGATATTGTTAACCTAAGCTGTAATGGATCACACAGAAATAATGATCAAATCTTGCTTTTCTTGTTCATGCAGATAATCTAAATCAGGTGAGTGAGACTGGTCATGTGGATGACAAAGTGAGAAGGATTTGGACTTGGATCTATAAGTTTAATAAGAACACTGTTCAGGTATTTTTAAATTTAAGATAGGGAAAGCTAACAGTCAGTTAATAAGCTGAGCTCAGATAGCCTGAATCTCCTGGTCGGCCTTCCTGTTGGCCCCAGGTGGGAGCGCATTGCACCAGCTTTCAATCCATGACACATCATTTGCGTATGTAGCAAGTATGGGGCAAATTCTCATGCACAGCTTACTCTGATCCATACGGACAGACTGGTTCTGTGGAGCAAGACTGTCTTCACGTACACTTGCGATGCTAATGCAGAGGAGTTAAGGGGCTGCCTTAGGCTCCTTATCTGCATCACAGTAAGCAACTGCACTGCATGCAAGCACTACCACATTCATATTCTTAATGGTAATTCAATTGTTAATGTTTATTTTTTATTTCCTCCACACAATACAGTAAATGTTAACATTAAAACTAACTAACTAAAGTGTTTTGGTTTTTTTTTTAATTGGATAAACTTACTAGCTACTACTCATCAAGCAAGCCATTGGCATGCATTTTCTTTCTCTTCATTGGTAATGTACTCGTATTTTTCTGTGCCAAGGCACAAAATACCCATTACTTAAAGGACAGGGTATTGCATTTCTTTGGATTCTAAAAGTTGGTATTTTCTTGCTTGACTTTTTAAAACAATTTTTGATGTAGCATCTCTCTTTTTGTCACTTTAAAGCATATGATTTTGTCCCTTTTTCCTCCTATCTAGACTGTAACAATGGATTGTTTCTCTTTTCCTCTTTTTCCTATGGGTGCTGACAATACATTTTTTAGCCACTGAGAGCTGGGTACTGATTAGTTTACTGCCTTTCACTACCTTCTAGTCATTAGATGGTGACCCCAGAAGAAAGACTGGCAGATCCCTCAGGAGAGTTAGTGCAGCTCTGCTCAAACACAAATGCAGCTGATGTAAAAGGACCAAACTCTGCGGCATCCGTAACACTATACATTTCTACCAGTGTCTGTAACTGTCTGTCCACTAATCTTACAAAGCTTGGTAGGGATCAGCTGCTGATAACATCAGTGAAAGAGGGTCTTTGTTATAACACTCTTGCCTTTTTTTACATATTGAAGACCTTGTAGGCCTTATTCAGACTGTCTGTTACTGACCAAACATTAATAGTGTCTATAATTTAGTGCTTCAGACAAATCTGTATTCTTCTCTTTGCTTCTTCCTATTATATCCATTCATCAAAAATGTTTTTATTCATGATTCATGCTTATGATATAATTCTCTATCATCAGTAAATATCAAATAAATAAACAATTGAATGTTTTTGTCTTCCCTTTAGTGGTAAAATAATGATTGAATTGATGATAAGTTCAAAGCTAGAACATTTTGCCTGTAGTGGATTTTTTATTATCATTTTAAGTGTTATCTTGAAAGAGTTGCAGTTAGTTAGTTATCCCAACCCTCCCCATTTAATCAAATTATTTTGTTTCCTTAAATTGTGTTTAATAAGTAGTAAGGGAGACTGGAAAATTAATAAGCATCTTGCTATATTGATTTAGTTTTAGTTCATTCTGTTTTCTCTCTGAAGTCTATAAGCCTTCAGGTCCTATCTAATCTATTCATTTCTGACGTGCATATCTCTCTAGGGCCTAAGCGCCTCTGATATTCTTGAAACAGCCTCAGAGATGATTTCGTGATTTAAATCCTTTTGCTTTGCTTTTTCAGCTGTTTACCATTTCCCACATAATTTTACATAATTTATACTTCAAATAATTATAACTGTACTCTGTCTAGGAAACAGCATTATCATATCAAATCTGACTTAACATTGAACAGCATTATCCAAGTATAGTCCCTGCATCTGTTGTCCTGTGACTGCCGGAAGACCACCAGACCCTTCCATGAATTCTGAAAGTGCGTGGCAGCAATTCCATACTTAGGGCTGGATTTTAAAACAAAGAGCTACTAGCATGGGGAGTACTGACTTGGTAATAGGTTGTGTATGAACAGATAAGATGCAAGCAAAGTCACAACTGCAGAGCTAAGATAAGTGCAATGAGAGTCGACTGCAGAATTATTTAGATGACAAGATAGGAAATACAGTGGTGTACTTAAAACCCACAACCTACAGAGTGCAAGGCCACTGTGAGTGAAGCATGTAGGTTTAGCAAAATGAGGCACCTCCCTTAGCATTGATTAACATATTTAGGAGGAGCCTGTCAGTTCATGAAAGATCCACATTCAAAAACAGGCTCTTAAACACAATAGCAAGAGAAGAAGGATGAAGAACTAACCTCTGTAAATCAGCCTCTCCCTTTGCTGAGTACTCGACATGAGATCAGTAAGCATGTCAATAGGTAAACTGAACTATACTAGAGCAGGGACTGTATCGACCAATTTTTATTTCATTTTTCTCCCAGGAAATTAAAAAAATATTTCTAGATAAATTAGCATCTAGATTAAATTAGCATCAGAATGTTTCATTGTCAGGAGCTTTTACTAAAATCCAAGAAAGGAAGAGGGTAGATTCATAGAGCTTGCGCAGAAGACACTGCTGTCTTTAAAGTCCAGTGACTGGAATATTCTCATTGTCAGGTTCAAACTTCCCATCTGTTTTAGGGGATTTTAAAACACAGGCTGCATCTATATTAGTATACTGTACATCACCAGGGCCCATTCTCTGACCCTGAAGCCAACTGACAAATTAAGACATATCCAATCTACTAAAGTCTCTTTCTCTCCTATAAAGGGTGGCCACATCCAGACTGTCTAATGGATATGGTTCCTGGCCTGTGCTATCTCCTAAAGCATGCCCACACATTTTTTGAAAGCTTGAAGTTGGTCTCAGTGCAAAAACTATGCCAGGGACTGTTCTAACAACTAAGCAGTACGGCTGGTTGCACTCCAGGGCCCATGCTGTGCTTTTGCACCATTTAGGTTACACTAGAGATGTGGCATGCTGTCCCTCTCAAAGGAGGTGCACTGTGCTTTTTTTGAGTGGTGATGTTCTCAGTCTTACCGTTCAGCTGCATCAATCACTTAAACATTCCCTGAAAAAGTGGGGGACAATGTCTCAAGACTGGAGGGCAGATAACTCGCATAAGGAATAGACTTGAATTATTGACTTCTGTGTCTCAAGACAAATTTCCTGAGGTACAGAAAAACCTTCCAACTCTCTAGATGTTGACTAGCTATTAATGGAAAATGAAGACACAGGTATCCACATTTGTAAATCCACTGCCTATCAGAATGGAAGAGCTTCCTATCTGCTAACTTCACAAAATCAAATCCACAACTGAATTAAAGTTCTGTAAATAAAATCCAGATATACAAAGCGCTCTATTCTTCCACAGTCTGAAATGGAAAATAGAATGGCTGCACCAATACTACCCTGTAAAATCACCTCAATGACAGCATCGAGGTCATATCAACCAACACTCACTAATCCAATGAGAAAATACCCTTCCACCACGTCATACTTCTCTTGCATACTGCAAGAGAAATGCACTGCACTGGCCTAGATCTACCTTCTGAATCTTCTCCAGTCTGCTGCGCTCCAGCACAGAGGTGGACTGGCAATATGCTGTAAAGATGGCATGAAGTTTTCCTTTGTCCCTCCAAGAGCTGCCAAAACTCTAAGGATAGCTCAGCTCCAAGTTTTAAGCAGATGTTGGAAATGCAGTTCATAGCATCAGGTAGTCCTGCATTGGCATGGTTGGTCATGTAGGATGGACAAGATACCTTCATCTTCATCCTCTTTCTACCTTTCTCATCACTTCTTTTTCTTTTTTTACTTTCTGACCTTTCTGAAAGACCACTTCCCTGCCATCACACCTTTCAATGCCATTGTCCTATTACCCCTCAAACTCTGGTACACATCAGCCCACATCCTGTCCAAGTTCTGCCAGGTGTCTCAGATCACACAGGTCCATATCCAAGGAGGAGCTGGACAGCCAAGCTGCAAATCTCTATGGGAGCCTGGGGCTTGGGCTGCCAGGTAGCCCTTGGGAAATTGGCTGAAGCGGCAGAGGCAAGCTTGGTATTTGCCTCAGGCTAATGTTTCACACTCCACAAATTCATGGTATAATAAACCAGATGTCATCTCCCTTCTGACACGGTAATGATCAGGCTGTCTGGTAAAGCATTTCCTTGCTAGGATACCTTAGCAGCACAGACAGTAGGCTATGAGCAGACAGCATTAATCCATAAGGACAGTCTAATCCTAACCTTTGTCCACTCCCAGCTTTCACTCTCAGTTCCCTTTTCTCCAGCAGTATTCTTGGGCTGAAGTTTGTAGGCCACTAAGATACCTGACACTATCTTATTCAGCAATTCAGTATGTCAAGCAGTAGAAGATAACATTAGTAAAAAACAAATACGGATGGAAATATATTAAAAGTTTGAATAACCTTAAGAGATAGTCAGAACATGTTTGTGGTGAGAAGACGACGACTCAGAGTGAGAAAGGATTTGGGGCTTTCCATTGACAGAGGTCAGCAAGCCAGTCTGGCTATGCATAACCAACAGATGCTTCTGTTATGTTGCTTGCCTAAGATAACTTACAGAGATAAGAATTTTTTTCTCACTCACTATAAAAAGAAGAGCTCTGCTCTGAGACAGTACTCCTCTTGCACTGGACTCATACCCTGCAGAAGTTCTCAGCTGCAGCTGTCTTAGTACTTTCTTTCAAATTTGTAAAAATTATGAAAGATTTCTTCCCCAATAGCCTGGCCTCATCTTAGTGATTTCCATGGAAAATTTTAGTTTTTGACTATAAACTCATTTTATCTCTCACTATTCATATAGTCATAGATTTCATGTTTCTGTCCTACATGAATTGTCTTATCTATATAACTTGAGGGAATGACCTTCTCCACAGAATCCTTTGACTGAGAGCCTCCCAAAGTACGAGTTGGCCCAAGTTGCACAGCTTCTGTAGGCTCTGTCCACTACTACTCAGAGCTGCTATAAGCACTTCCCCTAGGAGGATGTAGACCCTTTCTAGGTCTGAACTGCCAAACTAGCCCAGTACAAGTGTCAGGAGCCCCTGCAGGGCAGGACCTTGCTCTGGCAGAATTCAAGAGCTGGACCACAACCTCTGAAAGGAGTTCTTTTCCGTGATGCCTAGTGCCTGCCATGCTTCCCACCATCAAGCAGTTGCCCTGCATAGTAAATCAATGCTTCCCATCACTTTCTGTGGTTTGAGATTATCAACTTAGCCAAGCAACCAAAGCAGCAAAGGATGACCCTAGAAAGGTATCCAAGACAGCTGGTTCATCATTGCTAGTTCATTCCTGTCCAAGGCAGGCAACCTGACAGAAGTTAGAATAGGTGAGGCTGGGACCCTTGTACACCCTACAAGACTATAAGACTTTAGGCTATAGACTTACAGTTTTGTTTATTAATGTATTCTCCACTTTAAAGGTCACCGTATTTTATTTAACAGACATTCACAAAGCACACGGGCACATATGCTTCACTCTTGATTGGAAGCCTGACTCCAGGGGACCAGGTGGAGTTATGTTCTTACGTTTTGTTTTTTTATTTTGAGCCAAGCTGTGCTGCAATGGAGAAACTTTGAATTCGCATGCTTATTTTAGAAGTTAAGACCAGGTAAACTTCAGTTTTAGTTCCCTGTCTTTTTTGACAGTCCTTCTTTCTCTGTCCTGCTCAGGCCCTAGCCAGCTGAAACTGCATTTAATTTCTTAGGGCTTGATAGTATTCTAAGTTGTCTCTTTGAAGAGAGACCACCTTCAAAGTTTATCTAGTTTTCACATTCCACTGGGGCAACAGGGCACTGTTGTTTCCTGAACTACCTTTCAGAAGTCTCCCCTTGACAACAACTCTGTGAGAGAACTAAAGGTGCTTGATAATTTACAACAACACAGGTTTTCTACACTTGATAAGAATAAAATTTCTTGAATCTGAGAACATGCCTCTTGTCTCTTCACTTTGAGCCCATTGGAACTAACGGCTCTTTATTCCCTAAAGATGATTCAGTTGTCCTGCATGTAAGTCCTGCCATCTGAATGCAGTGAACTTTGCTGATCCTGGGACTGAATGGTAGTCTCCCTCAGAAAAGAAATCCCATTATCCCAAGTTACATATGAAGGAGCTCATACAACTGATCACATTCCCCACCACAGGCCCTCACGTTATTGATCTCAACCCAAGGATGGCCTATTACTGTGCCTGCAATTGAGAAAGCATGCTGGGGAAGGCATCTGAGAGCACTGAATTTGGAGGAACTGCTCTCCTTACTAGAGTTTACCAGAAAAAGAGGCCAAGATACAGCAATCATATTTAATAGATGGAACTAGTAGACAAGAGCATTTAGGGCACTTCAGGATAAGCTAGCCGGCCAAAGCAGGCTGTCAAGTATTGGTGCAGTTAAGTCCTGAGTTTGTGGCCTGCACAACAAGCACAAGAAAGATGATTTTGAAGAAGACAAAAAGAAACCCAGACAGGTAGGGCTGAGCAGACACAGAGGAGAAGACAGTTGCCTTCATAATGATCATAGTCACAGAGATCTAGTGCGTATCTAACGTGTGTGTGTGCTAGGGTTCTGCATCATTGTGTGAGTCAGGAAGGAAATGGCATTCTACAGGCGGGATCTGCTTGTGCACAATGTACTGAATATGGTCTAATAAGTGCAAAAGTGGCCCACAGATGGCTGATCTTGCCTGGTCTCATTGGTGATCTGGAGCTGCAGGATCAGCATAAGATCAAAAGGCATGTCTACGGAAAGGCAGTCTACATCCATTAAGTTATCTTCTCAGGGCACCACTGGCTGCCAACAGGAAGGATGTGGCACTGGTGGTAAGGGTGACATGAGGCTTGAGAGGTGACGTGCCATGACCTGCTTGTTCTTGTTGCAATTGCAGTGGCTTCTGAGGTTGCCTAGGTATCAGAAAGATTGAGTTTCCATCTCCTGCTACTGCTGTCCTCCCCTTGTGTTCAGACTTGTTCGTGAGACCAGTGCAGAGACTGAGAGGCCACAGTGGTTATGGATAATGACAAAGGGTGAAGCGGCATGTCAGGGAGAGGAAACACAACCTGCGCTGCATGAATATTAGAACAGCCTTTCTGGGACTGTAGCAAGATAACTCTTCAGCAGTTGATATCCCTGAGGACTTCCCCTCAGATGCATATTCTAGTGATGGCCCGGGGGCCTGCAGTTGAAGCACAAAACACAATCCAGCCTGAGGCACCTTGAGAAGGGCAGCTCTTGGAGGCATCCTGAAAGAGCAGTGTAGACATATGCAGTCTGACCCACTAAAATGTTCCAAAGACACAGCAGAAGTGAACACTGGAGTCAAACAACCTGAAACATTCTTTCATAATACACTGGAATGTACACATTCTTCCAGTGGATACACTATAAATATTGTGACAATAAGACATTACCAGAATTAAACAAAACTATGGTGCAGTTCTGCCACACCTCAGGAAGGAAAATTCCCATTAAACTGAAAGGCCTTCAAAATCATTCCCGTTCAGTTTCACCCTTTAAGTAGCATACTCCCCTGCTATCAGTTAAAAGCTTATCTTTGCGAGTTGTGAGAGCAGCAATACAAAACACCAAAACACTTCTCCATGTTTTCTTCCTTGTCTATGTTTATTTGCTACCACTTCAGTTGCAGATGTTGTTGTTACTATTAATACTTGGGAAAAAAAGTTCTATGTAAGTTTTCCACTAAAGTCTGTGAGAGCAAAGTATGTGAAATGAAAGTTTAAAGATAATCAATGAGGCTAATGAGATTTTCTATGAACCATTTACTTGTTGCATTCCTTTAGATCACACCTTTAATAGAATTACTAAATACACATCAGAATCCCTATAAATACTGAATACACACAGAGAAAGCCAGAAAAAAAAGTATTTCCTCAAACTATCCAAAATTATCAAAGAAAGAAATCCTGTGCAAAACTTTGATATCAAAGAAAGACGCAACAGAGAGAACAAATACCATGAAACAATCTGTTATTGAGCCAGTCAGTACCGGACAATAATGAGAAATCACTAGTGTGGAAAAAAAAATTCTCTTACACATTTTGAGTGCCATTCCAGGCAGCTGCTTGAGGGATCATGGAACAGGCTAACCAGCTCATCATGTTCTCTCACAGCTATTCTTACAAATCCTTCAGCATGTCCTTTCATTCAACAGAAATTAACTTCTGCCTATTTGATCCATGATGTTAACCTCCAACTCTAAACTGTTAAATTTCAAGTACACAAGGCCCTGTGTGTTTTCTCTCACACCTACCTGAGTTCTTGTAACGATACCCCTTAAACATCCTAGTTCTATCTGAAAATCCTTCTTGAAAAATCTTAAAAAAGAACCTGTCTTAAGAAAGGTTCAGGCAATACTGTGCCCAGACCACAGACTGTTGTACTGACCAACACTGGTCCAATATTTCCTTATATTCACTGGACTGTCTTTTCATTAGCTAATTTTAGATCATCAGATCTCCAAACAGAGCCTGCTTTACTGGTCTGTGTTTGTATAGCACCTGGTCCATGATTTGGGTTCTTACATACTGGCAGTGATACAAATAAATATTCTGGCATACAGATATGATTTCTAAAGGTTCAAGCAAATTTCTGGGTTTTTTTGTTTTTTATTTTAAAATCTATCTTATGATTGTGAAGGTCTCACTCATGTTTCTAACAATACTGATTAATGAAGTCATTAATACTAGTTTAACATCAATGCAGGAAGAAATGTTTGTACAAACTGAGTTTTCTCATTTTTGTATCCTCTGCAGGCTACAGGTTGTAGGGAAAGAGACCTAAACCCTGATACTCTACACTGCTCTGTAGAAATATATTCTATACATACCCACAAGATTAGGGGCTTTTCAGCAGAGCAATTTGCAGAGTTTGGATCTTTGAAAAATGTTTTATTTATTTCTCTTTAGTAGATCTCTAACTCTGTGACTAGGTCAAAGATAGTGGTGTTTTATCTTATACTAACACAGATTAAAAAAGAAAGAAAGGAATGTTCAAAACTAGAGGAGAAGGAACAAGGGTAAGCAAGGAAGCAGGAAGAACCTGGAGATAAAATAATAGGACCAGATCCAGCAAAAGCAAGCCTTCTTCACAGCTCTCTGATTATTGAGACATTCCACTGTACTGCTTACTCACAGATTCAAAGAATGGGGCTGGATGCTGAAAATAGTGTCTCTCATAAATACCTAGAGATCACAGTGGACAAGTATCTGAATGTGAACTTCCAGCATGACACTGAGACCAAAAAGTCTAATGAAATTCTTGAACATACCAGTAAGGGAGCAGTAAACTGGAATAATAACTTACTGAGGTGTTAGGACTATAAAAAGGATTGAAGGGTTGGAAAAAAAAAGTCTTTCAGAGAGATGCAGGACTTGCACGCTAATAAAAGTGTTACTGCAGACAATTCACTGCACGACAGCTGACCCACAGTCACCATGTGCGTACACAATCTTAGTTTGTGGCAAATGCAAAGCAATTCAGATTAGCTTTGTCCTCTTTTAAAAAGAGGACTCAATCAGCTTGGCTTATCAAGAAACAGAATTAAGAAGAGATTTCATTACAGTGTATAAGAATGCTTATAGAGAGAAAATACTGAGTAATAAATAGCTCCTTAACCTACTGAAAAAAAGTCATAATAACAAGCAATAGCGGGAACGCACAGTGTGATTAACCATTGCAACAAAATACTATAAGAAGTAGTAGATTCTCCAGACTGTTGAGTCTTGATGCCAAAACTAGATGTCTTCTGGGAGGTTCAACCGACACAGATCATTAGCCTCAGAAGAAAAGGAGAGCTGTATGAAATGTAGTCTGTCATGCAAAAAACAAGACCAAAGTACATAGCAGTTTCATTGGGATTGCAAATTTATGACTCTATTAATTTTAATATCAGAAGATACCACCGCAGTCATCTAACCTAATCTGCTGGGTAGTATAGTCTATAGAATTTAAGGACGCCTTGCATGATGATTACTGTCTTGGTTGCATATACCCCAGTATAAGACAGAAGATGTAGCTGCTAGACATTTCATTGACAGCTTACAGATTCAGACTATGTCTGATAGAAGAGCGGTCGCAAAAAGTTAAAACCTAGTACTACTTGCCTCTCAAAGCCCAAGTTTTTCCATCCCCTCATATTTTCTAAATAAATATGCCACATTGGACGATATGATATGGTAGATTAAGAATGCTAGTGTTTACTCAGTTTTGGTAATGGCATGATTCTAAATATTGCTCCAACTGCATCACCATCAGCTGATACAAAAATGAAGATGTAACAACATACATATTTTTAGCAAGAGTGAACACTTATACTAAACCACAGCACCAATATACTCACTTACCGAGTGACATACAAATACAGGTAAGGAGTTTAATGCATAAACACTGAAACATATTATACATGTACATGCACCATTAATTGAAACATGCACATAAAGCTAAGCGTGTATGAAAGTCTTAGCAAGGAGGTGGGGGTTATAATACAAAATTATATGGAGATAGTTAAAAGCAAAATAATGGTGATTTTTTTGAGAGCAAATAAATAATGTTTAGAATTAGGAAATTTAGGAAAAACTAGTAAAAGTTAAAAAAAAAGGAACTTGCAGACAGTCATTGTTCATTATCTGCTTTGCTACAATCACTAAAAGAAATACGGTTGACGAGCTTCATCATTTATATTAAAGGAGAACTTAGTATAACTAACACTAGCAAGGATTGCAAGGGGTAGTAACATTTGGTTAGGCCTGTAATTATTTAGTCGGACATTTTACAAACTGCAGCAAAAGAGTACCTGCTTACTCATCTGAATTCCCTGCAGAGTTTTAAATCACATTAATAAAGAATCACTTATAGGAAGCTAACAAATAACTGCATCACCAGAGGAGAGTGAGAAGCCACTGGAGAGTTTCTGGGCCAAAACACAGACTTGTGACGCCTTCTGCAGGAACGGCCCGGGAGCCCGGGCTTTGCGGCCAAGAGAAAGCCCGGCCGCCGTCACATCCCCGCGTCTCCCAAGCGAGCGGCGGCGCGGCGCGGCCCCGCACCCCCGGCCCCGCCGCGGCCTCAGTGGCGGGCGCGGGCCACCGCTGGGGCTGCTGCGCACCTCCGGCCTCGGTTCACCCTTGCGGCTTTCTGCAGAGAACAAAGCGTCTCCTCCGCGGGTAACGCCACCTCCTCCTCGAGCACGGAAGCCGCTTTCTAAGAACTCGGATAGAAACCTCGCTTGGCCGCGAAGTATTTTTGCGTGGACCTCTGAGGAACTGCAGCATTTCTTAAACTTTCCTTCGGCTCCCTTGAAACCGTGCAACAAGCTGGTGAAAACGTTGACTTTTAACTGTCAGAATAGGTTAAGAACTGCGAATGAACAGCAGATCCCCGTAACCTCCTGCGGACACCTGCGGCGCGCCCTTTCCTACCCCCCCCCCCCCCCCCGCCTCAGGTGGGGATCGCCCCTCGCCTTCCCCTGCCCCGCCCTGGGAGTTTTTAGTATGTTTTTTTTTGTTGTTTTTGAACTTAATCCCAGTCGGCCTGTCCCTGGGATTGCCCGGCCGGTGCCTGGCGCCGCGGCCGCGCCGCTCTTCCACGGGAGCAGCGCGACCTGCCGGGGCGGGGGCCGCCATCTTCTCGGGGCGGGCGCCGGGGGCGGCGCGTGGCGGCGGCAGGTCGCCCCGGCCGCCGTCCCCGCGGAGGTGGCGGAGGGGTCGCGCTGCCGCGCCTGGGCCCGCCCCCGCGTCTCTGTGCGTGTGTGGGGGCGAGGGCGGGGTGCGGAGGCAGCTCCCCGCCGCCGCCTCCCCCCGCTCGCCGCTGGGCGTGTGCCCGGCCCCGGTGCTGCGTGAGCGCGGGGAGGAGGAGTGTGGGTGCGGGGAGTTTCCTTGTGCGGCGGCGGAGGCGCAGCGCCGCTCCAGACGGCGGGGCTGCCAAGAGGGGGCTGCCGCCGCCGCCGCCGGTTGCCGAGCGATGTGAGGGGGGAGCCCCCCTGGGCCCTCCCCTCCCCCCGGAGCCGCCCGCTCTCCCCCCCCCCTCCCCTCTCCCCTCCCCTCGCCCCACACATCCCCGCCCCGCCATGCCGGACCAGATCTCCGTGTCGGAATTCGTGTCCGAGACCAATGAGGATTACAAGTCACCCACCGCCTCCAACTTCACCACCCGGATGGCCCAGTGCAGGAACACGGTGGCGGCCATCGAGGAGGTGAGCCCGGGAGGGGAGGCGCGGCAGGGCGGGGAGCGGGTTGCGCAGCCCCCTCCGGCCTGGCCGCCCGTGCTGCCCGCCCGCCGCCGCCGCAGAGAACAAGGCGCTACCGTCGCTGGCTCCCGCCGCTGCCTCTCCCCGCCCGGCCCCGAGCAGCGCCCTCGGCTGCCGCCGAGAGGAAGTGGGGCTCGCCCGGCTGGAGAAGGGAAAGAAAGGGAGGGGGGAAGGGCTACAGCGCGGCGGCCCCCAGCCCGCGGCGCTCGGGCTCGCCGCTTGCCCGCCCGCCTCCCCGCTCCGCCCCAGCGCCCCCCGCAGCCCCCTCTTCTCTCGGGGCCGGGGGAGCCTGCGCCCCCCGTTTTCCCTCCCGTTGGCCCCCGAGGAGCTCGGAGGGGGTCGGTTCCGCCCGTCCTCCTGCCTGTTGGGGGGGGGTTGAGCTCTGCCACCTCCCCCCTCCGCGCCGCCCTGCACGGCGACACCTGAGGCGCCTCGAGCCCGCGCCGCGCCGCGCCCGGCCGCCCCGCGGGCGGGGGCGCTGGCCTCCCGCCGGGGGCTTCCGTGTCCTTTTCTCCTCGTCCCCCATGCGTGTGTGTTTGCGTATGTGTCTGCCTCCCCCCGGCACAAGGGGATTTAATCTCCCTTCTCCTCCCCGCACATTGAAATTTAAACACCCTCCTCCTCCTCCCCCCTCCCCCCCCCGTGTGTTTTAAGGTAATCTTCTCTCCGGAGCCCCTTTTTGTGGGTAATAAGGCTCTGCCCGCCCTTCCCAGGTGGGCGGGAACATGCGACCCCTGGAGCAGGGTGGCTGCATCCTCCGCTCGGCTCGCTGGAGTTTGAGCCCCCTCATTTTTGCCTCCTCTCAGGCAACCTGCAACTACTTTGTGTGAGCTGCTTTTGTCTCAGGAAGAGAGCTGTTTATTTTTCTTTCTTTTCTTTAAAGCTGTTTGCAATGTGCCGTTGAAACTGAGCTAGCAATAGCCGTGCCCGCCGAGGAGGGTGCCTGCCGGCGCTGGGGAGAGGAGGGAGAGTCTTTTCCCTCCTGTTTCAGATCAGACGGAAATGTGGGACAGGTCTGAACACAGTTAGAGCACATTCCGCATCCCAGGCATATACGCACGGTAAAATGAAAAGCGTCTGTGTATCCTGATTCCTTTGGCAGCTTCTCTGAAGTAACTTGTGGGAGGGGGGGGATCTTATTCGTGATGGAGAGCAATTTGCTCCATCTACCTGTTACATCAGTTCTTTCAGTGTGCCTTTAGCTGATTCGTTTTGCAGTGAGTATATATTTTAGAGCCTCTTCAGCAAAAAGAATCTTGCCAGTAGTTAGTGTCCCTTCTTACAAAAGAAATGCCACTAGCAATGGATTATTAATGATTCTTAAGTGAACAAAACCAAAGTTAGGTGTTTAAACACCCTTTTCAAGATTTTCCTGTTTTGCTGGTTCACCAAACCACTGAAGCAAGGGGTTGGATTCAAAATAATCTGCAGAGAAGGAATTACTGTTTTATTCCTGAGGTAATTTTCTTCCATGCAAGCTTGCACATAAATGCCTGGATTTAATTATACCTTATTAACCTAATAGTCTTAAGATCAACAATTCTGTATCAAAGGTAACCTTTTCTTAAAGAATATTTATAACACTGAATCATTCTAGTTGTAAGATAAAGCCACCTAAAGTTGATTGAAACAAAATTAAAGTTGGTATAAATATTTGGGTAAAAAACAATTTTGCTAATTTAGATTTTTTTTTTAAACAAGTCTTACAAAATTTGGTGTTTCTCTAAGATTCAGTTTCTAAACCTATATGATTGCAAGCATCTCAGGCCATTTTTCAGGAAAAATGTGCAAAAAGTTTTTAATTGTTTTTCATTTTCATGTCTGCTAAAAAAAAAACCTAAAATGATCCACTATATATATTTTTGTAAAATAAATTTATATATATATAATGCAATATGTATTTTAAGTTTTCTTAGGGTTTAAGTCAGTGAATTGCATTTTTGAAAACTTTTTTTCACATTATGAGAATGATGTGCATTTAAAAGTTTGAATACAGTGGATTCCTTTCTTATTTAATATGTCTCCTTGGTATTTGCTTTTATGTCAGATCACTGATATACTGCTGTTTGATTTTTAAAGCGACTCAATCAGTGTGTTAAATCTCAATTTGTACCTCTGCATATTTCAGATATTAGACACTGTCTGCTAGCTTAGATGCAAAATTTATCTTTTATGATAATGACCATAATGAATGTGCCTAGTGTCTTACAGATCTAAGTAAAATTTGCAAGGCAGCAGATGGGAGATTGCACTGGCTACAGTTGTTCTTAATATTATTGATCTTTCTAGCACTTCTGGCAAAACATCAGCAGTCACTGCCTGTTTATGCTGCTGTCCTAAAGAGTTTATTAAAATAACAACTGACTTTTCTTTTGGTGTTATCAAGAACAACAACAATTTTCCATGATTTCAAAACTGTGAAATCTTTCAGACTTACACTACTTCAGTTTGGAAATACTCGGGTCTTCTAGCATGACCTGCCTGTTTTTTCAGGTTAAATGTGATCGTTTGATTAAAAAGCTGTTTGTAAATAAACAAAAAATCTGGTTAATATTACTTCTTTGTGGGTGTCTCTTAACTGCTTTTCCCAGGAAAACTGGTTCTGCAATGGACTGTGCAGTTGCCTGCAGTGCACAGTGATCACATGAAGTTAGCCTGAGTCACCCAAGCCTTGCGCTCCTTTGGAAGCAGAGGCCCGGAGGAGGCAGTGCAAAGACACAGGAGTTGAGGGTTAGTGTGACTTGGTAGCTTGAGCTCAGCTCTGTGCAAACACGGGTATCTCTTTCCAGATCCTAATGGGAAGTGTGTTACACTTACCGTTAATACTGCTGACTACCAGTTTTGTAATTCTGTCTTAGTAAATTAGCAGGTATCTAATAGCCTCTTAAAAGTTTAGTTAATGAGGCCTTGCTTTCAGTAATGGAGTGGAAAAGGCTTGTTAAGTGAGTAAATCAATAAGATGTTGAACAATTATGTATGTATAATTTACCAGTTTTGTCTCTGAAGGCAATGGAATTGCCTTAAATCAGTGTTTCCTGAATTTGGATTTACTGGCCTCTGTCAGTTGCAGGATACGATTGATTTTAGCATCAGTTGAAAACACTATGAGTTTTACTGTTTTATGTGATTGTATAGACAAATTACAGACCACTTATCATGGCCTTTGGGATCATCAGAGGTGCATGGTTTGCAGTTTGGGAACTGGTGTCTATTCAAACACTTGGAGAAAGAGAATCTGATCCTTTGCTCTTGGTAGTGGAAAAGGGATTAGGAAGGGTGTGCTCTTGGAACAGAAAATGATTTCAGAAGAGAAGTAATAATATAATTTCTGTACTCTTGTCAGATTAGGATGTTGCATAGCAAAATGTTGGGACTCTTTAGCTTTTACTAAAATCAAATTATAAGCGAGCATTATATCTCAAGCCCTTACAGGTTACTGTTTAATCTTTGCATGCATGATAGTGACTAAGATTAAACAAGTTTTAATTGATTGAGTCCAGAGCATGGTCATATGACTGGGGGAGGAGTTGCTTGAAATCAGTAATCTAGTTTTACAAATGCAGTCTTTTTCAGCTTGCTATTTCTATTAAAGGTCCTTTATTATTATGTGATCTAATAATGTGTAGTGACTGTTCTTAAGCTATATACATGTAAAAATTTGGTTTTACTACTACTATTAGAACATATTCTTCTCTCTTATTTATGTGCTGTAAGTTAAATAAAATGGCCCCTGAACTGTAATGAAGCCTGCAAATGGTCTTAACAGCTATGATCGTTAAAGATTTTTGGAAATCATTATTTTATAGAGAGATTTAATGATCAGAATCCAAGTGTGCCATGTTTTTCTGAAGCATGAGTTAAGTTTTACAGTAAAAACTGGTGTTGAAGCCTTTAAAAATCTTAAATATTTATCTCAATTCTACCTGTTTGTCATGGTGCAGTGCTTCTGGATTAAGAAAGGAGAGGGATGGGAGCTGTTGTGCATGCTACTATATAAACAGAGTAGCAGACAATCCATGCTCTGAAGACTTTTTCAATCTAAGTCAATACTCAAGATCCAAAGCTTACCCCCACCTACTAAAATGTCACTGCATGCACGGATTTCCCTATAAGGAGAAGTGATTAGAAAAACGGAGAGAAGTTTAATAGATTACTGGAAAAAAAACAAAACAGTGTAATAGCACTTGCTGCTATGATGAGTATGTTAGAGGAAGCAGGCAGGACAAGTGTGTGGTGGAAAGATGTATAACATAAGCAAAAAAAGCCGTATGGTGGAAGCAAAGATTGTGTTAGTTCTCTGTATTTAAATGTATTTTAATTATTTGAGGTTTATTTAAAATCCACTCTCCAGGAATTTCTGTAAAATCTGAGAAATTAATGTTAAACCCATAACTTGTAATTTAAGGTCACTAGTTGCATATCCTCTGTAAGTCCTATTCCATGATTACTGCATCTCAATGTTTCTGTCACCTTACAGTTAAAAACATTTCTTCTGGAATTTCTCCTCCTAGGAACGCAACATATCATTCAAGTATCAAGTTCTTTCCTTGTCACTTATAGGATAGGTTTTTGTATCAGGAACTGATAACAAGATCTTACAATCTAAGGTAATCCCACTGCTCTCAGCAGGCTTGGAAAGGCATATGGGATTGATGCTTGTTGAATTCCATTCCTTTTTATACATTAGAATTCTTTAACTCTCTCTGGTTCATTTCAGTTCTGCAAAGCTAATGGGGATAAGAGGTAATATAAACTTGGTAGGATCAGAAAATGTGGAATTGAATACGTGCATACACTGCATGTTTTCAAACCTTATACTTTCCCCATTATGTGTTTTTGGTTTGTTAGGTCTTCAAGACTGGATTCTGTCTTACATTTCTTTCATGACTGTGACTTGCTCTGGAAAGCTAAGTAAAGAAAATGTTTTCTTCTACTTACAGAAATAGAAGGAAATGACATGTATTATAGTGCATTTTAGAAAATTTACTACTATTATTGGTATATTTATTTCCTTTTAATAAAATGTGTCTTTGTGCCCACTATAAGATATCCTTTCTAGAACATATTTGCACACTTTTCTTCCCTCATTACTAAATACAGTTTCATAAATACAGTGTTTTTTAAAAAAATTTTCATGTTCTGCTTCCTTTTTGAAGTCATGATTCTCTGTCATCAGCATCCAGAGAGGTGTCTGGAAAAGTCATCATGACACAAGTGGGATTATGATTTCAAA
This sequence comes from Apteryx mantelli, assembly GCF_036417845.1. Taxonomy (NCBI): domain Eukaryota; kingdom Metazoa; phylum Chordata; class Aves; order Apterygiformes; family Apterygidae; genus Apteryx; species Apteryx mantelli. The sequence goes on from NC_089980.1 coordinate 122,288,104, forward strand.
GTGCAACGTGTGATTTTTTTTCTTTTTGAGAGGAGTATAGCGGATGGAAGCTGTAGAAGTGCCGGAACTAAATTGTAGTTCTTCAGATGGAGCTATATGCCCACGTAAAACATAGAATTTAAACCTTGAACATTTAAGGTACAGATAATGTACAGTCAGTTAAAACAATTTCAAGTCATATAAGTAGACTGTTGTGCAACCTGCCTTGGTTCATCAAATGATGCATTCTTTTCCTAATACCAAATACTTCCATTCCCAATAGAGGATCAGTGGAAAATATATATATCCAAAGTATTTTACTAATTCTGGCTTTTATCTTTTGATTTTTTTTTTTTTTCCTAGCATTGTGGCATTTCTCAGAACGAGCAGGTCTGGATTTAGTGTACTTCTTGCTGATGCTAAATAAGAGTAGGTGTAGAAAGTGGCTAACTTTTTCTGCCTAAGTTTAACCTAAATTTCCTTCCTCTTTCTCATTCTCTTCTTGTTCTCTGTGTACCGTAATATGCAGCAATGCTAGATAAAGGTGAGGCCCTTGTTGTGTGCACAGTCACAGGACAAAAGCATACGCCCTTCTCCAAAGCCTTCATAGCCAGATAACAAGCAAAATGTAACTGATGACTACAGATGGAGGAATATAAGGAAGCCTGGTGCACGAGTGGTGTAGTGTGTTAATAGCTTAACCACTGTGAAGTGGTTTCTGTTTATTCATATGCATTATAATAGTGGTTCTTAAACATTACAGATCAACTTCTACATCTTATTTTCATTTATAATTTGCACCTTGTGTGTACATATATACAGCCATTCCCCAACTCGGCTCCTGCACTCCAGCTTCTGAGCCTCACTATAAGAACCCACGCTATCTGCCTGCCCCCATTCCCCAGAAACATGCAACTCTTGCACCTGAAGCTCCAGAAAAGTTGGGCCTAGCCCCATTTGGGTTAGCTCTTCCATCTGTTGTCTTGGGTCTCAGCAGGGCTTCCCTGTACTTTGTCACTCTTTAGCAACCTGCTTACTGCTCCGACTTCCTTGGTGCTGCTTTGCCCTGCTTCTGCGGGGCTCCCCAGCCTTGCCCCTGCTGCGCCCCGTGCCCCAGCTGCCAAGGCAGGCCCCAGCAGAGGCCGCACAGCCCTGTCCATGGTACTAGAGCCTCTGCATGGCCATGGCTCAGCAGGGCTTCATGTGAGCTGGGCTACCTCTCCGGGGGGGACTAGAGGCAGGAGCCCTCACTTGCCTTCTGTCCTCACTGGCTCCAAATAAATGCTGTGTTCTGCATGGAGTTGCTAGAGGAGAAAGTTCTTTCTTCTGTTGGTAGGAAGAAAAAAGAAGAGTGAAAGAACAAAGTGGGGAGGCGGTATCTGGATGAAATCTTTCTGCAGCTTCTCCTGCTGTGGGGATGTCTTCCACCCCCACTCCCCTTCCAATTCCATGCTTGGTGATCACTATAGCACAGGAAAGTTTGTGGTTACTGTAAAAAAATCCTTCTAAGTGTCGGTAAGCAAACATGAAGGTTTGAAACTAAAAAACCAAGTCAGTGGGAGTTGGTAGCTGGAGTAAGACTCTGATCAGAGGGAGCAGAAGTCATGAGTGAACAAGAGATGACGGGTATTGGCCTGTTTATAAGAATTAAAATCAAAGGCCATTGTCCTATATTTGATGCAAAAGAGAAAGTGATATTACAAGTATGCAGAGGGTTGCATTGCACAGAAGACAAACAGAGGAAGTTTTTTCAGTAGTATCATGAATGGATGTGAGTGAGCAATACTGTTTATCAAGGCCAGAGTGTTGCAGTAATCCAAGTTAGATGATGAGATCATGGATAAAAACTTCATCTTTGTAGACAGATAGAAAGTGTATATTTTAGAGATAGGATGCAGAAGGAGTCTGCCTTTTCAGTGACAAACAGATTTCAATCTAAAAGAAGCTGTTGGTTATAGTCTGGTAAAGTGAGCTGGCTGCTAACTCTACGAGCATGGAGGAAGAGTGTGTGGGGGGAAAAATAAGAGCTGGGTTTCAGCCACTTTGTGGTTAGCCACCTGTGATGACAGGCCAAGATTTTCGTTCTTACAGAAGGAAGCATGTAGGAGCAGGAGACAGTAATGTGATAGTCATTGGTTTAAAGGCAGTAATCAAATGGATGGGACTAGAAATGAGTGAACTGTTGAATGGTTTGGGCTTGAGTCATTGTGTATTAAATAGAAGCAAAACAAAGCAATTTTAAGATAAGGTTATACTTAGAGAAAAAGTCATTAAACTGAGAAGTGATGAAGTCAGTAGAACTGAAGAGTTAATGGACATGAGTGTGAAGAATGTTTAGCAATCAATATTCCAAGGAAGGGGAAAATTATGGGGAAAAACTACAGACTTGAGTGAATGAGAAACACCCAAAAAAGGTTATCACAAATTAACAGAATCTATTAGAAATTGGAAGAAAAAATCCAGGTCACCATAAGAAAGTTTTGTCTTAAAGAGGGTGTGTAAAGATGAAGGGCAAATTTGTGAAAGTCAAGTTGAATTAGATGTGGCAACAGGTATTGAGGAAAACGAAAACATTCTTTAGCGACATAAGAGTTGTGAGGAGAAAAAGAGAGGTTAATAGGCAGTTAGAATGTAGTAGTATTAAAGGTGACGTAAGCATTACCAAATCTAAATGAGTGCTTTGCTGCAGTTTTTGAGCTCAAAGTGGGGAAGAAGACACAATGGATACTGGGCGTAGAAATAGAAGTAAGCAAAACTGTCAGCAAAACTGCACATAAAGCACTCAGTTTGTTGGGACTGGTTAACTTATTTCCCAGCATTCTGAAAGAACTAGGATGTTAGCTAGCAAATACTCCTAATAAATCCTCCGAAGGATAGGACAATATCTGACTCAAGCAGAGAGGGATAAGAAAGTTAGGATGAAGAGAAGAAGAGAAGTAATTAGAGCTAATAGAAATGATTGTAACGTGCAAAAAGGCAGAGCTAAATTGCAGACTGCTAAACTGAGAGTGAGAGATGTTCTTATCCAAGAATTGCAAATATCCCTGGATGAGTGGCAGGCAAGCAAAGAAACCAACTCCTCTTCTTGCTTACACAAATGTTTGAGAAAAGTTGCAAACATGTATTTGCAGCAACTGTCATTGCTATACAAGAAGATTGTATTGCCTTACTGCTGGAGAAACTGGTGTATAGTTTTTGTCTTTGGACAAATTTGGCAGAATTTGGACGGGAAATTGGGCAGGATCAGCTGCTTACAGCTGATTCCTTGCTGAAAAGATAGATGGTCTTCTTTTGTTATTTTTCTATTATTTGATTTTTGTAGTGGAAGATACAAAGAGCCAAACTTGATGCAGTGTTGCATGTGTTTTAAGTCTGCTGCTGTAGTCAAGTTCTAGAAACTTAAAGCATTAATTGTCAGGGGACTGATGTTGAATACTGCCTGTACTAATCTGTCTGGAGACAACTCAACGTATTTTCTGATGGAAAAAAAAAAGTACAAATCATGCAGCATTAGTTTAGAATTGATTCATGGTAGCATTATGGAAAATGCCACATTTTAAATAATCTATGATTGTAATGGCTGTATTTTTAGCGCTTAAGCAGTGGCAAGAAAAATCATTAAAAGACTGACAATAACAAACACAGATCCTTAAGGTTTAGACTTAGCGTGGTTTGTGTAGGCTGCTCCATATTTTGTTATGTTTTGTTATATTTATTTTTTTAACACATGCTAAAGAATGAGCTATGGTAAAAAAACATTCTCAGAAATAAAACATTTTTCCTTCTCACTGAAGAAAGCACTCAGCACAGACAATTTTCCATACCTGAGTCATTCCAACAAAGTTGTAAGTAACTGAAAACAGAGTCTTAAAATAGCCTGACGTTTCCTGTAGATATAGGTTTTGTTAGTTGTGTTCATGTAATTTAAAAAAAATTACATATTCCATGCTAGTTTAATGTACATCAGGTTAGGCATCAATAGAATTATTTCTACTTTGGTTGTTTTGTGTTGTTGGAGAGACAGAGGTGAAAAGTATCTAACTAGTGGGTTTTTAGATTCAGATTAGAAAGATGTGAAAATCTAAGGTAGAGCCATTTAACTTTATTGTATTTGTGTACTATGTGTTAAAGATGGGAATGTAAACTTGGCTAGTTCAAGAAATAGGATGTGTGCGACTTTTTTCTAAAATGTATTTTAAAAATTCTGGTTCCTAGAAACGACAGCTGAAGCTGATATTGATAAAGCTCCATCTTTTCTGCTTGAAAAATCTTACCAAAGAAATGCAGAGTACTGAGAAAATGGGAATGAGTGCCCTCTCTGATAGCAGATCCGCCCAAGTACTTTCATGTTTGCTTTGATTTTTGAAGTTGTAGTGGAATCAGGTGTGAAGGAACTTCACATAGGGAGAAATTGTGAAGGAAGTGTTTTTATGCCTTTGGTACTCTCCAGAAGAATACAGCAAAGAGGTGAACAACGTTGGTGCTGATAGACCATCAGAGAACTGGTGAAAGTAATTGTTTAGTGTATAAATGGCTTTTTAAAAAGATCTAAAGAAAAGTTTGAAGTAATGTCTAATCTTAAGGTTATTTTCCTTTCTTTAATACTTTGGTATTTCTGGCCTTCTAGATACAATATTGTGGCTCTTTGTTTACTCTTTCACTGATGCTGGCAATTTCTAACGAAAAACAGAATTGTTGAGAGTCATACTGGTAAAGCTGTAGTGGATGATTATACCTGGATTTTATGTAAAGTTAAAATAGGTGGTTCAGTGCATTTTAGCTGAGACAGATTTATTTTTATTTTATTTTATTTTTTAATACAGCTGAAAAATGTGGATCAAGCTATGGGACAAACAGAAGTCTGGTTTTCATAACTATTGATTTTATTACAAGCCGATGGTTGGGTTGTTTCATTTTTTTCCTGTCCTTTTTCCCCCACAGTCTCACATTTGTTAACAGTGAGCTCAAACTGTTCTACATGCAAAATGATCACTGTATGCTGTTGCTCTTGGTGGGGACAGAGGCATAAGCTGGAATAGTTTTTGCTGTTAGATATGAGATTTTCCTGTTATTAAGATGACTGCTGGCTTCTTTTATTTATCCTGAATCCAGACTTCATTCATGATTGCTTGATAATCTAGGGATTAAGCAGGGGAGTAAATTTGTCTAGGAAACAAAAGAAGGGGAAAAGAAAAAAGAAGACTCGAACAGTAATAGAAAACTGAGACGTATGAGAGGTAATATGAGGTTCGGTTAGAAGTGAAGAGCAACAAAATGGAGTCTGGGTTAAAGACAAACTGGGAGTAGACAGGGAGTCACCCGGAGGCAGAAGTACTGCGATGGTGCATGAGGAAGTGAGAGTCAGCATTTGACAGGTAGGGAGAACCATTAAGAAGGGCGTTAGGGTATGTATCAGAAGTCTAAGGAAGTTCAGGGGACTAAGAGTTGTCAGGAACTGCAAGGGAAGGGAAAATGAGGCAGTGTTTATGCAGGAAATAGGATGCAGGTGGCACGGAGAGAGGACTGATGGGTGAAGAGGATCAGTACAGTAAGGAGACAGACAGGGAGTGTAGAGAAGGGATATAGTGATAGAGGAAAATAGATAGTGATACTATGGCTACATCCCAGCCTATAGTTGAAGTGAGAGGAAGAAGAGTTCTGCATATTATATCCAGAAAGTGGGATGTAGGACTAAGTGTTATGCAGACTTTAGTAACTGTTGTACGTATATCAAAATTAATTTTGTTTGGAGAGAGAAACTAGATTTACTTTATGGGTGAGAATTTGTTGATGGAGGAACTGAGATACAGCACTGTAACTGAATAGCTTTGTTCTTATAAGTAATGCTGCTTTGCAGGAAAAAAGCTTGGGCAGTGTCATTTAGTACTTTTAATCTAGAGTAATAGGCTTTGTTTTCAAGTGAGTAGGTGTTGGACAGAATTTGAAAAATTTGCTTCTTTGTATATATTAACTCTGTTTCCCCAAAATATTTACTATGGAAGCGACATATTTGTGCAGTAAAGTGTATTTCTTTGAAGTGTATTCTTTAATAGGCAGCTGTAAAAATTAACATGAAAGAATTTATACTATAAATTCTAGCATTTGACTTTTTAAACGAAAAAAAAGCCTCAAGAATTGAGGGGGAAGGCTGAAACTCTACTCCTTATTTTCTGGGAACAATGTGATGTATAGAACCACCTCCTGTTTGTAGGCCACTCTGCTATCCATGATTAAAGATCAGATTATCAATGTAGTGCTAGTCTGAAATCTATAATTCTGTCTAGGCATTATGTTAAGTATGCATGTAGATACATCAAAACAGCTGAAGTGATTAGAGCTGAACAAATTACTTTTACATTCCTGAAAGCTTTTTTCTACATTTAGAAGTCATGTTGAAAAAAGAAAGAAGTACTGAAGCAATATGATAGTGAAAGATTTCTTTCCTAGGATATGCAATTTAAAGGAAATTAATTATATTTTAGAGAAGGCAACTTAGAAACAAATGCATTTACTAATCATTTTAAGCCCCTTCAATCAAACAGGATTACTACTTGACTAAAGGAGTAAGAGTGGAAATTTCCTTAGCACATGCAAACACAGAGCCCCTGCTCTGTTGTCACATGCAAAACATGCAGTAGAGTCTTGCAAAGCACGTGGTTTTTAATCGTTTGTTTGTTTTACAGTACTGTAGGTGTATGTTACACAACAACAACAACAACAAAATAACAGCAGAGTCCTCCCACACCCTGAGCTCTGTGTAGACTAGACACTAGCTGTACTGAAGGGAGTAACATTAAAGAAGCAATGAAGTAGTAAATCTTTTGTAAGCTGCTTTCTGTTTGGTTCCATTCATTCTTTTGCTTAACGGCTGTAGTTGTGGATGACATGCTTTTCTCATCCGTATTCTCAGTCAGTTTTTTTTTCTGTGTGCTAGGGATAGAGTGATGGTGTTGACCACTGCCTCCCCTGTCCCCCAAGCCATGTGGATGTAGTGATGGTGCAAGGACACAAGCTACTCAGTCACATACAGATGCAGCAGTAGGCATTCAACTCTTGAGCTTTGGACACTGGCCCTCTTCCCTGTTTCTTTTGAGAACACAAATAAAAACGCAGATAGGCTTGGATCTGGTCAGTCAGTTCTGCTCCTCTAAATTCTTCAATTTTAAATGCAGAGGTGGTTGAGTGGTTTTCACTGTTCAGTTGTCATGTTGTGTATGAATTTATCTTCCTAATGCTCCTGTGGTATAAGGAAGTAATATTTACTCCATTTTATATACATCTTCTGTATACTTGAGCCCCCTAAGTGTTTTGGCAAAGGTCACCCTGTGGGGAAAGCTCTTATTTTTACATCAAGTATGATGTAATGACAAATGGATATTTTATATCTACTATTGCATACACTAATAATTGCATGATTTAAAATTCACTTATACCCTGCTTCCAGGAAGCTGACCTTAGAGATGTGAGTGCCTGAACTGTTAATTTTAGCTATAGTTAAATCTGTTGAAATTCCAGTAGAATTTAAGATTGGTGTTTTCAAGTTTATAAAGGTGTTTTGAGATGCCTGCTCTTGGGCACCTAAAACAAATGATAATATGCGACAACTTGGATGCAACAAATTCCCAAATGGGAAGTAATAGAATATTGTATTTATGGATTTATACGACAAGAACTCAAGCTTTTTACCGATAGTTACAGCATGGCCAAGCATCAATAAGATGAAATTAGTGCAATTTCTTTCTTTCTTCTAACCAAAATAGGAAGATACTAATGTTATCAAATGTTTGTTTGCCGTAAGTGCGCTAATCTTCTATTGGCATTAGCTGCTGTTAATTATGCTGTCATGCAGTTACTTTTGCACTGGAAAAAAAAATCATATTAATACTGAAAGACCATGCAGAGAATTTCAAAGGTGATATGCTACATGATAGAGAGCATAGAGTGGAAACCACCGGGTATAGTCTGGCAGCCTCTATATAGAGATAATTTTATAGTATTTCAAGAGAAAATGAATGTTATCATTAGGCACTGTGCTTGCATGTGAGAACTGGCAAATGAAACTGAAAGGTTAACTGTGCAGAATGAATTAAATTGTTGACAAAGGAAACAACTCATCAGTGAAGAAAACTAAGCTGTAGTAATCTAATATGCTTTCACTATTATAGGTAGACATGTCTTTCATAAATCTTACTCTAATAGTATTTCTTTCAGAGGAGAGGTGATACCTGATGTATTGATTCACCTCTGCTTACCCTAATTTTAGCAGCTGATTCAGTGTTCCTGTGGGAATACATGTGTGTGTGAGCTGGTCTGTCTGGTAGAATGTCATCCTTCTCTCTGCTTCTTCCAGGATCCCACAAGTGGGTCTGGTTACCTGTGACTCCTTCTTGTGGGCGTGTGATATATCCTAGAAGTTCCATGGCTGTCATAAACCAGACAGAGTTTGTGCCTTTTGTTCCCTTTCAGAAGGGCCATCTCATATGTGTGTGCTCAATATGCTTCTTAAAAACATATTTTTATTATTTATTTCTGTTGAGAAGCTTTCAGAGGCTTGTTAGGACTGAGGTTTGATTGTGCTAGATTGCTATAGGCTTTTTTCTTGGTTAATTTTTGTTCTCTGGAATTATTTGATATACTTCAAAGAAATGCTGTATGGGGAGGGATAGGACAATTTATGGCACCCAGCTGATCTATGTACACACAACACACACGTTTTCATTGTTAAGGTAAAGAAAGTGCATCATATATAGGAAAAACTTACTAAATTACTTGGCTTTTCATTGTTTTATAGAGATTGTAACTGGGGTATCTGTCTGCTTCAAGTAGAGGGATTAAAAAGCCACTAAAACCAAATTAGATCAATGATATGGGGATTTTTGAGTATCTGGAAAGTGTTTCCTTTGTTGATTATTTCCATAAATAACCAAAAATTCTCTCTTCAAAAAGCTTGTCATATGCTGAATAAAAGGGCATTATGTTCTGCAAAGATTACTTCTTGTTGGCTCTGATGGTGTATAAAAGGATTTAATACTGGGAAAAGAGTACCGAACTGAGGGAAATCCCAGCAGCCTCACTCAACCTGAGTGCTGCTGTGTGATATGGGTGGAGGATCAGCCTCTCCAGCAGCTGAGCTCCAAACCATAAAGGGCTTCTAGAGAAAGGTCTCTGCAGATTGAGGAACAGAGACTGTCTACATGGGTAAAGGGGTGATAAAGTTTACTTGGCTATTTGAGCCAGTTGTCATTGGAACTTTATCTTCAAAAGTGAGAAGGTGTCTTCTGGGATAAATGTTACTTTATTTTACATAATGATGTATGTTAGGATGTTGAAGCATACAATAGCAAATGCATGGATACTGATATCGGGAATTAGCACAACTGGAAATGAAACAAGAATTAAATAACCAGTAAGGGAGTTTTATTTACACACCCTTCGTTTAAAAATGATCCACTGTAAAGAATAAGTGCATTGTCTGTTACTTTGCTCATGAGAACTGTATTTAAAATCCACCCATTTTGTCCTTGAAAGTAGATAGCTGCAATTTTGGTGCTGAAGTTATGAAAAGAGGGAAAATTGGGATTATATTTCTCTCTATAAAAATAGATGACTGTAGGAGGTGGATATGTGTTTTGCAGAAATAGTTGATGTAAATGATCTCCATTCTCTTCTCTTAGTAAAAAGGTTTTCTTATAAAAAAGAAATGCTTGATGTTCCCTCCTGCTTAAGTATATGTTGCATTTCCAACTTTATGTAGGGAGGGAAGCATGCGGAAATTGAATGATTAACATACAGACACGGTACCTTATTTCGTTCAGTGTGCCAACAGTATCATGTAGTGACTTGTATTAATGGCTGACATTTTGTAAACTCTGAAACTCTGATTTGAGATTTCTCTTCACTGATGCACTGTTTTTTTCAGAATTCTGATTTTTAGGCTTTTTTTTTAAATAGAAAAGTCATTGTGCTTGTGCTCAGGTGTGTTTGTGTATACCACATACAGTTTCAAATTCTCCCATCTTTTACCTTTGCAATGGAATTACCTTTTTCCTACAAATACTAATTTCCCAAATCAGTGGTATTAGTTCTTTCTGCTATGCATACCCTTAGCTAGGTGCACGATAGTTTAGAGCGTAAATGTTTGCTACATTTTTCTGCCAGATGGACCACTGCTTGTTCAAACAGATTGCGTTGGCATTGTGCCCACAAGAACCACAAACCCAGATGCTGGAGAAATAATGCTTTTGTGGAAGGGGACTTTGCAGAGACAGTTCTGCCATAAACTCCATCCTTTTTATTGCATGTCTGTCTCTGTACTTTCACAGTCTCTTAAGTAGACAGGTCTCAAGCCTAAGAGCTAATTTATATAAATTAACTGTCAATAGCTATTGTAGAATATAATATTCTGGAACGTTTCTTCACATGTACACTCTAACTGAAGTAATTAGTCAAAAATAAAGTATGGTGTTTTTTTTTTTTATTCTGCAAGAGTGTGTTCACAATCTAGAATGCCTTGCCCCAGGCTATGCCCATCAGTTTTGTTTCACCATTTCTATCAATCTCTTTGAATGTGCCAGGTGATCGGTGGACAGAAGTTGGAGAGGTTTGTAGGAAAGGAAAAGAAGCTAATACATGGAGGGAAGAAATGAAGACATAAGAAAAAGATTTTTGGAGTGGGATGACAAAATTTAGGAAGATTTTTTTTTTTTAACCTCCTTCTACAAGAGAAAAGTAAATTGAAGCCAGTAGTTCGTTTCTGATAGAAAAATAACAAACTAAGACAGAATGTCTGTGGATATCTCTGGTCTTTTGAGTCACAGAGGAGTAATTACACCAGGTATGAGATAAGCTGTGAAGAGACACCAGAGAGGCCAGAAGATTGTGCTTGCTGATACGGTATTCAGTACTTGCTATTGTTACTGTGTAAGAAAGACGAGTCCAGTTAGGCACAAGACCCAGTTCTTGCTCTGCCTCTTCCCAGTAATTATTTGATCACTTCTCTTTTCCTTACTAACTGACCAAGTTTCTTCCTGCATCCTTTTGTCTTTGCAAAGACTGTTGCTATTTGTGTTCAGCCTTTGCAGCAGCCACTGGCACTATTACTTACGCTGAAATACTGGAATGTGTAAAATAGGAAAGAATTTATGGTTATTGAATATTGACCTGATATTTTAATGCAAATTACTAAAATTGAGAGAGAGTAGGTTTCATTTTAAAGGTATAATGGTTAAGATCATTGTTTCTATTGGATCTAGAGTTACTATGTTAAATTTGATTTGTGTCTTTGTCAATAGATGTACAGTATGGAAAAAAAACAACACACGGGATTCTGTCTTGAGGATTATTTCAAATGGCTTGAGGATTTATTTGCCAAAATGCAGTTATTCTTTTTGCAATAGATCCAAGTGACTGTGTGTGTTCCAGTGAGCCCTTTATTTTGGGGGGAAAAAAAATCCAGCTACCCTGAGACTGTTCACAAATTCAGATCCAGTTCTGCAAACACTTTCAGCAAAAACCCCATCCAAATGAACAGAAATGTGGAAACAATTAATTTTAGCTTTCTAAAATGAAACTCTTGTGGATGAGAAGAGAGGAATGTATAAGAGACTTTTAAGTGTTTTAAATAATAAAAAAAAAAAATAGAGCGATGATGACGGCCTCTTCCTTCCCCCTCTTCCCTCACTACTTCGCCCAATACCCTGCAGTGCCGTCGTGAACACACTCTTATGGCGTTGGGAGAAGTTGAGTTTCGTTTTATCTTTCCCTTGTCTGGAGTCAGCAAACTTGGATCTCCTGTCTCCCTGGGGAATAGTCCACTGGGCTATTTGGTATTTTCTGCTTGAGGGTTTCTCAGTCTTTCCTTTTGAGACTGATTGCTTGAAGCTGGGAGATTAGCCGAGGGAAGGATCACTCAGTGTATTTTTTTTTTTTTCTTTTGTTGCTACCCTAAACATCTGTTGTTGGCCATTACTGAGATAGGATATCGGGCTAAAAGGATTGTTGGTCTGATCCAGTATGGCTGTTTTTCTGTTTCTGTTTGTCTAATTATTTTCTGGGCTGCAAAGGAATAAGGCACTGTTATAAGGGCACTTGCATAATATACATATAGAGAGAGAGAGATAGAGAGAAATCCAGACTTCTGCTGTAAGTTGGACATAAAAGATGTTTACGTGTTTCTTCATTTCCATGTGAATCTGTAACCAGTGGAGCACAGGTATTGTCAATTTATGCTACTACTGCCCTGTTTTTCCCAATACCCCTTGGCTCTGTAAAAGGTGCCAAAATCTTCTTCAGGATGTTTAATTACTCCATTTCTGTCTTTTTGCTTTGTTCTCCTCAAAGTAAATACAATAAAAATAGAACAGTTTATTTTCTCCCCACTCCACTGGAAGGAGCAAATAATACATTTGGTTTTTCAGGCCTGCCTGAGATTTATTAAATATATTTATTAATTTGCACCACCCTATTTCTAACCCTTCCCCCCCCCCCCCCCCCCAGTTAATTGCGCAGAGCTATTTGGACAGTGTAGATTTTGGGGTTGATACTAGTTGTGAGATTCTCTTTTTGTGAAGCAACAATCAAGTGTTTGAATATTTTATTTCCCACTGGGCTTGAATCCTTCTAGGCAATGTGAAATGGGCCTGAACAGTGTTTTAAGTATTCTGGCAGATTGTGGCTTATGGTCTAGGATGTATAAGAGCATTTCAGGAAGTTTCAGTAACCTAGGTCTGATTTCTTTCTGGTAAGATATGTTTGGTTCTAGTTAGTCAGTACGTTTTATTGTTCAGACTAGAAAGCTTTGAAGCAGTTAAAATGAAATTTGGCCTTTGGCAAGTGAAAATGGACCTTGTTCCTACATGAGGATAAAAGCTTTGCTACTGATCTGTGGTAGTTCAGTGAGTCCTTCTCTCCCTACTGTAGTGTTCATTTCTGAAAGAAGCTGTTTTCTGTTTATTTCAGTATGTTTTTCCCCCTCTCTAATATACTTATTACTGAAATGTCTGTTGCTAATTTCTAGTGAGGCATGCAGAACTTCTTTAAACTTTGTGTAGTGATTTGAATTGCTTCTTTTACAGTCAATATATATGGACCTCAGAAGTGCCTTTACTTCATTACTGTTATTTTGCAATTCTCAGAGCCTGTAGCACTCCATATACCTAACGCTTGTATTAATGAATACAAAATGTCAAAAATACGTTAGCAGTGTGTCCAAACTATAGTTGGAATGGGTGCCATAATTTTAACAATAACTAGCTAGAACAAACTATGAATTCTAGTTTTAAAAAAATTGACACGTGTGTAATTTTAGTTGTTTTTGTGGTTTATATGATCATGTATGGTAGCTGAAGAGAGGGAGAAACTGAGTATACAGCAAGAAAAATGAAAAATTACATATAAACATCAGATTTTTCAATTGTAGCAAATAAACTTGGATGTCTTTTGTAATCTTTTCCACTGTATGTTCCTTGTAGGTTGTAACATAAAGCAGTTTTCAAACTAAATCATGTTGCTATGCCTTTTTGACGGAAATTAGATATTCACTTTGAAGAATACTGATATGAGCACCAAGTTTGATAATTAATTTCCTAGTGTTCATGTATTATAATCCAATACTGCCATTTATTTAGAAGTCTTGAAATTAATGTCAAGAGAACAAAAACAACACCAGGTTGATCATATCATGTTTGTCTTAGACTTAGAAATTTGTTTCTCAAACACTATGATCTCTAGATATGCAACAGCAACACCACATAGATTTTGATATAAAAATAAATTTACCTGAAAAATGGTCCCCAGGATTAGCATTAGAAAATCTGTTGTTTCTCACATAAAAGAAAATTTAATAGAAGGCATAAGAAATACTGTGTTCAGAGCAATAGTGGACTGACAAGGGAATGGTCAAGAAGGTCATGTTAACCTTGAGTTTGTGATTTAGTTCATGGTGCATATCATCAATTCTACAATAACGTAACTTCTAATGTACTATATGTACAGAATTTGTTTTTTTCAAGGTATTTACAGAGACTATTTTTAACAAGAGGGAAGTCTGAGCACTCACCAGCATGAATTGAGTGGGAGTGTGAAACTAATTTATGTGGCCTCTTTGAGTATATTGTGCTGAAATAAACAGTTGCCAAAATAAAGTCTCACAATAGAGAGGGGTTTTTTTTGAGTCAAAACTGGAAACGTTAAATGAGAGGACAAAATGATCCCACCATATGAATTACGTCATTACTTTTCTTCTGGTTCAGAGGTTTACTGGGCATTTTAGATGAGTAAAAAGAAATACTAGAATGTGCAACATCAGAAGCCATTTTAAATTTCTCTGCTTCTGACACTACACTGAGAGTGCGCAGAACGGCTGAATTAGCATTTTGGCATATCTGTTTGTGCATAGATGTAGTGTGTACATATTTATGGCATTGACATACAAGATTAAAATCAGAAGTATGATAAAGCTGTATTTAAACTGATTTCTAAGTGCTAAGAATTGGACAAAGAAAAGAAAGAAAATATTAAGAATAGTACTAAAGACAGAGAGTAGCATTTTTTAATTTTATGCTGGAACGACTCTTTTGAATCACTAGTTGTGAATGGAGTCCAATGTCTTTCATTTAAGCAGAAAGCAAGCAATGCAAAGCCTCCTTCCCCATTTTTGGTCTCCAAGCAAGGCTAAAATACATCATCAGAGATGCATATTTTTTCAGTATTTTATCTGTCACTCTTCCATGCAGCATTATCAAAATATTTTACAAAGAAACACAATTATTAGAAGAAACTTCCTACGGGAGCAAATCTGATTCCTTACCACCATAGGCACCATCATATTATTTTTCAAAAAATGTGTTTGAGTTCCTCTTAAAAATGGCTAAATCTTTTTTTTTACCCTTTATTTGGAAGGCTTTCCAGAATCAGACTTGTTTTTCCCAATTTCTAGCTACAGTTTGTTCATATACAGCTTTTAATTATCTTTTCTTATGCTAACATTAGTTTCAGCTTAAATCTTTCTTGGTGTTTACAGCTTTTTCTTTGTATCTCTTTGTTACCACCAGTAAGGAGTTCAGGTATGACCCTTTCAGTTCAGGAGAGACCAGGCTACAACCTGTCTGCCAGGACAGAGGTTTATTTAACTAAGCAAGCATGGGATGTGGGCAGGCAGCATCATGTTGTCCAGACTTATCCTATGGATCATTAGTTTCCTAGGTGAGATTTGGCCCACACATCCTTGGGTTACTGGGGATCATGAGATTATTTTCAGGAAGGTGGCTCGTTCTGCCTACATTTCAGATAAATCTTCTTTACATATAATCCTTATTGTGTAACAGACGTGCTGATTCCCTTTAGCTCTCTGGATGCTCTAGCTGATTTAAAATTTGCCACAGCTTATTCTGAGTAGTCTAATTTCAAAACTGTAGCAATGCAAGAAGAACTCTTTATTCCATTCCTTATTTCACATATTGATAGATGAAAACATCACCTATATTGCCTCCCCATTTTCCGACTGTAATCTTTCTGTAAGCATTTATCAGCATCAAATATCCAGTGATTCAGAGACAACCATGTAAGCTGGTAAGACCAAGGCTTTGGACCCACCCCTTTTTTTGCACTTGTTCTATTTTTTAATAGAGTGAGAGCATTGCAAAGAGTATGTAACATTCAGTAACTTTTTTTGTTTCCTTGTGAATGAGATCTCTTATAGGGTCATATTTTTGTTTTTCTTAGCTATATCACCTTGGCACCTTGTTTGTGGTCATTCTGTAGTCATCTGGTAAATCAAAATCCCTATCCTCCATATTTTTTTCTGACTGATCTCCCAGTTCATGTATGTATTTTGTCCTTGGACAGATGACCTTGCAGTCTTCACTGTTTCTTCCCATTATCATTAATCATACCAACTAATAGCAATAAATCCCCCATATTCTTCTAGAATGAAGCATAATTTATTTTTGTGACAATTTGTTCATTTTGTTAATTTCAATATTCTTTTAAGTTTCATGAGCAAGTACAAATGCATGGAGTACTGTAAGTCATAAATTACTTCAAATCCTCACTCCTTTTTTTTTTTTTTTTTTTTTTGAGTGGGAGAGGGAAGAAATAACATGTTGAATCCATGTTGGCTTGACACAAAAGCAGGACAGTTTGCTAATGGGAGAATTTTTCTGTGTTTTCCATGGATTTGAGCAGGATCATATACCTAAACAGAAGCTGAGCCAAGTCCTCAGCAACAAAGCCAGTGTCTTCTCAAAGTGATACTTAGCCTGTTTCAGTCATGTTGGCTCCCTGGATGTTTCAGATCAGCAGCATTCTGCAACCTCTGTGCTCGGCTGTCACCACAAAAAGGTGGTACCAGTTTCCAGACAAACTGAACTTACAAAGCCTGTTTTTATTGTGGCTGATGGATATGTGAAAAAAAATTGAGACTAATGTAGTAAAAAAAAAAAAGAAAGAAAGAAAAAAAAAAAGCTGGTGGAGCTAACAGGATAATAAAAGTGGTTGCTTCACTCATGCAGCCATTTGTCTGATTCTTGTTCAGAAATGTTCTTCAGCAGGAGCACTCATGTCCGCTGCTCCTCTTGTTCATTCCTGCTTTTCCATTGTCCTTTCGGTCATGTTGTGTTGTATTAAGGGGCTTTCTGGTAGCCAGAGTTGGAAAGTTGACCCAGCTGAAAAATAACTTTTTCTTGCATCATTTTAAACACAGATTGCTTCTCTGCTGTGGTTTACCCCGCAGCCCCACAAACACTTGTACTGGCACAACTCAAAGGCAGGAAGGGGAAGAAGGGAGGACCCAAGTAAGCCTACCCTGGCTGCCCCCAAAAATATTCATCAAATTATGGCCTTACGGTTTGGTTGCTCTGTTGTCCTCAGTACTGTCTGTGGGGTTTTTTTTCCTGTCATCCTTGTTTTTTATTTCTATGTGAAGCAGCTGGCTGGGATAGCTAGAGACTGGATTTGCAGTCGCCAGTATGTTAGTGACACTAGCTGTTGTTCTTGCTGGACCCTGGCTTATGCTTTTGCTTTTCTACTCCCTAATCCCAGTGAAAGCAGGAGATGGTTGAGAGATTTTGGCAAACCAAAATGACGACTTTGGTTGGGGGAGAGGAAAAAGCTGTTCCCTTGCTTGACAGTCTGTGCTTTCTGATTGAGGCAGTTACAGGCAGACTTTTTGAAGGTATCTAGCTAGAACCCTTCCCTCAGGAGTATGAGGAGTTCCTAATTCATCTCATACATTCATCCTTCCAACAGTTTTCTTTTTGGAAGAAATACTGTCTTTTTTTTGAAGAGGTACTGTGTCTTTTTTCCAGAACTGAGTTGCAGAGATTAAATAATTTATCAACACAAATCTAAGACGTGGCTGGGAACTGAATCTATAACTTTTAAGTCTCTGGCCATCATCCTTCTCTTTTGAAACGTTATTTGTAATGTTTGTAATTGGAGATGTTCCTTTCTCTTGGTCTCCAAGAGGGTAATAGCCCTCTGATGCAGGCTTTGATGAAATTATCGTTCCTTTGTAGTCAGCTGATGAGATGAGTGCTTTTCTGACGTTATTCTTAGAGCTCACCTTTAGACACAGTGAAGTAGTTTGCTTAGCGTACTTCCATTCAGATAGGTCATTATTCTTAACCTTTGAGATTGCACTGTCTATGAGTTTGTTTTAATGGGTGCAGTTCAAATTACTGAACTGGATGAATAAAGCTCTATGTGACTTTTATAGGCTTTCTTAGGGATTTTTCCCTTGCTCTGTACTTCAGAACCCCAGGTAAGAAGGGCTCTGCACTTCTGCTAATATAATTCCGATGTGAACTCTTAAGACATGGAAGGTAAAACTTGCACTGGGTGTAGTAGTACCTTGAGGCTGTAATGTTAATGTTAAGGTGGCATCTAACTCTGATTTCCATGGAATGCTGCAAAGATTTTTCCCAGCTATTTGTGGTCTGAATGAATTCAGTTTAAGAACACTGTCTTAAATATGATTGATATTCTTTGTTTTTACGTTCAGTATGTTAAAATAATCAGAAAGAGTCCTAGGAACTAACTTTTATGTATTGCTTCACTGATACAAATGATTAACAATAAAACAACAGTAGGATTCATTGCTGGTGCAATTTACTGAAATCTTTTGAATGAAAGCTGGAATGAATTTGGTGCTTTTTGTTTTATTTTTTAGCATGTATCATACTAAGCAGCTCTTGATGTAATATAATCTGTAGTTTTCAGTATTGTTCTTCAGTAAGGTCTAAAGACATCGCCACCTCTGAAACTCGTATTTAAATTTTCTTGCAATTTCATTTCTTAAAAAAAAAAAAAAAAAACTTCATTTGGATAACCATAAGTCTGCTTCTCTGTTACTGAATTTTGGTCTGCTCATATTTCACTTATATTTAGTAATGGTTGCTTGCTTCCACTTTTTTGTTTGAAAGGAATTGGTTATAAGCGCTTGAATATTCTGGACAGGACTTAAACTTGAATTTTATATTGTGTTGGTGAAAGTTTTCATAGCAATAAAATGTGAAAGACCAAGTTTTATTTTTGAGAGATGTGCAATCTATTTTGTTCAGTACAGCAGTCAGAAAATTCATATGGCTAGGAGTGCAATTAATTAAATTATCCACGAAAACCAAAATTAAATTCCTTTTTTAATATTCTGCCTGGGGAAGTGACATTGCTTGTTTCTTCAGCAATGTCAAAACATATGATGGGTTGAAACTGTTTTAAGCTTCTTTAATAATTTAACGTAGGAAAAGGATTGTGTAACTGCTTTCATTTTGGAATATTAAGCTATTAATAAAACTAGATGGTGCTGGGTGTAAGGGATGCTGATCATCAGCGAAAGAGGGAAGATGTATCTTTGTGGTCTAGTGGTTGGGATAGGTTATATGGATGGGAGTGGGAGTGACAGGCAAGTAATTTATTAATTACAGATATAAAATTAATTAAGATTATAGTGTTATAATTGCAGAAAGTTTCCAGAGCACAGACTCACCAGAGGGTGAACCAGTATTTCACATTAATCTTTCTCTTTTGTTTTAGGCTCTGGATGTTGACCGAACTGTTCTCTATAAAATGAAGAAATCTGTCAAAGCTATAAACATATCTGGTCTGGGTAAGTAGATCATAATTCCTGGTAGCCTATGTCAGTGAAACTGGAGTGAATCATTTTAGTGAATCAGAAATGGTTATATGGTTAACTCTGAGAAAAGAAAAATTTGCATTTTAAATACCAGTCTTGAACCAGCTGCATTACAGTGAGCTCAGTAAGGGTGAAATTTTGTGAGGCAGCTGAACATAGCTAACTAGCTTACTGCTACCAGGTGGGGAAGTCATGTTCTGCTCAGGTCTGGGCTATGTGCTCCTTCTGCCACCCCTGGTGGTCGACAGATCCCTAGATGAGATTTTTAGCTCACATAAAGCTATACATCAGTCAATTTACATGAAGTTAGGTGAGCACCTGAAATGGGAAGGCATATGATTTAGAGCTGGGGACATGGGAGGTGTGAAATTACCCTTTCTGGCAGCAATTAGAAGTTACATTGGCTCTGCTGCCTTGTGAAACCTCAGCCTTACTGGTGACTTCCAGTTATGTATGTTGAGAACTTCATGACAAGAGAAAGTTGATGAGGTGCAATTTTTTATTGTCATGACACACAAAATCAGATATTTCTCTGACAAGGAGTATAAAAATACAAAGAACCATTACTGTGTGCATTTTTGTATGTGCTCCAATCTCATGGAGTTTTGTATGTTTATGTTCTTTGACAAAATAAATGAAGCTTTTGTTTTTGTGGATCAGCAGCAATAAGAAACAGCATTTCATTGGCTTTTGTTCTCACTTTGTAGTTCATAGCAATTAGTGCTAACAAAACCTATAGTATATGCAAAGTAGATAGGGCTGACAAAATCTTGGAAAGCCACCAATATCTGACAGAACTTGTGGGCATGTTGGTGTTCAGATAAAAAATTGTAACAAGAAGTCCTGTTGTGGTCTAATTCTCACCAGCTTTATTGAAAGGAGGTTCCTGCTTGCCTAAACTAATGAAGCTGTTATCTTTGGGTTGTGCAGGGCCCAGTTTAAGATTCAGCTGGAGCTGTGCCATCTTTTACATATTTGTTTGGCACTCTTTATTCTGGCATTTTCTAATTTTTGGGTGCTTGACTATGACTCTTAATCAGTGTTCTTGTTAAAACGTTGTAGAAATTCACTACGTTTTTCTCATTAAAATCACTACCTTGTGTAATTTTTAAATTTCATGATGCGCAGTCTTGACAATAAAGGTTTGAAGGCATCTCTTCCACCAGCAGAAATATCGTTAACCTAGCCACTTCCCAGAACTTCAGGTTTATTTCCACAAAACAAAATTGTGTGCTCTGCACTCACAAGAAGACAGTTATTGTTTTCTTTAGTATGGGTTCTGTGTGTGCTAAGTGTACCTGTTCTGGGGTTTTGTGTGTGTGAATTTAGAAACCATTATGGAGGATTGGATAATGACCCCAATTTGTACATAATTTAGTTTCTTAATTGACCCCCCCAAAAACCCCTCAACCTCCCCAAACAAACCTTGCTCAGATTTGATTTGGATAGATTCCAAACCTTCTGTTTGTAGGAAAACTTCCAAAATCCATCAGGAAGGGTGAGAAGAACATGGAGGGGGGGGGGTCCATTCAGGTTTGTTAGAAAGTATGAAAAAACACTATTTTCTCTCCTTCAGAAGGACTTCTGGAGCACCAGTTCAATTAATAATATTGCTGTAATAACTGCCATAAATGTTCTGCATAGGGAATATCTCAGAGCTGCTGCTGAACTGCTGTTTTGTTATCTGGTACATAGATCCAGAAGCAAAGTCCCAGTTTTGGGGGATACTGTGCAGAATAGAAAGCTCTTGTTTCCTGGAGGAAAAAGTGTGGTTCAACTGCTGATTGCCCCTCTGGCTACAATTAACAGTAGCAGCCTGTTCACCTTCTTTTCTCGCAGTAGCAACCTTCTTTTGTTCTTATATGAATTATGCCCTAACCTCCACCCTGACATATGATTAAATAAGCTCAGCTGGATGCAGAAAGCAGTATGGAAATAATTTACCTTAATGAGTAGCTGGAGTGGAGTTGTGTCCTGCCAAAGCCTGTTCTGTGCTGTCTGTGCCAGTTCATTCAAAGCTTGTTCAGTTTTATGTATGTCACACAATAGTATTAGATGTGCGTCCTTACTTCATCCTATAGCTCAAACAGTAGAAGGTTCATTAAGTGCTCAGCTGTTGATGTTGAAGAGTAATAGTTATGCTAACATACAGTTAGTTATGCTACTGCTTAGTTTTTAGATAGTTTGCATGTAGTTATTCGATCTTCTTTAGGCTCCAAATGCAAGCACCCAAGGTAGAAACCTCTAAAATGAATGCTGTTTGTGTAACTTCAATTCTGCACATACATTATAAAAATCTTTAATTACATGATGTTATACTACTACTCCACAGGATTTTAGTCTCATTTGCTGCAAATTAAGGAGAATTTGTAGCTACTTGAGAAGTAAAGTTCCTGAATGTCTTTCTAAATAAAATTGATGGGGGATGTGAACAGACAGGCTTGTTTGGAAGTTGGCATTCAGTAGGTTTATCAAATGGGTTGTATAACTAAATACACAGAAATACTGAAAAAGGACATGGCAGCATGAATCCTTTGGATATCAAATGTGTTGGTGTATACAAATGGACTTAAAATGAAATTGGATCGTTGCTTGTTTGAACTAACAAATTAATCCTCTCTAAATAGTCTTCAGGGCTTCTACCAGCCTCAGGCAGAGGCCAAGAAAGATTCTTCGTTCTCAGGCGTACGTATTTTGGTTTCTAGGGTGTGCTTTTTTCTGACTTCCTTTGAAGCTTTAGAAATTGGGCACAGCTAGAAGGAGAACTAGGTAGCATAATGCATAATTTGGTGTTGATTTTCTCAGGTGCCAGGTTGGTGTACCTTGCCCATGTGCTCAGGCTTAACTTAGTCACTAGCTTGGGTTCAGGAAGAATTTTTTTTCTTCCCCAGATCAAACTGATAGAGACTTTTTTTTGTCCGTCTACACTAGCAAGTAACTCGGTGTACTGGGAGTGAATCATAAGGCTGAGGTCCCTCAGATCTCCATTATATTTGAATAAAGGGAGCCTACATTTCATCTCATCCCCTGAGCTGCATATCCACACAACACATGTAGTTCAAAGCTTTCTGAAGAGCAAAACTGTTAGGTGTGCGCTGGATGACTTGTGGCAGTGCAGCCTACACAGTGATTCAGAAGCTACAGTCTCCATTAAGCACTGCAGCACTTCAGTGATAGAGCTTCTGCATTAGTTGTCTCAGAAAGCAATCAAGCTTTCATGAACCAAAACCACTTACCAGTGGTAAACGGAGACTGGTTGGATTTGCTTCAGATCCTCACTACTGAATCAGAGGGCTAACACGAATACAGCTTTTGTCCTCTTCTGTAATGTTGCGTGTAGTCTGTTTCCTAGGATGACCTGAGTGTTGTCTTTGATGTATTTCCTGCTGCTGTAGAGATTCAGGACTCCAGCAATACACTTGATCTCTTCTTTTTCTTTGCTCAGCACACAGCATTTGCAGCTTGAGAGTTTATAAAAGACTAGAAGTTCATTATAGGAGTTGGGAATTGTTATGTGGTCCCCAGTATGGTGCTGAAATATTGTGGCTCTTTCTAAACTGGGTACTTCTCAGATGATTGTCTTGTTCTGATGACACAGATTGTTCTGTGTGCAGTATGTAGGTGGATATATGCCAGCCAGACTTAGTGAGATAATTCATACTTGTAGCATGACAGTGTCAAAATCTAAATAATAATTTCTATTGACAAGTGAACATTGTTAGCAAGAAATTATGTGAATTATTTTTTTAATTCAGTCATAACTTTTGCAATCCCTTATCTACTGACAATATTTTCATGTTTTGCTCTTTTTGAAGCTCATGTGGAAAATGAAGAACAGTACACGCAAGCACTGGAGAAATTTGGAGGCAACTGTGTTTGCAGGGATGACCCAGATTTGGGAACAGCATTTTTAAAATTTTCTGTGTTTACAAAGGAATTAACTGCACTCTTCAAAAATTTGGTAAGAATTACCTAGAGAAAAAAAATGTTAAAATTGTAATGCTATTAGAAAGGATAATGCATACAGACTGCTCCCATACATTTGATTAACTTGCTGAACTACAGGAACTCTTCATGTTGAGGACAATTTGTGTTTTGGTGGCCACTGTTTTTTAAAAAGAAAATCTTGGCTTAAGGAAATGTGTCATGCCTTGGCCTTTTCCCCTTTCAAAACTCCAAAAAAAAAAAAAAAAAGCCTTCTTGCAATTCCCACAGCTTTATGCTTCCCCCAACAAAGCATTTATAACATATATTATAAAACACACATGCAAAGTTGCTTTAAAATTGTAAAATCACAGCTTGGTTTACTCTGTGTTCATGTTTCTTTTACTTTACTTTTCACACTTGCTGCTTGTATTTGTCAAGAGGAATTTTAGTGTCCCCAGAAGAGAGAATTTCTTGCTTCTCAGGGAAGAGAGTCAGGAAAAAGAAATCAAATGTAATGCTATAATGACAATAGTGTCCACTAGGGACCAATCCTGCAACTGAAGCCAGTAAGACTTAAAAGCATTCTTCAGTGAGCCAAATGGGATGGAGCCAAATGGAAGAACAGTAATTTTAATTACGGGTGGAGAATTTTTGGCCTCAATTTCACATTAATCAGAGGGCGTAAATAGAAAAGATTCTGACTGCATCCTGACATTTCCCATGTTTGAGTAAGTCCCAAATTTACTTGGAGCCACAGAACTTTTAAACTAGGGGTGAGGGAGTGGAGATGACCCAGATTCCTACAAGCATTTAAAAGTCTCTGTCTGCTGAAGTCAATGGGATGTAGACACATTAAATGCTTTTGTGAATCTAGACCAAATGTCTGTAGTTTGCAGCCAGCTGGTCATAATCCGTTCTTTGGGGAATGTTTCCAGCTGATGTGATTTAGGGCAGTCCCACTCACTCCCTGATGCTGTCCTCTCCTTTTTCCCAATCATGATATTGGTGAGAGAGAATCTAGCCCTAAATGTATTTATCAGCAGTGAAATGTGTTTCATATTGGTCTTACTGATTCGTACAACTGCAGATATACAAATAGTATCTGAGATTCTGTATCGTAAGAGGCATCCTTACTCTGTGTGAGTCAGTCACTTATCCTGAGTAGTCTACCTTGCAGGGGTAGGCTGCTCGTATGGAAAGGGAAATAGAATGGGTCTTCTAATTAATACCTTCTGTTGACTAAAACAACTCTCTATCATATTTAATTGCCAAATGGTGACTTCATTAGAGAAGTGGATCTGTAAAATGCGATGTCTAGTAGTTTTAAAAAGCAATCCGCTAAAATCTGCACCCTCTCCCCAGAAAACCCTTTTAATGTATTGTATTTTTAAGAAGATATGTAAAAGCTAAAAAAAACTACAGTTTTACCAAAAACTATTTGTTCTCTTAAAAATAGTAATTGCTATCTTTGCAAGATATTTCTGAAAAGAGTAACTTTCTTCCACAAATTGGAAAGCAAATTAAGGACAAAGTACTTGTCCACAGGAAGTGTGATGTACTTGGACCAATTAGACTAGTGAGAATTATGTTTCATCAGTTGCATCTTTTTATGCAAAGCTATTTATTATTTTTGTCTTATCCATGACATAGTTTTTTGTGTGTCTTATCAAAGAAATATTTCTAAATCTTTTTGCTGTGTTCTGCCTTCTCACTGTCAACAATGTGTTTTTGCTTCATTTTACGTATATAAGAAATGGATATGTCATGAGATAGTAGCTGTCTCCTGTTTTTCTCAGGTTGTGGTTCTGATTTTCTCTATTTTTAAAGTGTAAAATAATTTCATATAGTCATGAATGTGATGTTTTTTCGTACGTTTCAATAGCAAAGGCACTTTCTCTTCTCCGTAATACTGGCTGGTGAAGGAAAGGTCTCTGTAACGTTCCACTTTTTCCTAATTTGCTTCATATTGTTGAGATTTGAAGATTTTTATTTTCTCCTGACTAGCAAGGGAAAACTGAAGAAATAGAAGAACCTAATACTCCCTGAATTTGGTGTCTTTTTAGGAAAATAGTTCTGTTTAAAAAGAAATATGTATAAAAAGAACGAGTAAACTTCTCTATTGCTTGAAAATAACATATTTATAAACAAGGTTTATAAACTTATAAAAGATTACTAACCAAATTATGATTTTATTTAACTTTACCTATTAGAAATTAATACTAATGGAATAAATTGTTTGTAACTCTGGTCATTTTGAAAATCAGTTCAAAAGTTCACTGATTTAAGTCTATTTTTCTAAGAGATTACAAGGGAGTTGCCTAGCGTAAAAAATACTATACAGTAGTTGGAAATAATTTGGGATTCCTTTTTGTTATGATCATAGTCTTACATGAAGCAAGCCCCATGCATTCTTATGGTGTTGTGAAATATGCAACTCTGAATGCTTTAAGCATGTTGGTGCTAAAAAACCATTGTTCTCCTCCCATCTTTCTTTATAGCACCCAACCTGCTTCGGTTAGAAATAGTTTCATCAGAAGTGTAGCCAGGGACATTACAACCTGCTGCTGTTAAAAACCATTCTGAAAGATGTTCTTTTTAAGTAGATCTATCCCTTAAGTTTCATAGGGCACTTAATTTCCACAAAAGATTTTAGCTGAAATGAGTGGGGAATGTGCAAGGAGGTGAGAGGACATGTTCAGGCTGGAACAGATGCCAAAGCTATTAGCACTGGCAAAGCTTTAGGGCTACTGTCAGGTTTTGCTTTGTCATATATTTTGATTTTGTTTCTAGAAGCTGATATGTTCTGTCAGCGCTTGGCTTGGGTGGCATTTAGAGCTGTAGGTCTAAGGTGTTTCTGCAAAAAGATTTTCCTTAGTCTTGTCTTCAGTAAGGTAAAGGAAAGCCATTATAGAGCTGTTCTACTTTAACAAAGCTTTAAATTCTTTTTCCCCCTATCATTTTAAAGGTTTCCTGAAGACTTTGATCTTTTCATGGACTTTTCAAGGCATCAGAGTTTTAAAATATTTCATTTTCTTGGAATCCAGTTATTCAACTGTAAACTTTTCAAGTTAAAGTTCAAGTCTTGGAGCTGCTTGGATTTTTATGTGTGCTTTGCTACGCTTCTTTTATGCGTGCACTTCTAAATAGCATAACTAACGCAACATAAAACTAAAAACAATTTCTGAAGAACTCAGATTCTTCAAATTTGAAATGATTTATAAAGTAACCATTCAAGAGGAGAAATAAATCAACAATTTTCAGGTAGTTTATATGGCACTTGCTTATAATTTTAAATACTTTGTCTTTCTAACAGATTTAGTGTCAAGTGGTAATAGGTGTGAGTCTTTATATGAGAAATATTAGGACAAGGAAAGGTTCATCACAACATGTTTGCACTTCAAATATTTTTTCGTTTAAATCCTGTTCTTAGACTGTTCTGCAGAGAAGAAACAAAATCTGTAATTGCCTGTCATCTTCGTCAATACTTCCTGAAAAGAAGTTTGATTTGTGAAAATGAAGTAGCTATTTAACACATTCCATTTTCTTTAGCTGTCATTCTTCTACATATTCTTGTCCTTCATTTATTTAAAGTCAATGCTAATAAAAAATGCTGGATTAAGAGGAGTGGAATCTAGGAGCTGGGAGGAAGAGATTCCATGTGAGAAATTATTCTGTTAATAATCCTTGGATTTTTAGCCAGGAGAAATTTAAGGACAATTTAAGGAAATTTAAGGGCCTTTTCCTAGGTGCTTGGAAAAGCAAGACGTAATAATTCCTCTTTAGATGGCATAAGTTCAGCTCCATCTGGAATGTTATGTTTATTTCTTTGCCAAAAAGATATTGATCCAACTGGAAGAAATTCAGAGGACAGCAACTAAGATGATCAGGGTTTGAATAGGTTGATTTATGAAGAAAGTTTAAAAGAAATGGAAGTGTATGGTTTGGCTCAAAGATAACTACATGATTGTGGAAGAGGAAAATAATAAATTGCATATAAATGGGATCTAACTGTGAAAAGTTTTAGATGAAGAGTCCCGGAGAAGGCAATGAAAACCTATCACTTAGATGTTTTAACCTACATTAGAAAACATGCAATTGGGAATTCTCCTCCATTTGCAAGGAGGATGGGCTTGGATAACCTCCTTTGCTTTTACAATTCTACACTTCATGCTTTTAAGAATACATTAAAAAATACATCTTCTGCCATTTTATGCTTGTTTAGTAAGTGGTGTGTCTCTGTGCATTTTCTAATAGAGAAGTTCTCAGCCTGTAGTCTATGTATTGGTGGTGGTACGTGGACCGCTTCCAAGCAGCGCATGGCAGAGGCTCTCAATATCTTGGGTGAAGGCATTTTCTTGGGCAGCTGAGTGAGCAGCTCCATGCGGGCAGTTAGTGCTATTCAGTTCCTCCTCCACTGGAGTCAGTTACCCTATGGCGTATAGGGGTCAGACTAGATGATCTCTGCACGTCCCTCCCAGCCTCGACCTTTCTGTGATTCTGCATACAGGCACCCACATGGTGCAGGCAGTGCCTGGTCGCTGGTGACCGTACCGAATGTCCTGCACTGCGTCCCGCGGGCATGTCTATGCACATCTGTCACTGTTTGTGTGACAGGACACAACACAGCAGCAGGCTGGGCAGGGGGAAGGATGGAGAGAGGTAGTGCTGTGACCCTTTTTTGGGGGGGAGGAGGGGGCTAGGGTGCAGGAATGAGGCATGCTGCACAGCTGGAAGTTTAAGTTACAAACCTTTATCTTGTATGATTTTCTTAATAATCTTGTGGTTAGATGCTTAAAAAGTTAAAGTTCAGGCGAATTGCAGTGTATGTTCTGATTTTCACTCACTCCCTGCTGATGTTAATTGGCCACATTGTGCTAAAGCTTGCATCAGTGGGAAAACTACTGGAAAATATTCGATCCAATAGTACCTGCAATAAAAAAAAAAAAAAAGGAAATTACTTACCAGCAGGCCAGACTAGCGGCACTCATAAACAGCCAAGTTCATTAGTGGTTGAAAAGCCCATAGCTGAATACATGACATACATCTAGAATTTAGTAATAGCTATAGGAGTCATATCTGTTAGATATGAACATAGATATTAAACACTGTTAGAGTGTTTGAATGCAAATACAAAACATCTTACTTTTTGTTTAATATAAAAAGGTTTTAAGGTCCACTCTGTTTATCTCTGTTTAAAAAGTATTTAACTTCTGAAGGAGTGAAAAAGTGTGGGGTTTTTTTGTGTTTTTTTTTTTTTTCATTTTGGATTTAGCAAACCACCTATTGAAGTACTGCAAGCATCAGTATTCCAAACTGTTCTGAAAAAGACTCATTAAAATAAATAGGAAGTTTAGCAAACTAAGAACGTCAACATTTGGCCATATGCTCTTAAACTGTTTGAAATCTTCTTTCCCCTTTGCAAATGTTGCCTTGCCTGTAGCCTCTACCATCGCTTCTGGCAACTGTGTGTTTGTTTATTTTTACATTCTCCCTCCTGACATTTCTTTTTCTCCACCTCTGAGTCTTCTCCAACTTACGAAGTTTTAATTTATTATCCTGTCTCTGTCATCTTACCTTGTTGGAAGCTGTCAGAGGAAGCCTGTGAGTTTGTCAAAGCAGCAGTGTTGGAAGTGGAATCCAGGTCAAATTATTTTTTTCTTCCTAAACATGTGGAAGTTGCTAGTGTTCCTCTGCCATAGGATGCCTTTAATTCCTCAGAAGCATTCCTGCATGTTTGTGCATGTCTCTTTTTTTAATATGTTTTTAAAAATCAAATAGTCAAAATGTAGAGGCATCTTTGATTCAGTCATATACATTTTAGCTCCCTGTGTGCACATGCAGTTGGAGCAGCAGCATATTAATGCTGCTTTGTGTGCCAAAAATGAGTTTATATTTTTAGATAGTTTAGCTTAAGCCTCTCAAAAAAGAGGAAGAAAAATGTAAGATCGATCTTCTGTATCCTACTTGCTGATTTATAAATACGAGCAAGTATGCTTTGTCTAACTAGGTTAATAATGACAAGTTCATGCATTATATATGTTTGCATTTGTTGCAAGTAAAGTAGGAGCATAGAGAATGCAGTAGACTGAAAATGATATACAGGTAGCAGCACACAGAAGGAATTAATTTGAATTATTCTCCAAACATTCTCCATGCTTTTTAAAAGAACCTACTTTTTTGTCCTAATCTTTTTTCAAAGTCTCTTCAGGATTAACTAATTGTACCTAGGGGCATGTGTTTAGCTACAATGACTTGAAATTATAGGAAATATCCAGAGCTGTTTTGAAGGCTGGTTGATGTCTATATAAATATGTCTGTGTTAATAGTTGAGGGTGCTGCATTTTTTCTTTTCTGACCTAATGGAAAAAACAGTTCTCTTCAGCCTGCTGTTGAGAAATGCCTTACTCTCAGTTTGTGCCAAATCATCTAAATTTGAAGAATAATTAAACAGAGGCTATGAAAGCATTGATCTTTAGGTTAGACCTTTTAATAATAATAATAAAATAGAAGGAAAATCTTGCATAGGATGAGATCTTAAATGAGATCTTTCCTGCTTCTCCTTTTCCTCTTGGTTAGCCTCTCTAGATGAGCATGTCCATAGTGTGGGAGGATACTATGCTTTCATCTGTCTTTTTCTGAAATTGTTATTTTTTACCTAAGTTTTGTGTGATTTAGGCCTTTGCACTTACCTCCTATATCTACAAGATAGAATTCTATTAACTTTAAACATGGTTATGCTGGTATGCAGATACTGCAGTACTGCTGAGAATTTACTAGGTAGATGGTTTCCAGCACTGCTGACTAACCATGTCTAATGTTGCTCATTCAATTTTTATGAGGATTATTTTAAAAACAAACACAGACAGTTTAACTTAACTTCTTGATTCTAAAGGACCTTGATTGAGTCCTGCAGCTTTTTTGGGAGGAGGCAAAGTAGAGCGGAGGAGGGTAGGAGAGGAAATGTGATTTGTGGTAATGGTTTAATAGAACAGATCTTCTGTATTTTGTACACCTTCCCATACAGAGGCAATCTAAGCTTTAAAATTTGCATAGGTTCACTTGCTCTTTGGTCTCCATGCTGAAATTTCAAGAAATTGTAGTAAGTTAGTACTTGGGAAGAGGAAGAATTTATTTTATTTTTTTTAAATGTGGAGCGCTGCTGAGTGTGAAGACCACTGAGGATAGAACCCCTGAGCTTGTTCTAGTGAGGCCACTCAGTAACTATAGGGTGGTAACTGTGATTTGTATTTCTCCAATCTGGAGAAATTGAAGCATTACAATTGGGAAATATGTTTTTCTTGAAGTTCCTGTGAGCATCATTCCTTTTCTGGCTAGCTTATGCTGAAAAGGACTTGGACATTCTCGAAATTGTTCCTTAAGAAACCGAAGCAATTTGTTACATGATGCAAAGTTCTTTTTGTACTTTGCACAATTCTGAAAGTCCATCTTCAAAATAAGTATTTCTGTGCAGTGCCTGGCTTCTTGAAAAAAATCACATTTTAATAAAACATCTAACAATAATAATAAAAAAGAAACCCACTCAAAAGCAACCTTCACCATACTACTACAAAAGTTATTCTGATTTTCTTCCATAGAGTGGTTCTATAATACTTTGTTTATTACTCTCCAGTGCAATCTATTTGGATTGTTGTAGTTTAAACTCTGTGCCTAGACATCATGGCCTGAATCATAAAGAATGGAAATGAAGCCTTTCATTTGCTGGTATATACTGCTTAATGTCTTATTCCTACTGTCTTTCTTCAGTCACCTTCCTATCAAAATATTATGGTACAGATACTCTATCTAGAACTATGATTATTTTACTGTTGCCTTCTTTTGAATGAAGCCTTTTTCTTCTTGACTTGCTACCTCTTAAATTCCAAGGTGTCATAAAACACTTATTTCAAAGTTTGTACGGAAAGATAAATTAAGACAGATATATTTCTTTCTAATACATGCAGAATATCTAAACAATCTGGCCACTATCTAGCTTTTTACAAGCCAGAGATCTTCCTCTTTATAATGGATTGTAATTTATTCAATTAGTATTCCTAATGATTGTTAATAGAACTTCTTTCAGAGTAAGATGCTATGTAGTATGAGAACAACAGATAGGTTTTATCGAATAGGTCTGAAGAGACTGGAAAATAAACAAGATTAATTTAAACTATGCTAATGAACTTAAAATACATAAATGCAGACAAACTGTATCATTGCTTTCATAAACAGAGTGAAATCAGACAATGTAAAAATTAACAGTCTTATTTTGCAGTCACTGTTGGATGAGATACCGTCAATAATTCTGCTGTTTTCCTGCTGGTATGGGTTATAATGTTTCCCAAGGAAGTTTAATTAACTCATATTACCTCCATCTTTGATTACAGGCTGTACTGAGAAATATCTTCATAAAGTAGTATTAGGAAAATAATACACAATATTTCTTCTGAAACTTTTTGAAATGTGTGAATTGAGACTGCTCATTCTGCATTAAAATGTATTAAATATTTTGATGCAATTTTTTTGGTTATAGATTCAGAATATGAACAACATAATCACTTTTCCATTGGACAGTTTGCTGAAAGGAGATCTGAAAGGAGTAAAAGGGGTATGGTTATCTTATTTTTATATAAAATTATTGTTGGTGCCATAAATGCATTTAGCTAATGTATTAATTTAATTTTATTTGAGGGAAAGCATTGGCTAGTAAAGTAATATATTAGCTTAATAAACAAAAAAGTTCCGTGTGTGTGTGTGTGAGAACTGAGTCATCGTTTCTCTTTGTAGTTTTAAATGCAGTGTGCTTTTGGCTACTTATACAAAACAACATTTGGAAGGTTAAAAAGCAATCCTGAGGTGTAGAACATATCCAAAAAAAGAGCTTTAAGAATTGTTAATTTACAAATATTTACTAGTTTAAGGGGGCTACTGCTTTATTTTATTTAAAGGATTATTATTATTATATTTATATAGCATTCTAAATTTATGGGGAACTTTACAGATTATTAGGAAAGACACATTAGACTGAATAAGCATTGGATTTTTTTTAACAATGTTGAAATGATGATTTTATTAACTGCATAGTGTACACTTGGGATGACACATGATTATACCTTGTGTCGTGCAAGCAGTGAAATGGAGCTGCGCGCTCCTAGAAATGCTTTTTAGAATATGAGTGCATTACTTCTATTTGCAAGATTGCTTTTCCTATGTGCAAGATTGCTTTTACACAGTTGTTAGGTGACCTGTGCAAGAACAAGTGGCGTTCTTTGTTCTGCTAGGCGCTGCAAATGGCCAAGGTTCACCTTGCTATTTAGAGCTACTGTGTTTTTCATGTAAATAAGTAACTGTATTTAATTTTTTTCTATCTTGACAGGACCTTAAAAAACCCTTTGATAAAGCTTGGAAGGACTATGAAACAAAAGTGTATGTATCTTTTTAACATTTATTTAAAAGTAAAGTGTAATTTGAAATCTAAAGATGGTCATTATTTAATTTTAAGATCCCAGAGGGAGTTCTTGCCTGGGATGATGAGTTGTTTTTGTTCTTTGGTGTTTTTTTTTTGTTTTTAATCAGGGCTGCATAAAATACAGGTGGATAGACACAATCATTTCAAATTCTGTATTTCATAATATATGACTTATTTCCTGAGTAAATATTCATTTTTGTGCCATGGCAATGACGGTTAGCATCTCTGGTAGATCTGTTTGCTTAAAAAAGTTCCAAGAAGTGAGCATAATCTGCTTATTCTTCCATTTTAGTTGGGGAAGGTGTGCTTTAATTGGAAAGAAATATTTTTCATTTTTAATAGCCATATTACCACACTGTAGTGTCTGTGGAACTCTCTAGAGACTAATCTGTGTGAAAGTCCACTTCTTTCTCTGTCTTCCTCTACTTTTGGAGGACACTGATGTATAAAAGGAAAAGTTATCCACTCTCTGTTTTAGTCCTTAGCTACCAAAAGTGCAGCAACATGTAATGTACTTGATGTCCTACGCTTCTTTTTGTCACTGGGTTTTCTTTTTTGCCTTTTCCTCTTCAGGGACTATTTCATTGTAATTAGCTAGTTTAGTAAACAAAGGCAAGTTTCTTTAGTCAGAAGAGCACAGAAGAAATTATATGCTTTATGCCTGAGTGTTTTCAAGAGTCTTAACAAACATTATCAGGAATATACAAGTCAAGATTTAGTTTTGTTAGCCTAAAACACTTGTAGTAACTCCGTAAAGCTCTACTTCTAGTGAAGTTTTATGAGATTGTGCCCAATGCTGTGGTCTTTCGGAAGACCTTATTTGATGCTGAGCCTTTGACACTTACCAACATGGTGGTAAGGCCATTGGGGTGAGTTTGTTCAGTGCTGTGGTTCCAAAACTGTATGTGATTCCAGATCAGTTCAGTACCAAGAACCTTAGTGAACCACACTTAATAGAATAGTTTGTCTCCTGTTTAAAGATACAAATGCTTTCTACATTTTATGCGAAGGTTGGATGCACTTAGATGATGTATTTTGTACTAAAAATGGGTGGATACCTATATAATTCTTGTCAACCATGTCTCATGTTGTGTGTCCAGCCCAATTTAAGTTGCTTGTTTGAACATGCCTGATGCATGGCATAAACAACCTTAAAATTAGTTTTAATCTGCAGAGTTTTATATCCAGCTAAATGAATCAAATAAGTCAGCAAAGTTTGGCCCTTAAGATCAAGCATAATTAATTTTGGTACCTCTTAAGTCTTCAAGTGGTTTAGTGCTCTACATTAGAAGTTATGTTTCTTGGGTTGACTAGTCAGTTGTATTAGCACAGCCAATAGTCTCTGAAGTAGAATTTAGTAGTAGGTTTTATTCTTTATTCCAGTGTTACCAGGATTGTGACAGTCAGTTAAGTTTTGTCTCAAATATCCAGCATCTTTGATCTTCTGAGATCATCACATATATCAGACCATTTTTGATGATACAGATCCGGAAAAATCACATACTATGACACTCTGTTTAACATAAATAGCTTACAGATCCCCAGCTATCTAGATTGGCTAAGAATCTAGCACTATATTTTTTTTCTTTTTTGATTGGTAGCACAAAGGCCTAATGATTGTCTGGTGTCCCCTGAGTTGGTCCACATAAACCTGGTTACTGTCTTACTATTTCTTCACTTTCCAGTTATGAAGTCATGTGCAAACACTGCTCAGAAGTGATTCCTATATGTGGTTTACTTCCAAAAGCAGCAAGTTTAGCAAGTAGCTAAATCTCATTATTCCTTTTGTGAATAGTAATGAAAACAGTATAATTACTGCTTTCCAGGCTCAGTTTCTTATTGAGGACCTCAGTGGCTTTAGGTTTTAGAAGATGCCTAGCTAGAACTCAGTTTTTGTATTGTGACAGTCTGAAATATTAAGATATAACCTCCAGTCTGAATCCTTGGAAGACTACCTACATCAAGATTTTGATGTGTTTAGTGTTCTTAATGCCAGTGAACAATCCCATTTGGGGTCATGCCAGGTATCAACTGTTGAAGTAATTATGGTTTCTAAACCTTGCCGATGCCAGTAGTTAGTCTCTGAGGACAGGCCATAAAGACCAGGACTATAATTTAGCCTGCTGTTGTCTACCTATGCTTGATTACTGGATCTGAAAGCCTGTTTACTTATGTATAACACATTCCATAGTGATATCTCACAAAGTTTATGTGCAGAATTTAAAATAAATACATTTGCAGGGCACCGCTGGGACATATACCAGAAACACTCTGTTCCAGCTGGACTGAATTTTCTGATGCTTTTGGAATTTTGATAGAATATTCACCAGGATTAGTCAGTTGGAGTGATGTAGATCTGTGCTTTGATCCTCAATTTGGCCATAGCAGGTG
This sequence comes from Apteryx mantelli, assembly GCF_036417845.1. Taxonomy (NCBI): domain Eukaryota; kingdom Metazoa; phylum Chordata; class Aves; order Apterygiformes; family Apterygidae; genus Apteryx; species Apteryx mantelli. The sequence continues at coordinate 122,322,996 of NC_089980.1, forward strand.
GTCTGTTTCAGAGACAGATAGTCCTGAAAATTTTTCATTTTTTTAAAACTTACCTAAACATGTGAGAAGTAAACATGCCCAGAGGAAATATATTTGAATCTGTATATTTTAGGATTCTCAACTGAGTTTATGGGCAGTAGAAAACTGGAAAAGTTGGTGTGTACGTTCAGCACATGAAAATGTGATATTGGTATTGTATTTTTTTCTCTCTGTGGGACTGAATCCAATGCTGCTTGTATGAGATCATGACTTTTTTTTCCCTTCAAGCAACACTCTTTTAAAAACCTGCTTTCTGACTTTGCTTTCAAATAGGACAGGTTCCTTTTTCCATTGTAAGGAGATACCTCTTACCGTGTTACCTCTGTAGTCTCTGTAGGATTGTTTAATGAATGAAGCACACCTCCTTGACAATGCTTATTTGTAAACCACTTATTTCTCAGGCTATTCAGCATGTAAAAACTGAAAGTAACACATATTCACCAGGAAATTCTTTCTTTTCTGTAATGTTTCCAGGTGGTGAGGTGGGATAGTTGCTATGTGCTCTAGTCTTTTCAAGCAGATAGATGAAAGCTCCTCATCAGTATTCTAGAGTTTAAAGCTCTTTGTCTAGCCTGCTAGACTCCTTCACTTTGATCAAGACCAAAGGATCATCTGCTTGAGGCTTGAGATAAGGAGCCGGGGAATACCATGTACAGGCAAATTCTTTAAAACAAAGGCCCCCCCCCCCCCCAAAAAAAAAAAAAAGTAGAAATTACTTACTGTGGTTTAAGTCTGACAGTTGGGACGTATTCTTTTTCAATGCAGTCTGCCTTTCTTCTACCAAAGAGAAGACCAATCTTCTCTAGTGGCTCTGCTGCCACACTTGTTTGGTGATCACATTGCGTTCCTCAGTCTGTTACCTTAGATGACTCCCTACTCAGACTGTGGCTAAAACCAGTCCCAGGCAGGTATGCTTAGTTATCTGTCTTTTCTAGTGATACCTCTTCAAATATGTGAATCTTTTTGTTTGTTTGTTTGTTTTGTTTTTTCCTCTTTCCTCTTTCTTTTTTGCTTTGGGTTAACAAACAGTTCAAGTCTTCTAGTCTGCTATTTATCAGCGTATCCATCTGTATTGTATGCTCAAATCATGCCGTTTGTCTGCATTTCCTAGTCATCTGTGAAGCTAAGCGCCAAATACCCAAGTGGTATTTTTGTAGTCTCTGGAGGAGTGATGGTGTCTTCAGCTGGATTGCTGTCCTCTCTGTATGTAAGCTCTGTATGTAATTAAGTGTGTTTAAATATGTGCATCTCCAGTGTTATTTGGGAGAGTAAAGTTGAGATCCATTCTTATATTCTTGGACCACCATCCATAGATGCTGATTGTTATATACCTACAGGAAGAAAAAGTTGCCATAACTCCTCAGGATGTTTTCTTCCAAACACAATGTTAGTCACTAATATCCTATAATGGGAATCTGCAGAGGGTTCTTAGAGAAGAGGTCTGTTCCCAGTTGCTTATTCTTCAAGAATGCTGTTGTACAGAGCTGTGCCTCTGCCTTCCTTCTGCACTTCTTTTCGTCACTTCAGCTAAAGTAACTGAGGGAGGTTGGGTCGTTTTTTCTTTATAGCTTGGGACTGTTCTGAAATAAGGGAGTAAGACCTTTATAGCAACCCACCTCAATCAAAAATTGGGACTATCCTGTGAATTCGTGACTAATTCATCTTTCCTCCCCATCAGTCATGCTTCAGTTATGGCTTTGAAGATTGTAAAATGTTGCAAAAGCTTTGGACTAGTTAAAACCAGTGCATTTCTCTTAGGACCTCAGTTAGAGCCTCCGTTTCCTCTGCAAGAGCTGGGCGATGCTATCTACCACTCTGGCACAGCAGTGGGACTAGTCCGTCTGTGTCCTTGGACTGGAACTGGTGCAGGCTGTGGGCTGTTTTTGTAATGAGGCAGTTACTTTTCCCCCCGTGTACTTAAACACTCATGGCAGACATGCCATGAGAGCATATGGGGAAGAAGACACGTCAGAGAAACTGCTCATACTTCCAGCAGGCAGACTGTATTTAACAAGGCAGCGAGCCAGATTTCACCCACATTCTTTAGTTTGAGCAGTCCTGTTGTAGTAGATTTCAGGGTAAAGATATTGTATCAATTTTGCATGGGAAAAAAACAGTATAAGCTTACTGAAGCATATTATTTACTCATTTATTAGCTGTTTAAGTAGGGTCTGTGTTCTAGACCCAAATCTGTCTTTCCTGAAAATAAAACTTTATTATTTTTATTTTTTTTAAATAAAGATGCCTTTTATTTTTAGGCCTGTGAATATATATTATCTCCAGAAGCCCTGTCCTAATAAGTGTTATGCTAATGCTGTGAAGACTAAGTACTTCATGAGAACTGACCAGCTTTTGCTGGGAAGGATGGCTCCCTCTCCTCCTGCGCCATTCGCCTTGTGAAAGCTAGGCATGAGGTCTGTTATGCACGCTCGAGTGAAGAGAACGAGTTGTTTGAGTGTGCTTATGGGTTTATAAGACCAAGAAGTAGACTGAGCTGCGTTATACCACTGTGCAGAAACACAAGTACTCATAGCTGGATATAACCTCCTATCATTAATGAGTCATTTCTGAACCATTGGAAGTCTATGGGAAAATGAACAAATTGTTAGTATGCTCTTCTGTAAAGATACCCACATAGGTATGTGATTAAACAATGATGTTTCCAATTTGGTAAACTAAATTTTTTAAACTAATATTTAAAGATTATATCTGAAAATTTTGCAGGCTTTTCTCAAATTACTTCCTCGGAGCTTTAACCTTGCTCAGTAGACCATTGGATAATTCTGCCATATTTCCTTTTAGAGCATGTACAGTAACTCAAAGTGGAGGTCAAATAATCTTGAAAATAGTGACATAGAATGAAAATGCTAAACGAGGTAGCTTAAATATACTCCTTTGATCCTGTGATTTCATACTAAATATTTTTGTTTTGAAAGAGATTACCTGTGATTTAAATGTAAAAGCTTTGAATGAATCTGTGGATATTATGGGTGAAATACTGGAAATATTTAGACAAGTTTTCCTCTCGTTTCCCTCTTCTCCCCCACCCCCAGTGTAGGATGAGTGAAAGGTGAAGATGATTTCTCTGTTCAGGACTTGCATGACAGGAGAGAGAGTAGTGATCTACTATTAGCCTTGACAGATAGAAGATGAAGGATCATAAACTCTTTCACCAAAAAGACTGGTGTGTCAGAGCTGACATTGGAGAGTCAGATGGAAAAGGAAGACCAGATGAAACTTGGAATGAAAATGTGTAATACTGTTTTATCAAACAAAATAGCCTGTGGAAGCACTCCATTTTCCAGAGTTTTCCCTGCTTCAGGTCTGTGCCTTCCTGGTCCTAATCCCAGTCTCTCTACCTTGTCACATGTGTATCCTGACTAGCCTGGCTTACTGTTGTGTGGGAAAGGCGAGGAAAAGAGACGTTGTTGCTGCCCAACAAGCTTACTACTGCCACATGTACCCAGGGTATTCCAGTTGTTTCACTGGCTGAAAATAAATACCAGTTGTAGTTGTGTTAAATAATAACATAGGTCCTGCCCTGTTTAAAGTAAAAAAACAAAGTACTTTATTTATACCGTAATCTGAATGACAGAATTGATTTATTTGAAATATAAATTAAAATGTACACTGAAAATCAGTAATGACCTGTTGCTGCTCAAATTGGACCTGTAAAAATAGCGATATAGAGAAAACTGAATGGGCAAGGCGGTCTATTTTGTATCTAACCTACTTTTTGTTATCATTTTCATCCTGTATTTCAGCTTTTCCTTATCTGTTACGTAGATCTGAACTCGCTGTACATTAGTCATAGGCAGCTGCATTGTAAATGGATTGAAGCGTGCTTAGATTTTAATCTTAGTCAGCAATGTCTGTATATGCAATGTGTGCTGCATGAGCTTCAAGAACAGCAGCTTTACAAAACACGTGCTTCCTTGTTTTACTCATTGCATATAGAAGATGTTTCTTAAGAATTTTCTTTATTTTCTAGTTAGTTCTGTTTTAATTGATCTGCCTAGAAAACCTGAATACCCTACAATGTTTGGAAATCCCACAGTGGCGCATCTCAGAGCTGTCTTTGCCAGAAGGACTTGCTCAATGTCATAGTGGAAATTCTCTCTGCACCTTGGTGCTTGATGCCGCCAACCCTGACTTGACCCTTTTGATTTGATAGGAAACATATCCATATTTTGGCACCCCAAAGATTTGCAAGCAGCACTGCTTTACATGGATTCTTTGTTTCCCTAGGAACAAAGTGCCTTGTAGTATTGGTGAGATAGGAGGTAGCATGTTGTTGTAGTGAAACAAAAGATTAAATTGTGGATTACAAAGGTGAAAAAATATTTAGAGACAGAAGTATAAAAGTAAGAAAATGCAGACTTGAAATACGGCAACATCTACCTCTGGTGCTTGTCACTGAGAATTTTTTTAAAGCATTTCTGGAACTGTTGAAGCCACAGGGCCAATTGCAAAATACTCTGCTTCCAAAGTGCTACCTTTTAGGCACTGCCTTATCTCTGAGTTTATTTCCAAATTGAAGCTTCCCTTTTTTACTTTGTGGAATTTCTAGCTGCTACAAAATGCAAATGAAGCTCCAACAAATGGCTTCAAGGTGTCTTATTTCTCTAATTATTGGGTGCATGTCAGTATGCTTTGGTCTTGGTTTGACTACCTGACACCTGTGGGAATACGAATTCCCTTTAAAGAGTAGAAAGGCCTCTTCCACCCAAATTTAGCTTTTTCTTTAAAAGGAATTCAGTTTCTGAAAGCAACATCTATTTTAATATTGTGCTTATCATTCTATATCATAAACTGTCCGACTCTTTGGCAGTGTTAGTTATCTTTTAGTTTAACTAGCATTTAGAGACACCTAATGGCATGTTAATAAGCTCTTTTAATTTTAGAGGTGGTTATGTCATGCTATATTCAAATATTGTTCCCTGTAAACAATAAAAATACTAGTAGTTGATAATTATTAGCCTTGAATCACATTTCAGTGAATTCTTTGGCCTCATGAATTCTTGTTAGATTAATGTGGAAACTAAACCCATCCTGGATCTTTGCTTTGAGGTTTGAGGTTTTTAGAGCTATTAAGTATCTCATAAATTCTCTACCTGGTGTGCCAAAAAAGAGCTGTATATTTGGTATTCTCTGTGAATCTTTTTGTATTGGTATAGCTTCCTCATTCACAGCTGATGTCTGGTTAATTCCTTTGTTTGGACTCTGTTCTCTGGGGCTACCAAATGGCATAGGTGGCAGTAAGAGGATGAGAATACAGAGGTTTTTTGATTCCCTTTTATGAAAACACTGAGAACGTTCTGGAATACATTTTTTTATTCAGGTGACTGAAAGTTTTCAGAATATTCATTTCAAAGGAGAGAAGCTTCCTTAGAAGGACTCTTTCCTGCAGGACCTGATGGGCTGAGAATGTGTCTGATGTCAGCCGGCTGTGCTGACTGCGGGAATATTGCAAGAGTTTGGCTCTGTTGTGTCTGCTAGTAATGGGGGCAAGAGGGAAGACTATGCTATTGAAAATGCTTCTCTGTGAAAATGGGAAGGGGATTAATGGGATTAATTCTAGTTTTCCCTTTGCTGCTTGAGGCGTAAGAGTAGACATTTCCTCATTCTTGAGATATATAAGTACAGAATATATTGCTGACTGCAAGTCCTCAGAACATGCAAGACATTTTCCCATGCGCCGTTAGGGTAATGTTAACATCAGATTAAGAGAGCACTTGAGATATGTCATCTCTTCACAGAGATAGCCAAGAGACACTTGACTGCCCGCAAGGAGGTACAGCACAGTGTGTTATTTGTTCCTTTCACTCCGCTTCCTGTATTCCATCGTAATGCTTCCTCTTGCTCCAGAGTGGTATCCCGTTTCCTCAAGAAGCCCTTGTTACAACTTTTGCTTCTAAGCTGTACAAATGACAAATTAGAAGTCTTTCTCCAAAAAGTAAACGCACAGAGACACCCTCATTTATTTTCTCTTATTAGTATCTTATTTCATATTAGGCTTGCTATTTGAGTAATATAATTACTCAAGTAAGTAATATACTCCCTTTAGGACTAACATGAAAAGTATCTCAAACAAATGCATGACTGTGTGCAGGGGAGATATACTGCATGGTAGGCTTTGGTTATTCATTTATATTCTGCAGGAGAACCTGTTTCATTCAGAGCTCTTGGAAAATGTTAATGGAAACTTTCAGGGAATTAGGACAGCTGGTCTAGCAGACTTTGAAGTCTGCAACACAGCCGGCTGGCCGGCATTCCCAATGCCAACTGGCTCAGTAGCAAGTAGAGATGGCAACTGTGATTTTGGCTTAGGAAACCCTGTATATATAGAAGATGACTTGATGACAGGCAAGACTTGATAAATCTGGTGACATAATTGAACTCTGTTAACCAGTGTTTGGTCAGTTGGGTTAATGCATTAATTTTAATGGAAAAAGTGGGGGGATTGTTTTGTTTCTAGATTTGTTTTTCTTCTGCACAAGAACTTAGTATCTTCCTCCCATTTAGTACCTTCTTTTATAATATCTATCAGGAAATTATTTTAACAGATGATTGAATTAGATTTCTGCTACTGTGTGTCATTGTTGATCTCTAGTCATCTTCAAATTTCAAGTGAAATAGCATCTGGAAGTGAGCAATATGGAAAGCTACAAGAGTTTGGCTCTGCATCTGTCAGTAGACTTTATGAATAATCAGATTTGCTGAGAGGCTTTGGATTTCTCACTTCATTGACTGGTTCTTTGCCTTATAGTACAAAAATAGAGAAGGAGAAAAAAGAGCATGCTAAGCTGCATGGGATGATCCGTACAGAAATAAGTGGAGCTGAAATTGCAGAAGAGATGGAAAAAGAAAGACGGTTCTTCCAGTTACAGATGTGTGAGGTAAGCTTCAACATGAAATTTGTACTGTTCTACTAAAATTTTATAGGAAAATTTTTGAAAAGCAACTGTGGTGAAATACAGTTATTAGTGGACTCAGGTTGTTAAAATACAATTTTCTATGCTGATGTGCTGATCTTTTCTAATTTCCCTTAGAAATAAATTGTACTAAACAATGCAAAGCTCAGTTAAACATTCATAGATGGTAATAAATAAGCCTTTGCACTACTGCTTCAGTCTAAGTTATTTTAAGCTCTAGATCATTCTCTACATTGTTCTCTACACTGCCAGCTGTTGCAGTATTATGGTAGGAAAAACTTCAATCTAGCACACTGTTGGGCTGGTGCTGGGAAAAAAAATGCTAAGGATGGAATCTAGTTATCTTTCAAGATGTTGCAGAATGCTGCCACTTTAAAATGTTTGTGATTTTGCAGTATTTTATATCTGATGAACTTTTTTTTTGTTTAGATTCATATAAAGGCATGTCAGGCTCCATGGTTGGGAATCCAAATTGTTGTGCTTGTTCTTTCTATGCTCTAACAGAAAAATAACCCATGGGTGTTTTCTTTTGTTTTCAATATGATGATTAGGGCTAATTTGACCCATATGCCAACATAGCTTAACAACAGGTGCCCTGAATATCAGTTTTAGTAACTGCATGTGCTGATATTTAATAGAACTCATACTTCTCTATGGAGTCAGACTAAGGTATTCAAAACCGATGAAAGGATTTGAGCTCCTGGTAAACTTATGGCTGTTGCCAAATAATTGCCTGTCTGTATTCTTCCTAAAAAATAACCAGAAACAGATGCTTCTAATCTTCCTTTGTCATAGTGAAGGAGTTCACTTCAGTTGGTTGCAACAATGATAAAATGCTGGGTGAAATCTGTAAAATTTGATGGAATTACCTTTAATGTAGAATAGCTGAAGAATAGCTGTATTTTTTTGTGCTTTTTTGGAAAAAGAAAATTATGCTTGGATACCTCTGAGTAGTCATAAAAGGAGTTTTCATTTTGTTTTTGTTTTTAAACCAGAAGCGAGGTATATTGCTGATGTATCATAAATACAGGATAGTTTTCCATAAATTGCAAAAGTGAACTTAATACCAGATGCCTTGAGTTCCCTTTTTAATTTAACAGGAATTAGAGAGGTGATTCTTCCAGCCAAATGTTGTCCAGTGCAGACGTCTACCATTGAGCTAGTCATCTGTTACTTTACCTGAACCAGCATAAAAAGCTGCAATATTGAAAGTTGGCACTTGGATACTGCTACATTTTAGAGGTTTTAAAAAATCCAAGATGAAATATTTATCCCAAGTGGGTAAGGGAAAACCAGATGGATTGGAGCATTGTTAAGAAGACATTTACCCCTTTGCCTGTAGGTCAGTATCTAAGCAGGGATTAAACATTTACCTCATTTAATGGACAATTAAGGACTCCTGTTAATATTTGGCCAGTCATACTTCTGCTTACGTGGCTGCCATCTTTTGTGCTAAGCCATTTGGGGAGGAGCTGTCACTTAATGTGGAATTTGTTTGTGCTTAGTGCAAAGGGACACTATTTGGACTTTTTTTTAAGGTCCACAGAAGGATTTTTTTTTTTTTTAAGCTCTTGCTAAACTATTATTTGCCGTTGTCATTAACGTGTATAAGAAATTGATAGAGAAAATGATAAAATCAGAGGGCAGATTTAAAAAAAAAAATCTATTAGAAATGGTTAAAATAATATCTCACTTTTTTTTTTTTTTTTTTTGAGTAAATTGCTTTCTTCCTTAATGACATCTATCTGGCAATGGACTTCAGCACCAGTGAGATAAGTTTCTAGATGGGCTGCTAGGTTTCAGAGTTGGTTCCTAAATTCACTGTATAAACTCTTTTAAGCTTCATGTAACACAGGCTTCCACTAGGAGTCATAAAGAAGGCAGTAGTAATTTGAATTAATCATAGTAAAGTATTCCCACAGGGTATCAAAAAGCAGCAATGACAACAGTTGCTTTTGAGTGATTAACCCTTGAAGCCATGGTTTGACATGTTCTCTTTTACGTCCACTAAATCTGCAACTGTTAAAGCTTGTTGAAATATAGTTGAAAATAAAATATAAAAAAATTGCTGTAGCAGTAATTGGTAATCTTTACTTTCTTTTGTGAATTTCTCTTTTAACAGTACCTGCTGAAAGTCAATGAAATCAAGATTAAAAAAGGAGTGGACTTGCTTCAGAACTTGATCAAGTATTTTCACGCACAGTGCAAGTATGTTTTACCTTTTTTTATTCTTATACAATAATTGGAGCAACATCTTGTTTTAAACTGCTGACACCATTATAACACTTTCCTAGATTTTCAAAATAAATCTAAGATTCAACTTTTCTCATTGACTTCTTTTGACAAATCGCTTTGGTGGAATAGTTCAGCCACTGCTTTTCTTACTTTATTCTGAAGCATATGAGGTTGAGCTAGTCCCATATCATGAAACTGTCTGTGCCAAAGGAGTGCCACACAGTAATTTGACACATTCCAAAAACTGTTCATGAAATAAAGACAGACAGACTGGTCTGTTAGTTTTGAAGGGGGGGGGGGTTGAGTGTATCTAGCAGTGGTCTGAAATAACTCTGCTCAAGAAAAATAAATTGCATAAACAGTAGTCTAAAACTATATTGACAAAGTGACTTTATTTTCTTTCTAATTCATTGGAGGACTCGGTAATAAACCATAAAGCTGTCATTAGACTGCTGGACTTATTTTACTGTAGTCTTACAGATCTATAATATAGCAATAAAGAAGAAGCTATAAACTAGAAAGTACCACTATGAACCTTTTGAAATCAGTATGTTTTTATCTTGAAAGACCAGTCTGAATCAGTGTGAGTTTCTTTCCCTATATTACTGTGTTTCTCTAAAATCCATTTCAATTGTAGTTTGTCATTCATCTTGTCTTTTCATTTAACAGAATTTCCACAACATGAATGTTGTCTTGTGTTGTCACTTTCATGTGTGCTTCCAAGGCTGAAAATATTTCTATTGCAAATGGTGCAGCAGAAATTTTTTAATCTAACGATGTTGTAGTTATGGTTTCTTTAAAATTTATTCCAAAAATTTCACTTTTTTTTTTTTTTTTTTTTTAATGAGCCAGAATAGTCAGTGTAGAAAACCAACTCTTCCAACACACAAATACATACAATTTAGCATATTGAGGCTGCACATAGGCCAGAAGTAATGCTTGGAAACAAAGAGGTTTTCCTTTTGTGAGGAGCTTCCATTAGATGTGATATTATTGTGCTCCAAAAGTTACAATGATTTTATAGGTAGTAGAGTTTCTGCTGTTCTAGAAGTGAAATTTGCTTGTTCTGGACCTTCAAAAAGTGGAATGAGAACCCATATGTGAGGTGAGAATGAAGAAAACCTGTGGCAATTGATTGTGGCACTTCTGAATCTTCCTGGGGATTTTGCATATTAGAATGAGCTGAGAGGGAAATAAAGAGGTGGATTGGTCAAAGATCCCTGAAAAATAAATTTTAAGGTCTTGAAGTTTTTGGCATAGCATAATACTATGCATGTCTGTCTTTGGCAATTTTTTTTAACAAAAAATACAAAATAAAGTTTAATACTGAAGTTTTTTATTTTTCTTTTAAAGTTTCTTTCAGGATGGATTAAAAGCAGTTGAAAGTCTCAAGCCTTCAATTGAGATGCTCTCGACAGATCTTTATACAGTGAGTAGCAACCTTTCAAATGTGTGTTATAAATTTATTTTTTACTATAGCACTGTAATTGTTTTGTTTCAGATCAGTTGACTACTTTAACATTCAGCATTTTAAGGTTTTGAGTAGATTGTAAAATTTTATTTTAGTGTCATGTCCAGAAACCTTAGTTTCAGGCAAGGACCGCACTATGTAAAATGGTAGTAAAGCAGCCTTTTCTCTAAAAAGCTGTATCCAAAAAGCTTACTAACTCAGTGTAAAACAACATATGGTTTCAAACTGAACACAAGGAAACTTGAACAGTATAAGGCAATATTAAAGGCAGTGGTCTCAACGCAGCAACATCCTAGCCATTATCAAGTCTTTTGAAGATATGAAGGAAAAGAAACTGATTGCAAATTAACTTTTCTTTTTATGTTTTCATTCTTGCTGAATATTTGTCAGAAAAATGAACAAATTAAATAACAAATTCCGAAGAAATATGTTGAAAAGAACCACTTCTTCATTTTTAACTGGTATTTTTCTTCATTCAAGATAAAACAAGCACAAGATGAGGAAAGAAGACAACTAACACAGCTTAGAGATATTTTAAAATCAGCACTCCAGGTTGATCAGAAAGAGGTGAGCATATAAGGTGATTTAACTATAGAATACCCATTACAATATCTTCCAATGTAATATTAGTTTTTGAAATAGAATTATTTTAACTTTCACTAGCCATGTAAGTCTCTTTTGGTTAATTTATTCATTTTTATTTTGACATTCATATCGTATGTTTCTGACAAAGTTTTGAGTATTTTTTAAGGAATCCTCACTAAAGATGCACATGGGACTTACTGCAAAAGAATTTCTTTTGTTATTCTTTCTAATATTGCAAAGGGCTAAAGCTGGTGGGCTGTCTGTGAACTAACTGCAAGCAATGGGTTCTTTGTAGCTCAAAGTGAGAATGGAAGAACTTTGACAATATCAGAAAGACCCAAACAGTACAAAAGTTATCTCATTAAAATATTCTATATTGTCAAAAAAATATGTAAAATTAACATAATTCCAAATCCCAAAACACTTCAATCATCATTGGCAAAAATGACAATGAGGATTGATATTCTACTGCAAGACACCAGTTTTCAAAGGTGCAAGGGTTAGGTCAGTTCAGCAATCTGGCAAAATAGTATTTTTTTGAGCTTCAGCTATGATTGCTGTTAGATTTAAAATTTTCTGGAGAAATTATATTTTGCAAGCTCTGATCTAGAATCAAGCATCTTGTTTATAATCAAACCCTAAACATTGGGTCTGCTTTTGTTTAAAATGGCTTGTGCTTCATCTTCATGTAAATAAATGCCAGCTTCCTTTGTGTGGCTGCTGGGACACGAACAAGTGATAAATTAATTTTTCAGATTCTCTTTCTGAGAGGCATTGCAATGAAGTAGTTTAGTCTACAGATCTCAGACTTCCTCAATCTTTCTCAGTCTTGCTTTCATTGTCCCATAAAGGTTATGCCATTCTGCCTAGCTCTAACAGGTGGCCAGATAGACATTTAAACAGTCTTAACTGCCCTTAACTTTGAGGTGCTGTTGTCACCATGTAAAGTTTGTGGTGATAACCATTGTGTACAAAGTCCTCTACGGTTTGGAGACAGCATTTTCGGTTCTGCTGGGCATTTAGGACTCACTGAGGTGTGCATTTGCTAAAAAATTTCAAATTTGAGCTCTGTAGATTGAAAGACTAATGATTCTAGAGGAAATGGTGACTACTTTGGCTTCACCACTGGTTGCCTTCTCTCATTTGCTAAAGAAGTCTTTGCCTTTTAGGGTGTGTTGCAAGGTTTTTTATGTTACTCAGGCCTTTTTTGTTAAAAGAAATAATGGAAGCAGTTGGCTTTCATTGTTGCTGGGAATGTGGCTCCTCTGAGTTTACTTGTAATAATCTGTGATATTGATATGAATGTATACAAAAGATGTGGTGAGCACACATCTGCTTTTCACAGACTGAAAAATGGAATAATAAATACAACAACCAATAAATTTATCACTCATGTTGTTTTGTTACAATTAAAAACACAAGTGCAATATTTTATACTATATTCATTATATATTAATTTGCAGGATTAGATATAAGCACTTACTTGCAGAGCATGAGAAGTAATATAATTATTTTTAAAGTTTTTGAAAACATCAATTAATCAGTGGGATGCCAAACAATCCTGGTGTAATTTACTATGCAACCCACTGATATTATTTTTGTTGCACTGTAATTTCTTTTACTATAACTGATTTCTTTTTCCTTCCTGAAATGCATTTACATTTTGTGACCGAAGTCTAGGAGAGTAAGTGTTACTATGTTTTAATGAAAATAGTTGGCATGATTTCCATTCAGATTTCAAGAAACTGGATTTTTCCTCTGAGCTTTTTTCTGTTAGTATGAAAAAGGTTCTTTTTTTTTTTTCCTCCTATTCTGTTCACTGTATTGGGGGGAAAAAAAGGTTGTCAGCTTGTTCTTGAGAAGGAAAATTATTGCAGGACAAATTGGTAATGCCTGTTATCTCCCTGCTGGGAATTAAATCCAGTTGCTTGATTTGATTTGATATTTGCTTGATCCTAAAGATGTATGTATTTTTAATTAAAATGGGCTTCATGTCTGAAAAATAGAATGCAGTTGTTTATTGTTTCTGTTATGCTTAAAAATGACATAAATATCCATAGTGAACTTTTTTTTGTTGTGACTGTATACATTATTTCCTCCTGTACAAAACTTCTTTCTCGAACCTGCTTTGTATTGAAACTTCTTTTTCAGTGGTCATTGAAAAATGTTTGTGTGTCTACCTTAGTTGTTATTAATTTTTAAACTTTTTTTTTCCAATTTGTAGAGCTCCTACAAGTTTGGGGGTCAACTTTAGAGTCATATTGTCTTTATTTCTCTCTTTCTTGTGTCCTCTCTGTTTGTTGAAGACTTAGCTACCAGCTTAGTCAAAAGCAAGACAGCTATGCAGTGACTGCCTCTCAGCCAGTGGGAACAATTGCCTATGCTAGTGCACAGCTCTGAAAAGTTAGGATTGAAGGTAGCCTTAATCTAGTATTTAGATTTGCTTCTGCTTCCTCTGCAGCATTGGTGGAGCCTGCAGTCTATTTACTCCACTGCAAAGTAGAATAAACTTTGTCTTTCTTGACAAAAATTGTGGTAGCTATGCCGAAGGAGAAGCTGCCTCCAGGGGGTTCTGGCAGACACATCTGCTGGAGACTCTGTGGGGCTTTGGATAGGTAAGGTGTGGATCTGAAAAATCCTTGTGGCCATGATACTGTAAAATGCAGGAGAGGCTTGAGCTGTTGTAAAGCTGTAAGGGCTTTCTGACAGCTTTATGCTCAGGAGTGATTAGGATGGTCTGGACTGTCTGATACATAGCAGCTGTGGAACTGGCTGAAATTTGCCTTGAATAGATTAAAGCACCTTGTGTGGAAAGTTTTGTTGTGTTCAAATACTGGGACTGATAACCAGGTTTTCAGGAACCCTCTTACCAGTAGTCACAGGTCCTCTTTACAAAATAATGTTTTCTCAGTTCTGTTGTTAGCAATGTTATTCAGCCTGATTTAGAAGCAAGTCTTTAAAAGACTTTGAAAGAAATCATTTTAAGTAGGTTTGTGGTCACAGAAGTGATTCACTGTAAACATGCTGCAATGAAATGACTCACCTTCTTGTACATGCCTATCTGCATTTCAAAGCTGATAAAGTGGCCAAAGTTCAGTTTCTTAGGCTTGTGTACTTCTGATCTTTTTATGATTAAGACATATTTCGAATGACAATCCTCTGCACTAGATATGTCCTGTATCCTGCAGTGATCCATTTCCTCCCATAGGTAATGTACATTGTTCCTGCTCTTCTGATGAGGTCATTGGGTCTGACCCTGTTATCTGTGATTTGTACTCCCGTTTGGAGAATATGCAAACCAGAAATAAGGGAAGATCCTTTGGGGAGCCTGCATATGGAAAAGGCATGCTAAGATTGCCCGGAAGGATGTTAATTGTGATAGAGATTTGTGGTATGGCATCATGTCTGTTAGGAGCTAGGTCAAAATGATGAACTGGCTTTTCAAAGGGTATGAAAAAATATCATCTGGAAATTACATTGGACAGTACTGATTTGCACAAAGCCTGAGCCAGTGGTTTAGAAGTGAAAACCTCCTTGTCCTGTCCTTAACTCCCTTTCATGAAATAGTATAAAACTTTTTAAAAGTACTGTTTGTGGTAATGAATGTGTGGAAATACACGTCATCTACAGTAGCTTCCTCTCTAGCTGGAGTAAAGCAGGAAGCTTGTATTATTGACTTACCAATTTAGCCAAGCATAGCAACTGAACATAAACAACAGCTGAAGGAAGGTAGTTGAAAAGCAACAGAAAATATTCCACAAAAAGTAGCAGCAAAATCTTAAGTAATGGGAATTATACAATGGGCATGTATTAGAGGTCATCTGAAATCTTTGCATAATTGAGGATGTGGAGAACAGAAATCAATTTCATGTAAGGGCTCTAACCTTTTGGGAATGGAGGTTTAAGCATGAGGCAGCAATGTGCCCTTGTGGCCAAGAAGGCCAATGGTATGCTGGGGTGCATCAGGAAGAGTGTTGCCAGCAGGTCGAGGGAGGTGATCCTCCCCCTCTACTCAGCCCTGGGGAGGCCACATCTGGAGTACTGCGTCCAGTTCTGGGCTCCCCAGTACAAGAGGGATGTGGCACTACTGGAGCAAGTCCAGCGAAGGGCTACAAAGACGATTAGGGGACTGGATCATCTCTCTTATGAGGAAAGGCTGAGAGAGCTGGGCCTGTTTAGCCTGGAGAAGAGAAGGCTGAGAGGAGATCTTATCAATGTGTACAAGTATCTGAAGGGAGGGTGTCGAGAGGATGGGACCAGACTCTTTTCAGTGGTGCCAAGCGACAGGACGCGAGGCAACGGGCACAAACTGAAACACAGACGCTTCCATCTGAACATGAGGAAAAACTTTTTCACTGTGAGGGTGACAGAGCACTGGAACAGGTTGCCCCGAGAGGTGGTGGAGTCTCCTTCTCTGGAGATATTCAAAACGCGCCTGGACGCGATCCTGTGCAATGTGCTCTAGGTGACCCTGCTTGAGCAGGGGGATTGGACTAGATGATCTCCAGAGGTCCCTTCCAACCTCAGCGATTCTGTGATTCTGTGTGATTCTGTGAGGTCCTTTGCGCAAACAACACAGAATAATGGGAGGCAAAGTATAAGGCATTGGTAGGACATAATAGGCAGTGTCAGAGAAGATTTTCTTCAGAAGCCAGTAAACATATGCATGCAGTGATTCTTGATCAGTGATGAGAATTATTTCTGCATGTTCTATTTTTGTGCTTGGCAGCCAGAATATACAAAAACAAACAAGTCTGTATAAGATAACTGGGGAGACTGATGAACATACTGGTTTAAATCTGAAGGGATGTTTTGTCAGAAATGGACATTTAAATAGTGGTTTTGTAGTGTCTTAAAAGGCCTCAGATGGACATCCTAGCTACCTGGTATAGCTTCCTAGATCACCTGCTGAGAGATGAGGGAGTGGGCACAAGTTGCTTCTGCCAAAACAGGAGCACCTTGGTAGTGCCTGTCTTGAGCTCGTTTCAGGGTTCTCAGGACCTCTGAGCTCCAGCATTGTCCTCAGGATGAGCCTGACACCCTGCAGCCTGGAGTTGTGGAGTCTTAAGCCCACTGAACGGGGCTGTAGATGGTAGCTCTGTCCTTGCCATCGTGCTTCTGACCTCTCGTGTGCTGTCACTACAGTTCAGGAGGACCCTGACTTTGGTAGCAGAACATGCTGCTGGAGCTTATAAAAGAGCTGCACTCCATCTAAGCAGGCATTCCCTGGGGAAGAGCACAGTCCGGGTGTGTTCTGGGTTTTCCCCTCCTTGTATCCAAAGCTGTCTTATACATAGGCTATGTAGGAAGCTAATTGTAAATAGAGAGAAATGATCTTCTAAATTCATTATTTTTGGAGCACTGAATATTTTATTTTATCATTCGTACACTCAGGAAATCCAAATGAATATGTCCTGTGTTCATACTGCTAGTGTTTGAGACTTACTATTTCATTTTTCAATCAAAAGAGGATTTTTATCAACTTAGTAAGTTTTTTTTCTTAGTAGTTCTTAAGTTCAAGCTTAGATATTCTCAGATATTCATTTAAATGAGCTGGGTTTTTTTCTTACTAGTATTACCTGCCTTATATCACTGGGGTATATTAGTTCGGCGTAACTAAAATAGTAGAAAAGAAAATAAATATTATAAATATTAGTCATTGTTACTCTATGCATTGAAAAGTCCATCCTATCAGGTAGCTGATGCTAATACAGCATGGCATATGAGGTTCCTCATTACTAGATTCTTATTTTTTAAGAAGTTGAACTCTTGTGGCAGTGGGTATTGCATCTGGGTAGTTCCGAGAGCAGTGAGAATAGTTTAGTTTAATACTTGTTGCTTCTTGTCCCAGAATTATTCAATATTCAACTTTGTTCAAAACATTGGACCCAGGAAAACTCACTTTGGTTTCATTTAACTTATTCTTCTTATGGAAATAACTTTTCCAATTTTCTGCTAATTCCTGTATGCCTCCTGAACTGTTTCCAGTAGGTCTGTGTTGCTTTCCAAAAAGAAATAACTTGACTCAGGTTCCACAAGGAAAACCACTTCTAATTTATTTATGTGATTTTTTTTTTTTTTTTTTTTTTTTTTTTTTTTTACAATGGAAGGGTACACTTGGAATTACAGGTAAAAATAACCTTTAGTATTTATACACTGCGGTGTTTGCATGAGTTGGAAAACGCATTGCTCAATTACTATTCAGGTTAAAAAATATATAAATGCCAGTAGTAAAGCTAAATAAAAGTAGAGGATTTGGGCAGGTGCTGATGATAGCTACTTCATAAATATTTTTTGTGCCTTATGAAGGAAGAAGTGAATCTTATCCTCTGAGGAGGAAAAATGTGCTTAATTTGGCCCCTCAGATTAGTTACAGGGCAATAAGAAAAGCTCTGAAGCTCATAAATAGGAGAGATATTTTGGTCAAGAATGTGGAATGCATTACAAATTGCTGTTCCTTATATTTCAGGATTCTCAGATCCGTCAGAGTACTGCTTACAGTTTACATCAGCCTCAGGGAAACAAGGAACATGGCACTGAACGAAGTGGTAGTCTGTACAAGAAAAGTGATGGGTAAGTACTGCTGGATTCTACTGGAAAAAACTGAGCTCCCAAGAGCTGAAATAAAGTAATATTAAATATATTAAAAACTAAGTCACTTTTTTTTTTTTCCCCTTTAAACCAGAATCAGAAAAGTGTGGCAGAAAAGGAAGTGCTCAGTTAAAAATGGTTTTCTTACGATTTCCCATGGTACAGTAAGTATTTGTTTACAGTATTTTATGTACATGGTTGCTAATACAAAAAGACAAGCTATGCTGTTCTATATTTATAATTTGGAATTAGCTAGATTCCTGATGCAGCATTTTGAATATGGTGGATACATCTTTTTAAGGTAGTCTTTCAGAAATGTATTAAGACATACACAATATCTAAAAATGTCTTTTTTTTTTTTAATGCTGATGATTGTTAATGGAAAAAATGGCTTTTTTAATGAGTCATTTTGTTCATGTAAGCTGTTCATATTTTACCAGACTGGCTAAAAATACAAATACTAACTTCAGTTTGTGAAAAGATTTGGTAGGGGGTTCTTTTTACAGATGGCTTCAAACAACTTTTTATATTTAGAAGGCAAGCCAAAAGAATACCGAAACTCTTCCCTCTGCAAAATGTGCTGCTATATGATAATCTGTTATGACAATAGGTTTCTTGGGGAACAGCTGTGGGGGGGGAAATGAACTCTGAAAGCAGCTTCTACCAGAAACCGAAGAGATGGGGAATTAGAAGCCCCTCTTTCTTTGTACAGGTATTTGAAACGTGCCAGCATGGCCAGGTAACGTTCCATACTTGCCTTCCAACCCAGCGATTTTTCCTTTCCCTTACCCTTGCTCTTTCTATTTTTCTTTCTCAAAACTTTCTTAAGTTTCTTAAGTCAGAAATCAACTCAGTGACAGTATTCCCATTCTTTGTCTAGTAAGCAGTCTTGTTTCTTGATTCTGTTATGAACCGATCTGTTCTTCATCCTGTTATGTTGCTATGACTACAAGTTGACCCTGGCAGCAAAAATGAATCAATCTCTCATTTGTGCATCTAATCACAAGCTGTTGCTTTCTGAATTGACAACCAGGAGTTTAGGAGGAGTGTAAAAACAGGCCTACAAAATAGAGTACCTGCTATGACTTTGGAATTGTCAACCGGTTTATGCCTGATACTCATTTGAGTGTATATGAGTATGTCTTTGTCGGAGAAAAGTCTATTAGTGTCACCGTGTTCTGTAAAGGCACTTGGCATTGGACATGCTGCGGTGGTATCAGTAGGAGTCTGGCGAGGGCAACCCAGAGCTTGGCAGAGGCTACAAAATCCACTTGTGGAGCAGAATTTTAAAACTTGTCTGTACAAGTACACTTACTCAGTTCTGTCAAGATACCGTTGTTCTGCTGGTTTTATAAGTGGTCTACCAGATGGTCTGACGTTTTTAGAAGCAGTAAGTTCCCACTGAAATCAATGGAGTTTTAGACAGAAATCAGTTGCTAAGATAGATGCTTACATGTGGATTTAGGTATGTGAGCTTCAGAGTTTGGTCTTCATCTTTTTATATTACAGAATTAAAATCTTCTCATTTAAAAATAAATGTCTTAAAAAGTATTTCTTATACTTTTTTTCCTAACTTTCTCCCTGTGCTTTAATGGCAGTTTTATGCAGTAATTAATGCTTATTTTATTGACAGTGCAATGGATATTAATTTCTTAAGAATGGTTATACATTTCTTAAGATTTTTTTGGGCTGCTCTGAATGTCTTTCCAGACTTTTGAAGCAACAGTATTGATTTCCAGGTGTTCTTAGGGTTGATATCTCTTGACCTCTAAAATTTGATGTGTCATTTTCTGTTCTCAGCTACTTATCAAAATGAGCCATTTCTCAGAAGTTCAGTAGTCGGTTTTGTTTGCCTTACCAAATACAAATTTATAAGTGTCTTTCCTTTAAAGGCTGAGTATTCTTCATGGATGTCTGTAGCCTCTCAGATTTTTATAAGGGACTATTTTTTCAGTTAATTTCTTGTACAGCCATCTTCTATCAGTTGCAGATGCTGTGTTCTGACTTAAGTTTGCCTGCCAAGTGCTCTCCTGATACTGATGGAGAGAATAGGGTTTGTTTTCTGTCAGTCACTTAGCTGTAAGGCTGAATACATTTGTCTGTATTGGCATATGTGCAGATGCTAGATTTTCAGATATCTAAAAGCTTCAAAGAAATTAGCATTCATAGAGCAATGTGCAAGATAGTGATTGACTGAAAAACAGACACTGATCCTTTGTGTAATTATTAGCAACTGGAAATTGTCTGACACCTACCTGACTGCAGTTTAATGTACATGGATGAAAAAACAATGATAGAAGCTGATTGAACCATGTAAATAGGAATTCATAAGTGGTTTCTGTGTCAAGAAATCATGAATGAGAAACTTTTATTTGAGGGCCTTATATTCCTTAAAGTTAATTTGTGTTTAAAAAGCTTAAATGGAATTTGCAGGTTGTCTGCAAAAGGGAGCATAATGAATATCTCTTATCAGGGAGTCGTGTTTTTTTGTTCTTTCTTTACTGCTGGAAACTTTATTCTACCATCAGGATTAACAGCAAAATCTGAAGGCAAAAGAATAAGATTTAATCTTTTGATTCTTAATAAATCACTGAAATATCAAAAAAAAACAAAAAAACCCCCCCCAACCCTGAATGATGAAATCAGCAAACCAGTGTGTTTAAATAAGTGAACATATTTGCTCATGCCTCATGTGAAAATCGGTTTTATAGCATGTAACTCCTCAGTATTGTCTAAGAAGCCTAACTTTTCGATTCTTGCAGTTATTCCTTGTTGCCAGAACGTTTTGGGGGATAGCAAGCTACAATTTTCCAGGAAGGAACAGGAGTTGATGCTGAGGCAGGAGAGGTGGCAGCACATTTTTCCAGGACACTGGTGTGTTAAAGTGAATGCCCACATACTCAGTGGTAGTCTGGTGTTTAATTATCTGATGAGAGAATTGGGCAGGAGAACGAAACCCAGAAATCTCAAACAAATAGTTTAGTGGCAGTTAAATGTTTCTTATCATTTTCTACTTCCAGTGTCACCTAATCCTGCATAAGTCTGGATCAACCTGCAGCCTAGCATGCCTAAAGAATTCATTCATGTAGCCTACTCCTCATCTGCCTTTGTCTTGATGCTAATAACTTCTGCCCTGAACAGCATCCACCATGTGATGGAAATGTTGTCCACCATGTAACAGCACGTCTCGGGGATGGATGTTGTTTGGCCACAGGACAGAAACACGAATGTGGTGATATCACCCAAATACTAAGTTTTTGTTGTTGTTGTTTTAAACACCCATGTTAATGTTGACTTTCTTAGGGGGTTAGAAAGTCCTCAGTTAAAAGCTTTGAGATATACAGGCATGAACTGAAACACAGGCAGCTCCGTCTGAACATAAGGAAATAATTCTTTACTGTGAGGGTGACAGAGCACTGACACAGGTTGCCCAGAGAGGTTGTGGAGTCTTCTTCCTTGGAGATATTCAGAAGCTGTCTGGACATGGTCCTGTGCAATGTGCTCTAGGTGACCCTGCTTGAGCAGGCGGTTGGACTAGATGATCTCCAGAGGTCCATTCCAACCTCAACCCTTCTGTGATACAGTTGATTCCAAAATCAGCAGATTGGCCCAGGATGTGTTTTAAGTTGTAGGAGCCATTTCCTTCGGTTCTTAAATCATGACACAGAATTCTTGTACCACATTCTCCAGTTCAGAGAAGAGGTCTGTGTATATTGATCCTTTAGATCTTTGAAACATTTTGGTGGGTCCACTTACAGCTCCACATTTCATATGTTATAGAAAATGGGTTAAGTCCTGGAATGTACTTAAGCTCTGAAGTCCTGGAGACTTTTTGTAGTTCCAGCAGGTGGATTCTTTTTTAAACTGAATTTTACTTGAATTTTTTCTTTCTCGTAGAACCTCTGAGAAAGGTATACATTAGTTGTCCAGGGGCTTATTTACCGAATAGTTTATATTTAATTTTGTTTGCTTTATTTTGTTTTTCATTATAGGCAGCCTCTGCACAGTTCTTTGGCAACAGATTTGTTAAAAACATAAACACTGGAAATTTTAGGGCTATGAATACGATGTGTATTTAAATATAACCAAGAAAATGGGCTCAAGCTGGCATTTTCAAGATGTTTTCTTGCATACTTCTAGTTTCAAAGAACTCTTGTTGTTGGTAGGCTATAATAATGAAAACTGTATTCCTTTTCACTACTAAAAGGATCTATGTCTGGAATTTGGAAAGCTGTTTACTAGGCAGAGAACGCAATGTGGCTGTCAATTGTCAACCTCCTGCCTGCAAAACCTCTCTTGGGTGTGGTTTGTTTGACGTGGCCCAGCCAGTGTTCTGCAGGTTTGCTGTTTCAAAGCATGCATGACATTACATTATGTTTGCTGGTTTTGTTGGGTGAAGCATGAGCATACTGTTTTTCAGGGATGCCAGGCTTCTTTTTTAACACAGGAAATAATATGTAGTTGCTTCCCTTCTTCCATTTCTACATGGTTTTGATCCTTTCCTGGCCTTCAAATATAATGAGGTCATTATTCTTTTTTGGCTGGCTCATCTTTTTATTCAGATGATTGCAAAGAAATCTGTACTCTTCCTTAATAGACTTGTTCTTCCTTCTTTTTTTTTTTTTTTTTTAAGTGAAATATGTTCATCGATTGATTTAAGAAAAAAAAAAGAGATCTACATTTCTTATGATTCATTGCAAGTTGATAACATGCTATAACATGATTAAATCTTATTTTAATAGCTTCATATATTAAAATGATTAGGATCACAGCAATAAGCATGGTAATGTGTTTTTGTGTATTTCTATCTTTATAACAACACTTTCCCAATTATTTAAACAAATTACTATTTTCCAGATGTTATCATTGAGAACAGGGTCTCCCTAGTTAAATCTGCTTTCTGATTTAATTATTCTAAAAAAAGAGTGAAGCTAGTTTTCCACTGTAGCAAGTGCAAGCAATTCCTCAAGTCAAGGTAGCAAGTATAACATCTTTGTAGGCCCTACCCCACATCTGGAGGACAGGCAGGTTAATTAGTGCAGAGTTGCTAATTAAACAGTCTTTGTAGACTTTATGGGACTTTTTAAAATGTAATTTTGCACGTGCATTTTACTTTTAATAAAACATTGCCACTTTTTATTCAATAAGAAACTGAAATAGGTGAGAGGAACTTGACTAGAAAGTGTATATCATTATAGAATATAATATTTAGTGTAGCTACATTTTTGATAATGAACTGTATCAGTTTAGTTTTGCATAGGTTTGTTGCAAGACTTCTCTGCAAACTTATTTTTCTTCAGTGTGTTACTTCACTGATTTTAAAAAAATAGAATTTATTCTAAACTGGTTATCTAGGCTCTCTTTAAAGGCATCAGCAAAAGTCAGTTTATTCCATTCTAAGCTTGGTGGTATCAAACATTTGCTGAGAGTCTTTCTCTCTCTCTTAACTGATTGTTGAAAACCTAGGTAACTAACAACTAAACTAAATGTCTAAATTTTACAGGGCTAAACTTAGGTAAAAGAAATCTGTTTCTTTGTTATACCTGATTCCTTCAGATAAGTGTTACTGGTAAGTTGATCCAAGTGGTGAAAATTGAAGTGATGCTAGCCCCTTGCCACTTTCAAAATTTTAGTGTTTATCCAGTTATTGGTGTGTGAACAAAATAGCCTAATGTAAGAAAATAAAGTTTACAAACCAAGGGTCCAGAAGAGAATATAAATTCAAGTCTGGCTACCTTAAAAATTGAAGTATCAGCCATTTTAAAATCTTAGTGGCCATAGGCAGATGCTACCTTGTCTTGGACTGGAGGGCTCAGTCAGTGTGCAGTATACTAAAATTTGTATTTTTTATCTTCAAATAGGCTAACCGGCCTCCAGCAAAGCTGAATCTGTTAACCTGCCAAGTAAAAACAAACCCAGAGGAGAAAAAGTGTTTTGACCTCATATCACGTAGGTTTGTTCAGATCTTTTTACATGCAGTTAATATCTGAGGTTTTTGTATTATTTCTGAAGATGTGTCAATAATCCAGTTAAACACTTTATCATTTATAGAATGTTTACCTTTATAAAACGTCCTTCTTAGGGCAAATTGCCTTTCCTTTCCTTTTTTTTTTTTAACATAATGCAATTTATTTTACCTGTTTTGTTTAGAAAACTACTTTTTTTAAAGCTGTGTTTACTGTTTCATTCTATTTCATTTTATGCCATCTTACAATGCAGTAACAATCCTTTTGCTGTGATACTGCTCTTTATCTTATGGATGTCATAGCTGATCATCTTGGAAAATTATGGCTTTCATACAGGACCAAAAGTAGGAATTAAACCATGATAAAATTTCTCAAAATTAAAGCATGTTGGTTGCTATTTAATTTTGAAGAAAATACTAAAAGCATTTTTAGCTTTGCTGTCTAAGAATAAATGTAAAGGGGAGATAAGGAGCCTACAAATTTAAAAGATCAAAATTGAATAATTTAAGATTTTGCTTTGAAACCGAATAGGATAATATGAGATTGTATGGTGAAATGTTTATTTTGTTTTCGTGCTGGGACATTTTAATATTGTATTTATGGACTCAATAGAAATGCAGTGCTACTATATGCGTATAATAAATTATTTGAGGAGAAGAGTATAATGCTATTCCTCATTTGTTCATTTGTCAGTACATAAAGTACTTTCCTATTTGAAAGTAAAAGATATGTTACTGATGTTAATAGACTAGTACTCGTATATGCCCGGTACAACCTTTCCATTTCTACTCTGTGCCAAATTAATGTGATTATTTTGCTTTGGTTTTATTATAAATAGCACAAATAATGCAAACGTTGTCATAAAACACTTTTTGAGAGAATGTTGGAGAGGGGGAGGTGAAGGCAAACATACGTTTACAGATAACTGACATAGATTTGTGAGAATCTCTTTTACTTCAGAGAGGGTTGGACAATGAATTAAAAATAAACTGAGAGCAAGTATGTTATTGTCTTCCTAAAGTGTTTCTTTTTTATTACTATCTAATTGCTAATCATTAAGTCATATTTTTTCCTTTGAATACCCTTTCATTATCTTACACTACTCTGTATCTGCTAGTCCTGTCTCTAGAACGTGACAATGCTGGGCTATTTTATGATAGTCTTTAATATAGTAGATTTTATAGAGCCATTTGCCCTGAAATTTCAAGATGCAAGTTAAGCCCTGATTACTGTAATGTGGGTAAACCAAATTTTATGTCCATTCAGATTTGATCACAAGATTAGGAACTTCATGCTATAAATTTTATCCCAAAATTCAGAGAAAATTGCTGGATCTTAACATGGTAAGAATTTGAGAATCATACCTATTTGTTCTGATTTAGCCTACTCTCACTATTAAACTCCACCAATATCTTATTATATAAGAATAAAGTTTATGAAGTAGAATAATAATTTTCTTGACTCTTGAGATAAATTTGCCCTCTCTCAAATCATTTCTTTCATTCTATGTCTTACTTTTCTGCTTCTTAAGTTACATACATTCTCTTTCCTTTCCAAAACTTAATGCAATATTTTCCTGAATTTCAAAGCATTTGCTGAACATAATCCTGACTTATTAATGCTTCAGTGGGAAAGAAACTGAAGAATTGTCTTTTTAAATCATTTCTCCTTGTTTTGTCTTTTTTAGTATAGAAAAGAGATGGAAAAATATTTTTATTTTGAGGAAGGAAACTCGGCTTTAGACACAGTCTGTTTTCCTCTCCTGTCCGTGAAATAGATGTGTGTTTACCATAGTTTTGATCCAAAACTTTTCCCCTGTCTCATCTCATTTGTTTGAAACCTGTGTATCCTTACTTACTCGATTTTGCCTGTTCGTGTCACTGCTTTGACTCAGCCACAGGCATTCTCAAGCAAGCTGTGACCCCTGTTTACTTTTGCGCTTTCTTTCTCTGTTGATTTCCGAGTTATATTTTGCCCAATAGCAGCTTATCACAGCATTGCCATTCATCCCATCATGCATCTGAAAAAGAATAATCAGCCTGATGGCCTCCAGATCATTCTTTCAATTTATTTTACAACAGAGTTTTAAAACATTCTTTGTTTTTAAAAACTCTGCAAACTGCTGTATCTTGGCAAGGTATATTCTCTTGTTCCTTATCTAGCGCTTTCCTTTCTGTCCTTTCCTGTATTCTCACTCTCTTAACTTTTTCGTGTTTGAAACTGTCATTTAATACCTTTTTGCAGTAATAATTTTCAGACTTTAGGAAATTTCATACTAGTATATCTTTCTGCCTCTAGCTTTACCTCTGTTCTTCTCATCAACTATCCTCGTTTTAACTCCAAAAAAGTCACCAAACTGTATCATATATTGTTTCATTCAAAGACTTAAAATGTATTATGCTTTTTTCTTTAATTATGACACTATGATAACAGTGCTTGTAATTATGAAAGTAGTAGTAAGTTGAGGGGTTTTTGTACTTGATTTAGTTGAAACAGCCAGGGTTTATCTTGGTTGTAATGTTGACTTTGTATCTGACAAGTCCATTTTGCCATTTTTTAATTACTGTGGTATAAGAGTTCATCTGGAAATTTGAAATCTTTCTTATGTACACAGATAACTCAAATATGAACTCTATGTTTCAAATATGCCCCCACCCAAAGAAAGAAAAAGCAGATCTTTAGACTTGTGATTACTGCAGATATATCTAGAACATGAAAAAAATTTCTGAGCTCTCCTGCTGCTTCGGTAATAGGCAGGCACAGCACTGAAAGGAAAACAGTATCTGTTTAAAAACCAGTAAGCCACCCGTGCAAAATGAGGGAGCTGTGGCTTTGTGAGTGTGAGGTGTAAACACAGATGAAACGTATGTAGTATGAGCGAAACTCTCTAAATAGATTTTCTTTGCCTGTCAGCTTTCCAGTGATGAGGCTAGAGACCTCAGGACTCGCATGTCAATAAATTTTATATTTTTATGAGTCATTTGTGTATAATCAAATTTTTAACCTTTGTATGAATTTATCGTGCAGATGACAGAACTTACCACTTTCAAGCAGAAGATGAACAGGAATGTCAAATGTGAGTTACTTTGCTAACTTTATTTCTGATATTGGTGCTCTACTAAGACATACCTTAAACTTTAGAAGTGCCTAAACTTTTAATAGCAAAATATTACTGCCATTTTAGATGGACTTCTGTGCTACAAAACAGCAAAGAGGAAGCTTTAAATAATGCATTCAAAGGAGATGATAACACAGGAGAAAATAATATTGTCCAGGAACTGACAAAAGAAATTATATCTGAAGTCCAGAGGATGACTGGAAATGATGTGTGTTGTGACTGTGGAGCACAAGGTGATTCAATTAAGTGTATTTCTAATTGGTAAAAATTCTGTGTCTCATGAGAGTGTCTAAGCTGATATTTTATGCTTTCACTTTTACTCCTTATCTCATAAGGATTATACACATAATAGAATATGCTACCAATTTAATTGCACTACTTTAGTAAGATTGATTTGCTCTATACATACTGTCAGTGGAGAGAAAAGTTACTAGCTCTTGCTAGTTTTTTCTCCCGTGTATTTTGCTAATTGAAACTTTTGCTGACGTAAATCAATTAAACTTTTATTAGCAAGCCCACATTTTACTGAGTTTACATAAGACTTAGGTTAAACTGGGCATCAGTAAGATAGTTCAACGTTTTCCTGGTACATTTTATATTTTGTTTTCACCTTTTATCTTTGAGTTTGATATCTAGCCAGGGAATAGGTCTAAGGCTGTGGTTATTTGGAAAAGGATGCATCTGCTGACTGTGGTTTGCAGGGCTGGTTTGTTCAATCAATAGAGTTGATTGTTGGTCAGTGAAGTTCTACTTTAATCCTATTTAATTATTTTTTAATTTCTGCTGTTTCCTATGTTCTTTTATATTACATAGTCAATGCAGAACTTTTTTTGATCTGACACTGTAGCTGAAAACATTAGATCTGAAACTGTATGTATTTTGTAAATTAATAGTAACTTCAAGCAATAAATATTGTATAAAACTGTGAGAAGAGTCAATCCTACTGCCTTTGAAAGAGAACATTCTAAATAGCTGGCACCAAACTTTTATCAAACAAACAAATTTTTAAGCTGTCTGAAACTTCAGAAGTGAATTAATTGACTGGAAGATGAGGGATAGTTGAATAAGAATCCATTATAGTGTGATTCTGTATATATACTTCATAATCAGTGTTGCTTCCCTTAGTCTAAAGTCTATAGCTGGAATATAAAATAAAAAACTGTAGGCATTGTTGTTTCAGTTTATATTGCGCCTATATGCCCTGACTGAGAAAGTAACACTATTATATTGGTGTTTGAAAGCAGTTCTTGAAAGCAATAGAACAAATGACAAACTCGACCTCAAATGAGAAGCACCCTTTGGGGTAGATGCTCATTTATTAAAAAAAAAAAAAAAAAAAAAAGTATTTTGACTTCTTTCACCATAAAAAGATTCTGTTTTGTGTTTCCCAGAGAGTAAATGTAAAGGCAGAAGTACTAAAATCCTGATAATTTATGTGCAGAAATCTTATTTCTACAGAATTTCTTTTTAGTATGAATATATTTTCTAGAATGAAATCTTATTTGAATAAATTGTAATTGTGGGTGCTTTCTGTTTCAGATCCTACCTGGCTTTCAACAAATTTGGGAATTCTAACTTGTATTGAATGCTCAGGAATCCATAGAGAACTTGGTGTTCACTATTCCAGAATGCAATCACTTACGTTAGATGTGCTGGGAACATCTGAACTTTTGGTAATCAAATTACTTTCATTAATTTAAAATGTTACCATAAAATATTTCCACCACAAATATATTTTTGTCACTTTAATTATAAGTTATTCCAATGTTGAAAGTTGCCTCTGGATAAACATAATTAAGAAAGCTTCACTCCTTAAGCTTTAGGGAATCTCCTGGAACATAGTGTCTTACTGTAAATTTTGCCTGATCTTAGAATTCAAATTAGTAAGTGCTTTATATTTTTTAAGTTTACAAGCCTTTTACTCTAGGTTGCTTTTTAAAAGAACACAGCTGCTTGACATATAAAGGTGCCTTTTTAGATTAAAAAGTGAAGAATTTCACAACTATTTATCCCATATATTATTCAGCATTTTTCAGAAGAGAACTTTAATCCACAAAAGAAGAAAATGTATTAGGCTTTGATACACAAAGAAATTATGACATATCAGCTGCTCTGTGACAGTTCATGTGTGTGTTCTTATCCAACACAAAGTATCTTGCATTTATTTTATAAACTGGTATCTTGTGGATTATCTTGCAGTTACTTGTTTGTATACCAAATCCCATCTGAAAACTGAGGTACAAAAAGGTGCCTAATATGGTTGGGATCAATAACAGAGGAGCAAAACTAGGAATTAGAATCCAGAAGTCCCAGCACCCCTTTTCCCTTGTCTTCTCGCTATGCGTTTGTGGCCAGTAACTGAACATATTTGTTTGAGTGAGTTGTGGATTTTTTTTTTTTTAACAGCTTGCAAAGAATATTGGGAATGCTGGGTTCAATGAGATTATGGAATTCTGTCTGCCAGTTGATGAGATGGTCAAACCTAATCCAAGCAGTGATATGTAAGTAAAGAGCCACAACTTCTGAGAAAACAGGCATTTAATTTGTCGTTATTAATGGCTTGTGCCATCATGGCTTGCACCAACATGCCGTGGAAGACATATAATGCCTTATACATAGCCTTATAGCCAAGGAATTAACCTTTTTTCTGATGCTTTGCATGTCTGTTTTATTGAACTTTATCTGATGGTAACTTTCCTTATAGTCAGGATTATATTACCAGTTCTGTATCTCATAAATTGCAAGACAAGAACAAATTAAGGCTGCCTTGTTGAGAATTTTAAAGACCTGTGGGCGCAAACATGGGGATTAAAACTAAAGCTATTTCTTTGTTCTATTTAAACACTAAATAGATACCAGAATAAGATACACAGTTTATCTGAGAGATACTGAACACTCCTACTGTCTAGAGACTCCACCTAGGACTTCAGTCCATAATTACATGGAGTAAACAGAGAACTTTTGATGGAGTGTGTTCCCCGAGATCTCTGAACTGTGATGGCAGAGCTGTAGCAAGGACAGCTTCCATCTTGGCCCTGTCCTATTTTCCTCATATAAGAGCTAGTATATAATGCAGAAACAAAACCAGAAGAATTGGCTTTAGATGAAGCTGGTTTTACGTTGTCCAGACTCTCACCATTCTGACAGAGCCAATGTTAAACTGTTCAGTATAAATAATTATTTTACTACTACTACTGTGGAATATTAATATTAATATTAACATCAATAATAATCATACAGGATGCCAAATCAATAGCATAAAGACTTTAAACAAAAATTTTTTTTTAAGTCATCTACTTTGGTATGTGTCTGTTTATCACATTTGTTGTTCTCTATGAAATGAGAACCTAAATGCCGATGCTTTTCAAAAACTATAGAGGAAATTGTCCTCTGTTTTAGGAACAAGAACTATCCACTGATTCATTCTATTATTGTTGTTCAATCTCTTATAGTCTATGATCTATTATTGCCCTTTATTACTGTATCCAGATGATAAAGTATAGCTTTGTTGCATGTCCTTCGTGCAGTGCTGTGTAAATCTAAAGAGCGTGTAAGGAGTAATGCCTTTGAGAAGCATGCAAGCTCCTGTCTTGCTGTGACGGAAAGAGGAATAGTCATTAGTTAATTAGTTACTTGTGGATATTAACAGCAAAGTGATAACTCATATCCTAATTCAGATGTGCTAAGTGATAGTTTTCACCTCAGTTTCAAGGTGAAACTAAAAACTGCATCCTCCCCACCTGTTACAGTTGTGGTGAATAGTTGCTTCACAGAACATACTGCTGTGAATACAGATGCAAGCCCTGCATAGTCTGCACAGAGGTGTAAGGCAGATTTTTATATCCCATGCCTCTCCCTTTTCAGCATGTGTGCAAGTCAGGTAAATATAAATCTGTAAGGCTGATATTAGCAAAACAGGATTATGAAGCTTTGATTTATTATCTGTACATAAAACTGTATAGTCTTGAGATCAACTTCACACCGCAGTTGAGAGTGGAGAATTTGGGGTCTGTCTTCATAAGGATATTGGAGTTTTGATTCATCTTCTGTAGTTATATTTCAGACTGAAAATATGAGACTGCATGTCTTTTGTGTATATTTAAAAAGAAAGATTACCATAATGACTGAGAAATACAATCTTTCCCAGATTTTATTCCAAATGACTTGCATGTATATATGGAAATTTTGACTATGTATCATCTGCCAGAATTGTAAAAGTAAATTATATTCGATTTCAGGAATGCAAGAAAAGATTATATTACTGCCAAGTATATTGAGAGAAAATATGCAAGGAAAAAGCATGCTGACAATGCAGTTAAATTGCATGCTCTTTGTGAAGCAGTCAAATCAAGAGACATTCTTGGTTTAGTCCAAGTATATGCTGATGGTGTGGACCTCACAGAAAAAATTCCACTAGCCAATGGCCATGTAAGTGTGGTAAATTTTATTAGGCAAGTTGTTATAGGAAGTGCAGTATGGTTTTATTATTCAAAAGGTACTGCTTTTTCTTATTGGAGGATAAGATTTGAAATATTGTTTTGAATATTTGTTCTTCTAATGATGGAATTTAACAGTAACGAAAGATGATATTAAATAATTTAAACTAAAATTGTTTCCAAATATTATCATATTTTAAAAATATTAAAATTAAACATTAAATGATTCAATAATCTAATTGCTTTTAACCCATTTGTTTACTTACTATAAAGGAAGGGAAGGAAAGGAGCAAAGGTTTTACAAAAGATACTTCAGTGCACATCTGAATATTTTGAAATTAAATATTTGAATTGATCATATGTCATCGTAGAATTTCTGCTTCTCTATAAATTAAAAGAAACAAATTTGTTTTGTTTTTTTATTATTATTAGGAGCAAGATGAAACAGCACTTCACCTTGCTGTTAGATCAGTTGATCGAACATCCCTTCATATAGTTGACTTTTTAGTGCAGAATAGGTAAGTGTATTATGAACTAATTAAAATATTATTGATTTACGTCAAGTTATACTTTAAATGAAGTCTGTTATTTGCAAATGTAATTTTCTTCATTGAAAATCTTGTAACAAGTGAAGTTTATTAGCATGGGGTAGAAAACTAATTCTAATCACCTTTCTTCTTTCTTTTACTCCTACAGTGGCAATCTAGACAAGCAAACGTGCAAAGGTAGTACAGCTCTGCACTACTGCTGTCTGACGGACAACGTTGAATGCCTCAAACTGCTTCTGAGAGGGAAGGCTTCTATTGAAATAGGTACAAAGGAAATGTGTACTTTGATTTCATATTTGTCACAGATAAGAAAAATTGAAGCTGGAATAAGTGCATTTCCCCGTCAATTGTTTAATGTAATTGTTTAATGTAATTCTGTGAATAATATCTTCGTTTAAAAAAATTAAAATATTTGTTATTTCAAGTTTAAAATTGTGTGCATTAGACTTGTTTTTAAACAATTTCAGGTACATAAGTACTTATGATGTCTTGTTGTCTAGTTATATATTGGCATTTCATGGCTATCATTCCATATGGGTGGCATACTGAGTTGCTACTGCTTATCATGTTCAGAGGTTTGGTACGAGATGGGCCTGAATATGAAGGAAAGAGATCAACTTTAGAATGTCTTGATCTAGTTAATTCACCGTGTAACTGGAGATTTATCTTTATGTTTAATAATAGACATGTAACTAATGACTCACAGCATCATAACTTTCTTTTCTTGTTGCAATGTAGCCAATGAATCTGGAGAGACACCACTTGATATAGCTAAACGCTTAAAACATACTCACTGTGAAGAGTTGGTAAGTGTTGCATCCTTCAATATGTTTGTGTATTTATAAGGAGACTCATGTCTGAATATTTAACAGTCTACAGTTGAATATTCAATGACTATATTCAAGACAGGGTAGTATTCTGCTCAGAAAAACAAGCAAGTTATATATGCTTAAGAAGAAAACTATATTTCTTCTTAGATATTTTGGAAATGTTAAAGTTCTGGAGAATGCAGTTTGGATGTTAGTCCCAGATCCTCAAAAATTGTGTGTCTGACATCCCATTGAAATCTAATCACTAGAGTACTTTTCATGGATGAAAACCATGGAAGTGAAGTTTGCTACCATCACTACTTTTAATAAGCAAGGAAAATGATTTGGTGAGGTCGAGGCTCCTGGGAAGTGAGTCTGTATCAGAAAAACTTCCATTGCAGTTAATTTCTCCATCTTGCAGTTTCTAAATCAAAGCAAATAGAGTGTGATGCTTCTTGTCAGGAAGGAAATAGAAAATGGAACTACAATGGGTAATGAAAAGCCCAGTTGCTTTTGGTTTATTTGTGTTGTGTTTGATCACAGAGCTTCATTCTTTTACCTTACCCCAATGCAGTAACTTTCCAAATTACTGAAATCTGTATTTAAAACAAAAAATAATATTTGTACTTAGAAATCAAGATTACTTCTGCGTGTGTTTTTTGTTTGTTTTAAACTATATGCAAATACTGGCTGTACCATAGATGTCAACAGTCATCTTTTTTTTTCTTTAGCTTACTCAAGCACTATCTGGAAGATTTAATTCTCATGTTCATGTAGAATATGAATGGCGGTTACTCCATGAAGATCTGGATGAAAGTGATGATGATGTGGATGAAAAGCTACAGGTTGTATCTGTGCATTGCTAATTTTTTGTACGTGGATCTGTGTGAGCGTGATGTTCATTCTGATTTCAATAACACATTACATTTTACTACAGGTATGAAGACACTGCAAAATTAAATTTTATTATAAAATACAGTAGTTCAAATTTTTGTTTCTTAAATTACAGTTTATCTACTTTTTCCTGCTGTAAGGACCAGATTGTGACTACCCAGATGTGATTTTTTTTTTTTTCATAGTGAAGTCAGCATGTACGCAGTATAGTTTGTTTCAATATATCAGGAATATTTAAATCTGCTGAACTTGAAGCAGAACCAGTATGAGACAGGAAAATTGCCTTTACAAGGAGAGGTATCTTATAGTATCTCCCCGTTTCTGTAAAGCATCTCCAGTCAGTAGGTCTGAATTTGGAACAGTTTATGCATTGACTTGTCTTCAGTGGCACTAATCCTGTGCATTAAATTAGGCTTGTTCGTTAGTAGCAGGTTAGGGTCTTATTTCTGAATCTTCCTGTAAAAATCTTCCAGGTTTTTTTTTTCCCCCTTTTTCTGTTTTTTCTTAAGTCTCTGGTATTGGTGTGATGCTATGGGGTAGTACTACAAGGTATTCCAGTGGCTTAGGAGCTTCATTCCATTTTTCAAAGTTAAATTTGCCAGTTTGGGACCAACTTTAAAAAGTATTTAAGCATGTAAACATACAGGTAGGGAGCAAACTACATGTTTTGATACCAGAATAACATTGAAAAATGGCTTGAATTTCCAGGTGCCAAGTAATTTGAAATTACATGAAGGCTCCTAAATACTAAAGACATTCTGAAACTTCTTTAGTTTGAAATTTTATATAGAGGTATTGAGCAAATGTTTTTGTTCTTTGTGTTTTTTTTTATAATATTATAATTGCTTTTCTGCTTTCTTTAGAAAGTGCAAGGAACACATAGGAGACTTCGTATTTGTTTATCTTTTGACGTTAGCACAACCTTTTGTCCTATGGAAGTAGCTAATGGAAAATCCTCTCTCCTCTACATAATGAAATTCAGCTTTTCTTATTCTACAAATTTTATTGTTTTCTTATGTTTTCTGCAAAGTCTGCCATCTCAGATAGGACGTGAATTTCTAACACTTAAATAATTCATAATCTAAACCCAAACCTTTTGTGTTGATTTTTCTCTGTTTTCAGAAACATTAAAAACTGACAGTCACAGGTTTATATTCTTTGTCTTTACAGGCCATTTTTAAAAATATAAGGCCATCAGATTACTGGATTGGCTTAATGTTTTGAAGACTAATTCTGAAATCAATACATTTCCTTTGTTGCAAAGTGTCACTTCTGCAAGATTCAATCTGCATAGCATTCTTCTCCCCATGTCTTGCCTCCTTAGTCCAAGAGCGCTATTTTGCCTCTGATGCTTGACTTTTACTAGATTTGGGTTTTCTGCATTTCCTTCATTGTTGCCGGTTGCCTTTGGCAGTTCAGTGTTCTTTTTTTTGGCCAGTCCCTGAGCTCCACCTCTTAAAAGAAGTTATCTGCTAGTCAGCAATGAGGCTAAAGAAATGAAACTGGTACTTCACTGCCCACTATTAATAGGCTTATACCACAGGGACCTTTGAAAGGAGATTAAGAACTATTAATCACAGACTAGTGTCTGTGAGTACTTTGAATGCTCTGGTGAATATTGCTTTTGCTTAGTATCACATCAAAGTTCTGTTTATAGATGTCAAGCTATTGGCTAGAGGGCTTCTCTGTCTTACTGGTAAAGCAATTGAATAGATTTTGTAATACTTTGTCAGAAAAGGTCATTTCTGAAATTGCTGCTCTTTTAGCCCAGAATTTTATCATATAAAAGGGAGCCTTACCTAATAGAAGGCTAAAATAATCCAGCTGCTCTCTGCTGCTGTCCCCAGCTGCCTGGTCTCATCTCATCTTTTGTCTCCATTATGGCACACATTTGATTTCAGTTTGCTAAACCAGTAAAAAGCTAATTCAACAAACAAAAATAATTTTCTGCTGGTTTAGAAAGCCGAAGTTAAGTGTGAGCTGAGATGAATACCAGAATTAGGACAGGAGAGGTCAGCGAAAGGAGAGTGAGCGACTGAGGAGTTAGACTGCTAAACCAAACCAAAGGCAGGGATTAACACAACTGGTTGTCATGCACATCATTCTGATGATTCTTTGAAATATTATGCTGTGCTATAACCTCACTAAAGGTCCTAAATGATCAATCCAGAGTAAGCATTAAAAATATTCACAGGAAAATTGATTGCTTATTCACAGTATTGTTTGTGTAAATGTTTATTTGGCCTAAATACTATTACTAGAAATGGTTCTTTTTATTTCACACCCACAATACATCAGCGATGTGTTTATCTAACACCTTCTGAAGGCATATTTATGCTCTCTGAGCTGTGGAATGTTACAACCCACTCCTGCACTGGCCATATGTATTTATAACTCTATCTATCTTAATTATCATTTGATAACAATAATTATCATGATTACTGTTGAAACAGGAAAAATAATGCTAAATGTGCCTAGCAAGCTGATGACTTGCTATAAATCTCAAAGACAACTAATTAGAGCTCATTTGATAATGTGCATGGGAAGAGCAATGTTCTGTCCCAGCTGCCAGTTAAAGTAATCCCCCTAACTGGTCCTGCTTATTTGTTAGGGGGCTAAAGAGAGTTCCTGAGAAGTTTGAGCTCCTAATCTGTGGTAGGGTTGAGCTACAGGTAAAATTCTTAGATGCAACTCTGTCCTGTTTTTGAGGTGATGGCCATCCGTGTGGGATCTAACAATCACAAAATGAAGCTTCAGTTGCTTATTTTCTTTTGAAAATATTACCTGATATTCTAATGCGGAAAACTTTACTTAACCAGTCTGACTGTCTATATTACTTTACTATCAATAGAAGTGTGTGTGTGTGTGTGTGTGTGTGTATGCATGCATATCCTATATATATAGGATATGCTATATATCCTACAGGGATATAGGAGGTGAAAATGAAAAAATATTTTTTTCTGAAATTCAGTTCGCATTTAAAAAATTAATGTTTACAGTTACTTTGTCTTGAAGAAAGAGGAATATAGGTTTTAGGATACATACTAAAAACAACAAAGATGCATTTTAGAAGTAATTTTTTTTTCTGGTAACTGTTCTTCTAAGTAAAATGAATATAATTGATGTGATATCAGTGAGTTATTGTATTTCAGCAACCCAGCCCTAATCGGAGAGAGGACAGGCCTGTCAGCTTCTATCAGCTGGGATCAAACCAACTTCAGCCTAATGTAGCTTCTTTGGCAAGAGATGCAGCAAACATTGCTAAGGATAAGCAGAGAGGATTTATGCCAAGTATATTGCAGAATGAAACATACGGAGCAATCCTCAGTGGCAGTCCACCTCCCATTCCGCCTGCAGTACCTGTCACAAGTAGTGCACCTCCTCTACCTCCAAGGAATATTGGAAAAGGTACTAACGCTGGGAAATATCATTGCATGTTAGAAGAATGGGATAGTAACATTGTTTTCTCACATTTTCAAGGGTTTTTTGGTACAGTTATTTTACATGAGTAAGTACTGGTACAATTTACTGATGACTTTTTTTATATACTTGAAGTGAATCTGCACAACCTATTCTGAGTTTGGTTTTCAGTATATCTGCAAGAAAGGAAAGTACAGAATACTGTATGGGAAAATTATGTCCAAGTAACCTCAATAAAGACAGCTCATTAAAAAAGAGGGAGGAAGGGCTGCAGTTGACTTAGTTCAGCAAGCACTTTTTGCTTGTATTCCATCTTTTCATACTTCTGTTTCTTGAAGATGTCATTGTCACAGTTAAAATATTAATATGTAAAATTTCCATTGTATTTGGTTGCTGCAGAATATTTTTTAAAATCTGGGAGAGTGGAAATCATATACAGAACAGGAGAGATTTTAACCTTTCAAAGACTCCTCTTAAATATGTGCTAGGAGGTCGCTGAAATTTAACAGAGCAAAGTATAAGTGTCGTAACATGGAGAACTGGATGATTTAGGGAATTGGCAGCTGACTGAAAATGTAACTGCCTGTAACTGTACTGATTATGCCCTGATCAGCAGGCCAATGTAAAAGTGAACATCCCAGTTCAGAAAGGCTGTGTGCTTGCAGAATCTACCATTATAGTTAACAGTGTAAACTTTTGTTCTTGTCTTCACATATAATCTCTTCAGATTAAATCGGAGAAGAAGGGCAGAGAAATTTGTGTAGGTCATCTTTATGCAGTACATTTTTGGTGTGTTTCATTGTTTTA
Organism: Apteryx mantelli; assembly: GCF_036417845.1. NCBI lineage: Eukaryota > Metazoa > Chordata > Aves > Apterygiformes > Apterygidae > Apteryx > Apteryx mantelli. Next base: position 122,360,850 of record NC_089980.1, read on the forward strand.
ATGCTTGTATTAATCCAGTATCTCTCATGAATGCTAAATTTATGTAAAATTAAGTTGAAGAAAAATGAAAATGTAGTGAAAATGAAATGAAAACCATGTAAACACATGGTTTTCAATGCTGCTGTAATTCAGACTCCAATAAGAGGAGATATGAGTGGGTAATGTTATGGGCACGTGTGAATGCCTTCTGCCTTTGGAAGCACTGGACAGAGGTTAGAATATAGAATAGAATGAGAGGCAAATTGCACATCTGTATCATATGAAAAGTCAGTTATTGGTCTCACAGGAATGGCTGCAGCATGAAAGTCAGATTGAAATATGTTATTCTGTGGGCAGAAGAACTGAGAACATAGAACAGCATGGTATTCTCTTACTTTGAAAGGATAACGTAAGGCTCAGGAAAGTTTAGCAGCACTTAAAACTATGCTCCTTAACCAATTCTTTTCATCTAACATTTTTACACCAAGTCTAAGCTAAATATCCAGACTCTATTTTTACCTGATGGAAAGCAATGCCCTCCCCCTAAACAGGAAAATTCACCTCTTGGTGAAATCTTTCCCTTGGCTGTGAAGGGGTTTACACAATCTTTTGAACTGTTAGATACTATCCCTAAATTAGTAATATAATTGGATAGTTAAAATGACTATTTTACCCTTTGATATTATTTTACCTATGGCCAACCATACTATTTTACCCACCATTTGCCCATGATTAAATGACGCTTTTCAAAGAGTGTCACTTTAATTTCATTCCCAACCCCAGACTTGTTGGCACCAGTACAGGGCAGCTCATGCCAGGAAAGCATGATGCCTGATTTAGAGAGATGATTAGCTGATATTCTTCACTCTAACAGTGTATTACCCTAATATTTTATCTTCTCAGTTGAAAACTATGCTAGCATTGCTGATCTTGGCTTATTGTTGATTGCTGATGTTGTTGTTGTTATGCTTATGTTGTACTTATTATTCCTTTATCCTCTTAGGTTTAGGCTGTTCTCCAAATCTTCTGAACCTTTTGTGCTTTTTTCATGCAACCTGATATTCATACTTTACTCTGTTTCATCTTTTCTTAATGAGATGATCATGCTCTGAGTAGGGAGAAGTGATGTGATATGATATGTGCAAAATACTGGCTTTATGGAGAAAACCTATAGGGTGTTTTTATGAAACGGGGAGGCAGCTCTTTAGCTGGAGAACATGTATAGGAGGCTCTGAAGAAGCAATACTGGGTAATCGGCTAGTTTCAGGTATAGTTGCTCCTTGTTAGGGTGAAATTCAGAGTTACAATTTCAAGTCAAAACTGATGTTGTACTTTGAGTCAGCAATGTCTGCTAATGCTCCTGCAAGAGTCAGGTCCTTTCCTTGGAGCTCCTGAGACAACTAGAGTTACCAGGCAGGGATTAAAGGAGGTAACAGGACTTGCCTTCTGTCTTCACATTGAGAAATGTCTGCCTTTTCGAGTATTGACATATTTTAAAGTAATGTTTGGAGACAATTCTTTACATAGGTAAAGAGTTAATAAGACTTCAACCAGAAACTTCTGTATAATTGTTTACAGCAGTCTCTGGTTTCTGTTCTGGCATTCCAGCAGGGTGACAGTGGTTCCTATTGGTGAATATAGTGTGCGCATGCACCATTTTTAAAAGCACAGGTGTGAAATATTAACACTTTGTGCTTAGAGTAAGCAATATAATAATACAGTATTTTCCTCTCTTTTTAGTTCAGCCTTCAGTTCTTGGCAGTGGTATTCAGACAATTTCTTCATCTAATGCAATGTGGAGGACAAATTCTTTAGGAGTGGAAAGTATAAGCAGGCAGAGATCTTCATCAGATCCACCAGCTATTCATCCCCCTGTGCCGCCATTGCGTGTAACATCTACAAGTATGTTTCCACTTCCCCTGTTTTCCCTTCTGCTGTATCTAATCATGGTTGGCTTATTTTTCCATTTTCACAACTCATACTTTCTCTTTTGGTGACTGTAGCTTTGGCCTATCGTCCCCATCCAGTGACTTTGTATGAACTGTCTTCTCTGATGTTCCAGTGAGGACTGTGTGGTGTAGTGCAGGGTCCACAGGAAATGCTATCTATTACTAAAGCATTTTCCACTTTTATATATAGTTTTAATGATGCATTTCTCACTAGTGAGTTGTAAAAATAAGTGGTACATGTAGGTCTGGGGCTAAATCTCCACATTATGCTTTATTTTTGCAGATCGTAGGATTGCAAAAAGATGTTTTAATGCATTGCCAGCTTGTTGTTTGTTGTAGTTTCAAGGATTCAATTGAAATTTTAATTACTAGACCTAATGTGGAGTTTCTTTGAATAAATATTAATCAAAACAGGATTTTCAAAAAAGTTCCTTTTCATAAAATTTCTCAGATATCATTCACTCAACTACTTTTCCATAAAACACAAACTGAAGGCCTTGATAGAGCAAACAATATTAGCACTTTATTAAATATATTGTGAGCTAATATTTTTAAGAATATGACTGATTTTGGTGGGACTTGAGAATTTTCTTTGTTCGTACTTTAATGCTTTGATGAATTGAAGTACTTGTGAGCTCTCTGATACTTACTATTTGAAAGAAAAGGGAAATCTCTTTTCAAAGAGGTCCTTCTTCCAATGGAAGGCTTTCATTTTAAGTTGTTGATTGCAATTAGTAAAAAAACTTTTATTTGATGGAAATAAATCCCATAACAGGAAGATCTGTGGATGAGAATATAAGAAACAAAGTGGTAAACAGAATTTTAACTCCATTTCACTATCTAACTTTTTTCTATAGATGTGCTTTCTCCAGCACCACCCCCTCCAGTTGCAAAGACAGCCAGCGTTATAGAAGCTTTGAACCAGCAATCTAAACAGCAACCAGCTCCTCCACAAGCTAAGCCAACCCCACCACCACTGCCCCCACAACCTCCTAGTAGAATCTCTCAGAGAAAGCCTACTCCTGGGTAACCGATGTCATTTTAGTATTTAATGCATATACTTCGTAATTGTTATTGACTTTATGGTATGTAACATGCATGTCCTCCAGAAAGCATTCAGGCTTTTGCCAATGATGCATTATGGAATATATGAATGAACAGAGGCCAGATACTTAGGGAACAGTTTACAAGAATTTCAGCAGTAAAAACAAGACAGCATATTGATTTAAGATTGTATCATTTGCATAATATCTACAGAATGCTTAGCCGTGATGGAAATAGGAAGTTACAGAGAATTATTCATTTCTAATTCTAATCTAATAAGAAAGAAGAGATAATGTGATCTTATATCTGATTGTGCTATTTATTGTTCACAAGGTTGTCCTAGGTTCAGTTCCATTCAATATTTTCATTAATGGCAGGAATAGAGAGACCTGGAATAGAGAGTATGTTTTTTAAATTTGCAGGAAACAAAGCGAGGAGGGACAGATATACTGGAGGACAGGATTAGATCCAAAGTATCCTTGACAAACTGGAATAGTAGTCGGGGAGAAGAACGATGTCATTCAGTAGGCAACGCTTGGTACTTAAGAACAATCAACTACAAAAATGAAATATGGAGAATAGCAAAGTACAGTTAGGCCAAAGTCCTTAAGAGAAGGATCTGCGAGGACATTGTGAATCATAAATACGAGCAAGTCAGAAGACTTGTGCTGTTGTGGAGGAGGCAAAGATAAAAAGTATTGTTTGATCATAACCTGCAAGATATATGAATTAATCCTTCCACTTGACTCAATATCAGTAATGCATCAGCTGGAATACTGTGTTCAGTTTTGAGTGTTGCAGTAAAATGAAGATACAAAACAGTGAAGCAGAAAACAGGTGAGATCAATAAGGGTAATGAGAAGTGTAGAAAACACAACCCATGAGAAAAGATTGGAAGAAATAAGATTCTCTCATCTTGGAAAAAAAAAATTGTAGCAAAGGTGCAGGTTTTCAAAGCTATACAAAATGTTGGATTATTCCGTTCCTCTTTACATCTCATGACAACTTAAAAAAACCCTATTGGTTTAAGCTGTAGCAAGAATGATTTAGTCAGACACTAGGTAAACTTTTCCAAAACTAAAGGTAATGAAATACCACAGTAAATTGTCTGGGAAGGTTTTGGGTTCTCTACCTTTGAAAATTTTTAAGTACAGCCTAGACAAACTTAGAAGTTACACAACACAGGGACATGCATGCATATATGTGAGATAAGTAATATATATGTTTGATGCTTTGGGGGAATGAAAGGGGTAAACAACCTTTTGAGCTCTCTCTCTAGCTCCTTTATTGCATGTACAATACATACTGTGGGTAAAAGGGAGATGTTGTAATGTACAGGCTAATATGTATCCATATTTTTAAAAAAGCACATCAAAGAATTTTAAAATAGCAATGGAAGGAACTTCAGAACTTAAGAAAATAAAAACTGCTCTATAGAAATTGCAGTAATTGAACCTATATTATTCTTCTACCTTACATTTTTATAAGTGCAACTTATGATTGGCCTACTCAAAAATAAGGAAGCAAAGGAGTATTTTAAAAGCAAAATAGCTGTTACCGTGTTTCTAAGAACATATTAAAGACATTACAATAATTTTATAATTTGGAAAATAGTTTGAACTGTTGCAGTTGGAATTCTTGTTTGTTTCTTAAGTTGATGAATTTTGAACTTTTTCTGCACAGGACTGACAAGTCATCTGGCTTAACGAACAAAGGGCAGTCTAGAGGACTTGGGTCTCTACAGCAGCCTGGTAATTGGTTTAGAGATTTACTGTATCATAACTAAGCCATTATTATAACAACCTAAGGGAGATGGATTTTTTTTGTTGTTTGCCCTGTGCATTTAACCAGACGGTGAGCACCAGCATTCTTGTTGTTTCTCCTCTTAATTGTGTAGGTCCTGATGCTTCAACCTCTTCTGCATGAACAGAGCTATGGGCCAATTAATGTCAATAGGGCCATTTAATAAGAAACCCCACCCAAACAAAGGATACAGTATGAAAATTTTAGTTAGTTTACTCTCTGGTTTGCATGAGTCATCTGCAAGGTGACAGGCAAGGACAAAAGACATTTTAGAATAGAAAACAGTGATTATAGTTTTAAAGCCTAAAACTAATATAATATCATTTCTAATTTTGCTTAAAATGAACTAAATTGCAAACTGATACTGTTCTTCTAGCAATGGTTTACTGTCTTAGGACATTACAGATATTTCATCTCAGTAAGATGTCCAAAGTAAAGTTTGCATGGAGTCTAGACTGGTTGTAGTGGAATTTCTCCTACCCAGTCACCCCTTTCAGTGTCTGTGTGTGTGTGTGTGTGTGCACATGCATGTATGTGTATATGAATATAGTTATTTTCTTTGGTTCTCACTATGATTCTTCTTTATTTCCATTTGACCTATCCACAGAGCAGGGAGTTTGCTAATGCCTATCTGTTGGCGTTGTCAGGAGTCTGACAGAGGCAGGTGGCTGTTCTTCTCTTGACCCTGGAGTGAGGTCTGGAGTCCCAGGGAGGGTACAGCATCTTGATAGAGATGGTCTTTACTAGTAAAAGAAAGGTTCTACAAGAACACAGCTGTAGTGAATTTGATGAGGAAATGGGATAGTATTTGGTTCTGCTCTGCTTATATTTTAGAGACTTTTTTCTTTTTTAGCATTACTGCAATACCGAAGATCTTAGGTAACAGTCTTTGGGAAAAAAGGCTTTATGGTATGGAAAAGGATAGAAAAATTCCATTCAGTTATTTAGAAGGAACCGCTAAAGATTGAATTACTCGAGGGGGTATAAAATTGCTTTGTATCCTCTAATTAAGAATAGTGAATTTGGTTTCAATTCATATGGTCAGTTAAATTTTTTTAAAATGTCTAAATGTAAATTGTTTTACTTATTTTAACAGTGGGAGAATCTTCCTCTGTATGTGAAATTCCAGTAACACAAACTGGTTCTACAACAAACACTTTGGCACAGATCCAACCACCAGCACCAATGCCAAGGAAATCACAGATAGTAAGTAGACACTCTGGGTTAGGATCTTATTAAATCTTCCCCCTTCTATCAAAAACAATTTTGATGTAACAGTCTATTCTTGTGTAAGTGTGAAAAATAGAAAGCCTGTCCCCTCTGTTAAATATGTGCATGACTTGTAATAGATGTTTCTGAAAACTTTGTTTTTCTTGCATTTCCTATATTTTTGTATCTGATTTTGAATTTTAAAAAAAACAAACAAAACCCACAAAACCATCAATGAAAAACGAGCAATAACCAAAGACATAAAGCAGAGAATATAGTGAATATAAAATCTTTTTTTTTTTCTCGCCTTCACCACTCTTGATTAAACAAGTTACTTGTCTGTCTTTCATCAAAATAGCCTTTTCATGTTTTAGACCACAATAAAATGTAATGTCCTGGTTAGTGTCAAATGCAATAATGATCCTTTTTGCTTCTGTGCACTGAGGGAATTGCCACATTTACTCTGTGAAGCTGTTGGACCCTGATCACAATTTCTGTTGTGTGTTCTGGGATTCGGGTGGGAGCACTGGAGACATCCATTCAACACATCTATCAGCTCTGAATCAGTTGCTTACCTGACTTTCTGTATGAATTAGAGCTGTAGTAGTTTTCTGTTTTGCTCCCTCCTTTTTGTGTTTATGAACAAATAGCTTTAGTTATGAGTGAACAGGCTATCCTGACTAGTATTTAGGAACAGTCTGCGTCTCCACTGCTTAATGTTAATTGTATGTAATATGACGAATGAATCTGAGTCTACAGTTATCTCTAGGGCTTCAGTAGGGTGAGTTTTGTGTGACATAGAATATCAGCTGGATAATTTTCTTATGACACAGAACAGAGAAGGAAGGGGAACCCAGCACAAGGAGCGTGAGCTAGCTAAGGTGCTTTAGCTAAATCAGTCTAGCTAAAGCATCTTACTGAGGTTTTAGTCAAGGGCCCCTCAGCTAAACAGCTTTAGCTAGATCAGTCTAGCTAAAGCACTTTGGCTAAGTCACTCCATTTAGCCTTATACTCCAGCTTTCTCTGCTATGTCTTTCCCATGTCAGAGGATCAAAAGGCAGCCCAGACTTAGAAAATGATTGCAAAAGTGCTCCTGAGTAAAGAAAAAAGAGGTTCAGCTGTACACATGCATGCAGCCAGTGACTTTTCTCCTATAAAGATAGGATTGCGTTTTGCATTTGCCCAACAGCATATTTTTCAAGTGTGAAATTCCTGATGTGTCTTTTTTTTCTATGTCTATTTTATATTTTTGAATACATATTGTAGATATATGGAGAACTTTCCTGGAGGATTTTAATCTTCCAAGAATGGGATCTATTGCAATTTCCTTGCCTTCTAAAGAATGAGAAATACCTGTAGTTACTGCCCTTTGAAGTTGGTAATTATGTCACTGTTTGCCAGTGAGAAGCTCTTCCCTCTTGGGCTAAAAGATGGTTGTGTTTCAAATTGTAACTTGGCTGAGATGGAGCATATAGCAGAATCGCTGTGATACAGTACAAGGCTGCCAACTCACTGGGTTGTGCCCCTCAGATAGAGCCTAAGAGGATGCCTGGCCTGGGCAGGTCAGCATTTTTATACTAAAATGCAAATAGACACTTGCAGAGGAGGAGGAGGAGGATCATGCTGCCTCTCTCCTTTCCCATCCACTTACCCCCTTTTCTGCACAGCACTCAGCTCTAACATTAAAATGGTACATTAGGGGGCTGTGGGGTAGTACTATCCACAACAGAGCATTTTCCTAGTGGGGAGAAGTGGAGTTGTGGGCAGGGTCTCTTCTCCCCTCCCAGGCTTTCTGTTTGATGGCTAACTGAACTAGACCTATCCCTAGGCAACTCCAGGATGGTGTCGAGAATTTTTTTTCCTTACCCCATCTGGAGTCTCTGTCCCATGTCCCCCTGCATTAACAAATGTCTCATGACCTGAATGGCACTTGCAGCTCTGCTCTGGCATCTTATGCTAGAAAGGAGAGATTTTTGCTAGCTAAGGCTGGGGAAACTGGGGAAAAGGGTGGATTCATGGGAGGAAGCTTATGCTCTGCCTCCCTGCTCCTTGCGTGGAAAGACTATGCAAGTTGCTCGTCTGCAACAGAGAACAAGGAGGCTGGAAACACATGCAGCAGCGGTACATAGCACAGAATGGAAGTAGGCCAGATTGCACAGGGAGAGGCATGAGACTAGGATCGTGGATAGTGCGATAGAGCAAAGTGATTTTGGCATCATTTCAAATAGAATAAAACTAGGCTTGCTGTCCCACTGTGATATTGGAATATTGCTGCTCTTTACTGAGCAGTAGCATGAACTCTCACGTTGGAAGAGGTGACAGACCACTCCTGTGGCTTGCAGTCTTCAAAACACTGCAAGGAGGCAGGGGACATTTTGGATATTTTGTATGTTGCTGAGATGGGTTTGGTAAATCAAGGAGGGGTATATTTGCAGGTGGCTCAGGCCTCTTCCTCACAATGCTGCTGTTACACTTGCTCTGTAGCACTTGGTCTTGATCTGCCCGTCTTCTGAATAAAAACGTACATCCTGCAGTGGTGTAAAGCTCTGAAGGCAGGGTCGGGTGAGCCAAAGTGGAAGATCACTAAGGGAAACCTGGCCTACCTTGGTGGCTTAACAGTTCTGAAGGGCCTTGGATGCTGCTAAACTCAGCCTGAAGCATGAGCATTCAGCATAAAGGATCTAGCTGAACTGTAACTTATGAAAAATAACAGTTGGAAGCAGTTCTGCTGCTTTTTTTAGTTCAACTCTCAGTCTGTTTTGTCTTTGCCTTGCTGTATTATTTACATTTACATATTTTTATATTTCAGTCAAAAACAAAACCCAAGAGGGTAAAAGCAATTTACAACTGTGTAGCAGATAACCCAGATGAGCTAACTTTTTCAGAGGGAGATATCATTGTAGTTGATGGTGAAGAAGATCAGGAGTGGTGGGTGAGTATTTTGCTTTTTCCATCAACATAGTTTGAAAGAAATAAATGAAATCTAGAGGTGGACACTGACTTCAGAGGTTCTGCTTTGGGTTTCCAAATAACAGTATAAGTTTCATCTTATAGAAAACCTATTCCAGAGATTCATTTTGTTAAAAAATAAAACTTCAGGTCAGTTTTTAGCTTTCCTCATTCAGAAAAGAAATCTGATTAGTGGGGTTCAGAGTACACAGGGGACATTGTGTGAATTAGGAAATTCTTGGGGGGAGTGTCAGCTGGTTAAGAAGCTGCTTTGAAGATATGCAAGGGTCCTCAGCAGACAGCTTTATATTGTCCTAATTTTTTTAGCTGACTAAGATTGAGACATGTTCTGTTCTGTCAGCTGGGAAACGATCTCAACTATTTAACGCTCCAGAGTCTCATTAACTAAAGCAAAGTCTTGGAAAATTGTTATGCATGCAAACACTTGCCTTATTCTAACTGTTAACTAGCAAAGAATAGAGCTCCAAATTGCACCTGAAATGACAACAATGCCGTATAAACCCAAAATGATTCCTGTAAACCCCCAAACTCTTAAGATCTGTTGAAGTTTGATCCATCCTTTTACCTTTCAGTGCTTGTTGAGAGGGGGGAAGCAGAAGCAGCTTAACACAGGCAGAACGTGGGCTGCCAAAATGTGCTGAAATGATGCAGCTGTGGTATTGCATTACGAGGTGTTACTTTCAAAGAACTGGATAAAGAAGAATTTGAAAAATGTCTAGAGCTGAATAGCAAATGCACCCCGAGGCCCTGAATTTTCTGTTAATGTTCCTTTCCTTTTGGCAAAATAAAAAACACCACTGCAGACAGATGGGGAGGCTTGTCATATTACAGGCAGGAAGGTCGCTGGTATTCATTTTGGTGATGTTGTAATGCTTTTTTGAGACTAACTTGAAAAATATCCTGACTCTTTCAGATTGGTCACATTGATGGGGATCCCAGTCGGAAAGGAGCTTTCCCTGTATCGTTTGTGCACTTTATTGTTGACTAAATTGCTACTGATAAATGGAAACATTTCTCATTTCCAGCGGTCACAGAAATAAGTTTTCCTCTATTTCATTTCATCTACCTATCTGCAAACACCTTGCCAGAGCACTGCCCAAGTTCTAGGTACTGTAGCTAACTTTTTTATTACCATCATTCTGATTTTGGGACTTCTAAAACTTTTTTCTATGTGAAAACTTCTCATGAGCAGTTTACACTTTAAAAAACCCTCTTCCTGTATTTTTCAAAGTGAACTGAAAAGCTTTAACAATGAAAATCCATATAAATGTGTGAACATCAAAATATTATGAATATTCTTTTCAGTGGATTCACTGCAATTTTATTCTGCCTTTTGTAACATGACAATACATAGTTCAGTGTTGCTTCCCCAGTCAAAGAAATTGTGTGCATCTGTAACAGGGCAGTGAGTTTATCCAGTTCTCAATACCATTTGAAGTGTTGGAACCAAACTTGCTAGCTGCTGAGTAGTTCTAAATTGGACTAATTCAGCATCTTGTCATACTGGCTTTCATCCAGGATGTCAACTATTGCAGAAACTATTTTAACTGGGTGTCTTTGGCCAGGTAAAAAAGTGTTTCAGTTTACCACAGGAGAAACTTCTTTTTCTGAATGGATGTAGATATTTGCTTAAAGTTATCTGAAATCTGTGTTAGTCGTTGAACTTTCTAGTTCTAATTTTGTGAGCTTGAGACTGTTTCATTTTCTATGCTGCATGTGTGTGTAACCTGTTTTTTAAATGTTCTTTATATATGTTACATCCATTTTAGTCATTTAATGTGACTACTGCTGGTTAACTAAACTATGGCAATATTACTGAGTTACTAAATTAACTCAAGGATATGAAAACTGCACTTCCTGAAATGTACTTAGCTATGATGATGGATTGCAGAACATTTCTTACAGTTGTATCATTATAATGTTTAGACTTTTTTTTTTTTAATTCTTGAATTTTCTTACTCATCCAGCAATGTGTTCACCCAGCGAACATATTTGGTGGAACACTTAGGTAATTATCCTTGGTCAGTAAGGTATCCGACACCTCACGAGTACACTACATTATGTTCTATTCTATAAAATTTGTGTGCCACTACCTTGCAAACAATAGTTTGCTAACTCACTCTGTATTTATATAATATACCCACATATATGGTAGCTACACTGTTGTTGAATTTGTTTTTCTAATTTGTGAACAAAGGCTAGGCCAATGATAATTCCCAGTTGGTTGATGGAATGCAAAACATCAATAGAAATCTGACATCATTTTGATGTTTGTATATTGTGAGATTGCTTATGCTACAGGAAACAACTGATGGCTGAGGATAAGAAAAATCCATGTGTAGGTCGCATTGGCTTTGATCACATTTTGTGAATAGTGTATCTCTAGATTTATCAAGAGAACTTTGAATTTCTGACAAATGGTGTTTAAATTGGCCATCTTGTGTGTAACAGAATGGAAAATAGGCCAACACCCATGCTTATTTGGAGAAAAATCACATTGTGTTAATGCTGGAAGAGCAACACTGATCTTACATCCCCTTTCTTAAATGGTACAGTTGGTTGATAGCCTCTGAAATGTGTGGGTACAGCCAAGTATACACATAACTTTCATTTTCTAGATGCTGTTGCTGCAGTATAAATGGGGAACAAACTGGAATGTTTCAAGATATTTTTGTTGCAAGTTGAAGCAAATTAGTCTGTATTTTCAAAGTTCCCAGTAAAATAATAGAGTAATAGTTTAGCACTACAGTTTTATTCACTTACTGGTATGTTCAGTTTGCAACACTATTTTGTATGTTTCTATCCCTGATAGAGTCTAGAGAGTAAATGGACATATTATTTTGCACAGATCTCCTAATGTACAGTATTTTTAACACAGAATCTTATAGTGTATGTAACAACTCGTCAAGTTAAACGATGATGCAAATTGAATTTCAGTTCTGCTAGAAGACGTACACACTTTCAAATGTCACAACCCTGTTAGCTAGTCACTCAAACTAGGAAACTTTTAGATACAATGTACTAGTACTAACTGTGCAGATAGATAAAATCTTAGGGACCAGTAAAGAGCATCTAAGCAAAATTTTTCCCTAGGTTTTCAGTAATGTTCTCTCAAGGTTTGCTCCTCTGGCAGAAGAAATTCTAGTGCCTGTAGATATCTATTTATAATATAAAATGAAGAATTTTAAGTCCAAAGTCTTGGCATATTTCATACAACTTTTCAAACCTGATTGGAATCATGATTCAAAAAAAATCTGTTAAGACAGACTATTAGGTTGCTGTGTTAACTGTTTAAAAAGGAGCAGATGACATTTAAAAATGCAGCTTAGAATGCTATGAGATGTATAATATTCAATTCAGTTGTTTTTATTTTGTTTAGTTGCAGAGCAACTGTATATATTGTATAACCTAAAATCAACTCTTATTTTCAATGTCCTGGATGCAGTGATTTATAATTAGAGCATGATTAATAAATTTTACTCTTGCTAACCAGTCAAATGGCTGGAAAAATAAAACTACTTTTAAAATCACTTTGGCTACTTCTCTTATCTAACTTTGTATTGCTTAGGCAAAGTTGTTCTTTCCACTGTGTAAAATGATAAACACAAACAAGCAGCACAAATATACATCTTGTGGGTTTTCAGTTGAACATAGAAACTGTGTAGACAGCACGCCTAAGATTAAATTAGAGGTATGAAGGTCCAACTCACTACATGTTAACACTTTGCTCTTGTGGGGTTGTTCTAAGATTTGACTTAAGCAAACCTGAAATCTACATAAAGAAATTATTTTACAGACAAGGGGTTAGAAGCAAGTGTCAGTTTTATTTTACACTTCTACAATAGTGACATTAATATACAAAATAATGATTTAGGAAAAAACATCCATGTTAAATATAAAACTCTGTATTGTCCTGGAAACTGAAGGTGGAATGATTTCTTCAAGTCATGTTTGGGGAGTGACAAAGTACCATGTAGAGGGTTGCATGGCTCTTCTTTGCACAGTAAGTCTTTTCTGAGTTTGTGTGTGCCTAAGTGGCCAGTCTGCAGTATCACAAAGGAGCCCCATTTCCTCCACACACACACAAAGGCCTCTTGTACTACACAGTCACATGCTGCTGAAGAAAATCAGGACTTCTCTGACATTAAAACTGAATCAAAGGCTGTAGATAACACTTTGCAAATAGCTTGTGCTTGTTCCTGAATCAAATAAAAACATACACATTAACACTTTCTGAAGAACTTCTGAATTTCTCAAAACTCATTTAAAGCAAAACGTGACCTTTATCATTCTTTTGGTAGAGACATGCAGAATGGAATAGCACAAGTGAGATTTAATTTGAATTCTGTGATCTGCAATGACATGTTGGAAGCTGTTTTAAATAAGCTCTTTTGAAACAAGTCAGATTTGTTAGCTTTCATCAGAGCATGCCACTGGCATTCAGAAAGTCAGTTTATTTGTTTCCCCAGTGCTGCTAAGTGTGGATGTCATATCATGATATCTTGACAATGAACTCTCCTGCTTTGAGGAGATCACTTCCCTTGCTTATAAATATTGAATATGTTCTCTATTACCAGAATTGTTACTCAATCCCTCCCTGCTCTGTCAGATCTTAAGAGGTTTTTGTCTTTGAAAATACAAACGGAGGATTGGCTTTAGCACTCCTTAGGGTGCAAAAAGCTTTCTCAGGCCTGTGCACGCATCTGTAATTTTAGGGAATGTAGATTCTTGTTTTCCTCAACACTGATCAAAGGCAATCTGTGGGGCTTTTTCCCCCTCCTTGCCCAGAGCACATTTACGTTCTTAGTAACCAACTCACCCCCCTTCTGCCAAAAGGCAGAACAAGGCCTTTGGGTTTTACAATCTCTTTTTAAGATCAAAATATTGATACCTAAATTAAATACTATAAACAAACTCTTACCAAACTATTGCACTGATATACCCAGAGGCTGCATTCTTCAGAGGCTGCATCTGTTGTCTTCAAAGCCAGTAAACTTTTTCCTGCACCCAGACCATCATCATAGCAGACCATCCGTACAATTAAATAAAGAGCATGCCTATGTAACACATCCTGAAACCATCCAGCAAATAAAAGTTACTCTGGAACAGTGCAACAACTATTTCAGTTTTCTGCATGTTCTGATTCCGGTCTCTTAAAAAAGAATACTTCAGATTTCTACAGGAGAAAAGTAACCTTTGCTAAAATTAGAAATATAAACTTTTCATTAGGAGTTCACCAAGATTTAAAAAAAATTGTGGTTTAACAATTTTAGCTTTGATTTTTGCTTCTGTTTTAGAGCTGCATTCAAATGTTGACTATATTCTAAAGCATACATTTATTTCCTCACCTACTCCCACTCACCTTCTGTGCTTAACCTCCCTAATGCCATCTTATTTCCTGACAGTGGGCCTGGTTTGAGGAAGCACTTCGCTCCTTATTGTTTCCCTAACTGTCTGGGCTTTTTTGTTTCTTTGGGTTTTTTTTTTGTTGTTGTTTTTTTTGTCTATTAGAATCTGCACACTCTACTGGTCATTCCTATTTAAACAACAGTCTCTCAGTCTTTCCTGAAGGTCCTTGTTGGCCCTGCATCACATCCATTAAATTGTTTGTGCACCCGCATGCCAGACATCTGTATGATTTAATGTGGACAAAAGTTGAAAACTGTTTTAGTTGCCCCTGAGCTGAAAAGGGAGGGAGTCTAAACGACTGAAACGCACCACTTCCCTTGGGTGTCAGCTCTCAGGGTCATCAGAGCCTGCCCAAGTGACTTTATCCTTAGTACCAGCCAAAACACTGGCACCAAACCCCATTGCTGTAGTCAACACCACTCCCATTAAATCCTGGTCCCTTTCAGCATCCCAAGCACCCCAAGACCTCCCAACTACTAGGGCTACATCTGTATTAATAAAATTAAAAAAAGACTAAAAGCTCATGCTTTGGCATAAGACTGTTTCTATTGGTTAAGCGTTAGCACTTTCAGCAAGCATTTTCAGCCTTTGGAGTTTCTCCACAAACCTCAGGAAGGGCTCAGCCCCTTTATAGTACCATGACCCCTGTCACTTTCAGAAGGTGGCTGCAAGACTGACAAGGCCCATTTAAATCCATTACAGCCAAGACAACCTTCCCCCAACCTTAGCAATATGGTGTCTGCTTTGGTGTCTTGGACAGGGAGATCCATCACTGACATTACTTATGGCTTTGAATCAGCACTGTGATTCTTCTACTGCCCTATGGCCAGAAAGACAGGCAGTAACCCTTCTCCAGAGGACAAGCAGTTTTCATCTTTGGCTGTCATGATGCGCTCAGAGAAATCTAAACTACTATGATAAAAGGAATTAAGAGCATCCTGATAGCTAAGTAACAGGTATAGCCTTTCCAGTTCCACTCCTCCAACTATTGGGTACTTGTTTACTACAAGTTTGTAAATATGATCCCCTTCTTCTCCACTCTTGTAACAAGCAACAGAGAAAATTCCAAAGCAAACTGGTTGCCAGGGCCACCTTTTTCCTCTGCTCCCTCTTCTCCTACACACTCCCTCTTCTCTGGATACGTCAGTTCTACATCATCACAGCAAGATTTCACTTCTAACACTTGACTTAGTAGCCGGAGGGTGCCTGGCTGCCTGGCTCCAGTGCCTCATGCCACCTCTTTTTAAGGATTCCTTTCCTTGAAAATGCAGGAAGTAAACTATACTGAGAAATGAAACTAAGAAAGGATCCTGCATGTAGCATGATCAAGAAGAGAATTTTATAAAATGTATCTTTCTGATATAACACATCTTGTATTTAAGAAAGCTGTACTTGAAAAGCTTTATCAGCGAGTTATGTCACTGTTCCAGTTCTGATCTTGGCCATTCAAAAAGGACTGGTAAGTGTTCTTTGGTACAAAAAGGTCTCTGCAGACCTACCTTACAAAGCCTTCCTTCTCAAGCCATCCTGTCCTACTGATTGTATTCACCTGTTTTATTCCCAGTCCTATCACCTCTATAGTTAAAGCCACTCTGTGACCTGAAGACAGCTTTTTTTCCTATGTTGATGGCATCAAAGCACTCCCTTGTTCCTATCAGTAGCTGAAAGGTCATTTCCATATAGAGGCTGTAAAAATGGACAGTTACTGGTGTCTACTATGAAACTGTCAAGGCAGAGCCCTCTGCCAGAGCTCAAACTATGTAAGACCACCTTGCTGAAGAACATCTCCATCCCTGACACCCACTGAGCAATGACTCACAGCTCTAATCATACCTTCACCAACCATCAAACCATGCTGAAGGCAGTTAGAAATGATGTGGAACTTATTGGATCAGCCATCCACTCTCTCTATGAAAGATTCCAAGATTTGCTTCCAAATTACGTTAACTTTTTAAGAGTTGCTGCTTGGGACTCGCTACAGTGCTTATATATGTGGATTATCACTAAAAGAGGGAGGCTACTTACAGGTAACCAGAATTCTTTAAAGTGCATAGTCCCCCTGTAAATTCATTTCCTCCCCTCCTTCCAGTATTTGGTTATGAGGGGATTCTGCAGTTGAGAGAGAAATGAGATGGCAATGGACAAACTGTGCCATACATGTATGTATATATATATATATATAATGAACAAATACACGCAAACAGAATGAGAAGAAGGCCAAAGTCTAAGTGTTCCTTCTATAAATATTTGTGTCTTCGGTTTCTAGTGATTGCACCCACAAACAATGGAAATGCATCAGTGAATTACATATCTGTAAGTATTTCAGTCACTAATAAAAAATTTAAATGTTGACTTTAATCCATTTAAAAAAAAATTTTGTATCCTTCAGTCAATTCTCTTTTTAGCATCTGAAATCCTGTGTAGCCTGTGCATCTACAAAGTTATCTGCAAATCACTGAACTCTATTAATCACCTTTCCTTCCAAGGCACAAGAGACTAAATTCTTTGCCTGAATGCAGGGAAAGTAACCTTTCCATCTTGGATATCTATGAGAGAGTTAGGAGTAGTAACGTGTTAAGGTAGAAATTAAACACCAACAGTGACACAAGATGCAAAAAAGCCAGAATTTTGAATATGGAATGCAATGCAATAAAAAAGCCAGTGCAAGCTAGCTTAATCACAGAAGGCTTTATCAGCTTGTTCATGCTTTCAGCTTGAAGCCAGAAAAGTGATGAATAAAAGACTTAAAATTATCCATTCTACCTTTGTCAAAGCACAGAGGAATTTAAATAATATAGCCTATGTTCTCAATGAGAATTAAGAATTCAGGACAGCAAGAACAAAATCCAAAGGAATTAAAAGTTTGAGTAACAAATACTACATTTCCCCTCAGGCATTAGAAACAAGTATTTTATTTTCTGAAGGGACCAAAGGAAACTTTTTGACTCTCTTTGGAGCATTCAGATATTGAGCAATACTATTCACTGTCCTCACAGTTCATGGAGGCTTTTATGAGCAGGCATTGGTGGGTTGTTGATAGGTCATGACTTTGTAAGGCCAAGTATTTATGGTATCTGGGGCTCTGAGGGCAACCAAAAGGAAGCCACATGACTGCTGTATAAAGCTATACAAAAGCAACAGACAGGCCCTGGGGATTGGACCCGGATTTTTATTTTTAGCAAAACAGCTATTTGATGTGTGCTAAAGGAAAATAAACTATCTATAGGAAATAATGCAAACATAAAAAACAGGCTTGAAAAATAAAGTGGAAACATGATGCTTTAATGCTGGAGTGAACCCACAGTCTTGGATTAGGAGCTCAAGGCTGGAACTTTAGAAAGGAAGACAACTCAAGAACTTTTGAAAAAAAAACCTTTTTTTTCTCTCCACAACAACATCACCAGGAATTGAATCATTAACTCAGAAAAGGCTGAGGAATCTGTGGGCTTGGCCATCACGGTCATGCTATTATTCCACCTGAGAGGATGGCAGAACAGCCATAGAGAAAAGACGACTGGACCCAAGAGTATACAGACATGTTTGACTTTTGCCTGGTACTCTATTTATCCCAAAAGGCATGGATTCTTGTCATGAATCCAACCAATCCACCAAGGAAAATACAGACAGTTTTCAGGAGATATGAACTGAGGCAGTGCTGCTGTAAGAGCTTGTTACAATTTCCTTACTTTTACTTAAAGCCAGAAGTGACACATCTTTGTCACACAGATTATCTATCAGAGAAATAAATGAAAACACTTTTCAGCTCTCCCCCCCCAAAATATTTTGTTATGAATCACTTACATATTGATCAGATGTTGAAATTTTAATGCCATATTTGGAAACTCCCATAATAAACTCCTCTTCACCTGGAACAAAAGGTAACTTTCCATCTTGCTTTGGAGGGAAACAAACAAAAGCCTTTAGTGTACAAAGAAGAGCATAAACAATGAAGAAACACATGTTTTCAACTATGTATAAGTGTACTTCAGTCCAGTGAATCACCAACATCACTATTTCTGCCCACATCTTACTGCATGGGGTCTCCCATTCCTGCACTCTTCAAATCTCTTTATCTTACATGAAATACTACATGATTCCAGAAAGCAATTTATAATCTCTGGGGGATTTTGCCCCGTGCTCCAGTAGGATGTTGCAGGCAAATCAAATGGGCAGAAAAATATGCTCTGTCATGCTGCACTGACCCTGGGTGATGTATGTTCAACAACAGCAGCACTTTTGTACTTAGCTGTAAAAATAGCTTTAGCATATATTCAGATACTGAAAGTGTCATGTTGCTTTAAGATAAACAGACATTCTGTGCTTTTAATGGGACAAGTAACCAGCTACCTAACAAGAACAGACACTTATGGCTCGTATATTATTTTTATACTAAAAGCTAACACAACTTGGCATGACAACCCAAATATTATTCAGGTTCTTTGGTCACAGGTTCATAAGTGGTTTTAAGTGGAAACTGTTCTTTTCCTCTGTAGGAAAACTTCTTCTATAGTACTGAGCAGATATTCTTTCCCCAGTTACTATTCCTAACAGTGCTGAAGAGAATATAACAGCTTTCAGTTAGGATAGTCATTAATGATTTATGAAAAGGGCCTTCATTGTGAGTCTCCTTCTTCAGAATTGCTTTTTGGGTGCATCTTCTCCAGCTGCTCTAGATAGAGCAATAGGATGGAAGCAGGTATGACAGCTTTCAAGATCGTAACTTAATGACTTGAGTAGATTTTTTCAGTAAGTTACTTTATTCTAGTAAGTCTAAAATTTACAAGAAGAAATATACCTCAGCTTAAGATGTTCTGACATTGTTGGTATTGTCTTTTGTAACATGCTTACCTGTGCAACATCTATGTAATTTATCAAGTCCAATGGCCCTTCTAGATTTTTGCTCTCATTATATTTCAGTTTTTCAATGGCACCAACATATTTAACTCTGAATTCTGCGCATGTATCAGAATTACTATTGCTTTGTCCTGCAACAGAATAAAACGAAGCAATTCTAAAGAACAGGAATTCTATTCTTCTTTTGTGTTAGTGAAGCAAATGTATTAAATTCCATGCAATTTTTGCTGACTTTTATCAAATACTTAACCTTCCACAATATATTAACTTCTCCCTTTAATGAACTCTCATGAGTTGATTCTTTATTATGCAGCCAGAACAGCCCTTGGCAAAGGCAGTAATTTCATATGAATTCAAAAGCTGATTCTACTTTGCTATAGTTTATTTTAAAAAAAAAGTTTGGTTGCACTGTGATCTGTGAACAAGAGAAGTAAAATCAACTCTTATTTCAGTTACTAGATCTAAGTGCAAAATTAAATTCATAAAAGCATGAAACATAGCTTCCAAAAAGTTTATCTGATTTATGCTGTGTAACAAGCTAGTAACACAACTAATTGAATTTTTCTTGTTCAGACACTTTATCTTAAAAAAAAAAAAAAAAAAAAAAACACTTAATACTACATGAATCATTAATAATACTTCATGGGACTAGAGTTATACATGCGTTAGTCAACAAACCATCTAATAGATTCACTTGCAATTGTTAAAAATACTTTAACTTTTTCCATTTTCCGCGCTTTTATATGAACATGCATAAAATTAATCCTGTTCTGTACACATCTACTCAAACTCTGATTACATACCTGAACTTTTTGTGGAGTCTGTATCTAAACTAGCCACAGTACTAGACCTGGAGAGTCCCCCAAGACTGGAATCTACAGACTAAAAGAAAAAAACAATAGCAACAGAAAGTTATTAAGAACTAAGGATTGTTAACGATTCACTTTTAGTTGCCCTTTTTGAACTATTTAAAGAGCACTGCAATGGAGCGGGGTGGGAAATATGCTTTTTCTGAAGTTATCTTTCTGCCTCATTGTAACTTAGATTTGATATAAATTCAGCAGGAGCCCCTGAGAAGTCCATAAATATTTTGAAAGAAGGAAGGGGCAAAAAAAAAAAAAAAAAGAGAGAAAATGGACCTTAAGGTTATGTACACTTTTCTAGTACTGCATCTTAATCTTGAAGAAATTGGCAACTACACGCTTGTCACCAATGTTTGAAATAACATGTGCTATGTCAGCGCCAGAGAAGTGAAACAGCACCTCAGAATATCCAGAATATTCAACTGATCATTCCAAAACTGATCAGATAAAATGGACACACAATTCAAAACGAAGAATACTTTTCAGAGATACTGAATAGCCAACTTAAAGAACTGAAGTCATTCTTGGTACCAAGCACCAGACACCTTCTTAAAGGCAATATTTAGCACTAGAGAAAACAAATGTACTACTTTTTCCTGCAAACCTTACCATGTGCTGCCAGAAGCTCTCGTGTTTGTGGGCTTCACTATGGAAGTAATCAAGCAGACTTCTCAGAATCAGAGGGCTTATATTTGAATAGTGTTTTAAATTTTATAATACAATCTGAGGAATAAGTGAAATAGAAAGCTCTCCCTTGCGGAACATGGCATGTTATGGAAATCACATCCTAATATCAGTGTAAGTGAACCACTGAACTGTCAGCTCATTGCAAATGGAAGTCCTTCCATAAACTGAGGGTATATACCAAATTCAGCTTACCTTGCTTTTAGTACTGATTTCACTGCTTTGTGAGCTGCTGCTGCTGTGTCGTTTTTTTCCTTTTCTAAACATTTTTTCATAATGGGATCAAGGAAGATACTCTAGGTAGGAAAAATAAAAATTAAATCCATCATATCATCAAGAAGGGAGGTCCCAGCAAACACCAGGGTGATTGAATGCGTTCAAAGTGGACAAAAACTGAAAACTAGTAAGCTAGTGACTCTGAGAATGTCATAAAGGTCAGTTTCTAATGCATACAAAAATACACATTTAGGAACAAATTAAAAATGGATATACCCACTTAAAAGCATTAGATGATATTAATGTGCTTTAAACTAAGGTTTAAACGTTCTATGAAGTGCACCCAATACATTCTGTAGTCCAAAGATTATGCTCCCATTAAAAAACACCTACTTCTGAAGAACAAGTGATTGTAACCCCTACTACCAGGGGCAACTATTACTACTTAACAAAGGTCCTGAAGATTAAAGCAAGAACCATGTTACATTTACTGCCTTGGAACTGAGTTACTGGGAGCTCAGAGAATATATCAGAGGAAGCCATTTTCCTGCATCTGTCCTGATTATACTCTATCACTAACATATAACTGGCCAGTATCAGAGACAAGATGCCAGCTGGAGAGCCTTTAAATTGTCTTTTGTATTAGTAAAGTTTTTTTTTAAACTATAAAAACCAAGTCAGTCACAGTAGGAGCTCTATTTTAACAACAGAGTGGAGACATAGCAGTTTAGTGAGTATTAGTGGCTAGCTAAAACAGAAAACCCCAAGTCTCCCAACCAGAGGGTGCTGGAACCTGTACTTCCCAGCTTCAGGGAAGAACATCTTAATTACAAGGCTTCATAAAAGCTGAGCAGGAGGAAGAGAGAGCACAAAGGAGAAAGACATCCCACTGAAGATAGCTCACACTGTTCTGCAAGCTTGCAATAATGCAAGATTCACAAGGAGGGGCTTGGATCAGTGACAGTGCTGAGAAGCTCCTGGATTACAGTCCCAAGACTGTCCCTGTGTTTTACATTAAGCAATCACTAGATCATTAACAAACCAAAGCCACCTCGGTGACAAGAAATATGGCAAAGCATTCTGGTATGCAGGACACCCTTGTCCTTCTTTGCTCCTTTTAACCACCGCCAAGGATCTAGCAGACTCCCCTTCAGAGCAGCAGCTGCCAGAGCATGGTCAAATTTGCAGCTTCTGCCTGAAGTCTTTGAGGAATGCACTTAAGGTCCGCAGAGGCACAACATAATACATGCTGCCTTTTTTGCATTTCCTATTGCCACTTCTTAGCAGCTCCCTAGTGAGCACACACATTTTCTGAGATGCATCTTTCCTACTAGGGATGACGCAGGAAGCAGTGACTCCTGCATCCACGCTCTGCTTTGGGGCTGAGGCGCACAGAGGAGACACAGGACGGCACCTGATCTTGCTTTCTTCTTCTTTTATCTCTAGCCCTAAATTAAAAACCGAAAACCATCACTGCAGCCCAAACAACACCTTATCTGTCCCTGCGTGAACACCTGGGGCACCCTCGGTTGGTCTCCTCAGCAGAGCCGCCACGCGGCGCCGCCCGAGGCCTTCGCTCGTGCTGTCACCACCGCGCGGGCCCGGCCCGGCCCGGGTGCGGCCCTCGGTCCCGGCCCCGGCGCAGCTTGCTTGGCTCACCGCCCGCCCCGCAGAGCTCCCGGCCCGCCCGCCCGGCTCCCGCTGCCCCGGCGGCGGCGGGGCGCCCCCGCGGCCCGGCCCGGCCCCACGGCGCCTCCTCAGGGCGGCGGGGCGCGGCCCCGCCACCGGCCGGCTCCTCACCGCGGCCCCACCGAGACCTTTCCGCTTCCAGGTCACGCCGGCGCCACGCGCTCGGTGACGCCACTCCACCTCGGTCAGCGCACGCGCACCACAGCGGCGGGGGTGGGGGAGGAAGCGCCCGCCCCCCCAAGCGGAAGTGCGGCCGCGCAGGGGGAAGGAGGAGGAGGAGGAGGAGGAGGAGGAGGAGAAGAAGAAGGGAACGGGTGCTGGCGAGGGACACTAGACCGGCGCCGCCGCGTTTCGCGCCGCCATGTCGGCGAAGCGGAAGGCTGAGGCGCTGATCCCGGCGGAGGAGAGCGATCAGCTGCTTATCCGGCCGCTGTGAGCGCCCTGCCGCCGCCGGCGGGGGTGGGCGGGGGGCTGCTGCGGGGCGCGGGGCCGAGCTCCGGCCTCCGCGGGGGGCTGGGCCCGAGGGGCGCCGCGGCCCGGCAGCCGGCCGCAGCCGGCCGCAGCCGGCGGTGCGGAGCGGTGCGGTGCGGTGCGGTGCGGAGCGGAGACACGGCCTGTGCGGGGCGCTCGGGGCCGCCGCCGCGGGGCTGCAGGCGGCGGCCGGCGCTCTGCCAGGCCAACGGACCCCGCGGCGGGGTGCCCCGGGCAAGGGGAGCGGAAAGGGGCACCGAGGTGGCCGGATCCGTGGCTGCCTTCATCCCCCGCGAATTTTAGCCGCTGTCTGTTCCCGGGACGGGTGAGCCTGGAGTTCCCGGGACAGGGGTCGCCCCTGTGAAGGGCTTTATGTTAGAAGAGCTGCGTCTTCTCCTTATACAGTCTTGAAATGTAGTATGAGCAAAAATGCAAATCCATACCGGCAACAGGCTTTCCTTAACGGGAAAAAAAATATGTCGCTTTTATGTAGTTTGGTAACACTGTGGTTTTAGTAGTACTTTAACTTGCATTTTTTTCTCAAAGATGTTAGTACGATTTGAAGGTCTTTCCTAGTAGCTTCATAACGGTTGTCTTCTGGACAGCTTGAAGATGCTACTTCAAGCTTGTTTAGCCTAAGAGAATTTGTTATTTAAATAAGCTTCCTATTTATCTTCCATCTAAGTATTTTGGGAGTCCAGTGTACAAGCATACAACAGAAACAAGAAGAGACAAAAATCATTTTCTAAAACTGGAATCCTTTTTCTTGCAGGGTAGGATAGAACCTCATTTGCATTGCAATAAATATAGCTGTTCAGTTACTTTAAATAACTGAGCTGAAAAGTACACAGAAAAATAATCCCAATAAAGGCATTTAATGTTCAGATCAATCCATAGGGTATGTGCTGTTTTAATTTTGGTGACTTTGACCTCTTTTTGCAGAGGTGCTGGCCAAGAAGTAGGAAGATCATGCATTATTCTGGAGTTTAAAGGAAGAAAAATAATGGTAATTACTGTATGAATGTATTTGTGCATTTATGTAAAATAAATCCAGATTCTAAAACAGAAGACGTGTCTAAGTGTGGATTCTAAAATCCAGTTTTGGTGGAACCTAAGCCTAATCTTTACTTAAAGTTATGGATAAACACATATTTGTTCTTCTTCACTTTTTCAGCTGTTTTCTTAGGTGGTAACTGAAGTGTTGTATATATATTGGTTCTTGTATACTCACATATTGTTGAAGTGTGAATGAAGGCTTGCTTAGGTACAAAACTATAAATAAAGACTGGGATCTGAAAATACCTTTTAAAAGGTATTATTCAGTTTTCCCAATGGAGATAAGTCATCTAGACAGACATCCTAAATGTGAAATCTGATGCTAAAAGCAGTGATTGAGGAAAATATACTTTTCTATATGATACTAAAGGTTGTTAGTCAGTATATTGTAAACCAAAATGTAAGAGGTTTTTTTTTTTTTTGATACGTTTTGTTAGAAGCTTTAACTTTCATTTTTCAGCTTGATTGTGGAATCCACCCTGGATTGGAAGGAATGGATGCTCTTCCTTACATTGATTTGATCGATCCTGCTGAGATTGATCTTCTCCTAATTAGCCAGTAAGTGGCATCTAGAAGAAGAACAAATGCACTATGATGCTCTGAGCAGTATTCACCTCTGATTTATTAAAGACAGGTTGAAAGTAGCTGTTATCTAGATGTTAATGGCATGGCAAAATATTTAGGTCAGTAGTTTCCACCTTTTTTTATTAAGACACTAACAGCTCTCTGAGCTGACTGTGACGTCTGACTTTCATATATCCTAGCCTGTTTTAATGCCATATGACAGCTTCTAAAATGTGTTTTCTACATAAAACTGTTGAAAACTTTTGAAAAGTATTAGTTGCATTTTTAGCTTTATTGGGCTATGAATGAAAAAGGTTCTCATAGACTTAGGTAAGTTTTGGATCAGGCTTAAATATGGCTTATCAGCTGAGAGGACAGTCAATTGTACATACCTTAACTAGTCATAACCAGTTTTCTATAAAATACCGTGATTTGGTGATATATGCGTGTTCCACCTGTATCTCAAAAGTACTTCATTAAAATAAGTCAGAAGTGAGACCAAATAAAATCATTTTAGTAGTTCATGTTTTAATCCATGGTGTCCAACTTGCAAACTTAAGATCAGCTTCGTTAGCTTTCTTCTGTCTTCTCAGAAATTTATTGTGTTCCTTGTTTCCCTTATTTTTCCTCCCTCTCAGCTTTTATATAAATTGCAAAAAATGTAATTCTGAGACTGTATGAGTAAAACCTTTGCAATTAATGGACCATTTCCTGCACTACTCTTACCTTTTCTTTGTTTTATTTCTAGTCACTAATGTACAGGATCTAGACCAGCATAGGTAACAATGAGGTTGAAAATTCTCTGTTTCTGGATTTTAATGGCACTATGTTAATTCAATAAAGTGGTGAATTATATGGCACTGTATTGTGTGATGTTAATGTATTAATTGGATTCGTATGTCTATTTTAAGTTTCCATTTAGATCATTGTGGGGCTTTACCATGGTTTTTGCAGAAAACAAGTTTCAAAGGAAGAACATTCATGACGCATGCCACAAAAGCTATTTACAGATGGCTTCTTTCAGACTATGTCAAAGTCAGGTAAGTAGACCCATTTGTTGTCTTTTTAACTCCTGCATTAATTGCCTCTGTATATCCAATAGGAAAAGCTATTCAGTACCATGTATTGGCAATTTGGGGTGGAGCTTGTTAGACATCCTAAAGGACCATTCTCAGCTTAAAAATGTAGTTTCTTTTTATTATCCCTTCTTCAAAGGTGTTTCACTTAGTAAGGTGAGTTTAGTAATAAGGCTTTTGTGTTTCTGTTCTCTCCAGGAGGCGTTTGCTCTCTGATAGTCATACAGTAATTAACTAGTATTATGAAATACAATGTCAATGTGAAGTATTTCTGTGCTTCATGCTAAATATGGTGTGCTTTGTATATACACACAGTTTATATAGAAGAGAAGTTTGTAGCAAAAGTGGCCTTATGCAGCCTCTTACTTGAGATGATCATTTATCAGCCTAACAAGTTTTAGCATTTATTACTTGTTGCTAGAATTAGCTTAAGACAAAGCAGCTGAAGGTGGCTGGATGAACCTGGATGTTGCTGCAGGTAGCAAGATTAGAACAAGATTAGAAGTAACAAGACCTCTTTCTATCTCATGGATTTACTGTGTCTCTAAAGACATATATTTTTTTTCATTTCAAGAAATTGTTTTGTTTCCTCTCATTTTCATTTCCCTTCATGGACCTTTTATCTAATCATGTACCCTTCCCTCCCCCCTTTCTTAGCACACTTTTTCTGCTCTTACACTTCTTGCCATTTATATTTTTTCTTAAGCTTCACAGAAGCAGTCCATCTTAAGCCCCTAAAGGTACAACTCACTCTTTAGGACAAGGTCAAATTAAAGTTAATGCAGGCAAGGGCACAAAGAGTGCTCTGTTGCTTACTTTTTTTTTTTTTCCTTCTGCTATGTGCCTTGAGCACATCTTTTCTAAATGAATGAAACAGCCCTGAACATACCTGAACTCAGCAGATTCCAGCTTGGGCCAGAAACCTGAAACGGTGCTCTTTCAGCTTGTTTGTTCTGGGCCAATGGGAATAAAGAAAAAGTGTCCCTTCCCCCCTCCCCCCCTTTTTTTGTTTGATCGTCATCTTTGTTGGCACTGTTATAACCTATGTGTAAGAGCAGCTGTTGATCACACTTCTCATCTTGAAAAATGCACCCCAAAGACCTCCATCCTGGCCTGGCAATCTATTAATGCTTGTATTTGTTAGAAAAATACAGAGCAGATCCTGAACTTTAAAGACTATTGTAGTATGGCCGTTCAAAAGACCTTTTAACTTTGCTTAGGGGACCTGCATTAAAATCGCTGGGCCTGACTTCTAATGTGGACGACTTAACATTTCTGAATGGGAGTCTTATTCTCAGTGGGGAAGAATATACCTGGAAACTTTTTTTTTTTCCCCAGTGGTTATCTAATCTAGGCTGGTAAAATTAGCTGATATTTAGCCATTTCATTTATATCTAGTAATATATCAGCGGATGACATGCTATATACAGAAACGGACCTGGAAGAAAGCATGGACAAGATTGAAACTATCAACTTCCATGAAGTGAAAGAGGTGGCAGGAATCAAATTCTGGTGTTACCATGCAGGCCATGTCCTGGGAGCTGCCATGTTTATGATTGAAATAGCTGGCGTGAAGGTACTTTCTTTTTGGTATATGGTTGAAATCAGGCCTGAATTCTAACATAGCCACTAATTATTTCTTACTAGCTTTTAAGGCCCGCCACTGTGATTGGAAGTGTCAAACAGGCTTGGGCGAACAGAAGGGAGGCCTTGTCTGAGAGCATATATTTTGAGATTGATTAGAATGAATAAGTAACATCTGTGTATTGAACCAGGTGGCATGTTTGGGTTTTATGGAAGTGAGTTATGACTCAGACTCAGAATTGATTAATATTTGTCTTTCTTGCTGGTCTGCTCAGAGGTAGCTGATAGTTGAGGCAGCCTTACTGAGGCTACATTTTAGCAAAATATATAAACAGGTGCTTGTTTTTCCAATTCTGCTTTACCATGTCTGCCTGTCTGGGTACTTAAATGCCCTTCATCAAAGTATGTGAGTTATATTTTTCTCATAACACCCTCATGCTAAAGTACCTAAAGAAATAGAACTATTGCTAATTTTAGGCACAGAGAAATGAAATAAGTCATCAGATAATCACAGACAGTGCTGTGCCAAAGCCAGATATTTGAAACAAATCTCAAGAATTGAGTTCAATACATTAGTAGGAAAATCAGCATTTCTTCCCTCCACCCAAGGAAATGTTTCATACACCCTTGAAGAGGGGAAGAGAGATGGTTGTCCTGAGGCTTGCTGACTAGTGGACTTTGTCCATGGCATATAATGATTGAGATTCCAGATTTAGTAAGTGTAAAAAAGCATAGGAATATAACTGCATTTACAATGATTAAAATAAAATACAGGCATCTTACTACTTTTCTTGCTGATCAAGACTTGATGGAGAAAGAAATTTCCCTATTACTATGCCTAACCCGAAAGGATTAGGTTTTAATGTCCATTATTTTCTTCGCCCTCCTGTGAAGCAGATGAGGAATGAGATAGTGAATTACGTGTAGACCGCTTACCGTCTGCTGCTCACCACACGTTTTGTTCATGTTTCGTCAATGGAATAAGGGTTGGGTAAAACATTTTCAGTTCTGAAACCATCATTTAGGGCTCAGAGAACTGCCTTCCACCCTGCAGTTAAGAATCCATTAAAAAAATCACTGATGGGAGTAAAATCAAGTGCATTTGCTGGTTTTCCTGATATAAAGGGAACATTATCATGCTGTTTGGAAAATCTGCTAGATTACAGGCTTTTGGCAGGGGGAGAGGGGGGGAAAATATCAGAAAATCTTAGAAGGATTTTTTAAAATAATTTTATTGGATTATTCATTATGTTTGCATTCTGATATGCAAACTCTTACCTACTTTGCACTTCTGCATAGTATCTGTTGTGTTTTCTGTTGATGTTGATTTTTACTTCTTAATGGCCAGTGTATACCTGCAAAATGCTGAAAATGCCACCTTTGTATCCTGAAGGAAAAATTGCAAAAACCTTAATAATTGTTTATCTAGTTTTGTTGTGATTAAGGTAGTGCTTGAAATCCCTTTACTCACTGTGATTTAAATATCTGTATAGTGGTACTGATGAACTAGTATTGTAAGTGCTGAGCACATCAGAAAAGTCTTTAGTTGAAGTACACTTGACCTTTTTATTATAAATTCTTCGAAGTTATCTTTGCTAAGAAAAATATCATTCCTATACAACACCTTTTTAAAGACTGTGGACTTGATTACCTGTAATCAGAGTAACTGCTTTTCTTTCTCTCTCTCATAGCTTTTATATACAGGTGATTTCTCAAGACAGGAAGACAGGCATTTGATGGCAGCTGAGATTCCCAATATTAAACCTGATATTCTTATAATTGTAAGTTTTACAAAATTGTTTCTTTAAAACAGTAATTAGGTATGCATAGGAGTATTACTTTAATTAGAGCTAAAACGCAATGAGAAAGCTAGTGGCGGTTTAATGGTAATATGCAACTTGTTTTACATATCCCAACACTTGGATAGCATGGGTGTTCACTCTAACAGTTCTTTTCATTGTATTAAAAATTTTTTAAAACTTAATTGTCATTTATAATACTTGTCTAGAGGTTTGAGAAATTTCATCACAAACCTTTTCAAGACTGGGCATTTACCTGGTTTCCACTAGTGTTAACTAGGTGTAGCGTACAAGGTTCAGTGTAGCCAGATACCTTTCTATAACAGATCTTAACCTACTTCCAACTATATTTGTTGAAAACTTGCCGTGGGTGAAGATGTAAGAGCCATTCCAAATTTTTTTCTTTTGTTTTCTGGGAGAAATTGTTTTATACTGAAGCCATGTTTGGAAAATTAAGAGCTTAGTGGAAACTTTAAAAGAAATTGTTTTATTTGGAAATAAGTAATGGAAACTTTTAGAGCAGTGCTTAAAATTATTTCTTTATTATGGCTCTTCTAAGTGCTTTCTGTAGTAGGTAATTATTTCATTTTAAATCACTTCAAAATATTATATTTTGTGTAATTCCTTTATCTTTAGACTAGGTGTTTCTGAACCATGGTACACATACCATGAGTGATCTGTGTTAAAGTGGTAACCCATTCAGCAAAGCAGCAGCAGCATTTCCAGTTAGGAAAATAAGCGTGTTAAAATTGAAAGCTCTTTTTAAAAAAAAGAAAAAAAATCAAAAGTAATAATTCTACCCTTTTTGCTGGCAGGGTCTGTCTCTCCAAAGTGTTGGAAGTGGCTTGTGGGGAGGGAAATGTTGGTTGTATGTCTTGGTATAGGTGGTTATAGAATTTCGAGGGTTGTCTGTCCGTTCCCCCCCCCCCCCCCCCCCCCGATTTTGTAACCCTGAAAGCTTCATGTGTACAAGGTAACGGCATACAAGCAGGTGCCCTTAACTGTGGGATGGAAATTAGGTTTCTCTATGGTGGTAACAATATGTTGGTCTGCGTTTTCTCACCAAATTCAGAGGAGAAAATTAGGAATTGGTCTCTGTGTCACTACTTTTAATACTAGTTTTCTCTATGCATAGGAATCCACCTATGGTACTCACATTCATGAAAAAAGGGAAGAGCGAGAGGCAAGATTCTGTAATACCGTTCATGACATTGTAAATAGAGGAGGTAGAGGTCTTATTCCTGTGTTTGCCCTAGGTCGAGCTCAAGAACTGCTTTTAATTTTAGGTATGTATCTTCCCAGTTCCTCTTATAAAAGGTATGTAAAGTTAAATGAGAATGTTTTCATGAGCAGTCTTTAGGTATAATAATTTTTAAACAATCCTTTACCAATTTTTCCAGCATGTTAATTACCTGAGAATATGTAATATTGTTTGTCCAGATATTTAAACAAAAAACAAAACACACAATCTTTTCAAAGTGCCCATATAAGAAAGGCAGCTCTGCTTTGTGAGATAGAAGAGACCTAGAAAGGGAAGGGGATGGTTTTTAATTTGCAGGGTAATACATGCTTGACTTCTGAATCTTGTTGAATAAGAATTTCAGCAAATAGGGAGTGTTACTACAGACTGAAAAGTAAGTTATTAAAATATGAATTTTTTTTTAAACTGTTTTGCTAGAAAAAGGCATGTTTTATTCAAAAGTTTCAGTAGCTTTTTCATTTAATTTACAAACCTGTATGAAGAAATCTTTTTAGGGAAAGTTGAGAAGACCTTAACAAACACTTCTGGTATTTCTGAAGTAAACATGATAAGGGGAAAGCAAATTAGGCTTTGTTAAGAAGGGGGCAAATGGGGAAAAAATTATAATGATTGTAACAAGCCATCTTCACATAAAAAGTATAAATAATTATTACAAGGTACTTCAGAGAAAACAGTTTTTAAATAAATTATTTCCTGGCTTTTGTTCTTCCTCTTGGCACATCTTATTTGTACTATTTGCTTGATTTTTGACTTGTCTTTTTTCTCATGCAAATATTAGTGTGATCTAAAAGTAACTATCTCAAAATGCTTACTTTAAGGGGTGTTGAATCTAAAATGTTACCTAAAATACCTAAAATTCTTTGCATTTTCCATTTCAGTTTAGATCAACATCAAAAACAGGTGTTTGTTTTGAAAATGTGTTATTGATCTATTCAAATGTTAATAAGTTTGGACCTAGATGTGGGGTAGTACTCAGTATTGTATAGTAGGATTATTTACATCTTATTGGCATTGATCAAGTTTGTTTTTGATAGAGGATGTTAAAAACTGAGCATTTTAAATTTCATGTAACCATTAGTTTGTAATTCATCAATCTTTTTTCCCTATGCGTAGATATTTAACTGACTTCATAAAGATAGGCTTGAAAATACGTCTGCTACAGCTAGACACATAATTAGATGTTTAATTAGTTAGAAAATGCAATTGCATCATATGCCTACACAACTGAACCCTGCAGGCTTCTGTGCTTGTTTTTCTTCCTTCCATAAGCATCCAACAAAAAATAAAATACTGTATTATGATACAGAAAATTATTATGACGGGTGTGATCTTTTAATGTTATTTTAAGTCCTGCCACTGCTTACCTTTCATTGGTGTTTTTCATCTTATATTTGAGCTTATTAGAATACTCATGACAGCGAGCTTCTCTGATACGTTCTGAAAAGCTTTATCTGCAGATCAAAGCCGTATCATATAAATGTACAAATATAGCCACAAGAACATAACGCTCTCTTTTGATGATTGTTCCCCAAATACATAATATAAATGTGCTTTGTGCTGGCAGAGCTGTATCCATGTGGGGCAAGGAATAAGTAACATTTGTATAGCTGCATTCAGACCACTTCTTTGTGTTTAATAAAGGACATAGCTGCTGTCACCAGTGGCAAAATAAGTTGTGGCTAGTGGGGGCTTTTCTCCTATTTTGGTTCAGCTAAGCTTGTAAAATGTAACTGTGATATACAGGAAGCCAAGCTTTGTGCCTTAAACTCTGCAGATTTATTTTACAGAACTTTGATATAGCGAATTCTCACTAACATATCTACGTACAGATGTTCCTAGCTGTAGACTATATAATTAATATTTGACAAAGACATTTAAGCCTGCTTGCAATGGTGTTATAAAACTTTATTGTAATAAATGTAGATTTATTACTGTGTAGTAGCATGCATACTTATACCTTGTGGTTGAAATTGGTGATTGTTTGGTCTGACCTGCCAAAAACATCTGAGGTTCATCTCGTTTTTTCTTCTAATTAGAGCTGTATGCCTTTTCAGTTGGCATTTGTCTTTTCTTCTTCGGTAGGGCAGGTAAAAAGTCTGTGGTTTTGATTTTCTGTAATAAGAATGATAGAAAAATTGCTGAATTTTATTGTACAAAAAATACTGACATTTTGGAGATAATGCTGTATTTATTATATCTTTTTTGTTTTGTTTTGTTTTTAGATGAATACTGGCAGAATCATCCTGAACTCCATGATATTCCTATATACTATGCGTCCTCTTTGGCAAAGAAATGCATGGCAGTTTATCAGACATATGTCAATGCCATGAACGACAAAATCCGCAAGCAAATAAACATCAACAATCCGTTTGTTTTCAAGCATATTAGTAATCTGAAGGTAAGCTTGAGAAAGGTTGTTTTGCAACAGAGAAAGAATGATAGAATAGCTCTTATTTGTCTGAATATTTTGAATTTCTATTATCCTAATAGTTCAGATAGATTAATTACAGCTTTATATCTGTTATGCCACTATTTAGAGGGCTGGTTGAGGAAAGCTTATGCCCCAACAGTGCTTCCACTGTAGATCCTTATACTTATGGACTGCCCCTTATGGGCATAAGTAGGAGGAGCTTTCCTAGAAAGGGCTGTTTTTATGAGGATGGGGTATAAGCTGTGAATGTAGGGCTATGCTTATATCCTGTTCAACGGTGTGACTAGGCTGTCCTTCATTTAAGTGAGCTGTCATAACTGATATTCTTACCGTTTGTCACCTTAGAGTATGGATCACTTTGATGATATCGGCCCAAGTGTTGTGATGGCTTCGCCGGGTATGATGCAGAGTGGCTTGTCTAGAGAGTTGTTTGAGAGCTGGTGCACAGACAAGAGAAACGGAGTAATTATTGCAGGGTACTGTGTTGAAGGAACACTTGCTAAGGTGAGTTGCTAATGCACCACAGTGTTCTTTAATACAAAGTCGTGTGCGTGTTGCATTAAAAAGAATTGGCCAGTAGCAAGTGCCTTGGTTTGAGCTTGCTAGACAAGAATATTGTTGTCAGGTAGGCAGAGTTATGTACTCAATGTATTTGGCCAATGCTAAATGAAATATATACAAAAAAAAGCCCTTGCATATAACTATTTCCAGTAATGGTATGCAGAATGATCTTTCCTAGGAGCAGTTATCTTGTCTCAAGAAAGTGATTGATATTTTTATTCATCTTTATACTCCTGCCATTATCTAACTCTTTGGG
Source organism: Apteryx mantelli (assembly GCF_036417845.1). Classification (NCBI taxonomy): domain Eukaryota; kingdom Metazoa; phylum Chordata; class Aves; order Apterygiformes; family Apterygidae; genus Apteryx; species Apteryx mantelli. The sequence goes on from NC_089980.1 coordinate 122,394,578, forward strand.
TGGGGAATCCTGACCCTAATTCTAAAGGGGTCGGTATTAAATTTAACACTGCTGACATGTCAGGGATCAGACTGCCTTGCATGTGTTGTGCCACTGTCAGGTTGTAGAGAACGAAAACCTTCTTTACACCTTTCCACAGCTAAGGGCAACCACAACATCCAGTTTTTGCCTTTAGAGTCACAAATCACACACTTGTTACAATTTCAATGCAACTTGTAGAGAGGTGTATGTGGAAGAAGAATGAAATGCCAAATCTGCTGGGGATGCAAAAGATGAAATGGTGTGTGTTGTGTGTTTGTTTTCATTCATGGGTGCGTGTTTTGATTTATTTATTTTTGTTTTGTTTTGTTTTCATTACTTGGCTCTTAATAGTATTTCTTTTTTTTTCTTTTTAATGTAAAGCATTAGTTGTATTACATCTGTAAGAGGCTTTTAAATCTTTTTACTTAAAGTGCTTTTTCTTCTAGCACATCATGTCTGAACCTGAAGAAATCACAACTATGTCAGGGCAAAAACTCCCACTGAAGATGTCTGTAGACTACATTTCTTTCTCTGCTCACACAGATTATCAACAAACTAGTGAGTTTATTCGGGCCCTGAAACCTCCACATGTGGTTAGTATACATGCTACTCATTTCTCAAGGGTGGCATTCATGAAACCAGTTCACAGCCTTGAGTTGTCAAGGCAGGTATTGGTGTCTAGCAGGAGGCAGCTTCCCTATGCTTTGAAAAGTAACAGGTGGAGGTTGTAACTCTTTTCATGATGTTGCCTTAGCAAAGTAAAGATGAACTTGCTCTCATTGCTGTCTGCATGTGCGATATCTGGGGATGAGTAAAGGATGTCTGGGAGCAGTAAAGGACCAGAATTTGAAAATGAGGACTAGGATTTGAAACTTAGTGGGATTGGAGGAGAATCAGTGTGCAAGCAAATTGTAGCAGAAGAAAAGAGGATTTAATTTGATAAAGAAACTTGTGGGCTTAATGAATGTACTTTCTGAATTATGCATTTAGGTTTTTTTATATAGACAGATATATCTACATGCAAACAAAAACTTAAGGCTAACTGTGATTTTTATAGTAGAACTTAAATTTATATTTTCATTTCATAATATAACAATTTGTTCATGCATTATAAGTGAATTGAAATCTATATAATACATCTATCTAGGTCTTTGAATATTGCATAGGATTTAAAAGCAAACAGAACTGCATATAGTATAGTTGAGCTAATGTTTCATATGTTGTGACCTCATGAAATATATGTTTTTATAAAAGATGAGGTACAGGAAGGCAGTTTTCTTGGATAATGTGTTGACAACTCTGTTTTGAAAGAGGGTACGTTACATTAACAGGGAAACCATCTTTCCTATAGATTTTAGTTCATGGAGAGCAGAATGAAATGGCCAGGTTGAAAGCAGCATTGATACGAGAATATGAGGATAATGATGAAGTTCATATAGAAGTTCATAATCCTAGGAATACTGAAGCCGTGACATTGAACTTCAGAGGAGAAAAACTTGCTAAGGTATAAATTTAACACTTCGTTGTCTGTGCCACAGTATTTTTCTCTGTGATAAAGACTATATGTTTTCTTCCAAGTCTCTCTTTTTAACTGGTTTCATATTGGATTCAGATGTTTTCTGTTTATGAGCTGTATATTATGGATTTTGATTTGAAACTATTTATTGGTTCAATCTGAATTAGAACTTTAGTTTAGCCATTGTGTTTCTGAAAAGGTTGATGAAATAGTACTACATTACTGTAGTAATATACTTGCTCTAATTGTATATTTACTCTCCCTTTAAAATAAAATCCACAGAGAAATCTGTAGTTCATCTGTTCAGCTTCTACAATAATATAGAATCATAGAACAATTTCTGTTAGAGGGGACCTTGAGATGGCATCTAGTTTCTGCTCAGAGCAGGGCCAACTAGAGCGGGTTGCTCAGGGCCTTGCACACTCCAGTTTTGAATGTCTCCAAGGATGAAGACTCCACAACCTGTCTGGGCAACCTGCTCCTGTGTGTCATTACCCTCAAGGTGAAAAAATTTCAGGTCTTTCCTAGAGGTATGAAAAGCAGGATTAGAGTGGAATTTCTTCCCAAATTGTGTGTAAAATGTAGTCTGCACATATGCTTTCTGTGGCAGCCATTGGTGCAAAAACTTCATTGGCTTTTTACATGTTAACTCTTCCAGTCTTTTTGCGTGTGCTGCATCTCAAAATGCTTTCTGTTCAGGGTTACTCTGTGTTTCCTTTATTTTCAGAGTAATCTCTTTATTGTGTTTGTATTTTCAACGGAGCCTGTATTTCATCTCCATACTGAACTTCAAGGTATCAAAACTTCAGATAGCCTTGTTGCACTATATATGTTTTTATTTTCAGGTGATGGGATCTTTAGCAGATAAGAAGCCAGAGCAAGGACAGAGAATTTCTGGAATCCTGGTTAAAAGAAATTTTAACTATCATATCCTTTCTCCTTGTGACCTCTCCAGTAAGTAAAGATAGTAATATGCTCAGTAGGTAATTGAAATTTATTGTATCCTTCTTTTGTCATTAAACAATTCCAGATGAGGGGGTTCTGTAATTTTATTTGACAAGTAATTAGTGAACCTCTTAGTTTTATTTTGGTACAATTTTGCCTAAAGTTGTCAACTGTTGGAGTGAGAGACAAGACATTCAATTCATTGTTTGCTGAAGTTTAAAATGTTTTCTATTTTTTCCTCTAAAAGAAAAGGAGCAAAATTGCATTCGCCTTCTGGTTACTTAAAAATCCTTCGTATAAAACATGCCAGTGAGAACAGAAGAGGGCCTTGACCAATTGTCCTGCCAGTTTCTAAAATGTCAGTAGTTTTTACTGTAAAAAGATGCAGTACAGTGAAAATATATATTGCTCTTATGCTATTTATTATTTATTATACAAAATGATGTATTCTCAGAATACAGGAAACTGAACAATTAAATGGGATGGTAAGGTGAGAAGAGTCTGGGAGAAAGAAATTCTGTTCTAGTTCATTGTTTGTCTCTAATGCTTATGATAAAATACAAGCTCTTGTGGGTGTCTTAACCACAAATTATTTGTCTTACAAAAGACAGTAGACCCTCCCCCGCCCTTAAAAACTGTCCTTTTCAACCCTCCGTCTTAAATGTATTTGTGCCATTATTTCTCTGTAGTGACAATTCCTTTTCGGGGGGGGGGGAGGGGGGGAAGTAAGTTTAAAGGAATAATTCTTAATACTTTTTAAAATTCTTTTCAGATTACACAGACTTGGCGATGAGCACTGTAACACAGACACAAGCCATTCCATATACGGGCCCTTTCAATCTGCTTTATTATCAGCTACAAAAACTTACTGGTGTGTATTTGGGAAGAAATGTTCATGACTTATAGCAATTAACTTTTAAAGCAACTCGCAGTCTTCAGGGGACTTTTGAGTGGACACTGCTTTGCTTTGCCAGTAACCGAAGTACCGTAATTTGTTTCATATTTTGCAACTTTTAATAGCTTATGCAGCTTCTGCCAGATCGAGTTCATGAGTGTGACTCATCCTTTTTTGTGGGATGCTGCTGTGGTTGTAATATAAAATCATGAGCATATGGAAATGCAGAGTCTCAGCCCCAAAAGTGAGTGCTACTGCCAGTCTGATGCAAAAGTTATTAATTTATCTTTTATCTCCAGCCCCAAAATAAAATAAGTAGTTCCATCCAGCTAACAAAGGCAAAAGCTCTGTCCTCCTCTGTGACAGGCAGCCTCTTCTGTGACTACCCAAGGGGCAAGAATCTAGCCTTCCTGTTTTTGGGGTTTTTTTGTTTTCTGAGACAAAAGTCATTTAAATCTGCCACTAGGGTGATCCCCAGTGTCTCTGTCTAGCTTTCTTACAGAATAGGAGCAACTCCTGTCCTGGTTCATTAAAGGCATGTACACTTTGCAGGATCCCTTCCCAGATTTAAAGCTCAGGATTTTTTTTTTTCTTTCCTTCTTTAATGTCAGAATCTAATTCACATCACTAGTGAATAGAACAACAATATTTGGCTGGTGCTCAGGTCTCATAGCCTGAATGCTACCTGGCATGCAAATGCTTTTGTTTTATGTTCTGTGCTTATGTAAAGTAAACATTGGGTTATCCTCTAGGGGTAATGGCGGAGCCGCTTAATTCTGCGAATGGAGCACTAAATTTCATGTTTGTTTTCTTTTCCACTGGTACACTTAACTGAGCACCCTAAGCTATCAAACCATGAGAATCCAAAACAAGTAAAATGGTCAACATATTAAAAAAACCAAACAAACCTAAACAAAGAAAGTAGTAATATCAAGTAAGGGAAGAGAGTATGCACTTCAGTCTTAGAAATGGCTTGTGAGCTGCTGTGAGTAGTCATGATAATAACAAACAACCGCCTGCTTCCTTAAAATGAGCTGTTTTCTCATGCAAATAAGGTACTCTCGTTTTCAGTATAATTTTGCTGTTGCTAACTGTTTGTTGCTGCTTCTTAAGGTGATGTAGAAGAAGTAGAAATCCAACAAAAACCAGCCTTGAAGGTTTTCAAAAATATTACTGTGATCCAGGAACCAGGCATGGTAGTGCTTGAGGTAGGTGGGTTTTTTTGGTGGGGGGGGACTGTTCTGCTCTCCAGTTTCTGAAAAATAGCATTTTATAGGTTCATGGCAAGTTACATGTTGGAATTATTAAATACTTATATGTTGGATAATGAGTAGAATGAAAGCTATAACAAATTTTCTCTTGAGCTATCATCTTGTATTGATGCATGTTGTTTCACTGATGTATGAATTCCTCACTGTAGTCGCAGTCATGTTTTGAGCATCTTGATGCTGATATTTGAGGATAACCTCTGCCAGTTCCTTTCCTGCAGCAAGTCAAATTAATTGATAGATTCAATGCTGATTTTTCTTTGGCAAATAGTAATTGGAAATTATGTCAAAATGTTCCTTCCTTCTCCTCCTCCCCTCCCTTTCCCCCACCATCTAAATAGTTGTAGTAGTTAGTAATTATTTCTTAAATGTGTTCAGAAACATTTAACAACTTGAATTTTTTATGAGAAGTTACAGGAATATACCAAGTTATAAGTAGCTTAAAAATTACTTAGTGTAAAATGTATGACAGTCATTTGAAGTTAGAATTCGGAAGAAAAAAAATGAAAAGAATTCCATGCATGTTATGCTGGTTTTCGGTGGCATTATTCCCAAATTATGGGCCCAAATTCCGAACTTTTTATCTTCCAGTGGGTGGCAAATCCTGCTAATGATATGTATGCAGACACCGTGACAACAGTGATACTGGAAGTTCAATCAAATCCCAAAATACAAAAAGGTAATAAGTTAAGTGTTACGTTTATTTAACTGAGGCATTTCTTCTTAATTTTTGATACAGAGCTTAAAGGAGATATTGCAATAGATTTCGTGTTTTTGTGTTTCCTTGTTTTACAAAACTTCTTAGTGAGTAAGATTTGCATAGGATTTGCTACTTAAAAACAGGACTGCAACTTGATTTTTGTTATTTATAACACACTAACTTTTTCTTATATGGCAACTTATGGCTGACTGTAGAAAATACAACCTTATTATAAAATACGTGAAATAGTTTACATACAAAAATCTAAAGGGAGTAATATTTAACTTAGGTAATGAATTCATGGTACCTCATCTAAACAGTTTAGTGTCTCATTTGAAAGTTATGATTACTGTTCATGCGTGGTATTCCTGCGACTGTATGACAGAAAGTAGTAGGTAATGCTGGAAAAAGTGACTAATTTCACAGTTTCACTTAGGCAGACCCTGTGAACAAGGAGTGTTACTGGGTACTGACAGCATTATCAGATACTGGTTTTGGCATTGCTGTCCAAGTATCACAGCAATTTTATTGGGATTACTAGTGATGATAGTTTATATTATTATTTGTTCCACTGCTTTGGTTTTGAGTATATATTTTACTGTGCTTAGAATCCAGAAGAAGTATTGAATATTGGGTTGGCATCTCTTCTGTGACACTGAAGATAAATGTTGGCAGCTTGGCAGTGCAGTACTGCAGATAATTTAATGATAATCCATTTATCAAAAAAAAAAAGTTCTATTTTGTAGGGTTTTAAATCACTTTTTCACCACTACCTGCATCTGTGCTAGGAATATCCATAATTATTTCACTTACTAAAGATCTTATTAAATTCTGCCTTCATTTACCCTTGCTTATCTAGTGAAATCAGTGGCAGTTGGGTATACACCTTAGAGCATTATTTGTCTTCAATTTGGATGTAGTCAGGCAAGCCAAACGCAAAATTCTGTTCCCAAGGAGTCATATAAAAGTAATCATGCCATTTATTTTTCTGGCAAAAGGGCAACATTTAAGATGTGACCTTGGGATTAATCTAATTTAAACTCATGGGCTGCATCTGTATTGCCAGGCAGCCATGCTCTCCGACCCTCGCCAGGGCCCCACTGGCACAGGCTGTGGCTCCCTTCTGACCCTGGTGCCTGGTTTTTCTGTGTGTGGAAACTGGAGCACTGGCGTGGAGGTGATGGAGCCCTTCTGACCTGAACCCAGGGCACAGCCAAGCTGTGCACCTGAACCCAGAAGCCTGCAAAACGGTTTCAGGTCCTGTGCCATACATATCGTCCCTTCAGCCCTTGAATTCCCTGTTAACCCAGTCTGTGATCAGCTTCCTTTTAGCTAGTTCTGGTCTTTAAATTCTGTACTAATCCACACCTTCTCATCTTACAGAACGACATGAAAAATTTTAGGTATCAGATCCTCTACTGAAGGCCAGTAGGCTAGGTCTACAACGTTTCCTTAAAATAACTGATCATTTTAAGTTGCTAAAAAAGACTGATAATGAGGAGTTTAGCTTGATCTCTCCTGTGAATCCATGTGGCTTTTTATTCCACTTCCATATTCCGTATATAATAAAGTTTTCATTCCAAACAAACGTGGAAGGTGTTAGAACTATATGGACAAACAGGTGTTTATTTTCCCTGGGTTACTCCTTGTGTCTCTTTATTATTATTATTTTTATATATATACTTATGTGTAAAATAGCAATTACTGTTTCTTAGTTGCTTAGTCCCACACTTGACTCAACAAATTTGTTTAAAAATTCTTGCTCCTAAGTTACATTTGCACACAGCAGTTCTTTCACTGTTTTGGGATAAAGGTTATCCATTTCCCTCATCTAAGCAAATCCAAGTGTAATTTTCTTATCTTGGTTGTGACCATTTTCAATATACATATTCTTATCAATCCTTCTAGCCTTGCCCTCATGTTCTCTGCTGAAAGTAAACCAAAATATACATTTCATTTGTGGGTGGTATTTTGACCTCCTCGTTTCTTATATTTATGTGGCTGGAAAAACTTTTACATTTTTTTGCTGATTTATTATTATTATTATTATATCTGACTTGGCTTGACTTTTGGCAATTCCCACTTTATCTGTACAAGTTTCTAGTGCCAATATCTAGCTTTCCCCCCCCATCAGTTAATTTCTCTATTTTTATATGCCTTTTTGCATTATTTCTCATGTTGTTTCATGGTGGTAATTCTGTCAACTAAATCTCCAGCTTCTTCTTACTCTCTCCCCCCCCCCCCCATTTGGGATAAAAAACACATTCAAAGTAGCTATTGCACTTATATGTTTCAGAGTATGTTCATGGGATCATGAGTGATTGAATTTAAATATCTTAAGTTAGTTGTTGCTCAGTTGAGCATATGCCTGCTCTTACTCTGTGCCCAGTATAAAGTTGTTTTGTTTAGTAGATTCTCTACTGCATCTTCTGCATCTTCTCTAAGGGATGTTAAATTTTTAAGATGTACTTGCTCAGTCTCTTGCAATCATGAAGTTCTTCAAAGAATTGCTAAGAAATTCTTACTACCATTGTGTTCAGTTCAGTCTGAACTCTTCAGCTGACTTAGAAATCTTGAAAACTAGGTTTTAAAAAGTCTTATTTTAAAATAGTACTTCAGTTGCAGATCTGTCATCAGGATAATTTTAATCGGAAAAGGTAGTGATTTTCATGACTAGCTCTTCCTATAGACTTCTAAAGCCATTAAAGATCAAATATTTAAAAGAAAATTACTTGTTTTAAATTTAAACTATCTATTGATTTCTAAACCAAGTCTAAAAAGAGCATCATTGTTTTAATTTAATCTCTATAATGCTCTGAAACACATTCCAGGAATATCTGTGCCTATTACTGCTATTCACATTTGTTGTCCAGTTTTACTTTATGTATTCTCTGCATGCTCCCAGCCTCCATGATGCAGTATTATCCTATAAACAAGAGAAAGTGGAGGGAATATAAACAAATAATGAAAACAGATTATTTTCACTTTTAAGTAAAATAAATATGAGAAGTAATAAGCATAAACAATAAAAAAGAGAAATAAGTGAGAATTAAACTTAAGTTTTCTATTTTAGAATGTGGTAAGTAAAAGGAACATAAATTTGAAATGTGTAGACTTCTTGTTTAAACATTTTATACATATATCTTACATAGCTTTAGATTATTTTTCATAGAAATCAGTTAGGAACCAGACTGTATCAATTAACTAATCTTCCCCCCAGTCAAAGTCTGAAAATAAAATGATTTTTTTTCAGCTGTGGTACATAAAATTTCCAAAAAAGTAGATATGGATGTGTATAGCAAGAGGATGGAGATCATGCTTCAGTAAGTTGACTTATATTTCTCTAAATAAAAATGATCAGTAGCTGTTAATCAGATAAATATGGCAATTTTAGCACAATACAGTTTAAAGATGTAGTTATTTAAAATACTCTATACAAATTGACATCAGTCTAAATTCTGTGAAGGCCAGAAATTAAGGGGTAAGTAAAATATTCCCATTGTCATTAAAATTTTGAATCCAGAGGCCAGAAACAGAGCTGTGAACTGTTTGTCTTCCAAAACCATGCTATGATTGCTTATGAAAATACCATAATTTGAATCATGTCTGTTTTAAAACTTGTTCTGGTGTATGTTCTATTATTTAGGCAGAACTCTTATGTCTTTTGAAGTCAAAGGGATCCTTCCCTTTATTTATGATAAGATTTATTTCAGTAAAATCCTTACTGTTACATGACACCTGCTTTCATTAAAAAAAGAAAAAAATAGATCAGTATTTGTTAATTAAATTTGAGCGGGTTAAATAATAGTATCTGAAAGGAGATGCTGTACTGACAAAATGCCTTTGGAAGCCTAAGATTCATAGAAATAAAAACAGAAGATTGCTGTTTGGCCATGTTTTATACTTACAGGTCTTTGTTTTAGGGACATGTTTGGGGAAGACTGTGTAAGTTCAAAAGATGGCTCTGTCCTATGTGTCACAGTAGATGGAAAGACTGCAAACATTTCACTGGACACTCGGGTATGTACAGCAAAGCACTTTGGTTTATCTACATTATTTTGAGCAAAGATGTGTCCCTAGTTTAATAAACAGTGCTGCCTAGAATATCGTGTACTTATATACTAAGGAAATGCTTTTATACTTGGTATCAAAGCAGTTTAAACCTACTCTCATCCCATTAATGTCATTGGCATTCTCATCCGTTGATCAGTACCCAGTCTTTCTTAGAGAAATACTGATCCAACCTGCAAATTGAATTTGCTGAGTTTTGGTTATATAAATATTAGCTAGAGAGAGATTTCTTGGTTTTGGGCGTGTTTTTTCTTCTGTCATTCTCATTTTGAAAGAAAAACGGTATTTTTCTTTTCAGCAGGTCTGTATTTGTATTAAAATGAATAAAGATAGGATAGTGAAGGAAAAACTGAACTAAGCCACAGACTGTAATTCTTTTAGTGCTCTTAAAATATATAGGTTCTGGGCTTAATAACAGAACTATCACACAGGAGGAAAGACATTAATGTGTCATCCTTTTTTCAGTTTTATAATAAAAAAAAGCTACATTTAAAGGTATACACAGTACAGAAAAAATACAGGACCAATGAAGAAAGGTCTTGCAATAGACAGAAAAGTAATAGAAGACTGGGAAAAAAATATGTACTTCTTAATCAAAATATTGAGTTTCATTTTCATCTAACTTATGATATACCCCATTTTTTTGAAGGTTTCCTCAGTGGCAGAAACCCTAAAGTCAGCTCAGCCACAACAGTGTGTATTAGTAATGCTTATTTTACATACTGTGTTGGCAATGGCAAGCTTGTGCCATTGTAAACCAAATTTGAAAAAGAATGACACAGTGGGTGAGGTTGGAAGGGACCTCTGGAGATCATCTAGTCCAACCTCCTTGCTCCAGCAGGGTCATTTAGAGCAAGTTGCTCAAGACTGTGTCCACTTGGGTTTTGAATACCTTCAAGATTGGAGACTCCACAACCCCTCTGGACAACCTGTTCCCATGCTCCCTCACCATAAAAAAGCTTTTCCTTGTATACAAATGGAAATGCCTGTGTTTCAGTTTGTGCCGGTTGCCTCTCATCCTGAGAAGTGTCTGGCTCCATTTTCTTTATGCCCTCCCTTCAGATATTTATACACGTTGTTGAGTCCCCCCTGAGACTTCTCTTTCCAGGCTGAAGAGTCCCGGCTCTCTCAGCCTTTCCTCATGTGACAGATGCTCCAGTTCTTTAATGATCTTAACAGCCCTTCGCTGGGCTCACTGCAGTATGTCCGCATCTCTCTTGAACTGGGGAACCCAGAACTGGACCCAGCCCTCCAGGGCTGAGCAGAGAGGAAGGATCGTCTCCCTCATCCTGCTGGCAATGCTCTTCCTAGTGCAGCCCAGGATACCATTGGCTTTCTTAGAAGGATCTGTCCTTCTGTATGCATTCATATATATCTTATAAAACTTACATAGCTATAAAATGAAAAAATGTCTAGTACAGATCTGACTAGATGGTGGGGATGTGTGAGTGTTTTTTCCAAGTGTTAACTCTTAACACAGTGCTTTTACAGTTAATGTATTTTTTAACACAGATGTCTGTATGTGTATGTACACTAGGTTGTGTTTAACAATGCATAAACAGCACTGAAAACATTATGTAAATGCATGTTTACTAACTATTTCAAACGTATTCTTTTCAAAATCTTCCTGGTTGCAAGAAGCTACTTGGTCAGAACAGTAACAAGTTAATACTGAAATAGAGAAGATACTGTCTTTGAGCTTAGAAAGTACACAGGGTCAAGAATAATATTATTATGTAATTGCTGCCTTTTGCTTTTTAGATAGAGCTTTTTAGATTGGTTTGAATGTCAGTGAACTTGCATTTAGGGTGTCCATCTTTATTTTCTCTATGAAGACATTTTTAATTGCTTTAATGATAAAAGAATTACTTCTGTTGTGTTTTATTCTGAAGTAAATATTATCCTATAGGTGTGGGAACATCACTGTGGAGACTGCCTGAATGCAGGTGCCTGCATCTCTGTGATGAATCCACACATTTTATAATATTATACATAATATAATGTAGATGAATTCACAGATAAAATGAAATCTCCAAGGACTGAACTTTGTGTTTTTATTTGATATATTTTGTTTTGAATCAAATGTAATGTGTTTTACCTAGTATTTTTGAAACAAGTAATTAATCAAACATAAAATTCAGTATTAATTTTCTTGTTTCTCAGCAAGACTTCTGTAAGTCTTTACTTAATTCTTCTACATGTTGGTGGACTGTCTAAAAACCTATGGTGCAGCTGAAAGTTCATGATAACTTTCCTTTTAATTTGTATGACAACTGTAGAAATGTTTAATGCTACTCACAGATTATCTATTTTGCTTTCCCCTTATTAGCATTTCTCACTTTTTTTTTTTCCTTTAAGGAATACAAAGTGCCAGTTGTTCTAACATACTTTTTTTTTTTTTCTCCTCCTCAGACGGTTGAATGCGAGCCAGGAAGTGAAGATGACGAATCCCTTCGGGAAATGGTGGAACTGGCTGCACAGAGGCTCTATGATGCCCTCAGTCCAGTACACTGACCTCTGTAGATATCTGGGATACATCAAAAAAATCTTTTTAATGTTCAATTTACTTGGACTATTTTTTAATAAAATAAATAAATAAAAATTTTCTTCAGTAAGTCAGATGTACCAACTTTCGGATTGTAAAACTGCTGAGTTATTTCAAAATAATGGATGAGCAATCTTATAGCAACTATATTTGTACACATACATCATAATAAAGTTAGCATATTTTCTTATGTGCACATACAACAAATAAGAAAAAGTTCTTAACCTGGTGTGAACTGACATGCTATCTAAAAGATAGAATTAGTGAAATTAAATGCAGCGAATTTTGCATTTTTGAAGTTTAATGAACAGTTAGAGGATGAACTGAATGCCTTGGGTTTGCATATGCCAATAGTCAAGTTTGTATATAATTTTGTTCTTGTCAGGAAAGCATTTAACTTGTATGCTTATATCTGCTTGAAATCAAAGGGCCTTGAACACCTTTAGAATGGAATCTGTGTTTGCAGACTGAGTTGCAGACTGACCATGTATGGGGTCATTGTTTTGTTCATCTAGTATAGTCAATGACAACCTTCAAGAGAAGTCAGTAGGTTACGCCTGTAACAGCCTTAAGTGCAAATGGCCCCTGTCAGTAATTCTTTGACAGTAAGCATGCATCTGCTCCTGTTCTAGTGAAATGGTGTTTCTGAACAAAATGATATGGGATATCAGAAACTGCAGTATTTGGAGAAGAATTTCAAATAGAAATATGATAGTCTGAGTTAGCTGGGGTTATTGTCAAACAGTAAACCACTGAAAAAAAATGCCCCCATAAAGTGGGTTTTCCACAAAAGAGCATAAAGGTGTATTTGCCTCATACACACAACAAACTTTTTTCCTTTTCTCAATTGCTTAAATTGGCACGTGGTCTTTATAAAAGTATTAGTGCAATACATGTGTGTGTCAGCTTTCTTCTCAGAATGTATGTCATTGGCTAATTAAGAATGTAAAGACTTTACAAAGAGATTTTAAAAAAATCTCTTTAGAAGAGATAACGATCTCCTTTTAAGTCCTTTAACACAATCAGATTTAAAAGTTTTTTCACAAATCAATCAGTTTTCTATTCTCTGTGAATCAGTTACCTAGACTTGCTTTCTTTTATACAACCTGTCTTGCGGTATTGTTTTGCAATTGCTGCAAAGGGATCAAGAAGGTAACTGTTCCCCGTAGCTGTTGCTAATGTCATGAATAATTGTGCTTCTTGAAGGCATTAGGACAAATGTTGAGGTCATGCTGATTTATCTTTTATTTGAGAGCACCCTAATTTACCTAGCTAGGGGAAAAATCATTCTGAGGTAAAATGCTGTGATGCTGTTTTCTTTTTTCTAAAAGTAATAAGGGAGTAGGTCGCCAAAACTGTCTTTTCATATTTAATCTTTCCCAATTGAGCGCTTCGGCGTATTTGTTTTCAAAGTGATTCCTGGGCTGCTTCCTCGTGCACACAGCTGCTGCTGCTGCTGCCGCCGTGGTGGAAGAGGCCGTAACCTGCAGGCAGCGCGGATCCTCTCTGAACAGCCGGGGGATTTCTGAGGGCACGTACTTCACTTCCCTTAGTACCTCTTCTACAGAGGGAGAAAAGTAACAAAACATTAAAACGTTAGAATGTAACTAAGCCGCTTCTCAGGATTTTTGGTCATACCAAGTTTTATAGCTGCTGCCCCTTACCGCGCTCGGGCCAAGCGGCCGCCCAGCGGCACCGCGGGTGCGAGCACGAGGCGGCACGAAGACGCGACGGGCCCGGGCGCCCCCCCCCCGTCCCTGCTCCCGAAGGCAGGAGCCCCGCGAGGCCCCTTCTCTGCAGGCCTGGTCTGTTCCAGGTCACCCTGTGCCGCGTGAAGGCGCTGCGGCAACAAGCGCTAGGGCATCTGCCCTAACCCCGGTTACGCACTGCCGAAACGCGTCGGCGCAGCCGTTCGCTGGCGAACGCCGCCGTTCGGCCGAGCACCGGCCGCTCCCTTCTTGCCCGGGGCGTTACGGCGCTTAAGCGAGGCCGGGTTTAATTCCTGCTTGGCGGGAGGGAGCTGCAGCCGGGCCCTTCTGCCGCCAGCGTCGCTCGCCGCAAAGCAACGGGCGGAGGCGGCGGCCGGGCCGGGCGCGCCCGTCCCCCCCGCCGCGGCCCGCGCAGGGCGGGCGCGGTCTCCCAGCCTCCCCCCTCCCTCTCGCGGGCGGACGTCCGGCGGCGGCCATGGCGCTGGCGGAGGCGGGCGCCCGCGGGCGACTCCTGCTCTGGCCCCGCGTCGTTCTCTTCGGAGACTCCATCACTGAGGTAGCGGCTCGGCGGCCGCCTCCGCGCCCGCCCTGCGCCAGGGGCCGCGGCAGCCCGGGCCCGCCGCCGGCAGCAGCCCCCACCCCCCCGCGCCCAGCGCCCCCCGCGCCGCCGCCGCCGCCGCCGCCGCCGCCGCGGGGGGTTCGCGCCCTGCGCGGCGCTCGCGAGCGCGGCCGTTGGCGCGCGGCGGGCGGGAGCGGTGGCCCGGCGCTACTGCCCGGGAGAATAAGGCGCTTTAAATGTTCAATATGCAGCTCCGAACCTCCCTAAAAATCGCTGTTCGCTGCACCTCTCTGTTCACCGCGCGGGAGAGGTTTTACCCGTCCTTAGAGCCAGTCGCTGTTGACTTTGGTCTCATTTTCTCTGGACGTTGAGCCGGTTAATGCTCGTGCTAGGCCTGATGTTACTGAGCACCTGCTGCCAAGCGCGAGGCTTTTGTATTTTTTAAGGAGAAATAACGAGTACCCAGCACGGGAGGGGGGATCCCCCCGGCTGCAGGCTGCTCGGCGCCAAGCGTCGCCTCGCTCGGTGGCCTGCGCCCGTCTGAGCGCGGCAGAGGTTTGTCAGGAGCTGAGGGGGGGTGTCGCTGTCCTGTATAAATATAAATCCCCGCGTGCTGGGGCTCCGGCAGGTCTGGTGTCTCGCTGCGTGGCGGCAGCTGTGGTCAGGCGGCCAGGCCGTAGCCGGCCGTTCGGGGCTCTGGAGAAAAGCTGCCTTGCGGGAGCCGGGTCTGCCTAATGGGGCGACGGACCTGGGAGGCGGGAAGGTGACGCGTGTTAGGTGAGAACGCAGCCCCTGGTGTTTACTTCCCAACTGAATCTCCCATGGAGGCATTTGAGGAGCTTGCGTGCGTGATGATATTTTGTGGGTGGCTTTAGACGGTCTTTGCAGAAATTCGTAAGGTTCACGTGTCAGAGGTGTGAGCTGCTGTAAAGAGCAGGGTGGCTGTGGGCACCAGCAGTGCAGCAAGCAGGAGAGGACCTCTGCGCTGGGAGGGACCCTGGGGCAGGGAGAAGAGTTGCTGTGGCACTGAGGAGCTGCAGGTGGGAAACTGGCCATGTTTGTTTTTTCCCTCGGGAGCTTGGCTAAAAGGGGGTAGCAAACCTCCTGGCCTGTCTCTGTTGTCCGTACTGACCACCCGTTTCCTGACTCTCCACCTTTCTCTCATCTCCTGCATCTGGCTGCAGCTCTTCTGCCCTGCTCCTCGCAGCTCCCTGCAGCATGGTCCCCCCACCCCAGAGACACCTTCTGCATTGACATGACCAGAGCCTAGTTTGATGAACGTTTCCTTTGATGGCGGTACCAGCTTAAGCAGTCTCTGGTGTTCGTTTTGAATCTCTGTCTGCCTTCTGTTGCACAGCTGCTGCTGCACAGTGAACTGGATCAGAGAGCTGATCTGAGGAAAAATGATTTAGCCAAAGAAAGGTTATTTTAAGGAAGATTAGTTGTCTAAACCAACTCAGTGTGCAGTTCCAAAGACCCACTGTATCAGAAAGGAGGGTGTAGCAGTGGGAATAAGCAGACTAAAACAGGTAAATTGTCAAACTGCACTCTAAAGTAGCATGTAAAGAGGATTTTTGAGAGCTGCTCTCCACAATGAAGTCACAGCAAAAGGATCTTAGAAAAGAACAGAGGGAAAAAAACCAAACCACCTTTGCCCCAGCTTACCTTCAGCCATAGTGAAACAATAGCCTGAAACCAGGCAGCTTTGATTATGGAGGGAGCACAGAGTCCATCCCGCGGTAAATATTCTCCCGTTTTGCCTCTGATGCAAGTTGTGCTCATCTTGTGAAGAAGAGCGGGCTGTTGGACCTCTGCAGGGACAGGGCAGGCTGGGAGGGAGGAAGCGCTATGGGGAAAACATGAGGGGCCTCGCACACAGAAAGCTGTTGAGGAGGGAAGATGCCGGCAAGACGAGAGGTGGCAGGGCTGGCCGCTGAGGAGCGAGCGCTTGTTCTGGTGAGGGTCTAACTGTGTTCCTTGCATGCAGTACTCCTTTCAGGACAAGGGCTGGGGAGCATCACTTGCTCAGAGACTGGTCAGGTAAGAGCTTAGATTTTTAAAAGTAATTTTTAGCATGAGAGAAGCCATGCAACTTTCTTAAAGTTGAAGAAAACCAGCACAAATATTAATTCTATTGATTTATTTATTAACATTACTAAATTATTTATTTGCTTATTGGCATGGACTGCCTAAGCGGTGTCCCACCTGACACTGGTGGAAATACTTATTGGAGGTTACTGCAAAGATTGAATGGAAAGAAAAGTTCCTTGATTATCAAATGATCGTTCTGGTTCCATAGTCTGATACACTAATACTATACATGCCCTCTGTGCTTACACTTTCAAAACATAAAATTGTGGTCCCACTGACTTCTCCTGTGAAATCTCATTGCTCTGAGAGGGGCAGAGGCAGGTATCCTGGCTGAATGATTCAAAACATCTAAAATTTTGTTCTGATGGGGAGAGATTTTCTTTTTGATATGTGTGTTTGTTTCAGAAAATGTGATGTTGTAAATCGTGGATTCTCAGGGTACAATACAAGATGGGCTAAAGTGATCCTTCCGAAACTGATCAGTAAAAGTACTAGTGCTGAGAGTACTGTTGCAGTCACTATTTTCTTTGGAGCTAATGACAGTGCTTTGAAAGGTATAATTTTTGTTTTTTTTCCTGTCATCTATTCTCCTAAGAAAGTTTTACATTTTAGCAGAAAAGATAGAATGTTATATGGACTGGTTCTTGCTGCTTCTCAGCTGCTCTTTTTTCATTTTTACAGTTGATTCTTTTCTATTAATCTGTTTTTTTGTTTGTTTTTTAATCATGCACTGCTGCCTTCTTCTGTCTCTCTGACCAAGTTTTAATGGTAAATATAAATTTCAAGGAGCCAAAGAATTAGTCAGGTATCCAACACCTAAAATTGGAGTTGGGCATCTGGCTGCTCTTTCTGCCTTTGAAATAGTCTGATGGATTATGAGCAGATAGACCAAGAAACGAAGGAATATAGCATGTGGATTCTCTTAAAGATATGCATACCAACATGCAGAGCTAGTCTAACCAAAATGATGAGATCAGTGCATGAAGGACTGACTGTTTGTAGAGTCTGAATTTCCAAAATTTTCCCTGCATCCAAGAGAGTTAAAAATTTTAGTTTTTGTTTCAGATGAAGCTTGAGATGATTACGTGATCTAATGATAAGATGTGGAGTTCTCAGAAAAAGCATCTTAAAAAAAAAAAAGTGGCTTTTTTCCCCTCTGCCTCATTTGTATTAGTTGCAAGAGCTGCATTTTAAGTCATGGTTTGTCTGCTTTGGATGTTGAGGTATGCATTTTCCCATAACACCTTCTGAATTCGTGGTTGAGGTGAACTGTTTACTACTGAGAATAAGAAGAGTGCCCACATTTGTATCCTGTGTAAAAAGCATCTTAGTCATTGTGTAATAAATCTGTGAGCAGCATGGTTTTATGTGAATAATACATTTGCCCCAATCCCCGACAGATCTGAACCCCAAGCAACACGTTCCTTTGGAGGAATATGCTGCAAACTTAAGGAGCATGATTCAGTATCTGAAATCAGTAGACATTACTGAAGACAGGATTATTTTGATAACACCACCCCCTCTTCAGGAGTCAGCTTGGGAAAAGGAGTGTCTTGCCAAAGGTAAAAGAATGATACCAGTTTGACAAAATTTCTACTTTTTTTCCCCAGAGAGTGTAAGTTACTGATCCCAGACTGACAGATGACTAGCTTTGTACTTGTGCAAGATTGCATTTGTGTTCTCTGAGTTGATGGAAAATGACTGCTAGCTGTTTTGCTAAACATCTTTCAGATATGCTTGTGGAGTAACTAGCAATTAATTAATAATATCCTTTTGAAAGTGCTGTATTGATTGTTCTGTTCATGCATAAAACTGATAGAAGCGGCTGTCTGCGAAGAACATAGGATTTATCTTAAAAAATGGTGTCTTGGAAATAAGTTCAGGGCTCTCAGAAAGGAATCTAGATGTCCTAAGCAGGCTACATCACGTCCTAGCAGCTTCCAAAATAACAAACATGAATAATGGAAGAGATCTTGGTATTGTGTATCATCTTAGAAAATTTTCTAATACTTACAGAATATCTCGTGTCTGCTTGGATAAGCAGTAATATCCTACCTGATTTTGTTGTAAATTAAAATCAAAAGAGGGAATATCAAAGTCTAAGGATTCTAAGAAAAGCACCTGAAAAAGAAGAAAACGGTGATTAAATAATTTCTCATTATATTGTTCAAACTAACTTATAATAGAGACATAACAACACTGCTTACTTTGTGTTACTCAGGTGGTGGAAAATGCTATAATCTCACTGACTGCAGCAGGGACAGATTACACCTTCTGAGAGTGTGTCCTCTTTTCCATTTGAACTGTTTGTTCAGTTCTTGCATGTTTACAGAAGATTTTTGAGTTAGATTTGGGTAAACAGAGAGGTGTCACCTTAGTATTTGCAAGGTTTTCTCTATTTTAGTGCATGTCCTGAGTTGTGTATTCAATCAAAGCAGTAACATTTGGAACATGACCACATGTTTAAACTGCATTAAAATGGATTCTCCATATTATTAAGGAAAGCAGTTCCCTGCAATGGACACCTTCCATTCTAGTCGCTAACCATTCGATGGCTTTCAAAGCTCAATTTGTAACTCTGAATGCTCTGTCATTGCATGCAGATTTGTAGCTCTTCATGCATGTAGTTCAGATATAAAACTTATATAGCTGTATCTGTGTCATTGTGGAAAAATGTCTGGTGCGTTATTTTGCTTTACATATATGTGTGCATAAATGGAAGAGAGTAAAATCTTGTATCCATATTTACAGTTTTTGATTTAGAATCTTGTAATAAAAAATAATCATTGTTTCCTGCTATCAAGGAACTATCCCTGCCATTATGTTATTGCATGATTTTCCATTCTGAGGCTTTATACCTCACTTTGAAATGTGTTGCAGTGATCATTGTCCAAAATAGGTATTGGACTATATGGACTTTCAGTCTGATCCAGAAGGGTAGTTTTTGTATTTGAGTTGCAAAATGAGAGAAAGTCCTAGAGTAATACTCACTTATAAATACTGTAAGACCATAACAACTGCAGTAGGTCAAATCAAACAGCAGCTATATCCAGCACTATATATGTGACAGTATGCTTGGATAGAGCTTAACAGGTAGGTCAGGCATAGAGCAGTCTTTCCTGGTCTGTGTTCCCAGCTTTTGCTAAAGCTATTGTAGCTGTAGTTTGCAAAACATGTACCCATATAGGCTTTTTGAAGATCTGTCACATAAGCATACTATGAATGTTGCCTATCTATCTGGCCTCTAGGTATCAAATATTACTTTTTAAATGTTATTACATCATTTTAGTCTTAAAATTATCATATTTATTGCAAAGGGAAGGAGGAAACTGGCATTTACAATGTTGGAGTCTTCCAGGGTCTGTCTGGAAGAGATTGCTGTCTAGGGATGGAGCAAAAGACATGGCCACTTTTAGACAGTGGACTACAAATAATTAAAATATTGTGGGCACAGTAAGCAGTAATATCAGGTCATCAGATGTCAACCAGTATTCAGGAGAAGTTTTCTGTTTATTTTTGTTTTTGTCAGATAGATGCCAGAGCAAAGGAGGGATGTGAAACATGAAGATGATTGATGATGATGATGATGATGATGATGATGTTCACAGGAGCATTCATCCAGGTGTGAAGGGAGATTGGTGAAAAGAGCTTGACTGAAGATTTAACCTGGCCTGTGTGCCAGCTGAAAGGAAGTCACTGTCTCAGTAGGGAGTGATGGTGGCTAGAGCAGAATCATAGCTATTTGGAGGTCTCTAGTCCCACCTGCCACTCAAAGCTGGGCTGTCACAAGCACTAGATTAGGTCAGTCATGGCTTTATCCAGCTGACTCTTGAAAACCTCCAAGAACAGAGATCCCACTCCTGTCTGGGTACCTGTTTCAGTGTTGCACTACTCCCTTAGTGAGGAAATGTTTCCTAATGTTCAGTCTGAACCTCCTAAGCAGCAACTTATGGCTATTACACCTTGTTATATTGTCTGCCACTAAGGAGAGTTTGGCTCCACTGGCCTTTGCGCCCCCCCCCCCCCTTTAAGCAGTTGTGGGCAGCTATTAGATCACTCCTTAGCCTCCTCTTCAGCAGCCTGAACAAGCCCAGCTCCCTCAACCTCTTATAGGCCATGTGCTCCAGGCCTCTGACCATCTTGGTGCCCTCCACTGGACCCTCTCCAGTTTCTCCACATCCTTCTTGACTGGGCAACCAAAACTGGATGCAGTGCTGAGCAGAGGGAGATAGATAGTAATTTCTCTTCGTCTGCTGACCATACTTCTAGCGTAACCTAGGTTTTCTTTTGCAGTGAGAGCATGCTGTTGTCTCATGCTCAGTTTCCATTCTCTTATCAGAGTGCTCTCATCAAGGCTGCTACCCTGCCAGTCTGTTCCCAGCCTGTTTTGATGCTTGGGGTCTTCCACCCCAGCTGCAGAACATAGTATTTCCCTCTCTTGAACTTTTTGTGGACCAGTCCTTAAATTTCTCAGTTCCTCTGAACTGAAGCTCCACCATTTAGCATATGAACTGCCCCTCTTAATTTAGTATGGTCTGTATATATGTAAGTATAGTATGTATACATATATATAGATGTATATACATAAATGTATGTGTATGTATATTCGTGTGTGTGTGTGTATACATATATATATGTGCATGGTATGGTCATCATTTCACCATAGAAGGCACTCAGTCAGGGTGGCCAGGCATGATCTGCCTTTGGTAAATCTGTGTTGACTGTTTCTGACAATCATCTTCTTGTCCTTCATGTGTTTGGAGATGAATTCCATGAGGAGATACTCCATTATTTTTTCAAGGACTGAGGTGAGGCTGAGCCAGCCTGTAATTCCCCAGGTCCTTCTTCTTGCCTTTCTTAAAAATGGGTATAACATTAACCTTCTTCCAGTCATCACGGATCTCGTCTGTTTTGCCATAGTTTTTTTGTAGATGATGATTGATAGTCATTGGCCTCACAGTCACATCAGGCAGCTCTTTCAGGTGAGTCCCATCCCCCATGCATTTGAATGCAGCTAGCTTCTCTGACTATTCCCTAACCTGTTGCTCCCCCACTGTTTGCTGTCCTCCCTCCCAAACTGTGGTATGTGCAGAGGTCTGGAAGCAGGCATGAGTACTCAAGCCCATCACAAAGTTACCTCCCCAATCCATCAACAGACCCACATTTTCCCTGAATTTCCTTTGGCTGCCACCGTACTGGTACTGTTACAGTTTATATTGTAGGTTCACGTTAGCTCCATCTCGGCTGTGGCCCTCCTAGTCATTGTTGTTTTTATTATGCCTTTTTTTTGTGCCTATTGAGTAATGATAGACTGGGGAGGATTTTCAAAGTGAAGACAAGGAGCTTAGGTTTGATGTATAGAGGAGAGATGCAAAATGAGTAAGTGCGTGCTCTGGTCAGAGTGAAGGGGCAGGAGATTGACCTTTGCATCAGCATTTTAAGCAGATGAGAGCTGGGCAAGTTTGTTTGTCAAGGTCAGAAAAACAGATTACAGCAGAATGGGAGCTTCAGCTGCATTGATGGATGAGGAAGGGTTGAAGCAAATGTCATGAAGAACAGCCTGGAAGTAAATGTTCAGGGAGGTTCAGCAGGCAAAGCCAAGCAAAGTGGTAGTGTTTGCAGCAGTAAAGAAGGGAGAGTGGCTGGGGTAAGGAGCTATCATAGGTTCCATTTTGTTCATCCAGGAAGGATGTCAGAGATGGGTTGAAAGTTGATTTGCCAAAATTAGACAAGTCTGACAGAGAAAAGAAGTCTAATCAAGCTGAGGAAATACTATGTTCTGCTGTTTCAAAGCAAGCCCCGAATATAAAACACCTCAATTTTATTTTTTAATTTAAAAAAACATTAAATAGAGGGTGCTTGTTTCAAATTCTCCATGCCCCTCCTATCAGAAACTTTTCCTGTTTTGGACCTTTTAGGAGCAGAGGGCGTTCTTGGATGAGAAAACGCTATTTGTCCCTGCTCTTAGCTCATAGACCCAGCATGTACTCCTGCAGCATTGCAAATTAAGAGCAGGAGCCTATTGGTGAGCTTCCAAAATGGGCCCAGGAAAGAAACAATCCTAACAAACAATGAAAGAAGAGGTAACGGGAGAATAAGACATTACCAACTCTGATTGATAGACTAAAAGTCATAGAGGGAAGATGGCAGGAGTGCTGCACAATACTGGGAGCGGTGAGATTGCGATCAAATGCAAGGAACTTCACAGCAGTGGGAGCACTGCTTGGTGGAGTTTAAATGAACTAAAGGGCCTCTCAATCTACCAGGTAGTAAGTTGAAGAAAGCAAGAGTTAGGAAACATACCACAGTGGGGAATGGGAGAGGAAGGCTCAGTAAGGCTACAGAGAATATTTTTATGATGAAAAGAATGCTGATGGTGGGGGAGAGGTGGCAGTGTGAAGACGTGAAAATCATCAAATGCAATGAGTTCCTAAGGAAAGAGCAGAGTAGGAGCTGATGAATTGTATGTGTAGGTCTCATTTAAAAAAAAAAAAAAAAGTCATAGCTTAATAATATTCTGCCCCAATGTTTCACTGCACTCTGTGCAAAAGTGCTGATTTACAGTAGCTAGTGTTGAACACATACTGAACACTCAGCTCCCAGTATAACTGAGCTCACAAACGTTGCATTCCTGATTTCTAATAATGCTTTGCGCCTATACGTACTGTGGTTTGATGTTGTCACTAGCATTTTACAATGGGGAGACTAATGCAAGGAGATGGCAAATGTCTGATGTCATTCAGGAAGTGGAAGGCAAGGCTGTGAAATCAACTTAGATTTACTTAATTTTATTCTATGTGGCAGTAGCAGGTATGTAAAGACTTCACCTAAAGCTTAACAGAAGGCTGAGTGGCACAGAAATCAGCATTACCCTGTGTTCTTATTGCTGTTGCCTCTGAATGCCTCACCTGATGAGAAACATTTTCAAATGCCTCAGAAATAAAAGGTACCTTGAAAGAGACTAAATGCCTCCAGCCACTTAAATTGAAATGGTTCAGACTTAGTTTGTAATTGTTTATGTCTGCTGGTTTAACAAGTTAATAAGCATCATGTATGCCACAGAAGACTGAAATCAGTCACATCTTGATCACAAAATATTTTGTGTCTGATAGGTGACAAATTAAATCGTCGCAATTCCACCACTGGAGAATATGCCAAGGCCTGTGTTCAAGTAGCTAGGGACTGTGGAACTGATGTAGTGGACCTGTGGACACTGATGCAAAAAAATCAGGTATGATGTCCTGAGAGAGACTTAGAAACTGTCAAAATGCATGATTTAGTGTGGAGGAACTGGTAGTCCTGCATTACCACTGAAACAATACAAAATATATCCAAATTACCTTTTGGGGAAGGAAAAAAAATAATCCAGAATGCTTCATACAGCACTAGGAGAAACATATCTTAATATAACCTGACTATTAGATTTGGTTAGCAAATGTCTCCTGGCTGCATTACATGTAAATAATCTTTTGCTTGGACTTTGAATCATGGAATAGTTTAGGTTGGAAGGGCCCTCCGGAGACATCTAGTCCAACCTCCTGCACAAAGTTGGGCTCACTTCAAAGTCAGATCAGGATGCATGAGGCTGTCTTTCTAATGCTTTTGACTGAATATCCAAAATCTTCTATATGACAAAGAGATATCACACCTTGTCCTTAAGCAGATAACTCCAGTTAGGGCACTATGAATCTTTGCTGTCTACTGCACAGTAGACTCAGTATTTTGATTGTACCACTTAATCACACAGTAGTTTTGCAATGATTAGCAGTGACTGTGGTCATTGGAACATTCTCTTAACATTTTAATACAAAGGGCAAAAAATAAAAATAGTATATTTACCAGTTAGTTTTGAAGAATTTAAAAATTAGTCAGGCTCTTCTATTTATAAATAGCAAATACATTCATACATGTTCTAACCCCCCCCCCCCCCCTTAGGATTTCTCTTCCTATTTATCTGATGGGCTTCATTTATCAACAAAAGGAAGCAACTTTCTAGCAGCACAACTTTGGTCATGCCTGGAAAAAAAAGTAGCTGCTCTTCCTTCGCTGCTTCCCTACTGGCGTGATGTGGACCATATGAACCCTGAAGTTAGTCTTCTATGAGATGCCCCTCAGTAACGAGCTGAAGAAGCCAAGGCTGCCTGACAGAGCAAGTCTGTTTCCATCAACTTGTATCCAGCAACATACTGGAAGCACTTCATACTTGGGCAAGGCAGGGTAGCAATGAGTCCCCTCTCAAATGCAAAAAAGACTTCCATAGTCTTTTTATTTGGTCTGTGAGAAAATAAAGATTAAGATGGTTCAGAGTGCTTCCTCTGGGTGGTTTCTCTGCATACTTCTTGTGCTAAGTTTAATGTGTCTGGTGATGAACTCCACTTTCTTTAGAAGACTTGGAAGGTAGAGTCTCTGCTGGTCTTTAAACAGGGGAAAGAGGCTGCCCCAAGGAGTTACTGGCCTAGTTGAGCTTTGGTGACTAGAATTTGATTAATATATTCCACTATCTTTAAACACCTAGGAGTTGATAAGTAGTAGCAATATCAAGTGCAATTAATGTCAATCCAGCCTTTGATTGTATTACTGACAACCAGTAAAAGGAGTTATCTGAACTTTTGTGAGGATTTGGATAGTGCTATATTGTAATTTTGAGCAGGGGTCCTTAAGTTAAACTTACTTGGGCACCAGCAGCACCTTCTGACTGTATGCCTGGCTCTTGCATATAGACAGTGTTCAAAGCAGTACATGTATTTGCACAATATTTATGGCATTCCTAACACACAAGTGGTGATGCTTGTGCTCACTCATGGCTATTGATGAAACTCCCAGAAAGGGGTCTGCATCACTGCTGAAAGTTTTCTCATAAATAATTAGCCCATATGTTCATCCATAGTTTAACAACTGATTTAACACAGAAGAGGACATGCTTACTGCTAGAATTTTCAGCCAAGAGAATGCAATTAGAATATAAAACTATGTTAACAAACTGCAAAAATTGCCTGAAACCTAGATGAAATTCAGCAAACATAGAAGAAGCATGTTTAGGAAATAATTGTCTAGCCAGCCATATAGCAGAAGAAATGGGGCTACTATTCGAACATGGATTAAAGAGAAATGAATAGGATATCACTGAAGAAAAAAAAAAATTATTCTGGGATGTATTAACATCACAGAATTAACAATTAACATTGGAGAAAAACAGCTGAGGCCACTAATAAGGCCTTAGGTGATACATTACATATTGGGTGAAATGGAGAGTGATGCGAGATCAAGATTTCGTGATTTCATGCTTTGTGCAGCACCAAGAGACCAATTGCCTTTGCTTCATTAAAGAAATAAGACAGATGGGCCCAGGACCTGTCATCCACTATAATATTGTTACAAACTGAACAGTAACTAGTTATTCACCATGTCCCTGGAGCCAGGCCAAAAGCTAGTTTGCTTTATTTATAAATATTAAACTGGAGTGTCCTTTCTGTAATGACTTCTTACCATAAAGAATGGTAGCAAAATGGCTGCCTTTGAAAGCTGTGGAACTTCCTGCTTTCGATGTTTAAGAACAAACTATGTAAGTATCCGTTTGACAATTTCTGGAATACAGATCACCCTAGAGGATGGATTACATGATCTCTTAAGGCCTGCTCCAAACCTGTATTTTCATGCTCCCGAGTGCCAATAGCCGATTCTAATCTGGGAGGTAAGTACATATTATCAGTATTAAGGTCATTATAGTTTTGCTACATAAAAAGGCATTTGAGCAAGCACTAATACCTTAGATAGGAATTTCCCTTCAGAACCAAAGTCATAAACACACTCCATATGACACACATGGCGAGACCACTGACTATGTCTCCATTAGCACACAGGAAGGCCCTGTAGGTGCAGCTCTGCAGAGCAAATCCATGGCTTCTCAGGAGCCGGCTGCCACAGGAGTTGGATTTCAGAAGGTACTTCACACTGGCCCTAGTGTGTCCCTGCAGCCACACGCACAGGGGGCCCGAGACACTCGTCGACCTACCTCCCAGTTTCGCTTTGTCCCCAAGGAAGCCGGTGCCTGTGCTCCAAGATCCTGCTTGGGCTGCAGAGTGATGCCGGGGGGAGGGGGGGGGTGGCGACAGGCACATGCCCTTCAGAAGTGCGCTCCTGCAGCAGCACAGACGCAGGATCACCTTGAACACTGATCCATCCCTTTGGCACGTGCCTTAAGGCACTTAAAAACCATGAGATACTTTAAAACCACGAGTTACAAAGCAGCTGCATTATGGATAAAAAGACTAAAAGAAGAATTTAGATCTCCCTTGAAAGAACTGCACAGAAACAGCTCTTGTTTAACTGAAAGTCACTTTTTTTTTTAAATATAAAAAGCTTTTATTGTATTGGGAATTAAATTAACTCTTCTCACACATTTACTTTTCACTGAATCAAAAAACAAAACAAAAAAAACAAAACAAAACCCAAACAAACCCAAACCAGTATATAAAATACAATAGCTAGTTAGATAGGAATACCGTAAGGCACACGTTCAAGTATTAGTGTAACAAATATCCTTGGGTGGGGAGATGGGGGGTTCTCGCACAATTCTTTCGTCACAGGTTTGGTTACTTTCTCTCACATTTAAAAATAAAGGTTTTCCACAGATAGGGTTCCTTGGTGACTGAGCACAGACTTGTTTCTAAAAGTTAAAATGGGTCTACTGTTCTAAGTTTTATGTCAGTTTTGTTAATACATGATTATGGGAGAAAACAGATGCAGAATAAAGGTCCATCTTTACTATCAAAACTGTTGCTCTGTGATTACTGTGTCAGTCCATCTGCTGCTAGGCTAAAATATCTTTCATGTACCATTCCCAGCCAACAGATTATACTTTACAGAGCTCCAAATTTATATGCAGCTGTATCAAATTAGAGGACACTTAAAGTTACAAACTTTTAACATTATATTGTATTAACTGTGCAGAAACTTGAATTCAAGAAGCATCCTCATTAGTACTTACCCTCTAAGTTTAGCAAAGCTTTATTTCTTTTTGAATTAAATTTACCATTGTTTTTAAATAACAAGCCCCCCTGCAATGGAGTGCAATATTTTTTCAATTATTTAAATGCAGTAGGAGGTTCCAAAGGTCACAGAGACCCTGCAAACTGAGGCTCTGTTCTTTGAACATCTCAACAAAAGTATTACCTACTTAAAAATAACATTGAAAGAAACATTTCTGCACTGAAACAACCACTGTAAACAGTTAGTTAAAACAGTCCTCATCTACAAAAATGTTTTCTCAACTTACACTTCTCTTTCTCCTGCCAGACTCTTGCAGCACACGAGCCTTTTATTGCAGAGTGGGAAAACTCCCAACTGCAGCATTTCTCTGCAAGGAAAACACAAAATCAGGACAACCTCACAGCTAGAGGCAAAAAGGTCTCAAGCTAGAGGAGCATTTCCAGGCATTGTATTAGGTTTTAGACAGCTTCTAAAGTCAAGAGTCACACAGAGGCTGTATCTTAAACTCCTTGATTCTGATTATGCATCTTCATTATATGCTATTTTTTTTCTACCTGTTTCATTAATCTCATTTTGTTCTCAATATATCTGTAATGTTTAGATTTTTGCTTACATGTACCTTAAACTGCTAAATGACCTAAGTGGAACATACTGCAGTGTTTCATTTTGTTTAAAAAGACCATGATTTTGTCTATCAGTGCTGTCAGACTACAAAACATTAAATTATAAAAAAGGCTGATATACATAATCCAATATCCAGAAGGATATTCCGTTTTGCACCACAGGTTGAAGGAAATGGTAAAGGTCAAGATAGAAAAAACAAATCCAAAAGCTTCAAAAACAAGCTAGTTTTAGTTTGGATTTTCATTTTTAAAAGATATAATGCTCTAATAAATGTAATTTAAGGAAGGTCATACACATGACCAGCATCTGCAGTAGGTCACTTCCTTATTTCTCCCACTCCCTCACAAAAATATATATACATATATTTATATTTATATAAATGAAATGGTTTTAGATCCAAATGAACTTATTTTGCACACACAAGTCATACATGTAGAAGGCAGCAAGACACTAGCATTCTGTTTCTTTGCTGTCCACTCGGTTCTGGCGCTGGAGTTTGAAAGACGAAGCTTTCTCACTCCTAGTGACAGGATGGTCCGTCAAGTCCTCAAAAGATTTGGCAGCCGAGCTGCTATTTGGGAAAGGGTCCTTCTCAAACCCGTCTTCATCAATATGAGAGTCAGTGCTCGGGTCTTCCTGAATAGTGTCCATTCTTTGGTGGTCCTGTTTCAGTGCCGCAGCTACTGCTGGCATTGCCACGACAGGCTGCAGTGGCTGGTGCCGGCTTGTTGTCTGCGCTGCAGGGAAGGGCTTGACTATTCGCACAGACGCCGAGTCCAGGCTGCTGAGCATCTCCACGTTCTGCAAGACACAAGCAGTCAAGTCAGGCAGGGAGCAGCAACCACGTTCTTGCTCAAGATTTCATTTTTGCACTGTTTTCAAGGGGAACAGGCCAAGGGCACCTTTGTAGGAGCACGTGCACTTCAGTTAGAGCAGTTTTAAAGGCTGCTGCTTCCTCCTCTCCGTTCCCAGCAGAGATGTGGTAACCGCCCTGTGTGTGCCATGGGCTAATGCGTTAGCCAGGCTGAACCCTCTGCAGCATGCGGTAAAAGGGGTTTGATCTCACCCTGTTTTGCACTGGAGTAGAGTGTGGGCCCAGCCACATGTGCCCTCTGAGGGCAGGCAGGAGGGAGGCAATAATTTTTCTAAAGCTGCTCAAACAGGATTGCAAGCACTCATCTGATTCTGCTCGAGCCATGCATTCATCTCAGGGTCCTGGACGCTTGGGAGGAAGAAGCGGTAGGAACAGCAATTCACATAAAGCTTGGGGGTTTTAGCCTCAGAAGGAGCTGATGGGCGAAACAGAAATGCAACACAGTCCCATTTTACAGTAGATTTATGCTTACATAGGAGCAAGGGAACATCCAACAGAAGTGGTTTTTTGCACTGTTTTGTTTTTAGAAATCTGGCTACACTAAGCATTAAAGGCTGAAAAGCCCTTTTATTTCTGCTGGTTCCCACTCCGTACAAAGCAACATGGGTGACAGCTTCTCTGGTACAGAGCTGACAACTCAGCAGCACTTCCCCAGGGGCCTCCAGATGCCTAACAGTGCTTTGTCAAAATTGGGGCTTGGAAGCGTGGGGTCAACTCAGGCAACACTGAGAGCTCACTGCAGGAAAACAATTAAAGGAATGACTTATTCCACATTTGCAACATGAGTTCCCTGTTTCAGCATGTTCAAGAAACTGCACTGAACACAGGGTCAAAGACACGAAGGGACCATTGTGATCACCCCTAAATTCTGCAACCCAGATTAGGTTAAATCCTATTGTTTTCTGCTTCAATGTGAGCATGTTTTAGAAAATACCCAAAGGTTTCTGGGCAAGAAAAATCCCCATAAACCTTAGCAAGTGCTAAGAGTGGGCAGGGGAAGGGGAAGAGACAAGGAGATGACACAAAAAGCAGAACTAGAGTTCACATGCTACTACTGGTGCTGCATTTCCCAACTGCTCAATCCGCAGAAGATTTAAAAGATATGGGCTTTGTTTGTTAAACTGTTGGTGGTGCAGGAAGCCCATCACACCTGTGCTCTACTGCTGTACCTGCTTCTGAGATGTTTCTTGGGGGGGGGGGGGGGGGAACAGATATAAAGATCTAAGGTGACTCTTACAGCATCTGAGACCAACTGGGGGGGGGGGGGGGCTCAAGCTAAGATCCCCTTCGGTTACCTCAGGGTAGACTACAAAGACAATCTGTCTCAGAAGTCTTTGACTCCAACATACTTCCCAGTGACTGTACAAGAGTTCTGCAAGGCCTCTTTTTCCCCTTCTGTCACAAAGGGATGTTTCCTTATATGAATGCATTGGGCTGTCAAAGCACTGGATAGGATACCCAATCTATGTCTATGTTTGAGGATGCCTTGGGTTGGGCTGCAAATATTTATTTAGGCAATTTTCTTCTCAGCCCCTCTCCCAAACCAACATCTACAAGGAGAGAGAAGTGTCACTGTCTGACAACTGACAGGTCCTCACACCCTGGGAGCCAGCTTTCCCAGAAGCAACTACAAGGCCTCAGCACATCTGGCCACTGGAGGTCGACTCCTGCAAATGACCATTCTGCTCTTACAGGAAGGAAAAACTAGACCCACCAAGCTGTACTGCTTGATATATCAAACACCAGCTTGTTCAAGAAGACACCGTTTCCCTCAAATTGATTAATCTGTCCACAGCTCTAGGCACAGGGCTCCAGGTTCATCTATTATTCCTTCGATGAATACTCTGCAAACACCTTGGGTTCAGATTTTTTAATATGCATTGGATAGCTTTCTGCCAATCTATATTCAGACAGCAACTTACACTGGGGCAAAACAGAGACTTTGTGTTCTCCTCATACTGCCTGTCCAATTTCTTGTCCTATTCAAAAAAAAACAAACAAACAAATGTAAAGCAAAGAACCCCCTGAACACAAAACAATAGCGTTAGTTCCACAGTTGCAAGCAGGGTCCCTGTCCCAATTTCCCAACAGGGACACAGCAAGGAGTTGAGCTCTTTTCCCTTTACCTACACCCCATGGATTCCCATCCATCCCAGGAGCACTCCTGAGCGCAGCAATCCTCTCTGCTCCAACCCCTCGCTGCTGTCAGCACTGTGCCACACATCCATGCTCTTCACTGCTGTGAACTTTCCCTTTACCCATCCACTCAAGCCCAACCAAGGCCACTTCCTGCCCTGGGTCTCCCCACAAAAATCTAAGTGCCTTGTTTCCTAGCAGGGCTTTAGAAAAATGGACTCTAATGGAAGCTACCAAAAGTCTCCTTGGGCAAAATTCTGGAGGCAGAGGAAGAAAATCTGTCTATGAAAGAAGAGACGTAGCTCCAGGGAACAGTCATGGGAGCGCTGGGTTCACTAGAGCCCTGCAGAGTTCAGCAGGAGTTTTGCCTCTTGAATGAGCCGTAAGTCTGCAAGCAGACAGTGTTACATATGCTGCCTTCTCTCCCTGGGATTTGCTAAAAGCTCCCCATCACATTCTCCCACAGACATCTGCCATTTCATATATGAAGAGTTCTCTTACAGCTCAATCCAACAGAGCAATCATCGCAGGACAGCTTACTCACCACGCAGTGCACAAGGATGCTGAGAGGAATCCAAAAAAGTAAGGAGAAGACGAGCACGGAGCCCACTATATTATCCGCTAGGAACTTTCCTGTGAAACCAGTCCAAATCAATTAGTTATCTACCAAATCCGGTATACAAATCCCCATTCTGCTGCCATTGCTCCTGCAAGCCCAGTCACAGAATTTCTCAGAGGGGCACAGGCTGCAGGATGAGGCCAATATACGAGATCTGTTTACAAAATTGTACCACGTATGCTAACAGTAACAGGTTTTTCCTCTGTTTCCTTCTGATGAGAAATGCCGACAGGCCATAGCATTTAACATTAGTGGATTAGTAACAGCCTATATTTAGTCAGCTAAGCTACCTCTGCCAGTTACAGAAGACACACCGCATATCTATTAACAGATTCTGATTTTACAGGCATGTGACATCTACATGCCTCCACAAACATGCCTACTTTCAAACACCAAGAGACAAAAAGCGCCTCTACTTGAGCAGACTGAAAAGCTTTAATAATTACCTCAGAAATAATTTTTTGAACTTAGAACCTTAGTTAGAAAGCCCCAAACCCACATAATTACCTTGTGTATATATATAAAATATTACTACAAACCTATTAATTGTTACCCTATCATTACAAAAGCATGCACTTATTAACACTCTTTTTTACCCTTACATTGAAACGTAGTTACACCAAGAGGCAGCTACACGCTTGGATTGCATTGTGGGGATCAAGACCAAGGAAGCATATTTACAGTCACCGGCCAGTGACTCATACCGACCCACAGCCTGAGCTGGATTACCTCCGTGATTTTGTTAAATAAGAAAGAAATGAAGTTTTCATTTCCTGATCTGTTGACATTTAAATCCCACTGAAAGGTCTACTTTAACTACACTATGCTGCGTCTAGCTGATGTCTCTAGAGACCATTGCTGCCTTTTCTCTAAGCAGCCTGCTTTTTGTTAGTCAGAGAGGAAGCTTTCTAGAATAGGTACCATCTCCCTTGCAAGCCTGAAAGGTGGCTAAAAATAATGGAGTGGTAACATGCAAAATAATTCCCCTCAAATAATCCTTCAGCTTTAGAAAGCAAAATCAGTACCGATGAACCTGATGCAAAAGTGTCAGAAACACAGCTACTAACTACCCTTGTCTACAGACGAGTAAAAACAGTCAGCTACCTCCCCCCATGCCTTTAGAAGTACTCATGTCATGGACTAAAAATCAAAGGATATAGTTATATATCTTACCAAAAGTATTGATGCTAAGTTGGTCTATGAAATCCCAGAATCGTTCAATCACATCTTGTACTTGCTTCTCGCATTTGCCCTGCAAAAGTAAACATACATTTACAAAACAATGTTATACTATCTCAGCTTTAACCACTTTTGTCTTGGGGAAGGAAAAGGATGCAAAGATTGCAAAGCAAGAAACCTGCACAGAACAAAGCAGCACTTCACACATTCTGAATACAGATTATACACTCATTCCCAGGATCAGCGGCCTTTTTTTTGGGGGGGGGGGGGGGAGGGGGTGGATTGTGGTCTGAAATAGATGTAGTTTTAACATTTGAAACTCACAAAAAATTTCCACAGGGTACACAGAACCGGACTTTCCGGAAAGGCTTAAGCAGTGGAAACCTTCATTTCCATTAACCACCAAGAAGGCTAAATATCTCAGGAACCCAGCGTTACAGACAGACTTCCAGATCTGGCTGGGCTGGTTTAACACAGGAGATTATTGGTCTCTCAGTTCAGCCAGCAGAAGGGCTGGGGTATGCCCTCCCAAATTCATTTCTGCCAACACCCAGTTTGACTTAGACTGTCAGGGTCTGCAGGCTCCAAGACTGTCTGTGCAGCTGCTTGATGGAAGTGGTCATGGAGCACCAGCAATTCATCACCACCTCTCTGCCACAGGCTTACTGCCCCCCTTTGGATACCACCAGCTAGATGTTCAGGCAATTGCTCCTTGACCTGATTCATTTTAGTAAAAATTAGTCAGGCTAATGTGAATAGTTGGAACAGCAAGCACTGCTAACCTAGCTGAGCTGGTGGCAGTGCTCATTCACTTCTGCCACACAAGCTGCTGGCTGGCTGAGCTGTGGGGAACAGCAAAAGGGCGCAACAAGCAATTGCAGAAGGCAGCATCTTCACCTTGCACAGTTCTCTGCAGAACTAACTTCCATCTACAGCCTCAGACAGCCTTTAA
Organism: Apteryx mantelli; assembly: GCF_036417845.1. Taxonomy (NCBI): domain Eukaryota; kingdom Metazoa; phylum Chordata; class Aves; order Apterygiformes; family Apterygidae; genus Apteryx; species Apteryx mantelli. The sequence continues at coordinate 122,428,271 of NC_089980.1, forward strand.
TAGTTACCCCGTAGAGGGATAAATGAAGTGTTGACCTTCTCTTTATCCAAAACCTGACCTTTTTACCAACCACCTCCCACTTCTCCTCCAGAACAGTTTCTTCACATTATCCAGGAGATGAGGGAGGCAGGCTGTCTCCATACCCTCCTCTCCTGCCACCTCATTGCGCCCAGGCCTGACCCACTGCACCAGTATCACTCTGCTCAGCTGCACATTGAGCTTTGGCTTCTCTGTATCAGCACAGCCCTGTTCACAGAGGACTCCAAAATATCCAGCCGTAGAAGCAGAGCACACAGCTCACTGGTGTCCAGGAAAACTTACATTTGTATCACAGAAGCCCACAGTACAGGGCTTCCCCTTGCGCAGGAACAGGAACTGGTTGTTAGCGTCGACATACGGTATACACCTATCCTGCTCGTCCCGGCAGCACACCTTGCAGGAATTATCAGTTTCTGTAATAAAGCAATAAACTGATTCCTCAGCAGCACTGAGAGTCACCTGCATCCCACAACCATGCAGTATGCCCCAAGTGTCCCCTGGCTGACTGTGTTCCCACCCAGCCTTCCCAAAGGGAAGGCAGAACCATGCAAGTCACCCAGTTTTGGGCACTCAGATGACCAAGTCTGAAACTCAGCCACCTGTCCCATGCAACAGATTCAGGGACACAGTGGGAGCAGCTCCTTTTTCCAAGCTGATACCCCAACGCTACACGGTGAACAGACAGGTGAAGAGGTTCCAAAAGCATCCAAGAAGCAGAGTTGACACTTCTCGGTATTGTGGGGCCTCTGTGAAACCAAGAAGCAAAAGCCTCAAAAGGCAGAAATGGGCAGAGCTGGAATGACACTGCAATCTTTGACCCTGGCTTGAGCCAAACTGAGTATGGGAGGAAGGAGTCTCTAACCACCTAGAAACCTCTGGCAAGGAACTCCTTCCATCAGCAAATATGATTAAACTTCAAGTCCTCCAGGCACCCTCCTCCTTGGGCTAGACCCTCTGTCTCAAATGGTGGAGATCACAGCAGCTCCCTGTACTCTTCCCGTGAGGCTTTCCTCCTCCTCCCAGGTGCCTTAACCATACTGAAGAGCTAAGATAGAGGGAGAGCAGTAAGGCCTATTGACAAAATTATAAGACAGGCAGGTTTGCAGTAGCAGGGGACTAGACTCAGTGGTTCTATGTGCTCATGGCACTTTAACCACTTGCTGGAAAGCATCCTGCCAGAATCCTGGCCCAGAGGTTGTTTGGGATCTCCAGGCCACCAGAGAACAGGTAGACTTCCCTCCCGCCTGCCTGCAGCAGAAAAAGAGGACACTTGCCCTCCTTTCACCTTCTCTGACTAGGGTGCCAGAGCATCAGTCTTGTCTTGATGTCTTCAATTCAGACATCAGAGAGCTTTTACAGCCCTTTTCCAAACAGGAAACACTATAGCAAGCCCTGAAGGACCAACACTTTAAACTCTGTACTTTTTCAAAAACCTGATGGGGTCCAGAGACTCAGCCCTCTTCAACATGCAACCCTGGTGAGCCCCTGCGGAGCAGAGCTGAGACAAGGCATTTATAGTCAGTCCCATTTCACTCACCATTACACGCACATGACCGTAGGTTCTTCTCCCTCTCGCAGAAAGGGACACACTCCCCATCCTTGCACTTCCCCATGTCCACACAAACTGTATCATCCGGAGCATTCCCCGGAGGAGGGCACTCGCTGCTGTTCCCTAGAGACGGGGGTCAAGAGGGTGGGAAGACTGTTAGAGGAAAGGGCAGAACACCTAAAGCGTGCAGGACAGGAAAAACGAAATCCAGACTCATCCCAGGGGTGAACCACAATAGCTTGTTTCTGGCTTTCCTCTGCAGGATGCCTGCCAAGTCCTCTGAGAGGCAGCAGAAACTCTGGAGGCTTTGGCAACCTGGGCATTGTGGCACTGCAGTGACCAGGCAGTAGGTTACAGGCACTGGACAACCCACCAGTAAAGGAGAAGCAGCTCTGACTTGACTCCTCGCCTCCAGTAAAGATTATAAGGAGGAAGCAAACATGTGGGGAAGTGAAGCAGAGTCACAGTAATTCCACTCTTTCTACAGCAAAATTCAGCTCATTCCTGTCCCTCCCAATGTCCAGCCTCCCCCTTCTTTTTTTTTTTTTAAATAAAAAAAAAATTTTTTTTCATGTTCTCCTGGGCTGTAAATCACCAAATGGCTCCTGAACTACAATGAAACTCGTTATAGGGCAATTTAGTGATGGTTAACTGGTCTCTAAAATTAGATGTACCGGATGAATAAAGGGCACTAGTTTGAAAGCTGACTGAACAGGACACTGAGCCTGAAGCATTTGGCTGGCTGATGTAAAGGAGACAGAACAATGTCCTACCAGTACAAAAAGACTCTCCTTTACAAGTGGCATTTATGGCTTCTTGGCATTTTTTCCGTGCACTTTCAAATTGGCAGCCTTTGCAGCAGGGGCTGTTTCGATCACTGTGGAAAGATCAAAATGAAAGGAAGAAATATTAAGTCATTTCAAAAAGAGTATGAGCATGACAAAGCCAGGGAAAGAGAGTGTTTAGAAACAAAGCTATTTCTTGGAGACTGATTCACTCACTCAAAACTTTCTCCTCTCTGTGTCCTCCCACCACCAACCTTCTACACACTCACTCATTCTTCATTTACCAGAGGAGGTAAGCACATAGAAAACACAACATATGGACCCTCATATTTACTCAAGGCACTTGGATCCTCTTCCCATCTCCCTCACTGACCTGCTGACCACTGATCCAACTTAGGACAAGATCCTTCACTGTTTTCTTCCCCCCACACTTTGTTTCCCTGAAGGGTTTACTGCTCCTTACTCTGTGCTCTTCCTACAAGCTAATGCAAGAAAGTTCTTAAAGAAACACATTCATTAAAGTTGAGAGAATTTCTTGCTAAACAACGGGAGTTGCATGAGCTTTCTCCACTGTAACACAGTGCAGAGCTGAACTCTGAAAAAACAGACTCGACACTGCATTGCAACAGAGCCATAACAACACAGAGAAAGAACAAGAAGAACAGGAAGAGGGCTGATTCAGTGCATTCACTGTTTTGCCTGCTCAAGTAAATTTTGCAGCAGTCTTGGGAAAGTAACAGTAATCAATCCCAGTTTAAAGCTGCCTTTCAATGCACACACAAAAAGAAACAGAAGTCTGCCTAGGAAATTTTAATATTAGCTTTTTTGAACACTTGAGTTCAATCTTAAAAAGAGGAAATAATTTCCAAACATGCAGCTGCTGGCATTACTCAGAAAAGTAACAGAATGCCCCAAAAATTAATGTATAAGAGCAGTACACGCACACAGCACCCTTTCCTGGAATCCTTCATTGCCTTCATCTGTTTAGCCTCAGAGTGAGAAAACAGGCCTGTGATACTGTAGTTGGCTTTCTGAGCTTTCAGCCCAGCCCCATATTCATTCTCTTCCCTCTCTATGAGCAATTGCAGCTTCTTTGCCCTTACCTGCACTTTGCACCACCTTTCAGTTTGCAGTCTGCGGAGCAGCAGGGATCAGCCTGTTGGTACAAGAGGCCAGGATCGCATTCCTCCCCTTCATCCACCCTGGAGTTCCCACACACTTTGTTGTTGCGCTCTTTGAAGCACTCCTGGGCCTTGATCTCTATGGTCCTATGGATGGATTTTTTGCTGCAGCTTGAGAACATCTAGAGAGTCATGAGGGGAAAGAGCAGCACTGAGGAGGAATGCACCTTTCTGTTAACAAGCTGCATCAAAGGCAGACAGAGTCAGCCTTCTCAGGCCTCCAAATTCTGGTGTCTTAGGAAACGGTTATTCTCTCTATATTGCCATCTTGATAACTTGGGAGAATTTAAAGACGGAAAAGTAATGGCTGGGTCTACAAAGGATGTTGCTGCATTCCAATGCACAACACCCATGCAGTGTCTGGCTCTGGGTTGCAGAGCCAAATCCAGTTCTGCCACTGCTTCGGGAGTACTCACAACAGTCCCCAGGAGGAATTGCCAAGTTGCTGCAATGGGGAGAGACTGTGCTGCCTCTTGGCAGCAGGGTTAGGTGTAAACCTCAGCAAGTCAGACTAGACTAATCAGTTGGACTAATCATTGCCTTGATAATCCTGGTTTCTCATCTGCAAAACAGGCACAATGCCAACTCCACATTGCCACGTGCAAGTTTGAAATCGGTAAGCACCATGTTTGCGTTGTCTGACAGGTCTCTGACAGAAGAGCCACAGACCACTCGAACGATATTTAGAAGTCTCTGCTTGGTGCTGAAGGTCCCACATTTGACCCTTGCTGTTGACTTACCTGTAAGAGCATGTGGTCACAGCTAATTAAAAACAAAACCAGCACCTGGGCAGGCTACAAGCAGAGCTCAGAAACTGAAGAGGAGCTTATCTTGCAGAGAACACAACTGCATGCAAGCATGTTTTCTTCTTATGGGGAGTCCATTAAATTCTCACTGTTTTTTAAGCTACAGAAATCATTAACTAAACAGACTTTCAGTGCAGCGGGTCACTGACTGTAGCAGAGACTTATACCTCAAAGCAAACCATGCAACGATACCTTATTGTTTTCATGATCTCCACTGACAGCAATTGGATACATAACGTATTTTCCTCCCTGGTCTTCAGTCGGGGCACATTCTGGCAGACTGTCAGGATCATGCTCTGCTCCAAAGTTATGTCCCAGTTCATGAGTTGTAACCAGGTCTGCCTCCTATTTTAGGCAAGGAAAAAAAAAAAAAACTGCTAAAAAAAAGTTAGCCTGAGCAGGACAGCAGAGGAGATCCCAAATACTTCCAGGTCACTTGCATTTCCAAGATACACTTAGTTAGAAAGCAATTTTACCCACTGAAAATAGGGAACTAAAGACAAGCAAAATTACAGTGCATTTCCAAAGGTGAATTCCAGGACTAGGTTTGAATACTAAACCCACTATTAGAGGCAAAACACTGTCCTAGAATACCAACTCAATTTTGTTTTCAATGAAGTGCAGATACTGAAAGTGTCAAAATTTGATTTTAAATAGCTGGAGGGCATAAAAAAGTTCAAACAAAAAAAATCCAAACAAACTATGATTAGTCAATCTTTTGTTTAACTTATCTTGCCACTGGAATTATTTCTCCTAAACAGATGATGACATTTAGAGCTCTGAATAAGCTCTCCTATTGCACGAGTGCTAGGAAAACCATCTACAAACAGCCCAACAGGGATGGATTTGCAACATCGTCTTGCAAGACAGAACTCCCTCTGCTGAGGATCCAAAACCAGCTCTGCCTCGTTGCACTGTGCACCTCTCTGCGTTGCCTTGACCAGCAGATGGTGTCGGGCTCACAAAGCAACAACCACAAATAAACCTAGCACAGAAATAAAAGTTAACCACAAGGAGACCGAGTGGCTCATGAGAGAGTGCGGCAAGTTGGACAAGCCAACCATCGCTCCTGCTGCCAGGCAGGCACAGGAAGGACTAAGCACCGCAGTAAGCAGCAGCGGTAGCCAGCGCTGAGCACATAACACATGAGCCAGGGACAGGAGAGCTGCCCAGAGAGTGTACTCCTGTACTTTGTGGCATTCATTTTGTGGAAGGATTTTAAGCAGGTTTTTTTGGAAACCCAAGCAGACGCTGTGACACTTTCCCTGTGAAAGTAATCCATAATGTTCCCGCTGACTCACTGCACAGCGGAGCTGTGTGAACGGTCATGCCAAGCTCTCTGGGGCTTTTGCGACTGCTCCTAGGAAGAAGTCAAACTCAATTTCCTTTGTAATCCAAGACTGAACTCCAGCTTGGAGGTTGAACAGCAAACGCAAATGGCATGGCAACAGCTAGAACGCTTTGTCAACATCTCTCTAACACAAAGGTTCAGTGTCTTTTTCTAGCTTCTTGACAGCTTCTGTGCCAAGTTTTAGCCCACACATCAATTATGAATTCCTTTCAAAATCAGACTACAGCAAAGCACAGCTGGGAAATCAGCACAAGAAAAAATATGTCCAACTGCAAAGATCTGGTAGTTGCAAAGGCAGGCTCTGCTCTGGTATCTTTACAAGTTGGGAAAAAATTCACATTCGGGCCTTTAGGTATTTACTATCTCATCAACTACGAAAAAAAGAATTCTAGACAGCATCAATTTACATTAAGGTTAACAACAGAACAATCCAGGAGACAGAGCTTGTTAGCACTCTTCTCTATTATTCAGGAAAAAATAGAGGAATTCTATTAAAAGACCTGAACTAAACCTCCTACTTTGCCTTGCAGGTAGGAAACAGAGCAGGCACAAGCAATCTTCCATCTGCATGTTGCAGATGTACAGAATAGTAAAAACATAGTCTGCTGACTGAAATAAGAAAGACTTAACTTTATTCTTACTGCAAGTCTACTTGCTGTATTACATGGCTCACTCTGAAGTTTTTCTTCTCTTTGCCCCAAAGCAACATACATTTGAATTCATCGTTAGATTTCAAAGTCCTGTTTACATTTGGATGATGACTGCTGCTATCACACACTGGGTACATTTCCTCATTACTGGTCCCCAGTGTATTCAGTCTTCAATTCCATTCAGTCCTGACTCCCCCCAGCAGCAGGGACAAGAACAAAGATGAGGGTTTTGTGACCTGGATCCTTGTCCCCGGGGATTTGACTCAAACTCAGACCCAGCAGCTTGTTTCAGACAGATACTGGAAATTTATCGTGCTCCAAGAAAGCACAGCACCAACAAGCAAGTATGTACACCAAACACTTCCCATATGCCCACATTCACCCTCTGCAGAAGATTGTGATCTCCTACCTTTGTGAGGATAGTTTTCCCATAGTTCTTGGTGCTGGTTAAGCCACTGTTCAGATAGATGTTCTTCTTGGCAATTTGACTAAAATAAGCTATAGAAATGAGAGAGAAACAAGTCAAATTTTAAAACATTCTTCTTGGAATGTTTTTTTTCTTTTTTTGGTGGGGGGGGGGGGAAGGAAAGAGGAGGAATCCTTGTTTGGGAAAATAACAGCTTTACCATGCTCACTGACTCAACAGTGAGACCCTGCCTTTTCCCAGTTTTTTCAGTAGGGAGTCTTTCAAGCACAGCATAAACAGCTCACATATTGCAGGAAAGGGGAATATAAGAAATATCCAAGACAGCAGCATCTGCAATTTCAGAACTGCTACGAGATGTACCTACGCAAAGTGGCACCCAGTCTAGCCAGGCCTTCACACAGCTTGTTCACTTTGGAAAGCCTAATGACTTTTACCCTTCCCTGCCTCCTCCTCCTCACTTCAGCCAAGAAAAAGGCCATCCCTTCTATCCTGAACTCAACCACTAGAGACTATGCAAGTGACATATCATGCCCCATGGAAGTTATAAGAGGATTAAATACAAATAACAAAGACTAGCTTTCAACACACGATGTGGGGGATGGGGGGGGGGGGAGAAAGAAGAAGAAGTCTTGCCTTTTGGACAAATGCCACCATGGCTGTTAGGCCTGGGAGAGCCAACATAAGCCAATCCAAGTGTTCCCATATCAAAATCTTGATATGTAAAGAGATGAGCAAGGCACACGTGAGCTGCTTTTTCAGCAATATCAAAGCTAAATTGCTTTAAAGAAAGAAAAAAAACAAAACCCAAGTCTTAGTAAAACATTTTATGGTACATATCAGAAATATATTGATAAGAACATTTATCTAATGAGGCAGGCATTTTCTAGATCTGATTAAGCTGTAAACAAGCAGCTGTTTTTCTCTCCTACAAAGCTACAGAAAATTAAATGGATACTCAAGTACATTGTACACATTCATTTATGTAACTGTTTATTCATTTCCCCTTTTCAAAGGGAGAGGAAACCAAGTGCAATAATTTGACGAAGGTCACAAGCCAATTAGTCTCAGGGCCAGACAAAACTCACCTCTTTGTGGATCTTGCACTTGTACAGGCCTGTCTTTCTGACATAAGCCACACATTAATAATGCTAGTCGGTTTGTACTCTACAATCTTACAGTGAAGCCCCTTACCTTGGGCTGCAGTGCATGTCAGCTAGTTTTCCTTTGTGTAACGTGTGTACATCATGCGCAGGAAGTACAAGAATTTCATCTGTTACTAAAGAATGGCTGTGTAAAGTGAGTAATTCTCTGTACAGGGCGCAATTTGTCAAGGGTTACAGCCTACCTCTAGCAGCATTTTCACATCCCAGGCATCTTTCTTATCATCTGGATGACTTTTTGCCATGTTGTAATGCTTTTCTCCAGGTTTTACCTGATTTGGTTCATTGTGGATGATAATCTATGTTTAAAAAACAGCAACAACAATATAGAGGAATTTTGATCAATTTTATAGCTACAAAAAAGTTTCCACCCTTCAAAATGTCATCCTAAATGCCTCAGTAGATCTGCAAGAAGCAGAACTCAGACTCTGCATTCTCCCAATGGTAAGTTTTCAGCTGCTACTAACTAAGATACGCTGACCTCATCATAAGGGACTAAACCAGCTGTTTATTATAGAGTAACATTACCAGTTTTCACCGTATCATTCTTCTTTGAGATGCATGTTACTCTACCAAAAAGCAAATACAATTGGGATTTACATTTAGTACAAATAACCCCAAACTTGGGGTTCTATTTAACCAGAACAAATTTTAAAGATTGCTATCTTCCCAGTGGCCTAGAATCAACTCCCCCAACCCAAATTAACCCTTTCTCCTACCAAACAAGAGGGAGGTGTTCATTAAATTACTTCTCTAGAGCCTTGTACCATGACACACTCTGCATTCCACAGAGCAGACAGATTCCTAATCATTTAATTGCCATTTTCCAGATTTCTGTGTACAAACTTCCAGGAGCCAATCTTCAATCCTGTACTAGCCTGCTACCCTATTATCATATTACGATGTCTACTGTCAATATTAATCATTAAAGCTTCTCAGGCAGGGATTTGTGCTTTTTCTTCTATCTCTGAAGCACATTCAGGCTTTGTAAGATTAGCACCAGCCATAGACAGAAACATGAAATATTTGCATAAGAGTATGTTTGACCAAAACAATAACTTTTCATATTCAGGAAGAAAGCACCTCTGAATTGAGATCAAGTATGGAAAGACTCTCCCTGCAAACTCCCCTCTCAAAGCTACGAGGAGCTGAAAATGGGCACGCTGTGTCAAATCATTATTAACACCTCCGGTAAGACACTAGTTCAGAGCACTTCTGGCTGGAGTTAATAATGTAAGATTTGATTATTTTAGCTCTAATCCAGATAAAATAATCAGAAACTCTAATATCTAAAACATGTTCTTGTGCTTTAAATTTGAAAGCCCTTGCACAGTTCAGTGAATACCTGCTCTATCTGTATGCCGTACCCATTGAAGGCCCCATTGTCCCAGGAAGTATTTCGGTAGATGTCATCTACTCTGTCTATCAATTCAATCTATGTAGAAAAGAAAAACAGTTTATTTAGTTTCAAGTTCTCATGTAATGAAGATCAAGATGCTCAGGGAAGCTGCAATATGCTTATCTAGAAACACTCATTTCAAAATAAAACTGAATCTCATAAAACATAACAGACTATTCACTGTTCCAAAAACAGTACTTGGATTCAGAAGTGTAGTATCAAGTATCCCTGAAAATTTTCCATCATAAAAACAGTACAAACTTTGCCATTTATTACTTTGATTTGTGCAGTAGAAGAGAGATAATATTAAGAACAAGACATCTTGGGAAGCTTTTTTTCATATACTAGTTTTCCAGGTTTCTTTGAAGGGATGGGCAGAGGAGGGGGGTGTTTTTACTGTTCTGTTTTAGCACTATGCTTCACCGGTTTAACTGACTCTAAGGCCTGCTTCCCTCTCCCAGGCAATAAACTATTATTTTCCTCATTATGTTCGAGCGTAAGGTTCCAGAAAGCCTCTCTTCAATGCTCACAATCACTATCTCCTTTTTCAAGCTGTTCTCATCTTAAAAATCAGCTTCTACTAAATATGAACCATCAAACTTGCTCAGAATGAAAAGTGACATTGAGGAATATTCAATACTAGCTTATACTTTAGTTTTCCAATCACTGTGTTGTTTACAGTACACATCTACCCAGGAAACACAGCCGGAGGTCAGCCTGAAAGAATCATCTCTCAGATGCTCAGATAACAGCATCTCTGCAAACCCAAGAACTGAGGCTCCACTACCTCACCAATGTAAACATTTCTGGGGACAGAAAGGTCGAGAAGTCAGCAAAGACAGCGATTAGTATTTCAAAGATTCGGCCTCAGAAAGAGGCTCTTGAGAAACAGCAGACCTCCAAAGGTGGTTTTATTTGGCTTTGTCTCTAGTTCCAAAACCCCCGCTCTCCACTTTCACGAGGCAGAGAAACGCCTAGCAACAGCCTTTCAGCAAAGGCAGCTAAAACAACCCCACCTACAACCAAACTAATCACACTCCCTTCTAATTCTATTGTTCTGCCAGAGAATCCTGGAAGAAGTTGAAAAGAATGATACAAGTTGCTTGTGCCTCTCCTATCAACTTTAAACATGCTTGGATCGTTTACACCAAATGCCAAGAATTAGGAGATTCTAAAACTCTTCCTGTTAAAAGGTAAGTTTTAGGAGAAAATAGCATAGCCACAAAAAGCATGTGAGATGAGGGGTTCTGCTTATAAACTAAACTTGAAGACCATTTAACTACAGCATTATCACCATTATAAAAACATTTTTAAAAGCATCATATAACACTTGCCCAAGTAAAAAGCACACACAGCCATGAAATAAATATATATATATTCTAGAGAAGTAGCATAAGCTGTAAGTTGTGTTATAGTTACTGGATCACTTTTTTATTTCCCCATTTACTCTAGCAAATTATAACAGAGTATATTTACTTACCAAATAGTTTATAGTAGTACTCTCTTCCCCACGGCCCATATACTTGAAAAAGCGATGATCTGCTACTACCAACATCTTGCACGTGTTTTTTGAGCTCTCCGAAATGGCTCTTTTCTCCCGATGGATGCTTGCTAATGTGAATGTTTTAAACACAATTAAATAAAACAATCAGTAAAACTGTCCAGGGTTGTCCATATTATTCCTGTTTGAGACATGAACACAACTTTTTTGGGGGGGAGGGGGAGGGAGGGTAGAGAATAACTCTTTCTAAAGTTTTGTCTTCATAACAGTCCTCTACCTTACCTGTTATAAGGAACGTATAGTGGTGAAACTGAGTTATTAAATAGATTTACCTACATAGTTTTCACAATCTATCATAGCTCAAGATGGATTTTTTGAGTGACTACAGAAGCCAAACACTGTCCTGCTGCACAGCGCATAGAAGGACAAAGTTGCTTTAATCTTCACCTTAAAAGCAAACTTGTACTGCTGTTGGCCATCACAGACACACATTACTTAGGCCTGACCAAATAGCTTCCTCTATTTAGTCTATACACTAGTAGAGCCAAACATCCTTTCAGCAAGACCGGAAGGAACAGGCTGCCAATAGTGACAGTTTCTTCCTTTCACCAGTTGTTGGGCCTTTTTTTTTTGTTGGGGGGATGGTGGGGGGGGGTAAAAAGGACTGTTGTTCCCCCCCCCCCCCACCAATGACTTCAAAGAGGTAATAGTTAAACTAGAAGCAGCAGCAGAGATTACCACCCAGGTTCTGATCTTACTTGCCTACACAAACAGAATTCCAGCTTTCATTTCCAAGGCTCTGCTCTCCCAGGGTACGGGCGCTCACCTTCATTTTGCTTGCTATCTTCCAGTCCTTTTGGCAACAGTTCTTCTTCATTCAGCTTTAAATAACCACACACTTTGGGGGACTGCAGTCGTGAGAAATCTTTAATATCTTCAGATCTGTAGACAAGCAGTCTTTCGTCTTGCACATTATCTACAAATCTCCAGAGTGGCTGACAGCACAACAAGCAAGGCAGAAATGCAACTGGTTAGAAACACATGAATGCAAACACTAAGTTTATATAAATAAAAGCCATATATATAGTCAAATGTCCACAGTTCTATGTATGCACACACATACATACAAATACACTGGACTGATCATTTTACCCACAAAAATAAATCTAATGACAAAACTACTTCTGTAAAGAAGCTTGTAGAATTCAACCCTTCACGCTACGCAGGCATCAAAAGATCTAAGATTATCTCAACAGAGCAGCAGCAACCATCTGATAAGGCTGTAGAAGAAACAAAATTTTTCCTCCTCTCCAGAAGTGCAAGCTGAGGAGGCATCTCAAGCTCCTCTGTTCCCTCCACAGCAATATCAAGCTAGGGAGTCTTGATTGCCCTTGCAGATATATATTTATCATCATTTTTTACTGACACATCCCTGTTATACTACAGCCATAACAGCTACAGCTTTACACTACCAAATACAACAGGGCCAGGAACTGTCCTCCGGTCAAGGCCAAGCAACACAGATTGTCCATGTCCACACCACAGAGCACGTGGTTCTGTTTCCTCCAGACTTTAGGCAGTGACTTTCTGAACTCAAGATGTGATAGGTGATCAACTCGTGAAGTGATTTTACCATGAAACTAGGCGCTAAGTACGGGCTATCACCACAGTGATTGTACTGAGCCAGCAGAGCGATATTGCATTGTGAAATGTATGCGCGCGACCTGAAGGGCACCACGCACAACGCAGAGGAAGACCCCAGCTTTCATCCCGACCCCCCCCAGCAACAGCCGGCGCAACCACAGAAGTTACAGGCATATAAGGGGACTGTGAGCGGGGGATCGCGCGCGCCGTTGGTGGAGCAGGAGACTCCCCGGCCGCCCAGCGCTGTTTTGCTTACTTGTGACTTGCTCAATTATTCTATTAAATTGGAATTTATGCAACCCGGCCCGAGTGATTGTCAATTTGTCGCGTTTACCTATAACAAAGACACTTATTTTTTTAGTGTGTGGTGGTTTTGGTTCAAAGCCAAATAGTCCAGAAACATGACAGCTGCGCCAGCCTGGCAACTATGTGTCCACGGCATGAAACTGAAGGCACCTGTTGCACGTGCGAGGGCACGGTGAGGGGGTTCACATGGAGGTCCACCACCCTTCTGAATGCTGTAGGAGAACCATGAAAGAAAAGGCAGGCAAGAGCCTTTGGCCATAAAGCCCTCTGGGAACTCTCTCTGGCACATGCACCATCTCAGACAGGGCTGGCTAGGGGCCAAAGCTGGCCCGGGGACGCAAACCGTGAGGCAGCGTAGACAAACCAGAGCCTCAGCTCCATGGCCCAGCTCTACCCAGCTGCACAGACAGAGCCGGGGGGCGGTGCTGGGGGAGGGAACAAAGATGTGCTTAAATTACTCTTGGACCACAAATGTTCTTAGTCATAATCAAGCAGCTACTATACGCTCTCAATGCAAGACAAGTACAGTGGTTTGGGTATGCTAATCACATATTTTCCTACTTTAACGTGTTTGGATTTCTCAAGTTTACCCATAATTCTGAATTTCCTTGGGTTCGATACAATTACAATATCCATATAACACTCACCCATAGTTACTATTATTCACCCATTCCAACACAGTTTGCGTCTGGGAATAACTGCACTGAACAACTCATTTAGGGTAGTGTTTAACTATATATTTGTGGAATATTCTTTTTTAACCAATAGTTCAAAATAGCACAAGCAATGAAAATAGTGAAAAACAGAAACAAGACAGCAGAGAAAGAAGATCTCCAAACAAAGTTCTACAAATGGAAAAAAATTCCAAGATATAACAAAGCTAAAAATCTTTAAAAGCTCAACAAACCTCCCCCCTGCTCAGAAGACTGCACAGTTTGTTGTTCTAGAGGACACGATTGCCACTAATTACGAATGTTACTCATTTCAGTTTCTAAAATCTTTTCCTGTCTGAGATGTATTTTATCCCAGTTGTATGCAAAACATGCAAAAATCACAGAATGAAACTCACTAATAAAATTTAATACTTGCAAAAGTCAATCAGTTTCATATTTCCCTCCTTCCTCCAAAACAAACACCACCACCAAGTCTATTTTAAACTACAGAGGTGTCAATTTGACTAGCTAGAAGGAAAAACACCCACGGAGAAAAGAGAACATTGCTTTCAACAGAAAAGCATACCTCTATATTGTATTCTTCTCCATCAGTATTGATTCTTACAGTAAAGTCTTCATCCCCAATATGTGCCACGACCTTGGAGTTATGCTCTCCTTTAACATAAGTGAGAAAAAATTAAATTATTTAATTCATATCTATTTGCACACATTCCTACAGAAACATTGCTTGTGTAAAGAACAAAAACACCCCTCCCAACAATTTAAACTTCAAGCCAAAAACCTTTCCTCTCTAAAGAACGCTATACCGACAACTTAAAAAAAAAAAAAAAAAAAAGCAGCCAACAACAACCATCCCCTCTGCCTTAAACTCCCAACTGTCATAGGAATCAAGATTTTGATTTATTTAACTGATACTTTTGCAGAAGGTGTTGTGATGCCTCTGGGGATTAGTAACAGGACACAGAACTTTTTGCCAACAAAAGCACTTTGGACCTTACCACTATCAGACAGCAATTTCATGGCGTCAGCCTGCATTCCAGTGGAACAGACTTTTACCGCATCACATGGGCAACATAAAAATCAAAACAACTTAGCGGAAGCATTCATGCTTGACTAGAAATGGAGCAAGATACCCTTTTTTCCAGCAAAGTACTCTACAAAGACTCGCGTTGAAGCATTTTAATAAAACCATCTGGGCAACACAGCATGACCACTACCTGGGCTTTGCATCCTGTGACAAGAAACATTGGTAAATCTCACATTCTAGTTGGAATTAAAGCCACCATCATCAGTTTCAAAAGATCACAAACTGTTGCTTGAGTAAATTATACCTTGATGTTCAGCCAAACTAAATGGAAGAGTCCTATTTTTGAACCTTGGTGCAATAGCTCAAAAATCAAAACACAACGCAAAATCAGAGGGGCAAAAGAATTAAGTTTACTTATTCATCCTAACTGTATTTGATGAAAATATCTGCAATATACCATTTTGGTATACCATTGGCCAAGAGACATGGGCAAAGCTGTGCTTTCTCAGCACTGACACACACACGGTAGAGTCCATACTAACCAACAACATGTCCAGTAAAAAAGTCTTGCCATTGAACACGATACTCCTTCTCCTTGCCTTCGCCATCCACAATTAATGCTTGAAATTTTTCTGAAAAGTGTTCAGCAGTTGCAGTTAAGTATAATTTAAAGTGCCTGTAAAAGAATTTATTGCCATTTATTTTTAAGCAAACTATACACACAAGAGAATCAGACACATCCAGGCTCCATTTTACTGAAGATCCCAGAAAAGGTAGAAAGCATTAGGTCTGATAAGCAGGCTACAAGAATATATGCTATATAATTCATAACTGTAAACTGTTAGTTCTCCACAAAACATTTGTAAAGTGCCAACGAGGTTTAATAAAAAACAAACAAACAAACAAAGAAAAAACCCCACACCAAAATTCACAACAGTCAACATTTGCTCATGGCGCACCTTTTCCACATGCATTCAAGCAAAAACAATTACTGCTAATGATGCACTGATTTAAAACAAAAAAAAAAAAAAATCAAACCAAGGAATTTGTTAATCTATTTTGTTAAGTTATCTTAAAGTTCTTATTTTCTGAAGTAAAATAACCAGAAGACCCCAAACAGAAATCTGAACTCTGTAGAATTTGATGAAAGAGAAAAATCCACAGCACATGGAGTGTCGCAAAAACTAAAGGCTATCACAAGAAGCAAGCATAGAATCTTCTCTGGAGGGAGCCATGTGCACTCTTGGTCTGGGTGGGTTTCATGTCAGATTTTGGTGTGCCCTCCAGCAACTACTCTGTAGTTATCGCTGGCAGTATTGCAAACTATTTGTTGCAGCACAAGTTCACTGTGAAGCTAGCGTAGACAAAGCAGTGTAAGACAGGGACAGCCAACATTTGATCCTATTAACTTTTTATATTTGCTACTTAAAAACGAAACAAAAAAAACTCCAAACATAGACATAAAAAATAAGCACAGCAACTTGCATGACAGTTGTAGATTTCCAGAGGGGGCAGATGAGGGAAGGCACATGAGAACACAGTAGACCGAGATGTCTGATGAACAAAAATCAGCCTACGCTTCTTAAGACAAATGTTATTTTCACACACCCTCTCCATTTCAGGTTCACAATTTCAGCACTACAATAGCTGTAAGGGACTTTTCTGACACTCAGAGTAGCATCCCTGGCACATTTGTGCCTGCTTTCTTCTACCTCTCCTTCTCCTTCCACCAGTGTTTATAATTCCCTTCTTGTTAAAAAAGTTTTGTCAAATAGGAAGTTTATACTCAGTGGGAACAGGATTAAACCTCCATGAAAACAACTCCCAGGCAACACAATACAACACACATTCCTCAAACTGAAGGTACAGATTTGCAAGAACCAGAGGGCAGTCAAGAAGTAAGATGATGTAGCCAAGATGAAGTAAAAGTGAAATCCAACCCAATTAGTGGAAGTACTCTACATGAAAACAAAGGAAAGAACAAAGCAAAAGAAATCTTAAATCACTGCCTTTTCAACAAAAAGAAATGTGGCTCAACATACTGCTCTGTCTCCCCCCAGCCTCTCTGAAGTTATATAGACATGCAAATCACTAACTTGTAAGAACTGGCCAGTCATGGCAGAGGCATAACTATTTCTGTTTTTTGAAACTGTGTATTATTCATCACACAACAGGAAAGAAAACATTAAGTTATTTTTTTTGCTGATGATTTAATTACCTTTTCAGGGCTGAAAAACTTAAGAGTCTCTCTACATGTGTCTCAGGCTGGAGGTCCCTCTTCTTCAGTGAGTGCTGCTGGATACTAGACTGAGAAAGGATGTCATAGTCTGAAAGCATGGATTCAACTGTATCTGAAAGAACAGCAAGGAGAGTTGTATAGTTTCAAAAGCCTCTCACAAATGTACACACAAAACAGCAAAAGTAATAGAGCATGCCATTTCAATAGCAAGGAGATCACAATTTGCTCTAATTTTAGAATAACTATTGTACATTTCTGTAAAGGTGCATTTTATGTAGTCAAGTAAAAAAAAAAAAAAAATCACAGCATGAGACAACATACGATCCGAGAGAGAAAAACAAACAATTTAGTTCACTCCCTGTATCAATTTTA
This sequence comes from Apteryx mantelli, assembly GCF_036417845.1. Taxonomy (NCBI): domain Eukaryota; kingdom Metazoa; phylum Chordata; class Aves; order Apterygiformes; family Apterygidae; genus Apteryx; species Apteryx mantelli. The sequence goes on from NC_089980.1 coordinate 122,445,381, forward strand.
GAGCAACCAAGTCATCATTTCCATTGCTATAGCTGTGCAGAGCATATACCCTCCCTGGGTACCTCTTGGAAACTAAACAGGGGAGAACATTTCCCATTTCTCCAGAACAAATCACTCTCCCTATTCACCTGTTTCTCATTCGAGTCTGAGGGTGAAAAAAACTCTGGAAACTTCTACCAAATTCAGTGCAGATCAAGACTGAATTTATTACCTTTCCATCCCACAGTAGCCAGAAAATAGATGGCTGCATGGCTCAATCAGAAATAACTGGCCTGGCACTTCATATGAGACATGTCCTAGTGCCCCCATCTCCTGGGACAGTACCTCCCTTCATACAAAACTCCCTTGATTTCCCTACTCAGAACATGAAAACTTGTTCAGAGGAGGGAGATCAGGAGCATGAAAACCCTAGGGGGAGTTGCACACAAATTACAAACTCGGGTCAATATTTTGAAGATGCTGCCACAGTTAGCAACTGCACGAACACCTCTGCCAACCTGCCTTCACTCTCACTGATAAAGCCTCCAATGCATCTCTTAAGCAAGGGACAACAGAAAGGATTTAGCTTTAATGACTGTCTTAATCAGCCATGAACCTGTCAACAAGACAGCTGCAACTGCAAGTGCCAATTTCCAGCTCTCCGCCAAGGAGAGATGCAAGGAATTAAAAGTTGTCCAACAAAACACACCAAGTACTAACAGGGGGAGGGAGAGCTATATAAACAGACAGGAACAGACCTACCAGCCATATACAAGCAACCTGGCGTAAGGCATAGGCGGTCTTCTTTCCTTTATATTGTTAAGCCAGCCAAGAAGTATGATAAGGCAAGGGGAAACCACGGCCTCCGGTACAGACGAGTCCTCTACAAGCAGCGAGTGGCAACAAGGAGCGCTGGCTATTTAGGAAGAGAGATTTTTTCCCCTCCCTTTCAGAGGGTTAATCACAGGGACAGCTTTAAGCAGAAGCTGTCGGCAACCAGAGCTCGAGCAAGCTCGCACACGTCATGCCACGCGGCCGGGGACATGCGTGCCGGGGTGGCCAGTCCCCGCCGCGCAGCTCAGCGCCTTCGTGGGATGCCTGCTCCCTCCTCTCCTCGCTGTGCTTTGAGGGCACAAGCAACCTAAAGTACACGTGACCATGCTACAGAAAGGGGCTTTTATTAATAAAGATGGCCTTCTGCAGCTCTTCAGGGCCCCAAACCACTAGCTAGCACCACCTCCCATCCACCTAACCCCCGCGTTTTTCTGGGCTTCAGGATGAACACCACCATGAGTAAGCCGAGTTTTACTGGCTCTTGTGCAACAAGCCAGGATTGCTGACCTGAAATCTAGATTGGTAGCTCCCAAAATAACTTTAAATATATATTTTGAAACCTGACACTCAGTACCATTGCTTATCCCCAAATAGGTGTCTCTAGGCCCCCAAAAGTCTTTAAGAAGTGTATCACTATAATTCTGAGCAGGGCAAGCATCTGACTTTTTTTTTTTTTTTTTTTGCATGGGGGCAGGTGGGGAGAATTATCTCTGTGCACATGTGCATGCACACACGTGTTTGTGCACACGGAAAGCGGGCAAGCCAAAGAAACAAAGCAGCAAGCGCCTCGCACGCCTCGGCGCTGCAGCTGGCACACTGGCAACGCCGCATCCTCCCCAGCCGACGGCTTCCTGATCAATGCACCAACCGTGTGCAAAAGCCAATGTGCCAAACCTGTGCGCTTTCTTGCACCAGAAGCCACAAAGCAGCCGTTCCCAGGCTGCTCCCTCGCAAGCTGCCCCTCCCCGGCCATTTAGCAACACAGGAAGGGCAGTGCAGTTGCAATTTCCTGATCTCTGTTTACAACCCACAGGTTGAGAGCACCTGCGATTGATCACTGCGCATTTCAGGGTAGATGAGAAAGCAAGCCTCCTCCACCTTCCTCGCACTGTTTTCCCCCTGATGTGGCAAATTGCTGCATTCCAGGCAGTGCCTTGAGCATCAGCTTGCTGCACACTGCAGAGCTGGTTCACAGGAGTCACATGGTGCAAAAACACCTTAAAAGAATAACTACCCCCCCTCAAAAAAAAAAAAAAAAAAGCCCATTATAACTCACTGCTTATGGTATGGCATCTTCTCTTATCCAGACCCACTTGGGGGAAGGAAGGGACAGGCAGGGAGAATGAGTTATGCAAAAGCTCATTAAGCTGTGTAGTCCTACATTTTTTTAATTAAATCAAGATTCTTTCAACACAGTCAGCTAAAGCAGACCCTCAATTAGTGTGAATGCTGATATACAGGATACCAAGTGTTGGCTCACGATAGGGCGCGGGTGTGTGGTATGTGGGCCATGAAGCAAGAGAGGTGCGGTCCCACGGCCATGCTGCCGGGGGACTTGCTGAGCACCAGGTCTGCCCGAGGGGCACAACCCCAGCTGCAAAAATACTACTTCTGCCGCTCACCAGCCCCATATGCAAAGTGCAGCTCCGCACCAGGGGGAAGCCACGCTAAAAAAGCGTGGTGCAGCTGCCGCTATGGCAGGACAAAATGACTTGTGTCTCAGTTTCATGGCAAGAGACACGAGAAGTCTGCTAACAAAATTAGTTTGCTATTTGGTAGGCAAAGAGAACTTCAGAGGTCCTACCCCACCTCAACACGCACAAATACCATTCTGGAACTGCCTTATAGAGACACAGGAAATAATAACAAGACCTACAGAGTTGATGAAGATGAGTAAGAGGACTTTGCTAAAGTAACAAATGAAACACAGGACACTCCTAGTTCCTGTAACACTGAAACAAGAATGCACTTGCTAATATTTCCTCTTACCCTTCCTAAATTTGTTTGTTTTTAATTTTACTTGCGACATATAATTAGCTTTTAAGACTTGCTGCTACTAGACACAAATCTGTAAACTAATCCAGGTATCAGACAGATGTAGAAAAAAACCACACTGGTAACACACTAAAGCCAAATTTTTTCCCGTAAAAAATTCATACTGTGAAAATGAACCCATGCTCATAGTTTCTTCAAAACAAAAGGTGAAGAGTCATTATTTTAAAACAAAATACAGAATTGTACAGAGCCCAACAGTACAGCACTGCATGGATGGAAGCCATAGGAATCAAATACTACTTTTTGTTCAAATTTAATAACCTTCTTCATTATCTTCACTGTGGTCCAAGAGTCATTTCCCCTGGGCTTCTACAACACAGAGCTGATTCAGGTCTTCCCAAACCACTTCCCTGTGGCTCCTCCCCTTCCATCTCCTCCTAGATTTTTGCATTCTTCTCTTTTTGGAGAAGGAGAGCTTCGTTTCATCCTACTATCCTCATTATATGTTCCTGTTTCTATGATAGCCAGTCTTTGCCTCATTTTATCTTTTTTCCGGGGGGGAGGGGGACCCAAAACTTCAAGATATTCACCAAGACACTCAAGTTTGTAAGAGAAGCAGAGAACGGAGATGGGTGACAAAGGCAACACTCCAAAGTCCTCAAGAACAGACCCACAGCAGTGACTTCTCATCTGTTCACAACTCTGAGATCATCAACTGCTTCCTCATTTTCTTTCACCTCCTATCAAGGCTGAAAGTGAAACCAGACTTTTAGTGTCAGTAGACTTCACAATTTGACTTTAGCACAGGAAAGTATCTTTTAAGTAAGCTACACACCAACATGCTTTGTGTCAGACTGCTCCATCAGCAAAGAACTCAAGAACGTGCTGAGCAACAGATCTGTTCACTAGAGTTGGGGGCCACTGCATATTTTTAATAGAGGAGGTTCTTTTCCAAGTATTCAGCTACCAATTCAAATACCAACGGCATCTTTTTCCAACCACCTCAGCTTTCATAAGCAGAACAATAAATTCCCATGGTCTCACACCCTATCTATTGTCCTGAAAGCAACAAGTAAGATGTGGCAAGTGAGCCATTTCATAAACAACATTCTTTTGAATTACATTACTTATATAAAGGTTCAGCTTGTCTAGAAGCATGAAATTTTAACCCAGAAGATGTAACTAACATTTTTTAAACTCTCTTCAGGATTATCAGATGATAGAAAACATCTCTACTTAAAACCAGAAAAATCTAATAATATTTAAAAATATTACTTTCAGGAATTAAAAATGACCAAAAGCGTATCAGAGGAGTTTGCAGGAATGACTGTGGTTATTTCTCCCACCATCCCGAAAAGAATAAAAATGGAAATAAGTCTTGTGTGGAAAGGCCCTGGGATGACAAGCCTGGAGAGAGTAGTCCAAGAAGAAGCACAGCAAACACTACTGGTGTTCCAAGTCTGAAAAAGGGGTTCTAGTCCCCATTTTGTGCAGCACTCATCAAGTACAACCTGGGTACTGATCTCCAGCTGATCTCCAATGGATAGTAAACACACATCAAAAACTTGTGAGCTGCTAATTAATAACAACTTATTCTAATTTAGTTGGGGAGTGACTGAATGGTTGAAGGGCTCCATATTCTTCACTAAGGTTTCAAAAGATAGTCTTCTTCATACATAAAAATGTTTGAATTAAAAAAAGTCCAAATACAGTCACTTCAAATACAACTCACAATTTAAGTCAGAATTGAGACCAGGAAACAAACTGGAATCTAACCTTAATCATAAGAGTTAAGGCAAGCCACCATCATTCTACATGAAACAGCTGCACTTGTTTGTGATACCAGCAAGTTACTATTTGCAATATAGCAGTATCATTTGACTGAGATCTCCTCCATTAACACTCGCGGGAACGGTGAAGGCCAATCAATTCACACCTGAGTCAGATATACAAAAGGACTTTGCAAGTCAGGAGGTGATGCAGTCAGGCCCAAATGTTTATGGATACCTCTGTTCAACAGTTTACACTGGTTTTAGGAAACTGTTACTGAAGAGGACATGATGAGAAGCTCCATCTGGGGGAAAGCTGTTTGTTACATGCGCTGCCACATCTTCCTCCAGTGCATCTGGTACTGAACCATTGCCAAAGACAGAAAACAAAGCAAACTGGAGCTCTCCTATCCCACGCGCAAGAGCCCGTGCTTCCAGCAGCCTGGATACATTGTGGGTATGTGTTTCCACCAAGGAGTCTAATGCTGTTTTGCTCAGCGAGCATATGTGAACAGAAGAACTGGTGTGAGAAACCGGTTCAAAGCGAGGACTCAATACGTCAGATGCTTATAAAACATAACAGAGTAAGTTTTACACTCTGTTTAAACACATTTCTAGACAAACTTGTTAGTAACATCGGCCAGCCACATTGGCGTTACTGAATGTTTAAAGTATGTTTCCGAATTGATCCCAACAGCAGCAAACTTGCTAAACCCCATCAGAAAACAAAGTGTCTGGATGCAGTTAGTCACCAGCACAGCGCAGACGAAGCCTCAGGGTACAGGCACACAGCCATCTCCCTGGGAGGTAAGGTAAGCTGCCGATTTACCACATATCGGCTGCTCTACCACGCACGCTTTCTGCACGGTGACACAAGAAAAGCTACTTCAGACTTACCACAGGTTCAGAAGGGCCCAGTGATGCATATCGTGAAAAAGCTAATAACCTACAAAATGCCCTTTAACTCAACTCAGAAAAACTTGTTTGCCTAGCTATACCCTTACACTACTCCAAAGTTATCCCACATAGCAAAACACTCACCTGTTTAAGGAAATATTCATACTGTCCATAAGTGTGCAAAGTCTATGTAGCAGAGACTGTACAGATCATTAAACTGCTATTTTTGATTATTTTGAATTAGGTTGAGTATTCCCAATAGCTTCTCTTCCTTATTTATACGTTACTTCACACACTTACAACTTTGCAAATTTTCTCCTTCACTAAATACAGCCTTAAACAGATATTAGAGAAACAACATTCATTCAGTTTGATCTACTTGGCTTAATAACTCAGTCTCGGCCTTATCAGTGAAAGTAGACAGTACTTTTCAAAAAGAGAATGCAATACGTTGCTCAAACATTGAAATTAAAAAAAAAAAAAAAAAGGGAAGCCACATGAATTATCAACCTCATATGCAAAGTGAAACCAGAGCAATACAGCTGTCTCATCAAAACCTAGAATGGCATCATATGACTTGATGATCAACCAAAAAAAGAAATAATTAAACAAACAAACAAATCACATGCTTTCACATATCCTGCAGAAAAGAACAGCCAAGTCACAGGATGCAGTCTTCTCTGGAAGAGGTCATTTGTCCGGCTTTCCAAAAAACTGACAGCCTGACTACTATGCTTACATACCACAGCACAAAATTGTGCTGTTTCACAAAAAAGTCTAAGTGGAGTAGATTGTAGGTAGAGACTAATTACTAACTGGGCCACACTTGTGAGACAACTCCCTCCCCCCCCCCCCCCCCCCAAATCTGACTGCATTTCTTCCCCTTTTGGATATGATTTTGGACTTGTTCAGATGCGGCCTTCCAAAATTCAAGGAACGTTGTAGGTACTGAGGGACAGAACTTTACAATTTCAGTAACAACCTGAGAAAGGAAACTCGGCAATGTCCCAGATACCAAGCACTTGTTCAGCACATCAGCTGATGGGTGGGTGGCAGCTATAGGTGCCTCCCTGCATAATAATACATCTTCCCCTCCCCACTAATGCACAGTAAGAGCAGCACAGGACAAGAATGGATACTGCAAACAGAGATGTAGGGCATGAGTGACAGAGTTAAATATGGGCTAAAAACTGTACAAGCTGTGGGCTGACAAGCAGTATTGTCACATACATCTGGGATGATGAAAGACATGAGAAAGACCAGACCTTTGTATTGAGAAGGCCGCAAGAAATGCCCCAAACATGCATACTGCAAAGCGGCGTATGAGATTTGTAGGACAGAACGGCAGGATACACTACATTCAAGCAAAAGGTTAACCAAGCGCCATGCTCCTTTTAACAAAGGACTTTTGATCAATCTGGGAAATAGGCAGACTCAAGACTCCTGCAGTTTATAAAAAAGCTGAAAAAAAAATCCACCAATTTATAACAGATCTTAAGTATAAACTTCTATCTCAAATATAAATCTCTACTGACTAATAAATGCCTAATTAAATCCTGGCGTAACTTTAGCATTCAGTCAGGAGAACTCTAGGCTAAAGAGTTTGCTCTCTGCGCTTCCTTGCTCGGCCCTTCTAACCACAGAACAGAAAGGCACTGCTGGCGTTTTTGCACACAGAGGAAATTTCACAGTATTAGAACAGTGAAAATGAGTTGAATCACTGTTGCTATCAGTGATGAACAGCAGCAATGAAGCTGTCAGTTTTTACCGTGGGAGAGGGAAGGAGAGGAGAAAAAAAACCAAAAAAACTCCCAAACTCACACCACCTCCACAACCAAATCTCAAATGCAAACAAGAATTTTACTTTTCGGCTACTTATAGGTCAGACCAGAGTGGTAGCGCCAACACACAAACTCACATCAAGCACATGATTATGTTCTCATTTAAAACAAATCTTGCAATAGCTAAAGGTAATTCTTAATAATTGGAATTGAGTGTAGCGGCAGGTGACACTCTGCATTTTGCTGACTTTGAGTACTTCTATCAGGAAATTCAGTTTTATCATATTTTCTTATTTTTTCAGTTGGACCCATTATTGACAGATTCACATGAATAAGAAAGAAAAAACAGAGAAAGGTACTTTAATACCTCTGTAGAAAGTACCTTTATTAAAGTACCTCTGTAGAAAAGATTGGTCATGCACAATACAAAATACACATTGATAATTTATTTACATTCAATAAGGCCTTGTCTACATGAAGCATTTGCTACACTGGAGACAACTAGTACAGAAGAGTGTGTCTTTATCACTTCGCTTGTAAGACTCTCTATGGAAATTACTGCATCCGCAAACCCTTGCAACAATTCTGCGCCCCCCCCCCCCAGCCCAGCATCCTGGGCAGGCAGCACATGGTGCAACTTTCTGCTATCAGACTGTTGGATTTGGATTTTCCCCATGTGATGCACTGTGAGATACACGACCAAACTTTGGCACTTGGAGTCAAACTGAAGAATTAGCACAATCTGAAACAGCCACGGTGCTTCACAGGATATTAAAAAGTGACAAGAAACAGTAACAAAAAAAGGCAGACTATGCTAGGAAAACTGGTTACACTAAATCTTCCCTGTGAAGATAAGGCCTAAATTGGCTATCAAAGATGCAGTCTGTAATGTCATTAGGTACAAAAAAGATCCAGATAAAACTACATCCAGGAAGAAATACTATTTGCATTATTTGCCTCTTAACTAGGTACTGCCTTGGTCTCAGACAGATCCTTCAGTCCAGAAGGATGAAGTTTAATCTCCCATAAGGATTTTGTTACTAATTACCTCACTGCACACTCTTGACACTGAAATAAACTTCCAACCCCGTAACCCTTTTACAGCTGGCTAAGTTCTTGGCCTTAAAGACTTCCTGTGTTTTGTCACATTAAGTGTGAAGCATAATTCAAAACTGACTGTGAATTGTTTCATGCTACCTTCTGTTTCACTCAGCTCCCCCAGCTTCTTCATCAACACCACTTCCATTTTTTTCACCCAACAACTTGTGAATTCTAGTCTATTGATGTGCATTATAGGTTTGTACTGAACCATTTATAGTGGGTCCTTTCTTTAGCCAATGTAGTTCATGCAGGGTTGTGCATGGTAAATGAGCAGTTTGGAGAAAAAACAATTCAAGCCCAGGTTGTCTACTTCAGATTTTATTGGTGCAACACAGCAGGTTGAGAATGACTACCAGTAAGTGATTCAAAGAATGTCAGCTACCCAAGGAACAGGAAAAGCTGTCATTTATTTCCTTCAGTTCCCTACCTGGTTTGTGATAAAGAGATCTCTTCCAAAGCAAGTGGTATTAGAATAAGACACATTTTACATATAGCTAGACTATATGCTGGGCAATACAATTCTGGATACACGCTGCTTAGTGGCAGCACGCTAGTAATATCACTGTGCTGTAAAACAGATTCAAGTATAGTAAGCAAGTATCTTTAGATATAGTGTCATATTCAACAACAGTGAAGCTCGGTATTTGCACTGCTATTCATTACAAGTACATTAAGTCCTGTTTTCATTCAGGCATGTCTAAGCTCCAAGACAAACAGCATTAATATTTAATAATTATAAAAGGTTATCTTCAGAGGAAAAGGATAACTGAGAGAAAAATTTTAAGAGTGAAAGTTGACATTAATTTTTCAAAGGTGAAACTATAATAACAATCATTATGATGACTAGTACAGTCACATTTCTTCCAGAAGTGAATTCTTGCTGTTAATCTTATAAAAGAGACCTTGCTTTCAGATCAGCTAAAGGCAAATCAAACTGAGGTTGCTACTGTCTTACCTTCATCTCCCACCTTGAGCACCTTCCCTACCTCCTCCCTTGTGAAGGGCCGGTACTTGGACAGTCACACTGTGCTAACTGAAGAAGCTGACACAAAGAAAGAAAACAAAACACAGAAACAGACACCCTACACCCTACCAAAAAAAAAAAAAAAAAAAAAGGGTAATAACTTTCAGGTGATTTAGCTCCATGAACGTGCTCACAAGAACGGGGATGGGATTCACAAAGCTGAAGAGAGGTGTATGGCAGTCTCAATTTAGATCAGTTTAAACTCCTAAAGCACCACACCCTAAGATTACTCTAACTGAAAAATCCTAGGAAGTGATCCATGTTTTTCCATTTACTTATTCTATGTTTTGTCAAATCGTATTTTTCACTGTATAATCTTTTTTTTTTTTCCCTTGCTGAAAATGCACTTTAAAAGAGATGAGCAAGAAAGTCTTTAACAGAAATCACTAAGGAAGATTCAAGGATTACTGTTTCAAGATACTGCTTGTCAGAAGTCTGAACTATTTGGGTTTGCAGAACTCAAGCTCCAGACTTAAACAGGACTCTCCAAACAACAAAGTAAAAGAAGCTTTTGGAAAAAAAGATATTTCAGAAAACAAAGCTGCATGCAAAATGAGGGGGGAAAAAACAAAACAAAAACCACAGAACTCCAGCAAGATCAACATAAAACCACAGTAAAGTAGGCAAAATAATTTTGAAGGATAGCTTGTGAAAGGCATAAAACTAATGGTTGAAATAGTTTTTATCATATCAAAATACCCCAGCTAAATAATCAAGGGGTCTTGTCAAACAACTAAGGTGCAGAGAAGAATCCAAGGATGTCAAAGGCCAAAACCAAAAAGCAAAAGAATAACTGACATTACCATTCACTACAGATGAGGTTAAGGTTCCCTCAGCAAAGCTTATCTTGATGGGATGAATCTCAAAAATTGTCTCCAGTTAAAGACTCAAGAAAAGAGGCTTTAGAAGAAACCAATAAAATGAGCAGTAAGTCACCAGTCTTGTCTGAACGTACCCACCCAAGAGTTATAAAGCACTGGAAGATGAAACTGGTGAACTACTAGTTCTGGTACGCAAATACGTGAAATTGGTGTCGTTGCAAGTGGAGTAAAAGGCGGCAAGTGCAGCACCAATCTCCAGAAGCGCTCCAGGTATGACCTAGGGAACCAGTCAACAAATATGCTCGACTTTCCTACCTAACAAATTGGTAAAATAAATAGCAATAATAATCAAGTATTAATTATTAGACCTCTGACTAAATAAGATACTAGGGAACAATCTACATTACTTCCACAAGGAAGTAGTGCCTCAAATATTTATCAGCTTTCTGAAAGGATCAAATGCATGAATAAATGTAACACAGCTAATGGAGCATACCTGGGTTTTCAAAAATTTAGACAAGCTCCCGCAGAAAATGCTTTTATAGATTTAGTTTACTGAATGCCACACCAACAAAATGTTTGAAGAAATTCTGTGCTAAGTGTGAAATAACAAGAAAAAAAGCCTCACTATATATGTGCAAAGGTTTTCATCACAGTTATTACCACTAGAAAAAAAAATTGGACTATTAAACAACACAAAATACCAAAAAAATTATTCAAGAAGAACAGAAAACAAAACCAAAAGCATTCATCACTATGCTCCTATACAAATCCATGGTACCTTCATATCACAAATATTGCCTGCAGTCTTGGTCATACATCTCAAAAAAATGTCCAGTACAAATAGAAAGTGTATAGACAAAGGTAACAAAGATAATTACAGTCATGAAATTGTTTCCATACTAAGAACTATTATACAGACTAATATTTTTAATTCAAACCAGAGATGACAGAAGAGACAAATAGAGGTCTGTAAGTCACTGATGGTGTGATAAAAATGAATAATTGTTCCATCATTTTTGATTAAAAAAAGGATAGAACATCCACAGAAATAATCCAATTTTAAAAACAAACAGAAGAAAGGAGTTTTTCCTCCCCTCAGTACTTAATTTACTTGAAAAACCTCACAGTCCAGACATGGTGTTATAAAGGCAAAGAGTATAAAAGGCATTAGACAAAGATCACACAAATTCATAGCAGGTAGGTCCTTCCAAAGGTATAAAATATGACAGACCAAGATGCAACCTCCGTTTTAAGAAATCCCTAACCCGGCTGAAGCAGAAAGAATGTGTCAGGAAAGAGATTGTTCCTTATTTGTTCTGTTTCTGTTATGCTTCCCAAAGGATCCACTACCGAACCCTATCCTCACTGGCTTCCCGCAGGCACCAGTTGCTGAGGCCTGCACAGAACAAAGTTAACCGGACACGCGGCAGAGGCAGACAGAGGCGCAGACTGGATTATCTGCTGGGAAAACTCTCCGAGACCTACACAAAGGCAGGGGACTCGAAATAGCCTCCACTGGCAGCACCAACTGGAGACAAGACGTCGCACTGGGTAATAAATGGCCGTTGCTTCTCACAACTCATCTGCCAGATCAGTGATAACCTTTAAAAGCCCACACTAATGTTTGCGCTTTGTACATTTAATACAGTGCATTTCATTCAGTTTACAGTGAGACTAGTTCAGCCCATCACTTTTCAGTTCTTTCACACTAACACAATGTAGTTTTGTTTGCAACTTCACCACTCCAAAGCAAATGTTTAGATGTAAAATTAAGTTTACGGAAGTCAAGCAAAACAACAGCCTTCCTCCAGGTTAAGCTTTCTAGAAGTCATATTCAGACCAAATAGCTTCAGGCTTTCTCTGTAACGGTGACTCTTCAACCAGAGCTATGAAGGGAAGTCATTTATATGATTATCCAGCCTTAACATAATGCAAACTGCCACAAGGAAAATTCCTTAGTAGATCTCGAGCGCGAAGATAAAGCCGCCTACCTTGCCCTCCTTGCGGAGGGCAATGTCCCCCCAGCACTAGGCATCAGCAATGCCTTCAAGCCCAGCAGGACCGTTGCCACAAGGGAATAGGATGGGGCCTACGTGGTCTCCAGCGCCAGTATCCCGCCGGTCAGGCGTTCCCAAGCCCGTACCCGCTGGCCAGGGGCAGAAACCCAGCTCGAAGGCAGGCTGACGCCATGCCATGGTCTCACACGGACCTCGTGGGGGCCTCGAGCGGACCCCGGCCCAGCGTCCCCGAGCCGGGGCAGCTCTCCCCGCACGCTGGGGCTGCGGCCCTCCTGCCCCCCGGTATCCCCAGCCCTTCCCCTGCCCCAGCACACCCGTCCTCCTCCTGCCCCAGCAGCCCTCCCCTCACAGCCCCAGCCCCCCACAGCAGTGGTCTCTCCCCATCCCCTCCCCCCGCCCCTCAGCAGTGGCCTCTCCCGCCCCACACACCAGCCGCTGCTACCCCCGCCATGGCAGAGGCGGGGACGCCCCCTCCCCCGCAGTGGTCTCGCCCCCATCAGCCGTTGCTGCCCCCGCGCAGAGGCGAGCGCGCCCCCCTCCCACCCCCGCCCCGCTACAGTGGTCCCTCCCTCGCTCCCCTCCCCCCGCGGCTGGCATGGTCTCGCCCTAGCCCTTACCATAGCGCTGATGGAGCGGCGGGCGCCCGAGCGCCTCCAGCCCGCCCGGCCCCCACAGCAACACCAGCGCAGAGACCAGCCACAGTCGGAGCCTCATGGTCCGAGCGCGGCTCCCTCCTGCTCGCCCGCCGCTCACATCCGGTCCGAGAGACGCCGCGCCGCGCCGCTCCCCTCCCGCCTGCGCCGCGGCCCCCTCGCGCCGCGCCGGGCCCGCCGCCCTCCAGGGCCCGCACCCGGAAGCGCGGCTGCCCGCGGAGCATTGTGGGCGCGGGCGGGGCCGCCATCTTAGCCGGCGGGGCCGGGGGCGGGGAGAGGACGCTGAGAGAAGGCGAAGCGCGGCCGGGCGGCGGGGGCGGCTGTGTTAGCCTCGGCTACTCGGGAGCGTCAGCTCCGGCTGTGCGAGGCAGCCCCCGCGGCCCGGTTGCCGTGCCCGCCGCGCTAGGGCAGGTGGGGCCGTGGTGGGAGGGCGCGGGGCGCGGCAGTCCCCTTCCCCCGCCGAGGGCCCTCGCTTTGCTGGGGAGTCCTTGCCACGGGGCCGCTGACGGTGACCTGAGGCGGCCTCAGGCCTCCTGCCTGCCCCGAGAAGGGAGCGGGCTCGGCATTTCGGCAGTGCGTCCCTAGGGCGCGAGTTCAGGCTCTGGGCTTGCCGTGTGGGGACCCTCACAGGTGCAGGGGGGGTCTCCGTATGCAGTTGTGTTCGCAGCGTGCAGAAGATGCTGTTCCTCTGGGGTGCATGCAGGGGAGTGACTTCACTAGGTTTTGTGGAGTTTTTCTAGCGCAATTGATTGTTTGTGGCACAGAATAATTAATGGTGGGTCTGCCAATCAGCTCTGTACCCAAATGGCACACATTATTACAATTAAAAACACATGTAGGTGTTACTTGGGTTATGAATGTGTTCTGGTGAGCCAGTTAATGTTTTCTGAAGTCAGCTTGAGCTTGTATCTGCTTTGAGATGTTATGACATCTCAGTAATGACTACAAGTGATGTGCTAGGCAAAAATAAAGAAAACCTCTCACCACCACCCATCTTGCTTTTTGCCACAGTGTTCATTGGTTAACCTGAAACACTTAAATAGCTCAAATAATTATTCCCTATTCACTTTTTTTGTAAAAAATATAAGGACAGACATACTTTTTAAACCAAGAATGTGTCTCTCCTAGTGTCTTGCCTCTAACAATGGGGAGATCACAAGAGGCCAAACAGTTGGTGAAACTTCCCCTGAATACTCTCTTGGGTTTCCAACAATTTGCATCTAGTGAAGCTAAATTAGAGGTAGTGCCTTCATGCTTAGCAGCCCTCAATGTTTCTCTTCCATAAGTTTGTCCAGTTGTCCCTTAGTCCATGTAAACTTGTAGCATCCACAACATCCTGTGCAAGGAGTTCCACATGTATGAAGAATCACTTTCTTTGCTTTGAACCTGCCATTTCTCAACACTGTTTGATGACCCCTGCTTCTTGTTTTGGAAGAACAATTTCATTTCCTCTGTGCCAGTCATGATTTTATAGACCACCGTTAGATCCCCTTTCAGTCTCACAAGGCTTCTTTTCCAGATTGACAAGTCCAAATTGAGTTTAGTCATTCTTTCTGTGCTTCTACAGAAATTGTTATTGCTATACTATGAACCCTTTCCAGTTCTACTATATCCTGCTTGAGATGATGGGACTGGAACTGTGTATAATGCTCAAGATATGAGCATACAGTGGATTTATAAAGTGGCATAACAATATTGTCTGTTTTGTTCTCAGTATTTTTCCTAAAAAATTCTAACATTCAATATGCTATTTGTCGCTACTGAGCTGGCTTTGTCATACAAACAGCTATTAGATTTTTGAGATCTCACTCCTGAGATGTAATGGCCAGCTCAGGCACCATCATTCTGCACATGGGTCACTTTGCACCTAAGGGATCTGTGCATTCTTTGGTAAGAAACTGTTGAAAGCCTTTCAGAAATCTAAGGAAACTCTCTGTCTTCAATCTCCCTTATCCAAATGCTTGCTGATACCTTCAGAAAGTTCCATACCAAGTTTGTAAGGCAAGACATCTCTTTACAAAAACAGTGTTGACAAAGCCATGTCGACCTTTCCCTAGGCAATCATATTTGTCCAAATATGCACTAATTCTAGTTGCTACTAATCTGTGTAGTACAGATGCCAGTTTTAGTGGTCAGTAGTTCTCCAGAACTCCCCTAAAAACAGTATATTTTTAAATAATGCAACATTTGACACAATCCACTCCTTAGATGCCAAGAAATTTTAAGCAAGAATTTATACCACAGTTGGTATTTCAGTCATTAGATCCTTGAGTTTTCAGATGAACACCGTCCAGTCTTGAGAACCTATTACTGTTCATTTGTCTACTCTTAATTCATAAGCCTTTTTTATAACCAACATTCAGTTTGAAACAGATCAAAGAGAATCCAATAATGATGGGTGCTAGCAGAAGAATACAAACACAAGAAGTTCTTTCACGTTTTCCACTATGGCTGTATCATCTCTTAGTGTTGCTTTTATACTTAGTTCAGTCAATGAGTTACAGAATCTTCTGGTGCTCAGTAGACCAAGATTGTTGAAATCATCTCAAATCCTCTTGAAAATGATTTATTGTTGAGTTCTATACCTTCTATAACTCTCCGTAGATATCATTCATGACTTCTATTGTAACCCTATGAGATTTTTTTTTCTACATGAAAGGTCTTTCTTCATTTAGTCTTTCCTTGTGTGGAAGATATTTCATATTTGTGCTCATACCTATTGCCTCTCTCTGTACTTTTTTAGATACAGTATATACTTTCTGAAGTATATAGTATATCCTTTTCCTCTGTACATATCTTAATTCTAGTAACATTCCTATTTTTTGACCTCCACTAAACAGAGTTGAGATTTTAGGGAGCTAGCCACTGTGATTTCAAGATCTCTTTCCAAAGTAGTTATGATTAAACTAGTGCTCATCATTATGAGTATAGAGTGAAGGTTATAGCTTGGCATTAATCAACATTGATTTACATTTGCCCTTTTGTCAGATGTCATTTAATATTGCAGGAACTCTTCACAATCAACTTTATGTGGGGATTTTTTGAATGGTTTTATTTTATCTGCAAACTACTTATCCCTATTTTCAGAACATATATTGGACAACAAAGATCCCAGTATAGATCCTTTGGGGACCCTGCTGATAATTTCCCTCCACTGCAAAATTTATTCTTGGTTCTACTTTCACCCACCCATTTTTTTATCTGTGAGTGGACCTTCTTATCTCTTACTATTTTGCAGCTTGTCAAAGCCAGATACAGAAAACCAGGTAAAAGGTTCCTTTCTGTTATCGCTTAAATTTTCCCACTGAATGTTTCTTTCTGCTGTTTACTTCTTATCTTGCAAGGACACCCTAACAGTAGAAGTTGCTTGCTTGTAAATGTTTTTAGGGTTGTGGGCTGCCTGAGATTTGAGTTTTGACAGAGCTCAGCACATTGGAGTCCTAGATTAAGATATTTAAACACTGTAATAGTAAAACAGTAAATAGTAATTAGTAAAAGTGTAATTAATTTAAAAATATTTTTATTCCATGTTAATAACAATTATTTATTTTGTATCAATTAGTTAGTTTGATCACGTGTCTGGGGTTCTGGTCTGATTTTTTAAGATTTATACACACATATCCAATATAAGAACACTTTGGGAGTATTTGATACCCCTATACATAGGAATGCATTCTTCACTTCCCCCATTAAGGAATTTGAGCCATCTAATAGTATGATTAGGACCGAAACACGGATATGATGAATGCTTAAGGATCTGATTAGAAATGAATGGGAAACACCATTTAGTGTGTTCTGATGAGGAATGGCGCAAGTCCAGTACACAGAATGAAAAAGAAACAAAAGAATTGAATATATATAGCAAGCAAAATGTGTTTTCCTGTGCTAGTAATAAAGGCTAGAGAACTATGGAGACAGCTGACTAGACAGCTAATTCAGTTCAGAAGGAAAGCTCCTTTAAGAAAAAGTATTTTGTAAAAGAGGTTATCACACTAACCAGAGTGATTCCTAAAATATACAATTTAATAACTTTGCTTAGAAAGGAAGCTAGATTTTGTGGCAGGCCCTGGAGGAGGGTTGAGGATTACCTTTGTTTTGTGAATGTTTGAATAGTAAATGATGCCCCAAGGAAAAAGGCCTGATCTTGGTTCCGATCTGGAGAGATAAGCAAAACCCCACCCCACCCATGTGCAAGACTGCAGGCTGCATAAGGCTGCCTATTTTCCCATGGGAATTACTGGAACCCCTATTTCTTATGGCTTTTGAATCTAAGTTGGGCAGTCCTGGGAAGTGTGGTGTCTTATAAGGTATGTTCTTCCTTTGAGACGATGATGCAATGAATGAGTTTGTAAGTCTCTTCCATTATAAGTTTTGTGATAATTTGCAAAAAATTTCCTTAAAAGCACTTGG
Organism: Apteryx mantelli; assembly: GCF_036417845.1. Taxonomy (NCBI): domain Eukaryota; kingdom Metazoa; phylum Chordata; class Aves; order Apterygiformes; family Apterygidae; genus Apteryx; species Apteryx mantelli. The sequence goes on from NC_089980.1 coordinate 122,462,666, forward strand.
GAGTTTCTCAAAGAAAAATAACCATCCAAACAACAACAACAAAAAACAAAACAAAACAAAAAAAACCCAAAACAGCAACAAACCATTGTGATTGTGTAACACAAGGAGGATTTTAATACAAGGGAGACTTAGACCTAATACTGAGAACAGATCTACAAGAGTTAACAGACAGAAAGGTCAGTAGACTCACATCTCTTGATTGTGGAGGTTAAGGTTTCCCCCTTTTACTGATTGAGATGGTTTCAATAAATGAAATCAGGAATCCAGAGCAGCAGCAGGTCTGTATTGTTGAAAAAAAAATGTAGACGTTTCTAGAATTTCTCTCTTCCTCACATTTTTTTTTCTTGTTTTCTCTTCTCTTCTACAGATGTCTTTCACCAAGTTCTCTGACTTATTCTCCTTTTATCTTCATAGATGTTTTTCTTCCCATTGAGCCTTTCATCACTTGCAAGGCCTCACCCTCCCTTAGTGCTGTTCAGCCTGTTGTCACTTTCTAAATAAGTATAATAGCATTCCACTTTAATGATCCAGCAGTTTATGGTGTTAATAGTCTTTTCCCGCTATTTTCCCTACCTATGCAGCAAGACAAAAACTTGGCTACAACTCCTGAAATCTACCTATTCCATTATTTTCTGACTGCAGAGAGCTTCTTTGGTCTTCCAGGTCTACACTAATACCCTGCAACAGGCCTAGCTCACCTGCTGTGCTAGTTTTGAGATCTACTGTTACTACAATATGTAAAGGAAAACAGAGAGGCCAACATGACAGAACGTTTTAAAAGAAGAAAGAACCTGAATTTTCAAATAGATATGTACTGTATAATTATAATAACACATAATGTTTTTCTCCTTAAAGCATATCAGAATTAATCTTCCCAGAGAGAGAGTGTACTCTTGTGAAGTTATTTCCTCTTACAGTCTTTTGAAAACCCACAAAGTAATTACTTGTCCCTATTTTTTGACGTAAAGTGGTCCCCATTTCTTACATCAGCCAGGAGATGGTGCTGCCATTCTTCCATCTGTTCCTTTCCAATCGTTAGGAAAGGTGACACATGCTTGTTTACAATTACATATATAAATAACTAAGATACCTCTGCCATCTGACTGATGCACTTTGGTGCTAATAGGGATCTTAAAGAAAAAAAAAGCCTTTTAGCCTTTTAAAGCTTTCTGTTCTTTTAGAGCTGGACATATATATTTAAGATCCATCATATGTCAAAGACAAAGCCATTCTGGAGTTTTCTAGTGTTCCCTGGCAGGGTGATGACACTCATCTTTACGATTTGCTTGGGAGTTTCCATGCTTGCCTTTCACACCTTTACAGACATCTCTGGATGCACCCTGGTAAGGTGGTTCATGCTTTCACAGGTATCCCAGCCCTCTTCAAAGAACCGGGACCCAGAAGCAGGATGGGGGTTTAAATCTTATCCTAAATCAGTATGAAACGGGCAATTCACTTGGCGTCAACGCTGATGTAAACAGGTCCTGCTGCCCCAGTGACCTATGTCACTGTGCATGCCTCACAAGGTTTGGCATGAAAGGACCTTGCAATGTGTAATGGTGGGACACATTCTGTTCTGCTTGATCTTTTTGAATCTGTGATATTTTATTTATATTTTTTAATCTACTGTCATCACTGGGTTTACATTTATAAATATGTATAAATTTAGCAAAGCAACATGCTCCCCTTTAAGTTCAAAGGACTCATTTTTTAGATTTTGTTTTCGGCACCAATTTTTGTTTTCATCAGTGCAATTCTGTTTGGTAACTCGTATGGCTACATTTTTTTCCAAAAAAAAAAAGGAAGAAAAAAGAAATGCAGCTGATTTCAATTTGTTAGGTTTTGTTATGTTTTGGGTTTAAAATATATCTTCATGATTTCTCTTACCCACAGAACAGACATCACTGACACTGGTAAAAGTTTAGGTCTTTGGCACCAATCTGCCTTTCAGATGTCATCAGACTTTTTTACTTGTTCTCCTTTCTCTCCTAAGAAAGCAAGTAACTTTTACTTGAAATAAAATGGAAGAAAGGAGAGTCTAAGTATTAGGTAAGATAAAATGTACTTCTTATGGACATTATCTTTTGGTCAGGCTAATATATCTCCAGGAAATATTGTTGATATGAAGACTGATGATGTGGAGTTTTTGGAAAGTAAAGAAACATGGGCTAGACTACAGCTATACTATTTTGATGTATGAAGGACAGAGGGAATTAACTGATAGCCAGTATACTCCAGCAATCTAAGTGACACCTGGCAGCTGGACAGCTGAACATACATCTGTTGAACTGCAAAAAGAATAAGCAGAAATTTTAACTGACCATATTTGGACACATGAAGTTATAGAAAGAACCTCTAGGAATCTACTGTACGCTGACTGCTTTGACCATATATACGTGTGTGCATACGTATCTATATCTATTATCTGAAATCTATATATACGTAAGAATGTAGAAGCTTGGAACTGTAATGGAAGCTTTATAAGGGAGAAGTGCAACTCTCAGGGGCAAAACCTGAAATGAGTATTCAGTGACTTCACAAGTGGTGTTTATTCTCACAAGTGAGGACTGCAAAGTGGAAATCTTGATTTTTTTCTTTCCCACAAGCTACGCTGGCAAAATGGGATTTAAGTGTAAATGGAGACTTAAACATGTTATGAAAAATTAATGTATTGAATGCTATACAATCTACATTGCATTTGCACTACATTGCAAAAAACAGAAAAGGACTGGGCTAGAAAGAGGCTGTGCTGGAATGTATTAATGCCATCTAGATTGTTGAAGTTTCATAATGTGCCTGTTTGGGGGGGAAAAAAAAAAAAAGGAAGTTGAAGCTCTAAATATTTCTTTTGGCAAGATCTCAAGGAGAGAGCAATTCATGGGCTACATGGAACATAGCATTAGACTTTGGTATTCCTCATTAGAGCTGTAGTAGACCATGCTTGTGAATGTAGCATTGCTAAAGAGAAATTCTCTAAGTAATTTATAAGCTTTTATTTTCCAGTTTTTATGATGTCTTTCTGCCTAACTGAAATTCTACTGTACTGGAGTAGATTTTTTTTTAATTATGTAGTATTTTTTTAGAAAACACAAATAAAATGCATAACAGGGGACATATGACTGCAGCTTATTGCAGAGAACTTGGGAAGAAAAGGTGCAAAATAATCTTAAATGGAAAGTTTATATGGATAAAAGAGAGACCAGAGTTCCTTCCTGGTTTAGGTCTGGCCAAAGGAGAATCTTGCTGAGAACACAGTATTGTGTTCCCTCCTCACAATTTTGTTCTCTGTGTGCAAACAGTAAGATTGGCTCACAGTGAGGGCCAAAAAGCCATGACTTTAATTGTTACTCTGTTATCAGAGAGTTGCCTGAAAAGAGACAAATGCCTCAGCCATAACTCAGCCAGGTTTCACACTGAACGCAGGAGCCCAAAGCCTCCTGCAAAATCAGGTGCTCTTGAAAAGACATTCTGCTGTGCTGCTGTGGGATAAGCAGCCATTGCAGTGTTTCTCCTCATGTACAATGGGATGTTGCATGGCTGTCTTAATGCTCATCTGGTTACCATCTCAAAAGCCCTGATGGAGGGAGCAGACCAGGACAGGAGGAGGAAGAAATTCTGATCTTTCCTGTAACAGCCTGGTGTCTTTGCAGGAGAGGGAGGGCAGAATTACCCTAACTTGCACCACTGGGTGAATGAGCCCATTTGCCCCAGAACTGGAGGAATGCAGGCAGCTTTCTGCTGGGCTGGTGCATTCCTTAGTGTCAGTACAGGGATTGACCTGTTCTGAGGGTTGATTCTCCTTATTTATTTTTAACTCTGTCAGTTCATTGGTATCTGAGCAACATAAGCATGAAGCACTACTGCTGCAGGCTGGGAAGTGCTCCATTCTCCCTCTGAATGGGTGTAAGCGACTGCACTGAGCAGGAAATCTAGATCCAGCTCCTCATGGTTCTTTTGGGACAAAACAGTCCTGCTGACTTGTGGACTAAGCCATGTGAGCAAGACTGAGAGGATTTATTTCTAAGTCAGTTCTTTGCAAAGGTCATCAAATGCCTTGAGTCTACAAACACCATATGGAAATTTTCATGTGACCAGGATCCTTATGTGCCATCTATTTCAAAAGAGAAAAGGAACTCTCTGGGAGCAGTCTGCATCAGGGACACCAGTTCACCACTGCAAAATGGGCCTGTGTGTACCTTTGACTTCCAGGCCATCCAACAACTCTCAGGAGCACCAGCTGGCTCACTGCATCTTACAGCTGGGATTCAGATTACCCAACCCAGCCGTCTTCCCCATCATATGAGGGAGACTTGATATAGGAGCTGCACTTGAGCTGCTTAAGAAGTCCATGCAGTTCAAGAGCCATCTGTCTATTGGCTGGGATCTCAACCACTATATTTATATGTCTTTATATTCATATATGCCTTTGATCTCTCTTTTTCATGGTGCCTCACTTCTATCCCCACTGCAGGCCTTTCAGTTCCATATGCTGAAAATGTAACTCATACAATTGGCCCTCCTCGCCCTTATCTGATTAACTGATACCCATTTGCTGTGATTACACTCATCTGTGATTTGCTTACCAGCTAGATCTGATATAGGAGGTCATGCAGCAGGAAGAGAAGTGTGCTGCCAAGTGACACTTCTGTCTCTGAAGTGTGCTGCTAGAAGGCACGTTCCTGGGCTACACCTGCTCAGGTTGTCACCCATCTCCTGACCTGCCTGTGCATCTGGAGGTCTGGCTGGAAGTATGGTCTGCACAGTGGTAGTAAAAAATCTCGAGATCTGCCCTCTGGGTCAGCAAATATGTCACTGAGCTAGCTTATTCATTGAGCTGTAACATAGGCTGCACTGGTAATGCAGCTATGCCATTGTAAGGCATTTGGGAGAAGTTTATGGTGATTCTATAACCACAAATGTCAAACTACATCAGTAGTTTCCAGATATGTTGGACCACTGGACTGTGCAAACTTATTATAGCCTGTTGTCAAACTTCTAAGTGAAAACAGTGTTGGGAACACTTTTTTATATGGTTCTGTAGACCCCATACCAGTGACTCATGGGCCAAAGTAAGGAGATGGCTATCCAAAATAGTTATTCTACTCAAGGCTCCTCTACAAAAATGGGAGACCTTTGGCTACATCTCTTCACCTTTCTGTGTGTGACTTAGTTTTCCAATGGTAGAAGGAAGATAATAATATATATTAAATACGCTGTGTAAGTGTCAGACATTCATAATTATTGTAAACCTGCTGACCTAAAGCACTAGTTTCAAAGAACTAGGAAACATCCTGAAAATGAGCACAGTGCTAGAACCATTTTGTAAGCGATTGTCTTTGCAATAAAAAGACTATTTTCTTTCAAAAAGTTAGATTAATACCTAGAGCTCTTGTTTCTTGCATGTGACTGTAGCCTGTTAATGGTGGGGAACTGGTAGTAGGAAGTTTCTAAGGTCCCTAAAGCAGGGAGCTCAAGCACAGAGCTAACTGCAAATCTAGGACAGAAACTCATACGCTATTATCACTCTTTAAAGTTTTTGATCTCAGAAAGAATATTGCTTTATACTTAGCCAGGGATGTTCATATGGCTATTTGTAAGTGAAAGTATTTTGCACTGGAGGGGAAAAATAATAAAGGTAACATCTGAGTGAATGTCTGCTCTGAGCAAACCCCTGTTAGTTAAGATAGTAGGTAAACAGCACTGTAATCAAAGAAGTCGCACTCTTTTGAAGTTGCTGAGGAAATGTGTGACAAATATCATCAAGAATGCAGTTCAAAGGATACATTTCATATCTCTAAGACACAGAAAGCCTGATTCTGATCTTATGCTACTTGTATACTTGACTTCAGCTGATTCAAATTTACTCTGAAAGCAGCATTGGGTAACTGTTCCTGCTTTCTCTGGAGCAGTAGGGAGAGCTGACCCTGTGGGACCAGGACATAATGAAAGGCCTTGAGACATGAGGAGGTCAATAAAGTGACCAAGAAAAACAGTTTAAGAAAAAAGATCAAGCCCTGTAATGTCTACAGAGCTTTTGATCTTGCAGTTGTCACCTTGATACCTCCTTCTCCTCTGCCTTTCCCTTTCCCTTTGAGCTTCACAAAAACTAAGCCAGTTTGACCAGTTAAATGGTGCTGAGTATGATTTGTCCCTGTCCGTACTTGTGATTAAATTATGTTGGACTCTTAGGTACATCCATTGGGTATGTCCCTCATTGGTTGTTTTCATCATTTGCTTGTGTTCTTCACAAGTATAGCTAACAGAGAGGAGAGTGAAAGGTGAAAATAATTATGCAGAACCAAGAAGGTCTGCACTTGTTACCTGGAGGACTCCCCAAAGACTGGTAACTGCAAAAAATCAGACAGGTGAAAACATTATGATAGAATACCATGGCCCTTTACTTGCCCTTTATATAGGAGTTCATGATCCTGATTTAACTTCTTGTGCAGCAGCATCTGTGTCACAAAGCCCCAAGACCCTTATAATGATGGTCATCCCTGCTGGGCATCTCCAGCGTGACTGGAGACTGAAAGAACATAGAGCCAGAGTCTTCCAGCTGTACTTACAGCAAATAAGGCCTTGCTGTAGTAGCCATTCCACAGTAGGAATTAATAAGATCAGCAGACTTTGTCCTATAAAAGTTAAACCATATCTTTGGTCCAAAAGAGAGTTCTTCTGTGTCTCTTGATGAGAAACATTGCTGGAGCCAACGTAAGCAAGGATGTGTTGCTACTTTTCTCAATGTGATTATACTGAAATTAAAGAGAAGGTCACTTTTCACAGGTTTTGAAACAGACCTTTTACAAACACTAAAGTGATTACAATAAAATTAAACCAGTTTAATGTAAGTGTGTATGTTGTTATCAGACATGCTTTCTCATTTACCACAGTGGATACAAACCCAGGTCTTTTCTCTTTAAGAATAAAGATTATTTGCTTTTATTAGTATCTGAGTAATAGCAATCTGAAGTATGATTCGCCAAACCCCGCCCTTCAGAATGCAATGATAGTCACCAGGAATAAAGACAGCAACACTGACTATACAAACATATTGGTACTTAACAACTCTTTGCAATAAAGTGTCTAAAATAAGATATGATAATCTAAAAATAAAAGTTAAGATCTTGAGAGAAAAACAGCTAAAATACTGTTTATATAAGATAAAATAAATATCGTGGCTGAGTTTTAATACAGGAAATGTCTAATGTGTCTGTCAGTGGATTAGTAAGAACAACTGACTGTGTTAATGCTTTAAATGCTATGTAATGTAGTAAGACTATTTAGCCTCAAGTGTGTTTCAAAGACAAAACCGTGAGCAACCTGTAACTTTGAAGTTGGACCTGCTTTAAGAGGAGATTTGAACCAGATGACTTTCAGAGCTCCTTTCCAACCTTAATGATTTTATGATTCTGAAGTATTAGTGAATCTAGGCTACTTTCATTAGAATATTTGCAACATTAGTGGCTGACAACATAACCTATCTAATGATAGAACAATGTGAGTATGATGTTAAGCTAAAGAACAATGCAAGGGTGATGTAAACTATGAAAGGGTATAGTCAGTTAAGTATAAAAAAAAACAGTGGGTACAGTCTATAAATGCATGTGTAAGTTATATGATGTAGAGAAAAAAGCTTAGTTTCAAGAGGCAGTTTTGTAAGTTCTCTAAATGTTACTCATCTCACTTCTATTAATGCAAAGAAATTGCATGTATGATACCAAGTAAACCTTAGCAGTTTATTACACTTATGTTTTAAGAGTTTATCAGACTTTTACATTATTGTTTTTAATATGCAAGCCTCTAATATTTCCTATAATGTCTTTAATAATGTTCATATGAGCTGTTTGGAAAGTTAAATTTAATTAAAGAACTATTTCACTGGCTGTTCTTACATAACAGTCTACAGCAACATATAGTAAATAGGAGTTCATCTCTGTCTTTAAGATTTTTTTTTTATTTCTGTTTTTTCCAGACAACATGACCAGTAATTACTGTGTCAAAGGGGCTTTAAATATTCTTGATCTAAGACATCAGCATCAAAGTAATGCATTTGGTGTGTAATTCAAACTTTAACATTTTTCTTTCTCAAACTGAGAACAAAAATCTGAGTTATGCAAAGGCTTGAATGGCTCAGATGATTGAACACACAGATGATGATGTGTGGTTACTGGCATGCATTCAGCCTAGGTCCTTAGTAACCAAAAGTTGTTATCATCTGACAACAACTGGTTTCCAAAATGAAATGAGTCAATCTTCTGCAAGCACATCTCATAAAAAAAATATATACACACACACAATAGACTGTATATATATCATATAGATATTTATTATATATTTTATATGATATATACCAAAACATGTAATATAGTATATATAAAAAGTATATGTGTGTATGTATACATATACAAACAAACATACATACATACACACACACACACACATATATATGTATATAATTCTATATACACCAGCACAACTGAAACTATTTGGCACATTACTCAGTGTTTTCCCAGCCTTTTACTTCCTACAAATATGCCGCATCTTTTAGGTTACAGTTTTAGGGCGAGGATTCCACATACTCTTGGCTTCCCAGTTGAAGCTTGTAGGAGTCTTGCCCTATTTCATTTCAGATAGTCAAACTCTTTTAATTAACTAATTTTCAGTAGAATAATTACCAGATCAGCTTGTTTGTTGTATTAATCCCATATTTTCCCATTTCCTTGATTATGGGTATCAGTACCAGGACATTTCATTCTAGGACACTACAGCCTCCCACACAATAAAGCATGGGAAAGTTGAAGATGAGGTTTGTCTTTTGATATTTAAAATTGTTTTTTAACCCTAAACCCAAACGCAAATATAAGAAGAAATATGGATTGTATAAAATATGTGAGAACTGTACGAATAAGAAGAGGAGAATTGTTTGCTTACTGTGCCTCTGTTCTCCTAGGGTGTCATATGGTTTCGGTGTCACTTATGGTTCTGCTAAGGACACCAAGACAGACTCCTTACTTGGTGAAGATCACTGTTTTGATCTTTTAGATACAATCCTTCTTTTTATGCAGTTTACTTTTGAATCTTAGGAACTTTCCTTACTAGAAATTATTACTCCTAAAGAGATGTTTTTATTGTGCAGCCCCTATTAGTATGAATCTGGTATAACTTAGTTTAAATCACCATAAAAATTACAATACCAGTCCTAGAATCCAGTGCAAACCATACAAACAAACCTGCCTTAAATCTGACAGATAGGGGTGTTCAAAAGGTTCTCATACTCAGGTTGTCATTATATGGCCACATCAGTCCAGCCTAATTTGCATTGCCACGGAAAGGGGTAGTCCTCTTTATCTCTCCTCCCACACATTTCTCTTGGTCCAGAACCAACCTTTGTGCGACCACACAGATCAGGGAAATGATAACTGAACACTGGCTGTTTTTTGTCATGCGGTTAGTATTCAGTTTTGCATTCAGGCTGTCTAAAGTCAGCCTGAGGGAGGCAGAACCTTCCCTTTCAGCGGCAGTAGGGATTTAGGTTGCATTAAATCGACCACACAGCTATGGCCTCAGAGGATGGTTGTCAGCAGAGAAAGCATAGTCAGGGAGAATAGACTGTCACTGGAGCTGTGTTATCATAGCAATTCTCACTTAATGAAACAGTCCTCAGACACCACTGGCAGCAAGTATAAATCAGAGTAGCCTTCAGGTTGCTCTAATTTGTAAGGCTCAGGGAACATTCTCTAAAAACTATGCTTAGTGTTTCTAAGCTTAGGATCTGAACAAAGGTCTTTGAAATAAGAAAACAAATAAATTACTAATAGCAAATAAAGAGTTTTGGGAATGGATGGATGCAAGTGAATATGAAAGCTGACTGACAAGTAAGAAAAAAATATGTTGAACTACATCTACTATTACTTCTGTCTCAGTGAATTAGGTCTCTGAGGCAAATTCCATGAACAGCAACAATCTCTGTTCCATTTGGAAAAGGAAAACATGGAAAAACTTCACAAGTCAAAGGAAAAAACAAGTAGCAACAGACAGGAAATATGCTGTTAAATGTAGGATTTTAATTTTTGGTCATTTCTTCCACAAAGGGGCCTCAGTAGCCACAGACATTCCTTATTTCTACAGTTCAACTTTCTTCATCATTAGAGTACTTCTCTTATTAACCAGTAAGGTTTTATAACCCATGTATATTAATTTTAATTTCTTCACTTAAGAGCTTGAAGGGTTTTTTTCTCATTGTATGTGTGTTACAAACAGGGATAGAACGGTACAGCAAGATGCTTTAGGAAGAGAAATGCAGGGCATGAAAACCAATGGACTTTGCTATGTTTTATCTTTGTCTCTGTCTTGCTAGGTGGTGGGTTGGAGAGAGCTCTTCCTTTGGCCCATGTGAGGAGAAAGCATGTGACTGCCATCTCTCAAGGAGCGCAGGGGTGATCATCGAGCCTAATCTTCTCCACCCCAAGTAGCATGTGGTAGACATCTACTTCAAAAGGCTTCACAAAACACTCCATGCATGTTGGCTACAAAACATTTTTGACATCTTATAACAAACAATGTCCACAAAAAACGACTGAAAGCCACAACAAAAAAAAAATGCCACAAAAAAAGAGTCATGAGAGATTGGGCATTGCCAAGACCCTGGGTTTCTGCAGAAAGTATATTAAATAAAGTTCCAGGAAGGAGCATTATGCTTCAGGTAACAGAAAAGGAAATAAAACTTATGCCAGTTCTTGCCAAATTGATCTGAGGGGTAAATTCCTCCTGGGTCTAAGCTGGCTAGATCAGCATCCATCTAGTATTTATGGATCAGAGTTGTGAGAAGTCTCAAGGGTAAATATCCACTTTCAGATGATTTTGTATAGTTTTCCACCAAAACAATAATGCTGTTTTATTGGTCAGTGTATTCTGCTTTTTAGAAGTACTTTATCTTGTACACCCTCACATCTCTTCATGGAGATGCAAGACTTTCTAGGTGCATTCTTGTAATCCGTTCTCACTTTAATGCTAAACTCAGGATTTTTTAGACTTTGGAAGTTGACTTTGTTTGTAGCTATGATATGAATTACGTTAACAGAAAGTGATAGAAGTGGGATGCACGAGGTGAGAATAGAATTTCAGGTACAAACTCTGCGGTGTGAGGATATATTAATAGCATGCATTTCAAAGAGTTGTTCAATGATAATATACATTATCTAGACTGTTTTATTTGAAAATTCTTAATATATCAAGTAAGATAAGACATGGTAAGACCACAGGCTATCTGGCTGAGGGAGAGCAGTTAGTCAGCAAGAAGGGCAGAGCGACAGGAAAGGAAAATCTGGCAAATGGTCAGGGAGAATTTTTGTTGCCAAAAAAAAAACCAAGCAAACAAAAAACTTTAGATTATGATAGCCAGATCATGGCCAATTTATGAACAATGGCAAAAAGTGGCCTTAACATGAGTTTAACCAACTATGCAGGTAGAGATTTCACACCTTAGCATGAGTTTGCACAGCAAGCCCCATATACAAGGCATAATAAAATAGAAGTAGTCAGTGCAGTGTTGCATTTTCAAGATATTGCTGTAGATCAGTTGTCTGGGATATTGTTAAAACAGAGCATAGACTAGATTATCCCTGAAACTGTTCCTTTAAGCTATTTCTTCTCAAGTCTTGCTTATATTCACCTATCAGCTGCATCAAGCAGATGTCTCACGCAGCTGAGAAAGCAATTCTGAATTCCAGGCAGAGCAGATGGCAAGTCAGTTTTAAAGGTTTCATCTGAAAGACCAACACAAGCATAGAAAACTGTATGGTGTTCAATTAATCAGTTTGCACAATGATGGACTCAAGTGCAGCAGGCTTTATTTGTTACAGCAGGAGATAAGTTTTCCATATATTTTTTTTTAATCCTTACTGTCAGTCATATGCTTGCATGACTAGCTACGGAATCAGAGACAGCTCTAATGGAAAAGACAAATTAGGTCATCTGGTCCATCCTCACTGCCAGGGCATGACTGTTCCCTACAGTGTATCACTTCCCACACAGTTATCTTTCCAACTGTCTTTCATAAGATGGAAATGCAATAACTCCCAGAGCTTTTGAGGTCTTATTATTTGGACAAAGATGTTTGATGAGAATTGGAGGCTCAGAGCTAACAGTTTTAAATACATTAAGGGAAAAAAAGCAAATCTCAGAATGTATCAGCAAGATTCTCATTTAGTAAAAATTTTTTAAAAGAAAATTTTGTGCAATATTTGGGAAAAATCAGGGACACTGTTTTCATTCAGACAGGAAATAGTTTCTATGACTTAATTCTACAAATTAAACAATAGGTTTCCTGCTAAAGAATCAAGCAAATAGGTCAGTAAGTAGCTTAGGAAGCAGCCAGCTCTCATGATGCCCTTAGCAGACTCCAATCAGAAGATTCAACAGTTCTGCTAGGTGGCTGTAGGTATTCCAGGTTACTTCGTTAAATTTCTGTAGAAGCTTGAATCCCTATCCTTCAGCAGAACATCTCAGTTTGTAAGCAGCTCAGACTGTATAAAGCAGGTTTATTAAGGAAAAATGAACCACCAAAAAGGGAAAAAACAGTGACAGAACTTATATACAAGGAAACGGTAAACTACTTCCCTTCTGACAGCTTTAGCATTACTAACTTCCATCCTAGCCACAAATGAGACTAACCCCCATTTTTTAGTCCCTTGATTGGAGTTATTTGAATGTAGTGATGCAATGTTTTGGATTAATGAGTGATAGTCCAAATGTTTCCGTACAGGTTTATCTCCTTTCCTAAATGATGTGTTTGCTTGGTTTTACTGAGATGTGCCACGGTGTAGCTTGGTTTAAGGATTCAGTTTAAGTTAGGCAGAAATTCTCCAAACCCTACTCAGCTTTGCTATAGCATTCCCTTTTGTTGCCAAATTCTCAGCCTTGTCCGCTTTTCACATGTTTATCTACATCAGTTCTTGCACTGATGTTTTTAGACCAGCATCCTTCACTGGAGAATTTTGTTTGCACTGTATCCTGCAGCAACATTTTCACTGGAGAGGACCCAAGAGCATTTAGCAACTTGAGCAGAAGTCCAGCAGTTCAGAAACAAGATCATGGCAAAATGAGCAATTTCCTTGCTAGAACATCTCTGAAAGGACCACAACCACCACTACCTCAAATACAAGTGCATGTGGTTGCTTTTTAAGTCCCACCAGAGGAATTGTTGATTTTCTTGCTGAAAGACAGCTCTTTTTCTAGTTCTCCAACAGAGGAAGTGCTTCTGTTCTCAGGTGCTTCTGGCTTCAGGAATTAAACAGGTTACCCTCTCTAGTTGCCTTAATAAATTAATTAATTCATATAGCTTTTTCTTTTGTCTCCAGCAAATTAGACTCAAGATTCCAAACAGCTGACAAAGTTATTTCATCTTTTCTAGAAGATCCAGAAGTCACTGCTGAGTTCTTGCTGTACTACTTGATCTTTTCAAGTTTATGAAAGCACTCTGTGATTAATTCCATTAGGTAAAGGATGTTGACCCTGTTTTAATTTAAAATATGCTTTACCCCATGTTTTCAGGTGGCTATTAAAATACTCAGCTCGTTACCAAAGGTTGTCAAGGGAAGTCACCAACCATGAATGTAAGGTTAGCATTTCAGGTGTCGATTATTTGGGATATGGACTTTTCTAGATCCTTGTATGTGTAATACCCTCCACAGCTTGGTCTTGAAGCTTTAGTGAAATAAAAATAAGTTAGATACACTAACATTACCATTTTCATTGGTTTTCTTGAAGTAATAGGATTCTAGCATTCACTTAAAGAGGCAAGATGTGATTATTAACAAAACATACAGTGCTTCTTTGGGTGCAACAATTTCATACTTTTAGAGGGAAAAAAAAGCCATTTCAGCATTACAAAGCCATTGAATGGTCAGCTTCTCTTTCCTATTGCACTGATTAACTCTCTTACTTTATTAATCAGTAATGATGCCTGCCTAGTTGTTTCTGCAAAGGAAATTTAGAGAGTCAAGGAAGAAAATATGAAGTTCCTGGATGCTGATATCAGTCTCATTTGTATATACCAGGGAGGAAAGGGGGGGCAGGGGGGAAGCTACATTATGTTTAGAAGGCTTGAGTAAAAATTGAGGTATCTTTTTCTGTGGTTCTAGTTGGGCAAAAATAGTATTTTTTGCAGTTGACCCATTAACCAAGACAGACAGATAAACAACACTTCCTCAAAATTTCCTGCCAACCACTAACAACTTCTACCTTTTAAGACAATGAAATAGCAAGAAAGCCACTTTAATAAAGAGGACAAATTTGGAAAAAGATAGTGATGTCTATTTCTTTCAAAGGGTAAATGCTCATACTGTTAAAGAGCATTCTATTAGGCAACCAAAGTGAGAATTCAAAGATTCCTCCTTCCTCAGTTGTTGCTTTTTGTCTTTGAAATAGAGATTCTGTGCACATACGCACATCAAGACAGAATACCTTCCTTGTCTGCCAAATAAAAATTGACAAAATACAAATCTAACTGTTACAGACCATCTACAAACAGAATCCCCACTAAGAATCAACAAAACTTTGAGCAAAGTGATGTGCAGCATTAGGACTTGTCTTTGAAAAGCAATTACTGTCTTAGATATATTGAATCTCTGCAATTCCTATCATTCCTGAGCACTGTAGAAGGTGCCTGGAGCACTCTTAACCTCTCAGACCAAGATTTCTCTCCGTGCAGCCCTCCTGACAAGGGAATGCTTACCAGGCACAGCTAGTTTAGCCAACAGACAGCACTGACACAAAAGCAATGGACCAAGAATATATATTTTTATTTGGATTTCTAGCTATCAGAAGAGTGAGGATCTGGAACAGGCTTCCAGCAGTAAAGGAAGAAAAGAAGAATCTAAATACAAGGCTTGATAAGCATGCTGCGTAGTGCCTGTCATAGGACTGAGTGGGATGTGATGATACAGAGGGTCTCCTCCAATCTCATTTTAAGTATATAAACCATGGCATACTTTGTCCCACTTTGAGGCAACATTCTCTACTTGGTTAGGCTGGCACACTGAACACTTGCTTTCTCTTCCATAGCAACTAGTTATATGATTATTTCCATAAATTTGTATTTTTTGTTATTTACCAGAGCTGCTTCCTGTTTTTGAATCACGTTCCACAACTCCAGAGGTGACTGTGCCCTCCTGATACAGAACAGCAAACGCATTCTCTTGTTGTTTAAAAAAAAAAAAGCCACCATTACATAGCTATAAACATGTTTTCAGCCTTGACTGCAGAACCTTCATGCCTCTGCATATCCATGCATAACTGTATCTTCTCCCCTCTAACATTAAAGGTGAGTTAAGTGATGAATAAAGTTTACCAACTACTGAAACCTGAGATAGACAGCAATATCTATGGTTCAGACCAGTTATTCTGAATATAATTTATCAAACTAGCTGTATAAATTTAACGGATTGCTTAAACTATACATTGAAACCAATGGAAACTACACTAATAGAACAAAAATAGTTTCTATTGCACTCAAGATTTTCCAGAAGGGATGACAGAATAGCAAGATCTTGATTCTGCCATTTTATTAAACAGTATTGACATAGGTATTATTCCACTCCCCATAGGCATTTAATTGTCTCCCAGTTCATACATTCAGAACACCACTGGCATAAGTTGTTCTGCAAGTAGAAACTTAAGTATTTCCTGATCTAAACTTAAATGAGCTAATTTTTGCATCCCACATAGAGGCTATAGTATCTCTAATACATGTATGAAATCTTCCTGGAAGACTGAGCTATGTGAAGAATGTTACAGTATTCAGATTTGTTACTGCTGTCACTGCCAAGACCAAACCCTGGATTCTTTATACCTCTCTGGCTGTAACACATCATGAGTTCTCCTTGGAGGGTGCCATTTAAACAGAGCTATTTACAGCATAGGAACAAACGTCCCTTTTCTCCCTCTCTTACAGGGCCAAAACAAGCCCCTCTTATTGTTTCCAAGAGATTTACAACAATTCTGAAAGACCCAGCATCTGCTCAGCAATAACAAGATCAGCAGTCATTAATTTGAAGCCAAGGTTGGGGGGGGGGGGGGGGGAGGACAGGATGGGACGGGGGACCAAAAACCCCACAGGTTTTTACAAACAGGCCTTTCTTTCTCCAAAAGTAGAGGGATTTGACAGTTAAAATGACCACAACAGAAGGAATTAGGATTTAACTAAGCAAGGAGATTGGACAACTGAGAATATCATTTGTAATAAAAGCTTATGAGCCACTTCTAATGGCATTTACAGAATCACCCACCCCAGATGATTCTTATGCTGATGCCAAATCACAGATACTACACTAGAGACAGCTTGCCTTAAGTGAGTTTTCATGTACAGCTATTTCTATTTTAAAATGCTATCATAGTTTTGGGCTACAGTTTTAATATTAAAGATGTATTAATGTCCATTTATTGACTTAAGGATTGTAGCACAAAAAGACTAGAAGGCATATCTCTGTCAAGCTGGCGTCTTCATAGAGTAGTGGAAAGTATCATGGCAGTAATCCAAAACTGGTACTAACATTTCACCCTTCCCACACTGACATTTTATTCATCTGAAAGCTGGCCAAGCTGTAATTGCTGAAGCTTTCAGCAGTTATGTCATCTAGCTACACTCGTACAAAAGAGGGCAGTTAGTTCTTGTTACAGAAGTCTGAGATTACTGTAAGTTTGGAGTCTACAAACGAAGTGTCAGGAATAAGTTTCAAGCTAGTGCTTTTTCTATAGTAGATGATTTACTGCCTATCTTATGTTCTTGGTTTAATAAGGAAATTCTGCTTGGCTGGAAGATAATTTTGGAAGGCATCAGACAGTTCTCAGACATACAGGATATTACTTTGGCTGTATCATTTCCATACTTCAAAACTACATTAGCATTTAAAACAATAACTGATATATTCTATATGCCCATATAAATCCTGGCTACCTGAATCAACATTTCTATTGGCTTTTGTTTTTTTTTTTTTTGTCTGCAAGCAAAAAGCTTTCAAAACTTACTGCAGCCTGCTTTGTATTAGACAAAAGTTAGGTGCAAAGGGGTAAGTCCCATATTTGTTTTACAGAATTACAGAATAATTTATCTACCAGTGTAACAAATAGCTATCACACCAACAGGAACATCGTAATGGAATAACTAGACCTATGGAACGGAATAAAACCAGTATATTTTTGTTAACATTACTGAAATTCAAAGATCCTGAAGTACAAAACTCCATTTTTCTGCTAAACTGAATTATAGCACAAATATCTCAAAAGAAAGAAAATGGCTTACCATCTCTACCACCATCATCCATTTGGCAGAAAAGCTAGGAATTCAAGAGCTCAGCTTCTCATTAGTGTTCCAAAAATACTAATAAATTCAGATAATTAGTGTGGTAGTGTGAAATTCTTTGCTGAGATTAAGACAATAACTCTGCCTCACAGGATTTACAATATACCACGGTATTCAGAATGTGAAAACCCCAACCTTAATCAAGACAAAGTTGTTAGTTACTAAGACGTTTTGGATTGTAAAATTTTCAATTGCATGTCTGGCTTGCAAGGAATAAGCGCAGTTCAGGATTTGAGGCATTAGTCTGTCGAGCGTTTCCTAAACTGTGGGGCATGTCCTCTTGAGCAAGGTGGGGCAACATTTAAGTAAATGCAAATTATCTCTTGGAACAGGAAACCCTAATACCACATGAATGCACCTCTCCAATTAGTCTGGGTGATGTACTAAGAATGGAATTTACCTGTGATGGGGGACTAGACAAAGTCATTTAGGAAACTGGTCTCTTCCTTGCCTCATCCTTTCCTCCTACACCTTTCTTTCCCCTCCCCATCCAAAACAATACATATATATAAGCATACTCTGGAAGTATCAGTACAAGAAGAGATGGTATTGCATTCAGTATTATTAAAATGCAAGATCTGTTGTTGGAGTTAAGATTAATTTTTGCACAAAATTTAGATACTACAAATAAGAAAGCACTAGTTTGCCCAGCCTGATAGACATTTAAGCAAGAAGATACCAGGCAGTGTTCAGTAAATTAAGCTATAATCTCAGTACAAGACCCAGATAGTTGTCTGTTTTCTGAACCAGAACAGTCTCTTGATAAAATGGGAGAAGGAAGGAAACAAGAAAAACGTCAGTTGACAATGCAGTGCGCCCTAAGAAAGCATTATGGAAGAGAACAAAGAAAGCAACTCGTAAGTGAGGAGATAAAGCTGATTCCTAACATGTCAGTACTGAAACATTAACTGGAGAATGAAAGCACTTAGGATTGAAAATCTTTATGAAACAAATTAATAATCAGTAGAAAATGCATGGGGGGGAGGGGAAGAAATTATGAAACCAAAACACAAATTAAGAAGCATATGAGTTTATGTAGAATCCTGCCACACAATACTTTGACAGCATTTCAAAGTGACCACATGAAGAGAACGGAATTGATACAATTATTCTTCTTTGTTTTTAAACAGCAATGCATGTCAATTGAAGCATATTTTCCAAACAGTTTTATTGTAGGAATACTCATTGTGCACACTCTTAAAGAATGAAGAAAAAAAGCATATTGATCTAGGTGGAAGATGTACCATCAGAAGTCTACAAGGACTAGCAATATGTCCCTTTTCATAATGTCATATCCCGTCTAGCCAGGACACTAATAGGAGTTAAATATTTTCAAAACCCACCAACATGGGGAACTAAGAGGTAGAGGTTTAGGAAAAAACTTTTAAATGATCTAGGAGGGGAAAAAAATGCATAGCAATGTATTATTACAAAAAAGCTCAAAAAAATCAGGGAAACAGTTATACTAGAAGCAGTCTATGAACAACAAAAAGCAGATTATGATGTGGCAGCACACAGACTAACATTCTAGAGCAGAAAGACTTCCTCTGCATTTCTAAAAGTGTATCTGGAATACTGTAATAAAAAAAATGATGCCCATCAGTGAAAAACACATGGGAGGATAGATCAGAGAATTTCACGAGACTGCATAAAATGCATAATTTAGGTGAGAAGATTTGCAAGCTGTGGAAGAACATCAAAAAATTAGCTATTTTTTCTTAGGTCATTAGTAAGATGAAGCTATTAGCTCAAGTAGATTTAGTTACTGAGAAGTCCACATGTCAGGTTACACTACAAAATGTTATCCATGATATTTTAATAAAATGCACATTATTTAATATGAATTGAGTTCATTTAAGAGCAGACTTTAAAAAGTGTGCACTAAATTTGAGAAAGACACTTCTAGCACAAGATTAAGTTTAGCCCTTAAGCAATTGCATGGAATTGTTACAAGTCAACAGTAAGTGGTTTATAAAATGTAATTTTATTTAATGTTACTTTGCTGTTACAGAGGGCATAACATTTTCACAAGGCTTTTTTGGGACTACAATCAATGATTAGCAACACACAATAGTGGTCCAAACTCTCTAAATAACAATCACTGGACAAACTTGACACCTTCTCACATGTGCACAAACCTGCATGGAAAAGTACTAAATTTTATACTTGGACATGTGAACTTCAATTGGTTTTCCCATTCCAGTGTATTAAGAAATGACATGCACTTTAGTCTGCCAAAAAGCACTGCCTGTACTCTGGCAGTAACATGCTGCTTCTAATACATAGTAAAGTGAATACCAGAACTACAAAGGCAGGAGTGTAAGTGAACTTTTATTGGGAGGGGATATCAACTTAAACAGCAGCAACTTAAGAGTAAGAGTAGCCCCTGTTTTCAAACACACATGCTCCTGTATTACATTATACAGGAAGCAACTCAATTTGTAAATTTTCAAACTAGAAATGTAAATTTTCAAACTAGAAATGCTAAACTTTATCTGGCCCAATACTTCCATATCCCTACTGAAAAGAATACACAGTAGCATGTGAAAGTCAATTATGGAAAGGAAACCCTGCAGAATAAGAAGGGAATGTGGAGAATTAAAAGCTATGTGGAACACTCTTTAGTTGCAATTAACTACATTTTCATATCTTTACTGTAATACAAAAAACACAGTCAACTGGCAGGAACTGGTTCAGATTTGTTTTTAAATACCAGGTACACTTTAGTCCGCTACATAAGTGTTTGGAAGTTACTTATGTTTATATGAAATGAAGCTATTAATACTTTTCTACAGCAGTAACCGCACACCAGGAAGGCCAGGACAAACACAAATCAAGGAATGGAGTTTTCCCAAAGCTGCAGTGTGAAAAGACTATAAATTGATTTCCATACACATGGATGGGTTTTCTTTGCTATAGGAAATCCAAGTGGAGCTATAAGGAATGGAGACGTGTAAAAAGGTTTCTTGAGAAGGAAAGGGAGAATGACACCCCATGTGCAGTTTAGTTTTCTGCACCTTCTGCAGCATCACATTCTTCTCCTGCACTGTCTGATGTCCATAACTAGAAAGAAAAGAAAAATAGTGTCAACATTAAGAAATGCTTCTTTACTTCCAAAAAGGGGCAACTACTGATAATAAAGAAGTAGATGCAAGGAACTGTAAAAACTACTGAGGCACTGGAGCTGTACAGCCCTGGCTTCCAGTACTTGCCCTGGCAGTTGTAATTAGAGATATTTCTCCATGCATGGGCACAGCCAGCTTTGCACCTCAGGTATTAAACGCAGAGCAGACAGTGTTCTATGCAAGTTCAGACTTCTGTGCTTAGTAGTCAGCTATTTCATTGATATTCAGTCATTCAACAAGTCTGATTGATAGCTTCATGAATAACACTAATCTCAAAAGCAGAGGTCTGGATCCTAAAAGTAAAGATTACCACTTTGGTTACTGAAGCTAAGCATTTTACAGTGCTAATAAAGACATATCTACTCAAGAGGTACTGCAAAATGAGAAATATTGCTGTAATTAAGTGCAGGAAATATTCATAGGTAAGATATTCCATACAAATAGAATTAGTAGTCCCATTAGGCACTTCCCTTCCAAAACAATTAATTATTATAATACACACAAGCATCAACTCATTGTATCCAACTGCAACCTTAATACATTGAAATTTCATGTGTGTGTGTGTGTTTTTTTCCATTGGAAATAAAGCAAGCTGCACTGGATACACAAAGATATTTTGTCTCTGAGGCAGTACACAGAACAACGTTTTAGTAAGGATTTCTGACAGATCATGGACTATTATTTGCAAACTCTTTGGCTTATCTTGCATGTAAAATTAACTGAATGCACTTTCTCCATCTTCACTGCAAGGTCAGCAAGCAATACAGAATATTAACTATCCAAGCTGTTATTCTAGATTATGCAGTATGAAGCTGCTGAAGACTATGTTCAAAGTAAGTTATGAAAAATTTGAACAGAAATTTTTATACAAGTTACAGTAGAGTAAACAGCCCTAATCAGCACTATCTTTTGTGCTAGAGTGAAACAGTGTGTTTCATTTCATCACAAATTTGGTCGAACTATAGCCATTATATGGTTACAGACATGGGCTAAATAACATACATTAAAAAAAGCAACTTACTGTTAGGTTGTCTCTAAGCAACTGCATGATGAGAGTACTGTCTTTGTATGAGTCTTCGTTCAGTGTATCGAGTTCTGCAATAGCCTCATCGAATGCCTAGAATAATTAAGCCATCTTTAGTCTTTCTATTGAGTGATCATTAAGCAACAGGAAGTTAACCTTATTTGTATAGGTAGCCTTAAAACAAAAAGCAATATAAGAAGTTAGTCAGCTGACTTGCTCTACTTGAAAGAGAAGTATGAAAAGCAGCAAAAGCTTTCAGTGTTGCTGAAAACTTAAGGCACACTGTAAATACAGTCTGCTTGTTTTCCTTTAATTACACTATGAACTTGGAAGCCAGATACATTAAGTAGGATATTCCTGCACAAACTCTGGGAAATAATCATTTAGATTAGTTTTTAAATATAAACTCTTCTACTGTCCCTACAGGCATACAGAAGAAAATACAACTTACTGTCTTTGCCAGTGTGCAGGCAAGCTCCGGGTTGTTGAGAATCTCATAGTAAAATACAGAGAAGTTAAGAGCTAGACCCAAGCGAATTGGATGTGTTGGTTGCATCTCCTTCTTGCTGATATCAAATGCCTCCTGATAAGCTCCCTGTGAGTTTTCTATTGTTTCTGTTAAGAATGAGAAGTGTTTCAACATTAGGTGGGGTTATTTTATTTATTTTTTAAATATGACTAAAATATTCCCCTAACAGGGGACTGAACAGTCCACTGTTTAAGCCTGCCCTTAGCAAAACACTGCATTTAAGATTATGATCTTAAACCCATTTTAAATAGGGCTGCTACAGTGAAAAACCACAGGGGGCAGCTAAGCTACTGCAAACAAAGGTATTTGAGAAACACAATGATAAGGACAGAGAAGTTAATAAAGGCAAGTATCAAAGTTGACTCTACAATCTTAGTTTGACCTCTGAATATATGCACTTTGATATAGCACAGTCTTTATTTACAAGAGGTTGTGTGCAACTTTCTTCTACGGAAGTCCTGCTTGATTCCTTGCAGAGGATGGACCTGCCTGGGTTTGAATCAGGTCTGTGTAGTAAAGGCAGCTACTGTCTGCAGGGCCCTCATCTCTTTTTGAGGAAGCCTGGAAGGCATATACTGGGTGTTCCTGAAAAACTAAAAATCTGCTTCCATGGAGAAGTAGGAGGGCAGGATAAAATAAAACAAGGTCCTGCACAAATTTGGGACAATATATGAAATATCACAGAGAAAAGCAGTTGCCAGGCCAAAGTAGACACTTCAAGAGTGCTAAATGCAGTCTGTTCAAGATTCCTCTCCCAAGGACAACCACAGGACCAATAGGAGTCCTAAAGGTGCCTGCTGAATCAGAGGAGACTGCAGGAAAAGGAAAGCTGTTCCTAGAGCTCAGAATTCAGTTCTCTTCTGAGGGAACTAATACCATAATAGCTCTAGAAGATGCCAGAAAAGCAGAATTTGGTAAACAAATCCTTTACATATTCAGAGAGCAACAACATAGCCTAAAGTTTTCCAGTATTTACTGTGTAACGAGTGCTAATGGACTACTCTTAATTTGTTAAAAGCAGGTTAAAAAGTAAGACAAAGCTAGCAACTGCAGAAAATATTTAATGTGCTTTAAGCTAGTTTATTTGAAGCAGAGAAAACATACAAGTACTTAGTGGTGGGAGATCAGAAAAGCCTGTTTATCTCAATCTATGAAAAACTGAATGACCATCAGCTCTAGTACCAGAAACATAAGAGACAAAGGAGATTTAAAAAGCACACAGAATATCTTCAATACTTAAAGAGATTCCTAAAGAATTTAAGGGAGAGTTGTTTATATGCTTCTGTAATTTTCTTATTAAATTCTGGGCACTGATGTAATAACAATCTTGTGGAAGAGTTAACATATAACAACTTAACAGCAAAAGAATTTAATACATGCACAGAAGGAGACTGAAAGTTGCAACAATAACCTTAAGCTTGGGATTTCCAATTCAGAGGTGCCCCATTTTTGGGACTCTGATGTTCTTTTACCCCCTACCCCCCCGCCCCCGAACCACATGCTTGCATATGTCATGTCTATAGGTATTATGTGCAAGCCTTTGAAGATGTTACCACTGAAGCTTTTAACAGCCTGTAAAATTATGAACTGCACCAGCACAGAGAAATAGACATGGGTAGTAAAGTTCTATCTTGCAGCTCTGCATAGGAAGGGGGAGAGTATAGGTCTAGTGAGGTCCTACAGTCAAGTAAGATTCCCAGAACTTTGCAAAATCAAGCATGAATTGTCTGCATGGTGATACACAAACTCTTCAAATGGAAAGCACCAGAACCACCTAATAAGGTCATCAATCAGCCCCTGTCCGATAATAAGCATCCGTACCACTTTAAGCACAGTCTTTTCAGCCAAGCTAAGCAGGCATTTCTTTGTTTAGACAAGCCCACAAAACTGTAACTGTTACTTGAGATAAAAACATAACTTGGAATATAAGCCAAAACCAAGTTGGCGATTGTTGCTGTCATCCAAATCAGGCCAAGGGTTAAGAATTTCTGAATGCAACTCATTAATGCAAACACTTTCACTCTATTTTATATATTTTCATCTTCTCTTTGCTTAAGTGATAAGCAGTTCTGTCTTCCCACTTTGCAAATCAATCAGTTTAAGTAGCCAACACTATCAAATGTCTACCATGCCCAAGCCAGAGACAGTCACTTCAGAGCTCTGCCAGATCCCAACAGTCCACCTCCTTTCAGTGTCATGGCATCACTCCAAGAGTAAATCTTAGTTAGTTATATAGAAAGATATCAATAACTTATGCCATACCAAAACTTTAATGTCACAACAGTGCCTGGGCATGTTACAAGATGGTTCCAATGCTTAATTCAATACATCCTCTGAACAGAGGGTTAGACTCCTCCCCAGAAGAGCTTTCTGAAGTACTCACGATCACCTAAGCACATGTTCCAACTACATTTTTTGGACACCCAGTATCAAGTGACCATATCAGCCACAAAGCTTTCCAAGCCTTTGTCTGCTAGGTCCAAAAGGGCAATCAGCATCAACAATTTTAGATTACAGCTCAATTTTTTGACAGTGTACAGAATTAATAATTTTGTTACTTATTTGTAATCTTAGTTGACTACAGTGAAGTCTGCTTCACAATTAAATGGTTAAAATTTCCTCCATGAATGAGTTCTGTCAACCTATAGAAGTGTTGGAGATCTGTTTTCTCTTCCTCACTAAGCTTATTGTACTGAAGAAACATAAGAAAACAACGTTAAATATGTTAGCAGACCCTTAGCAAAAATGTTTTCCAAAAGTTCTGAATAATCATTATCAGACAACTATCCAAAAGTATAGGGTAGATGGCAGGAACACCAGTCAAAATTCCCCTGTATATGATGCTTTAGGTCTGCTCAGAATTTTATACTTGGTCTATAGGAACACTGGAGATTTCCAGCCAAAAAGCAGTCTCTCCCCCGTAGCTATTTTCATATTAATTCAGAGCAAGATATTGGCATGTGTGCTTCATTTACTGTCTCCTCTCCCATGGCTCAAAACTAAAATCCATTAACTATTCTAAACCTGAAGATCTCAAGGTACTTACGTTTTCTGTCATCACCACAGGCAACTTCAGCAAGGTATCGGAAGTAGTCTCCCTTCATCTTCAGGTAGAATACCTTGCTCTCTGGATTAGTTGCATTAGCTATTAAATATTTGTCCAACAGCTCCTGAAACAAAGAGAAGCCATCAGCTCCACATATAACATTGCAAAATTCAATCTATTTTTCCCCTTTTCTCCAGTCAGTTTTGATGGACTCAAATGCTTGCTACAAGTTAAGAAAAAAAAAAAAACAAAAAAACACAGTTTTAAGGGCATTTCAGATAGATGCATACTCATTTAACCCAAACTGCAGAAAGGCACAATGCTAGAGACTACATTAAGACTACATTAAGATGTAGTCTCAAATCGATTCAGTCAATCATGTGATCAGACTACAAAGAAAGTGACAAAAAAGACTTACTAGCACACAGTTTCAGGACCAAATTTTGTTGCAGAGTATGCACTTGTCATTTTAAAAACAGTTTCAAATGAGTAATTTTACTGGAAAAGAGAAATACTGCAAGAAGTTGCAGAGCTATTAAAGAATAAGTCATTCTCACTTTGCACACACATATATAAAAAGGAAAAATAACTATGCTATATTTTGTATAAATGGCATTCATTAGACTTGTGATAAAGAATCTCCAACCCATTTACCAGAGATAGCCAAGGATTTGAGCCTGTCTAATCTGTAACCAGAATTCCCATTCCAGCCTTAGCCTCTTCTGCCTTTACCAGATCTTTGTAAGGCTGCAGCTTAAGACATGTTCTAGCATCCTAGGGAGGCATTCCTCGCTTCTCCATTTTCCAGGAAGTAATAGAGCAATACAGTGCTCTCCAGCACCACCCTGAGCTGCTGCTGACACTGCTCCCTGTGCTCACAGCTCTCTTTCCTGATAGCCAGAGGGACATGAAAAAGTTTGCAAATCTCCAGCAAGATGAGAAGTGTCTCTCTCTCTCCAAGGCCAAAATAAGCCCATTGTTGCCCCCACAAGGTAGAGTTGAAGGAAAAGGAGAGAAGACAAAGGATTTTTCCCAATCAAAGCATAATTTTGTTCTCAGGACCTTCAGAGAACTGAGGAGAAGAGCAATTTCTAGCTGACCTCCCTATCCCTTGCCCTAGTGGCTTTACCTAACTCATCACCACAAAGGAGACATTCTCTGGAACTTACAAGGGATGCAAGCAAGCTCCAATATGCTCAAGGAAGCCCCACAATACTCAGGGCATCTTTACACTAAGAATTTAAACAATAAAGATCTGTATTCAGTTACTTGGAAAATAAAAAGATCATAAAAACAGAAGACAGTTTCCAATGCTTGCAAACTGTGGCTAGTTCAGTAAGATTTTTGTTGCAGGAATACATAGCCAAATTCACAAAGCAGCTACAAAGAAAACATTTAAGTTTAAGAAACTGTAAGCTTTTAGGGCAACCCTCCCCCCTCCAGCATTTTAATTAATGACTGTAGCACCATAATCAAAACCAGGCAATTTTTTTTTTTTTTAAAATAAACAAGCCTTCCACTTCCAGTGTCTACTGCCATGCCATTATTACTTCCTTTAAGGATCGACTGTAACAGAGCTACCCAGCTTAAAGATCTTTCTTATTTCCAAGCCAATTTTTGAGGTGTTGGTAAATATTTTAAACTGCTGCTTGTAGTGGGGTGCTTTCAATATGGTGAGAAAGCCTTTTTGCTTCCACACAATGCGCTTACCATGGATGTAATATTACATATAGTATCACACATATCCCTTCAAAGATTTCCCCCCCCACCCAATGCCAGAGCATTAAGAAACTGTAGAGTTATGAGAGCTCTTACTGCAACCTTAGAAAGCAGAGGGAGGGGTAAAATGATACCAAGCCTGATATATCCTTCTACTTACCAAATCAGAAACAGACATTCTTAGGACTTTCTGTGGTGCAAGAACAACACTGCCAAGAACTAGACACTGGCTAGTATGGCATAGGAATAAGTTGTCAGTTTTTATGATAGTTTAACGCAGTGAAGTATGCAAGGGTTTGGGCAAATGTATGGAACAGTACACCTCATTGGTGTTACAGAAGAAGCAGCAAAAATATGAGATGTTTCAAAACAAGAATTAAGATGCAGTAGGCAGATGGGTAAGACAATCCCATATGAACACTCTATTTTGCATGAGTCACTCACATATTAGAATGAGTTATTCCCCACCCTACAGGTTTATGCAATGAGAGAAACTGCAGGTTTTGGCTCTGCCTAGATGTTTTCTTGATGCTTTTCTCCACAAAGGCAAATACCAACGCAAGCCATGAAAGCACAAAACCACACAAAACAGTTTCAAAGTCTCAGAGACAGCAGTGCAATAACCTCAAGTTTAACACAGAAATGTGATTTAAAGAGAAATACTTCCCAGAAACAAGAAAGCTGAAGCTTAATACACCAATATTTAGCAAGGTTCCTTAAATCAGTTATGATCAAAGATAGCAGCCTCTAAAGGACATTATTTATAAGGTTGAGAGTGCATCAAGCAGCAGAGATCCAATTTATCCATGTGCTTGATCAGATTGGGGGGGTGGGGGGAAAGACACGGACTCTGCCCATCTAATTAGCATTGACCAGACAGTTGAGAAGGATACGCTGTACAGGATTTGAAACCACATATTTGACAAAAAAACATATCTTTGACTTTGTTTAAAATACTGAAATAAAGCTTTTCAAGATGTTGCAGTTATATCAATACAAGGCAGCAAACAAACTTTTTTTATGCTTTCCAAAAAAATGAAGATTTATTGAAAGCTTAGTGCAAAGAACACTACTGATCTTACTATAAAATACTGCTAGAACTACCTCCAAAGACAGAAGGGTACCATGGGCAACTAATGTGGCTCGCCTATCACCCCAAAACTAGCACACTGGAATGAGCATATACTAAATGATGTTCATAGGAGAGCTTTAGAGTGTATTATATAAGCAGAGCCCTAAGCTTAATTTCCTTAGACCCCTGATGTCCATTTTTTTTCCTGATAGGGTAGGCCACACACTACTTCCAGGAGCAGGAGGGGACTTTGCCATGGCCTCTGCCCCGCTGCATCCATATAGTACTACAGTCTTCTGTGCGGATACAGAAGATCAGTGGATCCAGCAACTGCTGCATGCACTCTAAGTTTGAAAACTTTTGTGCAGAGGTCTGAGGAACTTCCAGAAAAAAGTGGAGGCTGGGAGTGAGCTGCAATTGCTGAAGCAGGGAAGAGTGGCCTACGTACACTGCTTTATTTCCTAGGCACTGCTCACTTGCACAAGCTGAGCTGTCCAGGCAGCAGTTCCACTCTCAGTTACATCTCCTCTAGGACCTCTTAATCATTCCCACACCACATAGTGAGAGACTTGCACCTTGGTCCACTAGGGTGGAACATCCTTGTTCTGCATTTTACATATCTGTTTTTGTTTAAGGGCCTTAAATGGAACAAGATTTCTTGCTTATGAATCACATAGGATAGAACAGAATGCAAGCATATTTGGACTAAAGCTAATTAATTATCTATCCAGACATTACCTTTCAAATCTATAAGGTATTCGGTACACTTAGTGAGCCATTCATCAAGACATGATCATTTCTTGGAATGCATCTCACCCTCCTTCTAATAGAGGGAAAGTGTTGGTGAGGCAGTAAGAGCAGACAGATGCATAATAAGCTAAATTTACTTTACACTCTTGCAAATCAATAATAGCCAAGAAAATTCAAGATTTCTTACATCTGTTCTCTGGCTTTCCCTGCTTCGGCTTGCCTATCTTTCCATCAGACAGCAATCAGTCATGAATCCTCATGTTAAATATCAGTTTATAAAAAGTAAAATGAATACAGGCAGTCTGAACAGTGAAGGAGACCTCATCCATCTCAAAATTAATTTATGATAAAATTTATATAAAGAGAATCAGGCATTGCCATAGGTATGATTCTCTGACAAGGAAGACTGTCAATTGTTTTCACATAAAGCAAACACGCTCATTGCTTCTTTGGTCAGAGAGAGTTATGTATCAAAATACAATTGCCATCATCATTAAGAAGTGTGATTGCTCTTAGCACCTATTAAACGAAGGTCTGAAAAACTAGCAATTAGTTGCTCTACAAAGGGAAATATGCATTAGACACTTCCATGAAAAAACACAAGTGATATCTGAGTGATTTGTCACTGGTTTGTTCTGTTGCTGAGTGACTGTCAGAACGAAGAACAGAATTAAAAAGCAAGACAATTTTGTTCTCAAACTAGATCTTTCATGTTCTGGTACGATTACATTAGAAGATGTTTGCACTATTACAACTTGTACTTAGTATCTGTTGTTTCCTCTATACTGATGTTATTCCTTTGAGTGGCATGCTGGTCCTCTTCTACTGTCACGGGATCTCCCACCCTACTTCTCAGCTTTAATGTTGCTCAGCTGACTTGTATCATTTCGATCTTCACAGTGCACTAGCAATCTTTTCTTCCCAATAGCATCATAATCTCATACATGAGATTCTTCCCCCTCCTCCAGAAGGGAGGTAGGTTTTTTTTTTTTTTTGCCTCTTTGTTTTGTTTTCAAGATATGTCAGCAACAAAGGGCTACTGGCCCTGGAACAGATCTGCAGCTGCCTGAAGGAGCCACTAGGAGAAGGTAAGGAGCCTGGCAGCAATCCACTTCTTCCCCCATTAAAACTGAGATTTATTATTTTCTTCATTGGCCGACTTATTCCTTTACATGCCAAGAGAAAATTACATTTCAATTGCCTTTTTGTATCCTTTTACAGTTCTCTTTTCACTCTCTCCCAAATGAGAAACCATCCTTCCTTAGTATCTGTTTCCCTCTGCTTAAGTAGTAACAATGGTTAACATGTAATCATAGTATCAAAGAATGGGAATTAAACTTAGTATTTCTGATTCAGGTTAAGTCATCAGCTCTCACCACTTCCCTTGTTATTTCAGCTTTATGGCAAGCAAGCCCTGAAGGAATACAACAGCCATATCTTCACTTGAGGTGCCCAATACAGATAACAAGGAAGCTCCCCGAAGACACATCCCTTCATAATTATTTGTTGTGTATCCAGCCAGCCAGGCAGCCTTTCCTTACACACACATCCCCTGCAATTCATACGCCAGTCCCACTACATTCAGGCTTTGTTACCCGTTTCTAGGGCAATTCCATCTTCTAAAGATTGCCATTTGAAAAACAAACAAGCAACAAAAAAAACCACACACAGCATCAAGACAAGCCTGACTGAGAGGTCAAGTTCAACCATAACATACACTAAATACCTCTGCGCAATTTAACAATGTGGCAGGTTCAAGTGGCAGAAAAACACCACCACTCTGATTTGTGCAGTTCTCTCCTCCCACAGATGAAGTTATAAAGAATCTTGACATCAAAAAATGATTAAAAAAATATATTCTTGAGTAGTAATTGACCTGCAAGCTACCTTCTGCACTTGCAGCATCCAGAACTGACCTTCAGTAAGAAAAACAAATAGATCGATATAATCTATGCATGCATTCCAATGCCATTAACTAATACCTATATGTTTCACACTTGAAGTTCAACACCAGAGGATGAACATGAATCAGGTCATCTACGCAGATTATCTACTTATCAAATAGTTTAAGGTCAAGTTTTCAAAGCAGGCTAAAGATAATCATGTGCCTAGGTATTGCCAAAAAGAGTTCTCAGTGTGGTAACCTAAACTCCCAACTCAAAAATATTTACAGTATCTGTACTTACATGTTTGGGTCTTAAAGTTATTTTATGCTATTAAAAGACCGATCTAAATTGCCATTTGTATTTCTTTCCAACTTAGTAACATACATCCTTACTTTTGCTCCATCATAAATAAAAACAAAGTTATAGTCACTATATAAGCAGCAATGCACTAAAAAAACCCTACTTCCGTAAATATAAGCTGCTTAAGTCGCTGTATGATCTTTAGCAAGAAGGAGTATGCTGGTGTTCAAAATCCCTGGTGCAGAGGTATTGTGAATAAAGTTTAGACAAATTAAAGCTTGTTTTTTCAAGTCAGACTGCTTTAGCAATATTCTTGAGTATTAAGGCCCATGCACCTTGCTTCAGTCTTAAGTTGTTCAAAACTGCTTAGTTTGCCCTCCTCTCCCCCCAGTCACTTGGGCATTTGATTTAACATGCTACTCTTCAAAAGAGTGAGAAGCAATTCATATTTGCAGGCTTTAGAAATTTAAGACAAAATCCTGTCAGGCTTTCACTAACATGACACAAAAGCACCTTCAGGAAAGAAAAATCAAATAGAGATACTCTTTGAGACAAGCAGCAGCTAATCAAAATCAGTGCATATAATATTCAAAGTTTGGTATTTTTCTCTCCCACCCATGATGGAAAAAGTTCACTGATACTGTATTAAAAGACCAACTTGGACTTTAAATCAAATGCTCAGAAGTTCTTGGCTGCCCAAATGCTTACTGTTGTACCTGCAACAAAAATATGCCATTTCAGCAAGTAGTGATTTTCAGAAGTCTTGAAGAGACTAGATTCGGTTTATTACTGTTTTCTAGGTACTCCTGCCCTTCCTGAACTGACACTGAATGTTCTGTATTTTGAGCTTTTAGCTTTTTTCCTTTTTTAAGGGAGTGCTGAAGTTGGCCACCAGAACAGATGTTAAATGGGTGACAGCAAGTAACTGATTACTTAATGCTGTACTCGCCTGTAATAACGCATACTTCTTGGCCAAACCTCATGAAGTCAAATGGTCACATGCAAGTGAAGAAACTATTTTGAAATAAACCTATTTTGAGACAAGGTTCTTTAAAAATAACACACATGCAGAGAGTACATGTTGACACTTTTTTTTTTTTTTTAAAGCAAGTTAACCCACCACTCTGAACATGGATTCAATGTCACATTCAGTCTCATCTAGAAGATGAGCAGTCTGCCATTTCAGCTTGGATCCAACAGGCACGTTATGAACAGAACACAGGAAACTTGCACACTCCAGGCCAGGCTGAATTTATGTAGTGTTGCACAACACTTAAAATCTTCCCTTCTAAGGAGGGGGAAAAGTCTTCAGCCTCAGGTATTTCAGAAGGTTTATCCAGCTCCAATATGAGAAAACCCTGTCACAAGTAACATACAAAGAACTGGTTTCCACCAACTGCAGTCAAAAAGTAAAGCTAAAAAAAGGTGGCAAGACAGCTCAGACCAGTGCGTTCCCTTAATATTACTGTTAAATGTGATTTTAAACAGTCTTAATGTATAGGTTTGCCAAGTTGTTTGACAGCACAGGTGATCATACCTTTCAAAAATTCTTGTACTGACAAATGCTTGCCTATTTTAACCATCTAGTAAATTGGTATTAAGACTTTTTGACTATTTCAA
Organism: Apteryx mantelli; assembly: GCF_036417845.1. Lineage (NCBI taxonomy): Eukaryota > Metazoa > Chordata > Aves > Apterygiformes > Apterygidae > Apteryx > Apteryx mantelli. Next base: position 122,495,096 of record NC_089980.1, read on the forward strand.
GTCTAAATTAGTCATTCCAAACTCCACAAGTATGACTCACTGCAACCTAGGCGTGTTTTAACATTCAGCAGTTGTTTTCTTGACAGGAAAGGGAGAGTCCCCTGCTGCAACAGTAAGATCACTTTACTTTCAATAATGTAATTCAGCAGAGGTAAGCTCTTCATCCTTCTTGATTCAAGCTCTGTGCATCAACTCCTTTTGGGAGAACAATAATTCCTATTTTTCATATAGCTCTCTTAAGACATTAGTATTTCAGTTTATATATTGGGTAAAATAAATATCCATCTTTCCAATAATGGCATGGCCTTACAGTAGCTTAAGACGACCTGACAAAGCACTGACAAACATACCTGGCAGAGACAAACATACCTGGCATAGAGAAGAAGGTGACCTAATTTGTCTTTTTCATTTGGTTCTGAATATTTGTCTACATAGTTTTAAAAAACTGGCAGTCAATATTTAGGATTGGCCCTGAATGAAGTATCTGGAATCCCACTTAACAGATGCATTGGAAGCTTCAGCTGCAGTATGTCTGCCCACACTATTCCCACCTGGGGTTGAGATTAATTTAATCTAGAATTGATATTCACTGCTTATATTTCTCTTAAAACAAGAAGTTCGAAAGTTCTGTGGTCCTCAGAGAGCTATGTAAGCCAGGAAATAGAAGTGTGTGGAAATGCGAGTTCTTCTTTCTGTAGATTTTCATCAGACAAAACCAACAATCCAGTGAAAGTCAAAGAATTATTCAAGTTTTTAATGGAAGAGGCCTGAAGTTTTCCAGTTTCCCCGTGCCAAATGTAGAAATGAGTCTTCAAAAAAAATGTCATCCTCTTTTTCAATAAGTATAGTTTTCACTGAAGTAATGGCTGTACAAAGCAGCCAAAAGCTTTCAGGAGATTTTTCTTGGTATCAGATTTATCTCAAATTGATTCTAACATTCTTCCATGATCATATTTTCCATATTTCTGATTCCTTAAAATACTTGAAATATTATTCTCCCCTTAGTAAATACATATTATTGACATCAAAACCTTCTCTTCAGAATCCTGATATGTCTAGAAGTTTTCTTCCGGTGTCCTCCATTGGTGATCTTCCATAATATGATGAAATCAACCAAAAAATACAAGTTTGAATTTTAAAAATATTTCTGTATTATATATTTAGACCAGCTGCACTCAAAAAGGAACTGCAGTACATGGGAACTACACAAATGCAACTTCAAACCATGTAAGTAACTTATTTTTAAAGACAGCCTTTTATGATAACAAATAAACCATGTAGGGTACTTGTCTAAGAGTTTTACTTGCTTCAGTTCTGCTCTCCCTTTGGAAAACACAGATTAGAAGCTTGTTGTCATCAAAATCCAGAAAAATAGTGAACTTTAGATGTACTTCCCCTAAGTCATGTGGTGCAGCTGGTGGAGTCAAAAGTTTTGGAAGAGCCTTTTGTATTGCTCAATTTCACATTAACTTGAAGGAAGTCCAAAAATACATTATTTCATTCAGTATTTTAAGAGTGTGGCAGTAATTTATTGCTCCCTAAACTGAAGAAGCCTCAACTATGAAGATTAACATTACAAAGAGTTACAAAAGCTAAAAGTCAACATTTCAAGATCATCTGTTATAACAATTTCTCATAGAAAGTGAACCTTGATCTTGCTAAGGTTCTGCCTACATATTTCTACTTAAAACAATGTCTGCGTACAAGAATTCTGCAAAATGCATTCCACATCAGAACAGAATTTCCTGAAAAAGTTTTTTTTAGCCAGGAAATATGAGGGTGTCAGTCTGATAAGACTGTATGTAATGTATTTAGAAAATTTAATATCACAGCAAATTGAGAGTTTTCTGTTTACGGAGTTGAACATGGCTGTTATAGCCAACTGCTTCAGTGGCTGGACTGTACAAATTAAACATCAGAATAAAGATTGCTAGATCAAGGAATAAACCCTTATCAATGTTAGAGGCTGATAAATCAAACACGTCTTCCTTTAATAAATTAAGAGAAAGGCACAAGTGAGATCACAGCTAATTCAGGACTTTATAGTCCATTGGTCATTACACCTAATAAATTCTGGTGGATGGGGAGAAACAGTATATGAAACTGAGCATTTAAAGTAAATTATTTTTAGTAACTGATATGGCTAAGTGCCCAGCTCACATGTAATTTGCTAATTCACTCTGAACATCTGAATAATAATTCAAGCTTGATAGTCAGTGTTATGCTCAGCTGGAGCATTCTGATACTGGTCCCAGCTTCCTGGGAAACAGAGAGGATGAAGAACCTGAAAACATCAGACCAATAAACTCAGAGCTACACAAAATAAACGCTACAAACACACTGTTCAAGAACATTCTTATTTACTCTACCTAGCAAGTCTCTGATAAAATTAACTTCAAATTTGCTGCTGCTAAGAACAAAAGTATTTAAACACACAAGCTACTATCCGGGGGCAGCAGGCCCATCATTCTCAAAGACCAAGCATTAGACTAAAGAAGGGGAAGGATTTGAAAATACCAATGGAACACCTCCACCTAGCAAACACTATGAAGAAAGCACATCCATGCACTTCCTCCCCTCAGTGTTTTCTCACTACCTTCCTCTGAAAAGATGGTATTCCCCAGTACCAAAAGAATTCCATGCTTCTGTTCCCATATAGAAATTGGCATAATCTATCACTTTAATAATGTGCCAAACAATTCCAATGTGTCTTCATACAGAAGTCAACTACTAGCAACCTTCAGCTCTACTGTGTCCCCTCCCCTTCAAGTTTTATTTCTTTGATATATAGCCTTCCACTTTTTACTTTAAAAAGGCATCTATTGTATTAGTATCTAATTCAGGAAAATTCCTTCAAAATGACCATCCAGCAGGTAAGCACAAGAGACTTACAAGATCTGTTAAAAAAAATTTTGCTGCATTAACAGAAAAATAGAATTTGTGTTTTCAGTGCCCTGTACTAACTGCTGAGCATATCCTACTTGTCTCAAGGCCACCAAAGCAGGAAGTTTCCTCTCAGAAATTTAATAATTCTAGATGTAAAAGTGGACTGAGCTATAGTACAAAGTTTTAATAGCCTTTCCTACAATCGTGCTGGTTAATCTATATTTTAATCTTGTTAGAAAAATGGATTTAACATTGCAATGATTCCAGGAAGTAGGTGAGGCTTTGGCTATACCATTGTTCTCAACAGCTGGTCACCTGCATTAGTATTATCTCCTATTTTCAGTTACTCCACACCCTGCTTTGCATAGGGTGCTAACATTCAGGACAGGTCTTCAAGAGAGCTGTTAGGAGCTATGAATTTGCAAAAGTGGAATCCTTTGGTGACCATTTCTTAAACTTTTAAAAATAGGCAAGTCATTGATCTGCCTTTTCTGCTTTCCACAGACATAAAGTAACTCTGTTCTCCACTTCAGCTTTACCTTAGATTCAGACATCCACACAAATCAAATCAATGATCTAACCTCACTCCAGTAGCCTCTGAAAAAGGAAATGACACTGCACACGCAAATATCAAAGACAAGTTTGCAGAACCTGAGACATAATACCTTGCACTGATTTATCCTCCGTCTTCCACTAGTTGGCTTGTATGTTTTAGAAATTCAGTATCCAGTCATCCAGTTTGGGGTCTGCAAACTGATGACTGCATTTGATGTAGGTCTCAGCTACTATAAGAATTCCTTGGATTATTTTCAGTTGGGCTCTAACAGCTTTTGGCCCCTGAGAGAACCCCAGTGCATTTTAGACTTTGTTTTTGCAAGTATCAGTCCTTTCTTAGAAAAGGATTCAGTTTTTCTTGCAGAAAAGCATAGTACTCTAGCAGCAACAGTCTAGTTTTGCTCTGGTATGTCATCTACCTATTTGTCTCCATCAGAGAGAAAAAGTTCACAGAAACAATTCCTAATTTTCTGATTATGCCCAGTTAACCTCAACTTGGACAAAATTAACTACTGGTAAAACATAAGAGGATTCAGAGGATTCCAATGAAATCCAGAAAAAAGAAAAAGCAGCAAACAAAAAACCCCAGCCATAACAGCAGGCTCTAATATGAATAAGTTAAGCTTAAAACAAATTTGAAACTAAAATTCATGATCTGAGCTTATTAGAATAGAAAGGATTCACTCATCAAGTTTCACAATTCTTATCACCTCTTCCCTCCACAAACACATTACCCTCCAACTAAGACAGTTATTCCAAATTAAAATGTTCATTTAACATCCACTCCATGATTCTGGATCTGCCAAAAAGTTACACGCCCAACCTAAAGTCTGGCTTTAAGCCATGAAGTAGCTAGTCCTTTTAGTCAGTTATTTAAAATGGATGAGTAAACAGCATTTGCTTTAGCCTGTAAAAAGCAAAGAAATATTTGAGACACTGCCCCAGTCACTGTCAAGACAACTAATTCAAGCTCAACAGTAATATTAACCTCAAGTGTTTAGCATGCCTGTTCTTCAGAATAAAACTGTATCCTACATATTCTCCAATGTCAAAAGACTATAATATCCTTTTAATCAGGTGCCAAAGCTTAGCCTCTATAATATCACATCTTTCAGTATAAACTCTGGCAGTTCACTGAAAGTAGGAAAGCAACAAAGAAAAAGGATCCATAAAACAAAACACTCACTACTAAATTGTTCATATAATTAGCAGCATCAAGCTGATACTTACTGAATCTACCAGTTTTGCAAAATAAAAACTAAGATTTCACTTTACTGCAGGCCAAAGATAATAGTAATGAAAAACAAAGTCATGTTCAAAGCTTATTCGTTCTCTGACATCAGGTACTTTAATTGACTTGAGGAATCTATTTGCTGCTGCAAAAACAACACCAGCTTCATTTTGAATGAAGCTGTTAACTTGCACTGTTTAAAAAAAGGAAAAAAAAAGCTGCTTTTTAAGTTACCTTCCAGTATGTTTTTTCTAGTGATTAACTTAAGAAGTAGATCTAGAAAATGGACAAAATCAGAAGTGGACATAAGAGATTTTTACCTTTATTTCTATTAGCATTTATTGTTTCTTAATTACAAAGCAGAAGTAGCAACAGTATTGCAACTTTGAGGGGGGAGAAGGAAGGAAGGAAGGAAAAGGAAGCTGGCAAGAGCAACGCACTCATATATGCTTTCAACAATTAACACTGCAATCTCACAGAAGATCAAACATTTACAAGCATCCTCTCAACCTTATGACAGTAAAAATTGAAATAAGATACATCTTACAGATCAAGGCTGTTTTGTTGCAGAGATTGCTATAGGGTGCCAAAAAAAACAAAACAAAACAAAAAAACCCAAGTGATGTTATTGTTGGTCCATCACTAGAGTTCATGATGGCTTTGCTCATTTTTAGAAATCCTAGCCAGTTTGGGCCTGACAGTACAATGTCCTCTACAAACAGTTTTACAATGCAAAAAACAGATGGTGGCACAGCTGAAAACTCTCATGTATGTAACTCTTCTGTGAAGATAAGTTAAAAACAGATTAAAATGATCTCTAAAATTTTGGCTAGAGACATAGGAGAATAAGTAATCATCAAGGTGCAGTTGTTTTCAAGCATTAACAATTGTAGTCAGTGCATTTTCCTCAAGTTTTAAACTATAAACTAGTAGTCATCAAATCTCGTCTCTATTGCTCTATGCAACATTGAGCTCTATCTAGAGCTCAACATCAGGCCCTAGCAACTGACCACATGCAGTGCGCTACCAAATACAAATGAAGAAAAATCTGCAAGTTACAGGTGGGGTGAGAAACTGCTTCCAGTCAAGGGTTTGGGGTTCCTTCTCCTCCTTTTCCTTTACACCTGTTCTCCCTGAAGAATGAAGGAGCCTGAATGTGATATGGGGTATTGATATACAAAGGGACTAAGGCTCTCAGCAAACCAGTTTCATCTGCTGCCCCAGAGAAGTTCCACTTCAAAGAATACATGCTACCTTCTCTGAAAGCCTGAAGCCATTAAACAACATGGTACATAAGATCTTATTTTGTGTATTCCGTGTTCAAAGTTTAGTACATTATTTCCCCAATGATGTGAAAGTTGTTCCTGCACCATTCCTTTCTACATTATGTACTAAGCCTGTCTTGAAATCACTCAGAGACTATCAAGAAACATGAACTTAGTGCTCAGAGAGTATCTGGAAAAAAAAAACAAAAACAAAAACACATAGCTCAACTTTAAAAAACAGTCAAGTCTCCAGCCTATTTCTTTATTCAGGGATAGGAGAGTTTCAAGAACAGTTTGGACTATTCTTCACAAGGGAAGATTCAACATTAATTCTCTACTTTAGATTACCAAAATTCCTATACTGATTGACTAATTTTTTGGTAAAACCTGCTAGTGCACCTCCCTCAAATTAAAAACTCATGGCAGCCATGAGTTGTTTGAAAAAGTCATAATTCCTTCATTAAAGAGTCACTCTCACCTGAAAGACCAGTCATACAATTAACAGTTAAGAAGGGTTCAGATCACATCTACTCCTACATGCAATTCAGACAATTAAAACAAATGTCTTCACTGCTTGGCATGAGATGGAATAGTATCTTACTGTGACCACCGACAGTGTTTGTGCATTAATTAAATAATTAGCAAGAGTTACATATATCAATTAAAGCAGGTCATCAACATAATTTTGAATGTTAGTATTTTAGTGGTGATGAAATCTAAGTTCCTTATCAAGCCATGGCCTAAAAATAATAGCTTACCTAATTGGCTTGGGGCATTCTTTACAGGGGAAAAAAAAAAGTAACTGCAATTCAATTAACCATTGGCAGTATTTTGTAATACTGGTAAAAGTATTTTTAAATAAAGGTATCTAGAACAGCAGATACATTTCTCTTTAAAAAGCTGTGTTGCAGCAGTGATGAAAAAACCTTTTGAAAAAACTGTTAGTAGTATGACTAACAGCAGTCACACTCCACCCAACACATCCACCCTCGCTAAATCCATATACTCCAGATGACAAGCAACCTTTCCGCACTACTTGCCAGCAGTTGTTTCAGTTTAGCTGTCTTCCTAGAATTAAAAAAATATGTTTGAGATTCAACTCAGAAGAGCTTAAAGCAGTTTCTATAGTATTACTAAACATGAAGTTATAATTCCAAGAGGAAGGACTCAAAAACACTTTGTGGCTGAGCTTTAGGAAACTGATACTTTGTAGTGCCTGCCCATTGTGAGTTTCAGTCTCACTGTTGCCGACTCACGGATCACAGGAGTGGTAGATGAAGGAGGAAAGGGAAAAAAGGGTAACTGCACATGGCACTCAAAGGAAAAGTAAAAATACGAAGGCTGGCAGCAGATACATCTCCTCCTCCCAAAGGGAGGCATATCTTGGCCAGCAGGGTAGAACAAGAAAAGCATGCCTGCTTGTAGGTTTCTGTCTTCACTACTTCCTGCAGTCTTCCAGGGGAGAAAAAGCAGAGAGGTGCCAACCAGGCCACAGCTGAGAACAGAGCAAAAAGACTAGAATGCAGGGAAGAGCTCAGCTAGTAAAAGAAAAAGCTTTCTTTCCCTACATTAAAGGTTTGTGTTAGTGCAGCTACTAAACTACCTGCTGTCCACCATTTGATACAACTGGAATAATTTCAATACGGACACTGCATGAAATGGCTTGCTACCTTTATCATTCCATTTCAAAGACACTCAACCTCCTTATAGGAGGAGAAAGATCCTTGTTAAGACAGCGCAGCAACCAGTGCAAGGTTTTGTCCAAAACCTCCTCTTACAAACTACTTTTGGTAGAAGGAAAGAGGGAGATTTTAAGAAATATAAATAATAAGCTTCATGTATAAATCAAGATGCTAGCTCCCAAACTGGAACACCAAACAAAGGAGGTTGAGAAGAGCGATAGGAGCATAAATATTAGCACTACAGTACTAATTATAGTAAAACTCTTGTCACAGGAAAGAAGAATCAGTGCCCTACACAAGTCACATTACTCTCAAAAAGCTGATTTTTTTGCAGTTTTTACCTGTATCTGTAACTGTAGAAACAGCTTCTTTGAAAGACATGGACTCTTTTAAAAGTACTGAGGAAAGGAACCAACCTTGCTGATTCATTAAGCTAATAAATTTCCAAATGATTTTGAAGCAAAGATAACTCATTTTGACTTAGTTAGAAAACAATTTCAGATAGCAGCATATAAGTATTTTCAACACAACCAAGAAGTACCACCCCTTTGTATATAAGCCAGAATCAAGAAGCAAATTCAGTTACTTCCAAACAAACCAGCTTTAAATTCAGGTCTCCTAATCTAATTCAGGATTCACTTACATCAAGAAATGAATATTTCCTTATAGACTTGCTTCTTCCTGTTCTTGTGTTTGCAATACTAGATACCAAAGGTTCCCCCCCCCTTCTCTGAGGTGTAATAAGCCACTAAAATTTGCTGCACAATTCTTAGTGCATTACATCTTTCCAGCTTCCTGCAGCCAGAACTCCCTGATCATGTAGACTAGGGCGACACACATTCAGCCCCCACCACAGTGCAGTATACCTTCACTGTCAATAGCACCTGGAATCCTGCTGCTTATAAAGCAAATTCTGTATTCCTGGGCTTCTTTGCCTTCTCAGGTGTGTTACGTCAGTCTTTAAACCTTGGTCTTACATTATTCAATATCTACCACAACTTCATTGTAAAGATCCACTGAAAAGTCAACTTGAACATGACAAAGTCAATTTCTTCACTGAAGATAGAAATACAGATCTGTAGATGTTTTACTTTATAAAACTCACACTTTTATATATAAAGAAAATTCTCAAAATGTCTTTTAAAGCCCTCTGGAGAATTTTTTTCTTTGCAAGAAAAACTAAGTGAAAGAAACACACACCCAGTTACTTTAAATGCTTTAAACAATTTACTAGCTCTGATCTGAAGGAAAAAAGGATTTTTTATTTTCTTTTCAGCTTATCTTATGAAGAGATAACCTTACTAACCACAGTGCAAACAGACATGAGACCAAATCCTCTGCAACTCTACAGTTACATACAGCAATACTGCATGTGGATCTCAAATACCTCTATACGTGCTGCACAGCACACATGATCTTCCTCCTTACACTAATCCTCACAACAGTTGCAGAAGTTACTGCACTGACTTCCTCTAACCCAGCATTATATTGCACATGACATTCCTCAGCCAACTTCAGAGTCTTATTCCTCAGTACAGCAGCATACATGAATACTTTGTTTCTCTCAAAGAAAAGAAGAAAAATCCCTACTCACCAGCACCGTGGTGCAGATGGACCTGAGCTCCGACTCCACCTTCTCCCGATAGTCCTTGATAAGCTGCATCTTCTTGTCACTGGTGTCTGTCTTCTGCTCAATGCTAGAGATGACCCTCCAGGCAGAGCGCCGCCCCCCCACTACGTTCTTGTAGGCCACTGAGAGCAGATTGCGCTCCTCATTGGACAGCTCAGCACCTTGCTCGGTTACTGCCTTCATGCAGGTGGCCATATCATCATAGCGCTCAGCTTGCTCAGCCAGCTTGGCTTTCTGGATCAACTCGGTCTTATCCATGGTGACTGGCAGAGGGGCGAGAGCAGTATAGTAGCAAAAGCAGGAGAAGCCGGGGATGTCACACTGTCAAGAAGAGAACGTCCTCAAAACCTGCCAGAAAGAAGACAGTAACCATGACTCTGGGACGAAGTGATACAGAACACGATCTTATGCTGCTCCTCACAACTAAGACTGTATTGAGTCTTGTCTCTTCTTCCCCATCTCCAGGGGCATCTCCTGGATCGACGGACTGGCAGCATCCTGCTCTTCCATGTAGAGCTAGGGGGAGAGGCAATAGTCTCAAGGGCCCACCCCTAGAGAAATGACAACCTAGAAACTGAACTGGGGAAGGCACACTCAGCTCTATGCAAAGGACAACAGCCTAAAGATCAAGTGCTGGAAATAGCTATCTTTTCAAAGCTGTCTTTTTGTCCTCACCCTGCTTTCCTTCCTTGCCTCAAGTGAACATATTAACACGCTGCTTAACAAGGGCCTGGAGAAAGATACCTAGTCACCCAAAGTCCATCCTCAGCACACCATCCGCCCTGCAGATGAGTGCTGAAAAAGGACGGGGTATGCCAAAGCCATTACAAGAGGCTGGGACCAGCAATAAATAAATAAACGCACGCGATAAGCTCGCCCCTGGGAACGCAAAGGTTTAAAAATAAACCTGCGAACAGCGAGGGAGGACCCGGGACACGCACGGGGCGCCAGGTCGGCCCGGCCGCGGGCCGGGAAGCGCGGCGGGAAGACCCGTCTCCCTTCGGCTCCCGCGCTCCGCTCGGGGAGACCCGCGGGGCGGGGAGGCCGAGGGACCTGGGCGAGGCCCGGGCGGGGCGGGGCGGCCGGGCCGGGGCCCCGCGGCGCGGCCGGCCCCGGGCAGCTTCGCCTCCTGGCGGCGGGGCGCGGCGGGCGAGCGCCGCCGGGCCCCGGCGGGCGAGCGCCGCCGGGCCCCGGGCCTCCCCGCCTCCACCCGGCCGCGGCGGCGGCCGCGGCGGCCCCGACCCCGGGACGGCGGCCCCCGGCGCCGCGGGGGGCGCGGCGGCGGCTCCGCATTCCCGGGCGGGCGGGGAGCGCTGTGGCACGGCAGTGGGTGGGGTCTCGGCCCCGGCGAGGGCGGGGGCCCGGCGGCTCCACGCCGCGGCCGGCCGCGGCCCCGGGGACAGCGGGGTAGGGGGGGGGAGGGGGCGGCGGGGCGAGAGGCGAAGGCGGCCGGAGGCTGGCCCCGCGGCGGCAGGGCGGAAAGAGGAAGCCGGCGGCCCCGCCGGGTGCGAAATGGCGGCGCTGGCTGGCTGCACCTCCCGCTCCCCGGGGCCGCCGAGGACTCCACGCCTCGCTCACAAAATGGAGGACGCGGCGGGGCGGCGGCGCGGAGCCCGCTCCCGCCGCCAGGCGCGCGGCGCCCCGCTCACCTGAGTCCGCGCGCTAGGCCGGGCCGGCTGGCGCCACCGGATCGGCTGCCTCGCTCGGGGCTGTGGCGGAGAGAAAGAGCCGCTCCCGTCTCAAGCAAGAGCCAGCGCTAAAGGGCGTTGGCACAGGCAAGCCTACCCGCTGCTCAACCCGCGCCCACGCGGCCAATCAGAACCTGTCTTTCGCGCCAGGCCCCGCCCCCTCTCGCCCCGACAGTCAATCCGAGCACAGCGCGCCGCCGCGGGGGCGAGCGCAGGCAGAGCGCAAGCTCGGTTGGCCCGTGGGCTGCGGCTGGGGCCACGGGGTTTCCTCCAATTAGATCCAGGGTGAGATGACGTCACTGTCGCCATGGTGATGCTGCTACAACCCCTTCCCCCCCCGCTGGCACGTTCCCCCCCCCCCGCGCCACCCCTTCCCCTGGCAGCCGGGGCCCGGTCGCGGCACGAGACAGTGCGGGGGCGCGGCTGGAGCGGCTCGTGCGGCGGGGGGGCGGGGGGCGGCCCTGGTGGCGCGAGGGGCCGCGGCGCGCGCCCGCGGGGGGAGGGGAGGGGAGCGCAGGAAGCGGCCGGGCGCTGCCGGGCGGGAGGCGCCGGCCGAGGCGGGGCCCGCGCGGGCGGGAGCCGCCTCCCCCGCTCCGCGCCCCCTCCGCCTCCCGAAAGGGCCGCGGCCGCTCTGCCGGCTCCCCTCCGCCCGCCTCTGCCCTCGGCTCCCGCGGGACGGGAGCCGCCCGGGGGCCCCCGCGGCTCCCGGCCGTGGCCGGGCGGGGAAGCGGCGCGGCCGAGGGGCCCGGGGCGGGGGGACGGTGCGGGAGGGCCGCGGTGGCGACGTGCCAGCCCGCCCTGGGGAAGAGGGGTGCCGGAGGCCGAGGCGCTGCTGGGGCGGAGACGGGGGTGCGGGCGTCGGTGGTGGGAGATGGGGGAAATGGGGGCTTCGGGGCGATTCTTTGGCGGTTGGCTACGGCTGCTGAGGTGCCGTGTGGCGGCGGCGGCGGTGGAGCCGTGTCGGAGGCGCAGCGTGCGTGACTAGGCGCGCCGCTTCCCGGGGGAATCGATAACCGTGGCGGGAGTTGCTGATTCCGGGACACGCAGCCCGTTTCGCTCTCACGCTAGAGGCGTGAGGATAATGATATGGGTGAGAGTGAGACATCTCTGACAAAGGAAGTTAGGCCCTTTCGGAGCACCCGGTTTAGGATAAGGTGTGTCTTCCTGAGGCCAGGGAGAAGAAAGGATCAATAAGGTCTGTTATATAGTCCTCCATGTTTCTTAACCTAATGATAAGTCTGGAGGAGTTTCTTTTTGTCATGAATAGTTGCTCTGGCCCTAGAGACTCTTAGCCTGACATGAAGTTTTCTCAATGATAGATTTTCAAAAGCCATTTATAAGTCACTGTGAAACTATCATGACTGTGCTCTGCCATTAGGATCTGGGTGAGAGGAAAGTTGGTTTTTAAAGGTGTAATATTGCTGTGGTCATGAGGCCCTGGGCAGGGGAAGGCAAGCATTTGGCTTAAGCAACAATCAGTATATTTGCCTTTTTTCCTTCGTTCCATCTGGAGTTAATTCTCAAAAGGTCAGAGATACAATGGACAGAGATTAGAATTTTAGGTTTGTGCTTTTACGTAGTGAATAATAGAATGTTATCCATCGATGAATTAATAAATGTGAGGCAACTATTCTTGCATGTATTTTCAAAATGCTAATTGGATGGTCTTCTTCATGCTTTATCATGATTTCTTCTAGACTCATACTGCCTGAGTCCCAGAGGAAGTGGTAAAGAGATAGTGGGTTTGTGTTGTTTGCCACAGCATTCAGCATACAGAATCCAGGAGTGGATCAGATACTGCCTGTCAGGCCTTAGGCTAGTTGGGTTCACAAATGTCTGTGCAGTACAAAGTGTCTCTGCTGAAGTGATGAAATTTCTCACCTTTGATTTCAGCATCGCCAAATACAGTAATGTTCAGCAACTTCAGCATCCAGATGGGATGATGAATTCTCTGAATCAACCTCAGGATATTGTCTCAGCTTGTAAAGTTCTTGATCTTTGTTTGGACTAGAACTGAGATTATATATGTGGAAATTAGGTCTATGCTGTGAAGAATCCATTATTTGTCCTTGTCCTGTAAGCTTGGGCATTTATTCCATTATAGCAAAGGACCTATTGATAATACCCTGTTCAAAGTTAATGAAATTCTGTCATAAAACCTTATGGAAATATATAACTTATTCCAGAAATTACTGTCCTGGCAACTTGCTACAGTTTTATGTTATCTTTTTATTTTTCCTTGTCAGTAGGTATTCTCTCATTTTCACCTAAGGGCCTAATGATCACCTCCATTTACATATGAAGTGAAAGTGGTAAGAAAAAACAACTAAATCAAAACTGATGAATTGCACCACAGAAGCTTTCTGGATTAGTGTTGCGTCTCCATCAGAGATAAAACAAACTATTCCACCTATAAAGCATGGATAAGTGGATTTTATTGGAGCAAATCTGTCCTAATCAAAGGCAAAACTGACCTAATCAAGACTACGTCCTTTACTGTTTCCCCTCAAAAATTAGGAAGATATTAGAATTACAGTCTGCCATGCAATTTATTTTGCACCTCTCTCCCACCCATTGTAAACTTGCATTAAGACATGCAGGACCATCATAAAAAAAACTGGGAAGTGCTGGGCATAGCAAGTCATAGGCACAGAGGACTTGATATCAGCTGTGCGATGAGTCTGGAGTTAACTGCACATATCATGTAGAGTCTACTATACGTGTGCAGGTCAGCTGCATGTCTTGTGTGTCTGTCTTCAGACCTATTGTGTGTTGCAGCTGCTGTCTAGGTCTCTTCAGGTTGGGGTCGTGGATTTATGTGCCTTAAGACTACATCTCTGGCAAGGCATGTCAAGGACAGCAAGAAGGGCTTCTTCAAATACATCAGCAGCAAGAGGAAGACTAGGGAAAATGTGGGCCCTTTGCTGAATGGGGTGGGTGCCCTGGTGACGAAGGATGCAGAGAAGGCAGAGTTACTGAATGCCTTCTTTGCTTCAGTCTTTACTGCTCAGGCCAGCCCTCAGGAGCCCCAGACCCTGGAGGCAAGAGAGAAAGTCTGGAGAGAGGAAGACTCTCCCTTGGTGGAGGAGGAGTGGGTTAGAGATCATTTAAGCAAACTTGACACCCACAAATCCATGGGCCCTGATGGGATGCACCCACGAGTGCTGAGGGAGCTGGCGGATGTCATTGCTAAGCCACTCTCCATCATCTTTGAAAGGTCATGGAGGACAGGAGAGGTGCCTGAGGACTGGAAGAAAGCCAATGTCACCCCAGTCTTCAAAAAGGGCAAGAAAGAGGACCCAGGGAACTACAGGCCAGTCAGCCTCACCTCCATCCCTGGAAAGGTGATGGAGCAGCTCATCCTGGAAGCCATCTCCAAGCATGTGGAGGACAAGAAGGTGATCAGGAGTAGTCAGCATGGCTTCACCAAGGGGAAATCATGCCTAACCAATCTGATAGCCTTCTCTGATGGAATGACTGCCTGGGTAGATGAGTGGAGAGCAGTGGATGTTGTCTACCTAGACTTCAGCAAGGCTTTTGACACTGTCTCCCATAGCATCCTCATAGACAAGCTCAGGAAGTGTGGGTTAGATGAGTGGACAGTGAGGTGGATTGAGAACTGGCTGAATGGCAGAGCTCAGAGAGTTGTGATCAGTGGCGCAGAGTCTAGTTGGAGGCCTGTAGCTAGCGGTGTCCCCCAGGGGTCAGTACTGGGTCCAGTCTTGTTCAACTTCTTCATCAATGACCTGGATGAAGGGACAGAGTGCACCCTCAGCCTCCAAGTTTGCTGACGATACAAAACTGGGAGGAGTGGCTGATACGCCAGAGGGCTGTGCTGCCATTCAGAGAGACCTGGACAGGTTGGAGAGGTGGGCAGAGAGGAACCTCATGAAGTTCAACAAAGGCAAGTGCAGGGTCCTGCACCTGGGGAGGAATAACCCCATGCAGCAGTACAGGTTGGGGGTTGACCTGCTGGAAAGCAGCTCTGCAGAGAAGGACCTGGGAGTGCTGGTGGACACCAAGTTAAGCATGAGGCGGCAATGTGCCCTTGTGGCCCAGAAGGCCAATGGTATCCTGGGGTGCATCAGGAAGAGTGTTGCCAGCAGGTGGAGGGAGGTGATTCTCCCCCTCTACTCAGCCCTGGTGAGGCCACATCTGCAGTACTGCGTCCAGTTCTGGGCTCCCCAGTACAAGAGGGATGTGGCACTACTGGAGCAAGTCCAGCGAAGGGCTACAAAGATGATTAGGGGACTGGAGCATCTCTCTTATGAGGAAAGGCTGAGAGAGCTGGGCCTGTTTAGCTTGGAGAAGAGAAGGCTGAGAGGAGATCTTATCAACGTGTACAAGTATCTGAAGGGAGGGTGTCGAGAGGATGGGACCAGACTCTTTTCAGTGGTGCCGAGCGACAGGACGCAAGGCAACGGGCACAAACTGAAACACAGACACTTCCATCTGAACATGAGGAAAAACTTTTTCACTGTGAGGGTGACAGAGCACTGGAACAGGTTGCCCCGAGAGGTGGTGGAGTCTCCTTCTCTGGAGATATTCAAAACGCGCCTGGATGCAATCCTGTGCAATGTGCTCTAGGTGACCCTGCTTGAGCAGGGGGGTTGGACTAGATGATCTCCAGAGGTCCCTTCCAACCTCAGCAATTCTGTGATTCTGTGATTGTGATCTTGATATGGTCTTTAATGACATAACCATAAGCTAGTTTCCCCAGAGGAACCCTGTCTCGCAGTGGGGATGATGTTCTTTGGAGAGCTTTTATGAGAGGAGGCTAGAAGAATTTCTTGCCTTTAGTTTATCAATATAAAGGCTAAGAGGAGGTTTGATGTTTCAGAAGGAGTAGAGTAAACAACAAGGTTGGAGAATTGTGATTTAAATTAAAGACAAATGTGTATAAACTGTCTATTAATGAGTTTAGGCTGAGAATTAGAAGACCTTGGCTTCTCAGAGCAATGGGGTTGTGGAACAGCTTTCTTTTACTGAGGGCAAGAAGCCCACCTACTCTGAAGGTGGACAGCTTGCAAGAAGGATTATGTGATGTAGTCGCCTGAGATAGCAGTAGACTAAACTCCAGAAGCTTTCCGATTCTGTGTTTCTATTTAATATTTCTTTTAATGCTTATTGCATGTATATTTTAATGTACAGTTTACTGCAAGGCATTATATTTCATTGAATCTAAAATCATTAATTTCCTTTAAGGCTTTTCAGGAGTGCTGTCATTCTACTAAACATGAATGACTTTGTCTCTATAACACGGTTATGAAATGAATGGCGTTATCATATCTTACATCCAGGAAATTAAAAATATCAGCACTTCTAGATACAAATATGAAGAAACTGAAGACCTTCATTTCCAGAGTAGAAAACATTTTATACTCTTCCATGTATACTGAAAGTCCACCTCCCGCTGACTTCAAGTGTACCTGCAGGTTCAACATCTCTGCAACTCATGCCGCAGATTACTTAAATGAGGTGGGGGAGAGAAATGGGAAATATGTAATGCAAATTCCTTAGAATTACATGTGAACTTTAGGACAGAGTTAGAATCCAGTTTTCTAGAGCTTCAGTCATCTGTAGTAACTATAAGACTCTCCTTTTGTTCTGGCAGATCCTGCCTCCTCCATCACATGCCTTTCATCTCTGCAGCAGTGAGGTAGAGATACTACAGACAACAGCTTCCCTGCCTAGTCTCTATACCAGGCCTGTCCTGTGCGCCGAGTTCATGGCAAGTGAGGATAGTATATCACAAAACAGACGCATGGCACAGTGAATTCAGGTAAACAAAACAACCAACAACCCCAAACTTGCAAATAGAAAAAGCAAACTTCTGTTACGGGATTTACACAGGCTCCCACTGAACATCAGTGTGACTTAGCTCTTTAGATCAACAATATCTACACTATTTGAAATGGACATGTAATGGGTAGCAATAGAAAAAATGTAGCCATTTGGGATCCTGCCTTGTGTGGGATGGAGATTCTTTACAAGTAGGTTTCATATCTGTTTGCATAATGGTGAGGGAATATATTTCATGTTTATAAAGAGCCTGTCTTATGGCAATTACAGGACTTTTCTCTTTTTCTTGCCTGCTACTTCCTATCTTCTTCTTTGCCTCTTCACCTGTCCCCAAATTTATATTGCTATCCCATCCCATCCTGTTTTCTATTCTGCTTTCTGCTCAGCTTCTACCCTTATGCTCCCTGTCTTGTGCTCCTTGCTACCATTCTTTCTGTAGCTGTACTCTCTGCCCTTCTTTGCTTTTTCCAACTGCCAGTAAAAGTGGATAGAGAAAAAGACTTGCCTAGGAGGACTAGACATATATTAGTCTTATGTGAGAGCTGGAGTATGGAGTCTTCAGAAAATTTTGCTGGCAAATTAAAGATGTCAACTGAGCATACTGAAATTGATTTTTTTCATTAAGTTTACCATATTTGGGTAGTTTTCCATGAAAATGGCAAAAAACTTAACTTCCAACCGGCCAACTTCCTGTCTATTTTAAAGGAGTCAGTCTGATGGCTGTAGGTGTTGGAGTTCTTCAATAAAATGTTAAAAGCTTTCGTGAGCTTCAGGGAGAACAGGCCTCTGAAGGAAGTGCTGAGTGTGTAATTTGTATTGGGTGCTGTTCTTATGCAAACGGTTTTCTGTTGATTGGAGGAGGGGAATCAAGGAATATTTGAGTTAGGAAGGTAAGTGTCAGTGTGGGAGACTGGTATAAATTCAGTTTTGCTGTGAATGTCACTTGTCTGATTTAATTTGCTGCTGCGGGATAAGTGTATCTGTGTACTGAGAGAAGTTTTGTCTTTGCTGGTGAAGGATGATATTGATGAATATTGATATCTGCTGTTGGGGTAAATGCTGCTGTAGTGTGATATACCAGATCAGCTATTGCTCACATTTGGTAGTAAAATTACAGCCTTTGTCTGACACTTTTTCTTCTCTCATACCTACAGTAGTTGCTATTAAATTCTACTTCTCTCTTGGGGTGAAATAGATATCACATTATTGCATGTAACAGTATTTCTCTGCATCCTTTCTGTGATCCTGTGATCCTGTGATTCTGTGATTCTGTGATCCTTTCCTTCTATATCATCTGGTACTGAAGAGTTCAAAGAGCTCTGGGGAGTAGAATCAAACCTACTTTATCTGTGTTTCTATCTCCCGCCCTCACGTAGATTGCCTTTTGACCTGTGGGTGAGGGAGGATGCTGACCAAACACAGAACAGTTCCCTTTTTCATGCTGTTAGCATAAAAAGTAGAGGTATGTTAGAACTGGTCCTAAGCAGGTCCAATGAACCTCATGTGAAGTGACTCCAAAGTGGGGGAGAGAGCCATAGGGGATTCCTGCTCAGCAAGACAGTGCACAGGTCTGGCTAGACGCTAAGCTTTGGCAGATCTCCCTTGGGCCTCTCTGTTTTCTTCCTTGGCTTTGTCCCAGCAATGATGAGTTGTAAGTGGGAGGACAGGGGAGCCAGGTGGAGCCAAATGGCATCCCTGAAAGGTGAGGTGTACCTTTTTAAGGAAAGGAAACAAATATTCTTTTAATGGCTTTTCCTTAGTTAAATGCAACTTGCTCTGCCAAAGCCTAATAAAGGGTGCTCTTATGCATGAGCAAGCAGGAGTGGCAAAAGTCACTGAGATTGTTGAGTAAATTTTATCCTCGTGAAGCTTTTTCTATCAGGAGGTAATAGTAGGGCCCATAGAATTAAGATAAATGCAGCTAATTTCCTTTTAATGGTGATTTGATTATTCTTTCATTACAAGTAACTGGTTCTCTTTTCTAATTATATGGCTTGCTTTTATCCAAGAAAAATTATCCAATTTATGGGATTGTACCATTAAGGTCCCTCATCCGTGAACAATTCATTGTGGTGCTATGAAATTGCTAGTTTCATAAAATGTCTGTATTGCAATAGATATGTATACATTTTTGGCTCTTTTGCTATTTTGCCAATGGTCATGACAAATGAGAAAGCAGGTAGCAGGAATGGATGTGTAAGACATGAAAATGAAATGCATAGGGCAGAAAGCATAAGCCCTACACTTTTAGCATGGCTTTAAGGGAGTGAGTAGTGTTGGAGGGAAGGGGGCACTGGGGAACAAAACAGAAATGTATAAAGATGCACTGGTACTTGGAAAGGATTCATCAGTTGGTGGTTTAATAAATTCAGAGAGAGCTCTTTCTGTTATGCCTTTGACCTCTGCACTTTTTCCTTTTCATCTCTATCTTTTTCTCCTTCCCCTGCAGCTGCCTTATGCACACATTATCCAAAGGGGAGATAGGACATCAGTCAACCAGATTACACAAGCAGGGGTGGTTGGTGGCAGGCAGTGTAGTTAAGAGTATGTTGAAGGTGTGAGGAAGGCCTCAGGGCTGCAGGCAGATCACTGCAAACCACTATGATTAGTTTGGTTTCCTAGTCTTGTGTAGCTGTGATGGCCTAGGGATGTAAGCAGGCAAAGTTGGTGCAGAGAGGTAATATCTCTTACTAGATCAGTTGATAGAGTTGGAAAAAAATAGACAGGCATTGGATCTGAAAGCATCCAATGAAGTTCTCTATATATGCTAGATACTAGAGGGTTTTTTTTATTCTATGCCATATAATGTTAGGGCCGATAGGTACTTGAAAATCAAATATTTGTCTGTATAGGGAAACTGACTGGTAAAGGAATCATGAATAATTATACCACTGTAGGTAAGCTGGGGTAGTTCGCTATGTGGAAACTCCATTCTAGAAAAAAAGTCACTTTCATTCTGAAATAGAGTGTCTGCTAAGGGAGCAATACCAACAAAACTACAGTTAGCAAATTATTCCCAGTGTAAACAAACTATAAGAATAAAGGAAGTAAGGGGAGAAGACAGAAAAGACAGAGGTGTGAAGAAAGTAGACAAGTGGTTAGCCAGAGTTAGCTGTGGGATGATGTGATATAACTATCCTTTCTCATGTGAACTTTATAGGCTAAAACAAAGCTTGTAGAAAGTCTCAGAAAATAAATTTGTTTCAAGGTATGGTATTTTTTTCAAACTCAGTATTGAAGAGTTCTTGGTCTTCAATCAGCATAAGCTGGAAGTAGGATGTGTATGTATTGAATTCTTCCATAGTTTGTAATTACAAGATTCTTAGTATTAAGCCCTAATTAAACTTATTACCATCTTCCTTATGCAAAGATCAGAAACTTGAGGACTATGAAAAATGCATGCTAGAGCTCTAACTAGTTACGATTATGTACCTGGTACACAATTAATAAAGGCTTATGTATAGAATTGAATAATCCTTTAGTGGAATAGGGAGTGATATTTATTTATATACCAGGCTGAATACACTTTGTCAAGCCAAGAACAGGGCACTATACATGCATCTTTAATAATTAAATTCTTTGAAATGGTAAACATATAGCATCTTTGCTTTACTGAAGCAAAGTCATCATACTTATATGTCATCATTATAAACAAGCTGCTTAAAGATTGCCCATGCTAATGCTCTTAACTACATATATTAACATTATAGAAAGCCTCAGATAAGCAGGATGAGCAACCATGGAGCTACAAGCAAGAAAAAAGCTCAAGACTATTGAAAGAGGTACCTAGGCAATGAGTTGCCTCCTACACTACTGGAATGAGGTTACCCAGGGGAAATTTTGCCTTCTGGAGAAACCTAAATAAGAGAGCGTTCTCCCTTCTCCCTCTTTGCACATTCTGCTGCTAATGAGAGAGCAGAGCTTTCTGTTGAGATAATGAGCTTGCTTACAATATATAGCACAAAAAATAGTAAGATCACACATTGCTGTTTGCTGTGTTGGCAGGTAATACCATTTCTGCAGCAGGAGATATTTGTGAATGGAGAGATTTAAATGTGAAACTTATCCAGAGATGACTACAAAAGGAGTTTAGTCTGAGGGTGCTAGATGTTCACTATGGGAAACAGTAACACTGGGAGGAGTTTTCAGATTTAATTTCCATGTATTTGAACACTGGAGACTTTCAAATTAAATAATCAGAGAAGTTGTAATTAAATTCCAGGATTTATTTCATTCCGTTTCTTTATTGGACTCCTCCCAGTGCAGCTAAATGGTTCCTGTTCTTATCAAATTATTCTTGTTTGTATAGCTTTCGGTAAAGTATTTTTGAAAGGTTAGATGTTATTGATATATAATTAGCAGGGCTCCCCTTCTTAATAATAGGGAATTCTATGAATTAATTTAATTTCTGTAAGTTCAAATACAGTGTTTTTATAAATCTTTGCCTATGCATAAAAGTTATGCAGGGATCATTAAAATCATAAGATAATTAAGGAGAAAGCTTTAGTGTAAAAGATTATGTTAAGTGTATCAAATATTTCATAAGTCTCTGCTTTTTCTGACATTACTGATTACCACCCTTCTTAGCCATTTCATTCAGATATTTTCTTGGAGAGACAGTGTTTTTTCTTTCCTGGAATGCAATATTGGAGGAGTACTGGTTGGCTGGTTTGCCCTGTCGTTTCCACACCACTGTCATGAGAGGGTAGGAAATAAATTTCCTGCTCTGTGAAACTTTTCAGGAATACAGACTTCTTATTCTACATAAGAAGACTGCAGAACTTTTCTTGTGAAAAAAGAAACTGTATTCTTACAGTATTAGTGAAGGCAGTCAC
Organism: Apteryx mantelli; assembly: GCF_036417845.1. Classification (NCBI taxonomy): domain Eukaryota; kingdom Metazoa; phylum Chordata; class Aves; order Apterygiformes; family Apterygidae; genus Apteryx; species Apteryx mantelli. Next base: position 122,516,670 of record NC_089980.1, read on the forward strand.
CTGGTATGTGAGAGATGTCTTTTCAAGTTCCCATTTTGCCCTTTTTTAATCTGTTGAGTTATTTTATATATAGGGTGATCTGTCTTGTCTTTTCCTTATCTTGTATACAAGAACCTTTTCAAAGCAGATGTTTCACTGACCATTAATTTTCCAGTGACCCCACCTCATGTTACAGCAGATAATTCTGGACCAGAGCCAGCTGTTGTTTTCTGGCTCCAGTCCAAAATTTTTCACTGAAAATAAATACACAAAATCTGCATACTTCACATACTGTGGAATCAATGAGCATGATATAGAAGAAATGTCTGGTTCTAAAACATGATGCAGAAAATAAAGGTTTTGTTATTATTTATAAGTAGGTTTTTCTTCTTAGCATGCATAGTTTAAAAACTATGTTGTGGCTGTCATACTATCGCATATTGGAATCTGTATCAGAATCATTATAAATAATGCTGCATAAGAAGAGAACCTTTGAAAGACTTTTTCCTAGGACATGTCAGAAGCAAACTTTCTGTGACCAACTAAAAAAGTTCAGCCTTCTCAAGGCAACAAATACAAACTATGCCAGCATATTTCCACAGTCCAGTCAATGCCTTCTTCTGAAGAACCATCAGAATCTAAGGCTTCTGCATATTGTTTCCCCAAATATGATATTTTATACAATGGGCCAAATGCATCAAATATTGCTTCATTACTTTGAAAGTCAGTTTCTGCCACCCCTCTCCATATATTCAGTCATATTCGTTCTTCTCTCCCCTCTCTCCCTCCCCTCTCTCCCTCCCCTCTCTCCTTCCCCTCTCTCCCTCCCCTCTCTCCCTCCCCTCTCTCCCTCCTGCCTCTCTCTTCTCCTTGCTAGAAAGTAGCAATCAGTTACATGTCTCAATTCTGGAAGGCATTTCTGCTTGAAATGGTTTTAATGTCTGAGACATCACATGGGAAGCGTTGTGCTTCAGAGCTGGTTTCTTAACCTGGCCTATTAGTGGACCAATTTTCTCTTGAGACCACCATTAGGAATACTAGTGTTGTGTTCAAGGTTTTGAACTGTAAGACAGTTACACCACTTCAAACAGCTCATTTTGATATTTTTTTCTAAGAAAACAGTCCTTTGGTAAAGATGACTGGATTTAAGGTTCTTTAGAATTGGCAGGTAGTCATCACTGAAGCAGAAGAGTCTTACATGAAAATAATACTCTCCATAGAAGAGTATTTCAACTGTCTGGTGATATGTTCTTGGCTAGGTAGATGTCCAGATAAGATTTAGGCAAAGTAGGGGGCAAATACAGTCTGTATGGTAATAATGTGAAGTAACAAATATTTTATATGGTAGGTAATCATTTGAGAAATATTGAATGCTCCAGTTTCATGATAAGTTTACAAAAAAGTCAAGAACCTCTTTTACTGTCTTGAGGAACTATTTGATGGAATAATTAAAATTACTTAATTGAACCTTTACTGAATATGTAGAATTCATTCTTACAGATTAGTAGAAGGATGTGTCCTAGAAATGTCAAGTCTGTTTTCCAAGACTTTGTTAGGACATTCCCACAGAAAGACAGACATGAATTTTTCCCTTGTAGGTATAGTTCCAAGTTGCTGAAATTTTGAGCATAGTAGCCCTAACATCTCTTTGTAGCCTGTGGAAGGTAATCGGCGTTTCCAGAGGACAATTCTTCCCATCTGACTGAGCTTCTGGAGGTGTCTGTCTCCTTCCAGATCCATAAGCAACTGTGCTCCTAAATAAAATGAAATAGGATGAACATGAGCCAAAGTCTACATTTATAAGAGCAGTTTGATATATTTTCATTATGGCTGAAATTTGCTCCTAATGGACCTATACAAAGAGTGTATACTAATTAAGTTCACATAAGTTCACTCGGAAAGCACTAAAATGGTAATCAGACCCTAGCTGAGGTCTGTACATAGGGCTACATTTCATACTATGTTTAAAGTGTCATTTGTTGGGGGACTGATTTTTCCCTTTTACTTCATACTTAAATACTTTCATTCAAAGTCATGCATTTTCAGCCGGAGAGGAATATTCTATATTGCTGATGCAGTTGGGTTTATTAGTATTCTGGGCACATGGAAATTTAATTGGTTTGAATGAACAGTAGTTGTAGGGCCTGATAAGTAGGATGATTGTCATCGGGAGTCATTTAGCACTTTGCTTTCACAGAGCACAAACTCCTTATGACTCACATTAAAAGGATAAGGCCAGCTTTTCATCTGGTGTAAATCAGAGGAAAATGTTGCCTGTTGTGAATGTGTGTGTCCTTTGTATTTAATTAATTGCTTTAAGATTTTTCTAATACATCCATTGTAGGATTTGCATAATATCATTTAGTCCATCCACGCTTCTGAAATTCTTCTATTATACCTCTCTGGGCACTTTCTGTCTCATCTCTTTGTGGTGGGAGACTCAGAACTGAACACAGATTTCAAGGTGAGGATATATTGATTTAGACAGTGGTTTAGTACTTTTAGGATTTTTTTTTTCTGTCTGATACTTCCTTATATTTTGTCAGCTTTTCAGACTGCTGCTGAACATGGTGGTAATGCTCTTATTTTGCTGACCACATCAATATTCAGATAATTTCTTCCAAGACTGCATTTGCTAACATGGCATTTCCTCTGTTTTATGTTGTTCATTTAACCAGCATTTGTTAGGTCTGTATGTACTTACTCACAACCATATCTCAAGCTTCTGTTTTGACTGTCAAATAACATTGTGTCACTTGTAAATTTACCCTGCTCACTCTTTTCTAGATCACTAATCAAGACATTGAGCACTAGCCTGCATCTGCACAGTTAATCTTTGGCCTCAGTGAAAGTTAAAAACGTGTTCCCACTTTTTTACCTACATCAGTGACAACAGCAGAACTTGATGCAGCTGAGAAGGTGGTTAAAAAAATCTTTTTGTCCCTGTAGATCCCAGCATTGGTTGAAGATGGAATCAGTTTGGATTAAAAGAAGCATACCGTGACTAGTTGTGGCGGCATCAGAATCTGAGGGTGTTTCCAAGTAACCTCTAGGAGTTGCAGGAGTGGAGTCTATGCATGGATGTTTCCTACAGTGTGCAGAACCATGCAGTTATTATTTGGAATCTGAGAGTCCCCAATTGTTACCTGCTCAGCAGCTAACTGCTGGGGTGGGAGACAAAGTGTGAGCTAGGGTGTAATGGGTGCATGTTCTGCTCTCTAAAATATGCATAAGTGTGAGTGGCGCACTGGAGACTGTACACAGTAGACTAGATTGCACTGCGGTCGCTGTAAGGCTATGTGTATCTTTTTTCTCTTTCTCACATCAGACTTTCTAGTCATTAACAGAAAGCTGAATTTCTTCACATAACTTGTTTGATCACTGTGGTTCATTCAGCAAGCATGGGATAGCATGGAAGGCCTACGGTCCTTAAAAACTGCTATCTTTTTTTTTTCCTATGTTATATTCCCACATCTTCAATTTAGGATGACTAAGTCCTGGCATCTCTGACATTGCCAAATGATTGCCTGGCCCCTAGTCAGTTGTTGGCTTTCCACTGTTTTCATGTTCCTGAAATATTGATGCTGCTTCATGGCAAAAGACCTACTTGAAACCTGTGTTTAAGTACAAGATATGAGACATTCCTTTCTTTAATTCATCTCATCCCTCAGATGCATGTAGGCAACTTGTGGAAGGAATGGGTTGGGGAGGGGGAGAGAGAATGTGCGAGCAGATGGGGGAAAAATGGGATCAGATATCAAAACACCAGGAAAGGATTCACAGCTGAGAAACCTGAGCAAAAAAGAAGCATTTGGTTAGTTGGAAGTAGATGTCTCTTCCAATTTGGCAAGGAAGATCGACTTACTTTTTGGCATTTTGCTAAGGCAACTCCTGAGGGAGCTGAGCTGAGCTGCTTCTCACTCAGGTACCTAAAGATTTTTTCTGAGGATGTTTGGGTGCCTCTTTCTACATGTAGAAATCTGCCTGATCGGAGCTGAGTGTTTTAACTGGGCAGCAGGGTGGTTAGGAGTTTGAGGTGCTTCCCAAGTATCTTTTGAAAATCTAGCTTTTGATCTCCATGGGATTGCATGCGTCTGGTGTCTACTGGTCCTGAACCTCACTGCTGCCATGGTTAGAAAGCTTCCAGTTTCCAGTTTAAACTGATTCATGGAGTCCCATTTGTTTTTCATACCAAAACACTGCTACTTCCATCTCCCTCTATCCCTCCACTTCCCTTCTCCAGTGTATTTGGAACAGTCCCCTCTGCTAGATTAAACAAATTGACTCTGAGGAATGATTATATGATTATGATAGTCAATGCCATTCTCACACAGCCTAAACTAAGAGCCACCACTCTGCCTTGTCCGCATCTTTACCTTGCAGCCTATGCCACAGCCATTCTTCCAGGCCTGTCTCTCTCCTCTAAGATTTGTCTTTAATCACAGACAGTAGAAATATGCTGTGGGTGCTTTTCGGCAGGCAGTATGGGGGATATGGGAAGGCCCTGTGCTTGTGCTCTGAAGCACAAGAGCAAATTCTGTGTACATTTCAAGGTGGGAGCCTGCTTGGTTGGCAGGCTCTACCTCGAATGCTGCAATTCAAACTTGCGATTCACTAATGCTGCCTGCACAAGCATAGCCTAAACCTCCTGCACAGTAGGCTCTTTGCCACTCCAGGCAGCCTCAGTACCTGTTGAACATGAATTTGTCATTGTTCAACGTGGCATACTTGGCATGTTAGAGCATCCTAGCGAGATCTCAGTAGGGCTTGCAATGCTAGCACATTGACTTCTCTCTCTTACTGATGGAAATGAATCTTATACCTCTTGGCAACACACTTAGGTTTCTCAGCCCTGCATCACATTAGCAAGGGGTTGTCAGATTGTGCTCAGCTAGAAATGTGAAGTCCTTTTATTTTGCTGCTAAATGATGGGCTTCCAAGTTTATAACAGAAATTCTGGTGCTAATCCCTAAATATGGCTTTATACTCCATGATCTTCAGTTTTATCCTGCCTGTGTCACTCAGTCCACGTGTACAATACCCTGATCCTCTTCTGCATTGACAAAGTCTTTCAATCTTGTGATATGCTCTAGTTTCATTAGCATGTTTTCATTTTCTTGTGCCAAGGTCATTAATGAAAGTATGAAATAAGATCAGTTCCAAGGTTTCAAGCTCGAAGAAGCCTTAATTGGTTGTGCAGGATATGTTTTGCAGATAAACAAAGGACACAGCAGATCCTCATGGGGGAAAATTAGCCTAATCCTGGTGACCTTTATAGAGTTATCCTGATTATTCAGAGGATGTTGCTTCATTTTGGTCTTTCATCCTGCATACAGCAAAACAGTTCCTTTTCCTATGGCCTGAGTAGCCTTATAAGGAATGGAATAGGATTTGGAAGAAGCACAGTTAGAGGAATAACACATTGAGGTGGTGGCTGGTGAGAAATACTAGTCTCTTGCTGCTGAGTGCATTTTGCAGTGATTTGGTAAAGAAAAAAAAGAGAGTCTTCCGGAGATTTGGGAAGAGGAGGTGGATATGGTAGCTGAATGCTCTGAATAGCCAGATAAGGAGGCCTTGCAGAAATGCTATATGTTCTCAGGGTCACAGAGTCAGAAATGCATTGTGCTCCTAGTGTGACTCAAACAGCCACTTGTGAAAAATAGATATGCCTTTGTATAAAGCATTAATCAAGCTTATTGCATGTCTTCTTGTGTATGGAATACTATTATCATGATTCATGTGTATGTTTTACCTTATTTTATGTGCAGAATTAATCGCACTTTCTGTGGAATGGAAAGACATTTTCAGTGATTTTTGTAATAAATAACAGTGAAAACTTTGTTAAACACTGAGCTAAACATTGTGTTAAACCAAAAAAAAAACATTATTAAGCATTTGAAAAGCTGATAGGAGTATTAAAGCCTGTGGCCTCTAGGAGGGTTGTCTGCCCTTCTGTGTTCCCCAACAGCTGTTGCTGTGGCACACCAGCCATTTTCCTGTCCTCTTCTGTCTCTCTTCTCCTTATTGTACTGATGCTCTGGAGGGAAAAAAAAGGAGAAGAACAAGAGATTACTTTCCAGCTTCTAGGTTTTAATCCAGTGCTGATGTCCTTTTGCCTTTTCCTCATGTTTGTGTCTCCATTTTTGCAGGCTCTTTCTTGACCTAAACAAATCTGGGTTAAAAGGATCTTCCCAAATTGTTGCTGGTTCCTTAGATCTGTTGCATAAAGGAGGTGCCTGACTCTTCTGTTAACCTGAAGAGAATTTTATTAAACATGGCTTGTATTTTTTGATATCCAGGAAAGGAGTAGGAAGGTAACTGGAGAGAGATTTCAGGGCGGGGGGGTGGACTCTGTTATGAGGGTTGATGCCTGTTTGTAGGATGGAGTAGCAAAGTGCATGAGAGGCAAATTACTAAGTTGGCACTTTTAAGGCTGTCCTCATTTTGAAGGATGTCACTCTCAAGGTGTTACCAACAAGCAAATTAATATTTTGTTTGAGGAGGGTAAGGACAGAGCATGACAGTACATCCTATTCCCCCAGAATAATGTCCCCAGACTAGGCACAAGCACACACTAACCCTGCATGAGCAGTGCCTGAAAGCTGCGTCAGTTCACAGTCTCCATGCTAAAGGAGATCACTACTTTTGGCATAAATTCATTTAATTCCAGCAGGTCAACATGAAGTACGCTACAAAATGACAGGAAAGCTGCAGAGAATTCCCTATAGCATCTCTTAGAATAGCTTTCTTTTGGCAAGTGTCTGTGTAGCCTGAGCTAGGCAATTTACCTTATAATAATTTATTCTGGCTGAGGGCATTAATTAAACTGTAAGCCAGCAACCTGACTCTAGAAGGTTTTTCCCCCATTGTTCAGTAAGCGCTGTTAGAGTAAACAGTGCTTAATGAACATCCTTCCAACTGATTTGGTTTTTCTTTAGCTGTGGGTTTCTTTAACTGATGTGATGCCTCATCATCTGGGCAATCAGATAAGTGGAGGAGGAAGCAACAATCTTTGGGATGGAGATGAAAGGGTGTTTTGGGGGGGATACAGCAGATTTTCATGTTGTCTGTCATCATATTTGTTTTGAAGAGATGAATTTTTGCAGTCTCTGAACACTTGTAGTATAATGTATCATATAATATCCCCTGGAATGGTCCCTTCCCCAGTTTGTGACTGAGAGTGATGCTCCAGCTGGGATTGAGAGAGAGAACCTAAGCAGCCAGGTCTTCAGTAATGTGCAGTAGCAGGTTACCATTCTTGCAGCCCAGCTCTTATTTCCTTTATTTTTATCACACTGAGGATCCTAACTAGTGCTGTATCCCCCATGTGCTTTTTTCATACTTATTTTTAGCCCAGCACTAAGCACCTGCCAGTGACAGGGCCAAGAGACAGTCTTCTCAAAAAGGCCATAAAGTTCAGGCCTCAGTATGGGATTGTGGGATCGTGATGGTAAATCAACCTGCCACCAGCTAGAATACTGAAGAACAGCATTTGGCTGTTTGCCAGAGCACAAAGAGGCAGGTAACAGCCACACCAACACAGGTAGCTAGCAGAATAAGTTGGGATGTCAGTAGAAGAATGTGGAATCATTTCAAAGGAAGGATGTACCTACTTTTATCCTGAAGGGATAGACTCCTCCTCAGCTTTACTGAATTTGGCTCCAAACAGGATTTAATCCTTTGCCAGAGCTTATAATGAGGAAGGAGCCAATCTAGCTAACATTAGTTTACAAGCTTTCCTACAAGGATCCTAGGTGAACACAAGGACAATATCTTTCCTTCATATGGCATTGATCTCTCTATCAGTTCAGGAGGCAAAAGGGAGAGGAGGAAAAGCTTGTGCCTCCTTCACTTGAGCAGTCATGGAGCCACATCTGAATATGCAGTATTGCCCTTTTTAATTCCCTACATTAGTGTTTAGGCTGTAGTCCCACTGTTTACCAGTCTGTAGTCTTAAGGGGCTCTTTGCAGTGGAGAAGGAATTGCCATTTCCAGCTGGACACAATTGTTACTGTGTATTGTATATGAAGTATTAATCTGAATGCTGTTAAACTCAGAGCAAGTCTATGAAATGTACTATATATAAATCCTATCTCTCTGACATCCTTCCAGCTGGAGTTAGGCATAGAAAGGGAAAGAAAAAAAGCCCTCACCTCCCTCATGTCTTATTGTAGAAAATCCCTTTTGTTCCAATTTCCCCACATTCTTTGCATTCTTCTGCAGTTAGGGCTGGGTCTGGAGCAAAAACCAGCCAGACCATGAACCTGCTGTAAAGCCACAGGTGTAAGGCACAAAGATAAAGCTTAGGGAATCCCCCGCCACAGGAGAAGGGGGAGTGTGCCTTGTGCAGCATCTCTTTCCTCTAAAGGATTAGGGATCTGTCTGGAATGGAGAGGGAGCATCAGGAACAAGTATCTTACGATCAAATCTATTCCCTTTCAATGAGGTGGAGAGGAAAGTCCTCTGGCCTTTCTCCAGTGCAAATGGCAGGACCTGCAGTAGATTTGGGCCCTAAACTCTGGACATCATACTACCTACCTTCCTCTGTTGATTTTACCATTCCTGTTCTCCAATTAGCCTGGGTCCAGAAGCTACAGGTAGCACACTTCAGGAGGATATGACTTACATTTTAAAGTTCACTATGTACAGTATGCCTTATATGTACAGTAAGGGGCTCATTCCCATTAATGTTGCAATTTTCATTGCCAAATATTTGGGAGTAGCTTAATTCATTTGGTAATGCAGGTATACATGTACCTGAATGGATCTGTTCTGAATGATGCTAGAGTTCTCCAAGCATTTGTCCTTTGAAGCATTTGCCCTAAGGAGACAGTTCCTTTTTAATGCCCAGCAAAGGACTGTTTGAGAAACCTCAGCAACCTGCTCCAAGACAGCTTCTAAGCATCTGTCCTCAGCTAGAAGGAAGAATATGGCCACAACACTGCATCCCGCTGTTAGAGAAAATAAAGCTGAGAAATAGGGAATGTTGCTTTTTTCCTGCTCAAAGAAAGCAAAGTGAAGCAGAACCCTCACAGCCTTTTATATCAATCTAATTGAATAGAAAAATTAAGGACATCAAGTTATCTGGACTTTATAGTTGAAATCTAATCCCTGTCAAAGCATTTCTAGGATGTGCATCATGCCTGTTAAAGCCATTGTAATCATGGTAACAGAACCTGCACGCTAATTTGTGCTTCCCTTGCCACAAAGTACCCTGGTGATTTTCCTTCTGTCCTCATTTTGCATAGTGAGTGAGACTGATTCCATGTTAAAACTCACAGTCCAGTGGTGAAAGTGTATCTGCCTTACCCAGATGCGTCAGTTAGCTGTTAGAGATGTATAAACAATTTAAAGGCAATTATTTAAGGTGGAGTCCTGTGTGTTTGCAGGCATTGCTGTGCAACAGGCAGTGATGACTTGCCCATAATATCTTTGGGTAGCTTCTCTCACTTTGTCATCATGACTGTACTTAGCATATCAGGAAAAATATCACAGTCTGTATGTGATTACTGCTTTATTTGTTTATGTAGTCACTTCCATGTTTCCATCTCAGTCCAGCCCCTTCCAGAGCTACAGAAGCACCTGGTATGTTGTCTGCTGAGGACATTAGGAGCTTTTTAATGAAAGATGAAGTGTTTGGAGCATAATAGATAACTGCATTTGAGAACACAGGAAATCTTTACTCACTCTGAGTAGCTCCAGAATACAGGAGGTTGTTTGATAGAGACCCTGCTCTCATCAGCTTTCACTGCATAGATGTCAGTTATGCACTGCTAATAACCTCCGGCCTGAAGAAGTGTCACATTTCTCTCATGGAGTTTTTAAAGCTTTGTCTGATTCAAAGGTTAAATTTAACCCCTGCTTCAAACACCATTCGAGAGCTTGTTAAAACTGAATGTTAAACATCTAAGTTACATTCCAGCACTTCATTTAATTTCTTTTTTTTTTTTGCACTTGAAGCAGTATCTGACTTTTGTTTAAAGTCCACTTCCTTGCCTGTTTTTTCATATGCCAACACAATATTTAGATCATTTAGATTGTAGTTTGGCAGAGCTTTAAAATATTTAAATGCAAGCCAAGGACTGCTTTATAACTCATCATTTTAGCTAAGTCATTAAGAACCCTGAAGTACTGGTTAAGCCTTAGGCCTGAAACACTCAACTGCTTTTTACATTTCAGAAGTTCTCTTTTTACCCACAAATCTAAAGTTCCAAAATATTAGAACACCCTCAGTTTATGAACAAAATTAGAGATTGTGTTAACAGATTTCATGCAATGTTTATACTCTCAGTTCCTTGTTCAGGCACTTAAATACCTCATAAGCATCTGAATGATGCTTAAAAGGTTATGATGCTTAAAGGCTATGGGAGCTGGGGGTAGTTAGTATCTCTGAAATCAGGGCACTTACTCAGTTGCACTGGCTGATGGTCTGTGTCACCAGGAGAGAAGCCAAGCTGAGTGAAGCACATTTCATCCTCCAGATCCTTTCAGCAGGTCCTTTCCTAGGGCACAACTTGTTGTTTACAACAAAGGAAATGTTTCAACTAAACACAGTCCCCAGGGGGTACTTTGCTGTTTCTGTTAACCAGAGGAAATAAGACACACCTTCTCATGTGACCTCAACAACTTCTTTCTACCACAGTCCTGTGGTAGGCAGAGATGCTAAAACCGTCCTTAGGCTGCTGCTTTACCTTGTCAAAAGATGCTGCATTTGTAAATGAATATGGGCTCTTAGGTAGACACTGAGATTTAAAAAAAGCAGTTAGATTCTGAAATGCTTTAGAAAATCACACCAGGCCCTCATTCCAGTCAAAAGGTCATGTGCTGCTGTGATGTATCCTGAAATAAGAAAAACAGTCCTTCTACTTGACAAGTTGAAAGTGGCATTGCACACTGATACAGATATGCTGCCTTATTTATAACACAGATTGTTTCCCATCAGTTGAAAACTAGAGCTCCACTTTGCTGAGATGCTGCATACATCCTGCAAAGCACTTTGACTTTATTGGCAGCTGCGGTTGCTTATCATCTTGTGAGAAGTTCTCAGCAGTTTATAGGAGCAGTTTTCAATAGGAAAGCAGTTCTCTGTGTTCCTCTGGATTATAAATAGATCATGTCCTTAGCTAAAGGGTTTGTCTCAGTGTTCAAAGTTGTGTTATTGAAAAGGTCAATATTTTATCAATATTAGCTGTCTGTATCTCAATTTGGAGAGTTCAAATAATATTTCTGAAGCGCTAAGCACCCATAATTCCTTGGTTTCTGGGTGCTCAGTTCTGAATTTCAATTTATATATTTAAGTATGTTAATTCATTTTATGTTCATTATGCAAATCATGAAATATTCCTTAATAAAGCACTTTTGCTAACAATTGGCCAGGTTAAGTTGCAATATCTTGTACATACAATATTTTATTCTGAACTTGCTCTTGATAAATACTAAAGAATTTGAAGGAAGGATATGTCTCCCATCCCTTCCAAGATCATCACTGTGCTATCAGGCATAGACTACAGGGCAATCCTATACATAGACTTTAGGAGGCCAGTAGATCCCACTGACTGCAGCAGGGTCCTGAGCAGGCTCTGTACATGGGACGGTCAGGACCAGGCCACAGCAACAGAATGCTGACATAAAGAAAACGTCAGAAATATAGAAATTAAAATACTCTTGCAAAATGGTGCCCAGCTCTAATCAGCACAGAGTGGAGCAAAGCAACAGGAAAAAACGGGAAAAGGCTGAAAAGAATTATCCAAAGGTGGTGGTTTAAAATCTGCCCTTATATAACTTGGTGAAGTCACCAAATATGAATTAGGTCCAGCAAACTCATTCAATTTCTAACTCTATAAATAGTTTGCTCACTCCAGCAGCATAAATTTAAGGCTTAATAGTGGTTTGGCAGTTTCCAGTTCTTAAAGGGAAAAATCTGAATATTTTGCCAGTTGTTGGTTAGGGAGGAGCTAAAGCATGGTGAAACACCCTGCAACTCATTTCCATCAGAGCACACTGACTCTGACTTAATGTTTGAACTTAACCCCTTTCTGGGATTTGGCATGTCTGATTATTAAGAAAACATAAGAAAGCCTAAACCTCAACCAAAGCTTCCTTTCCAAGAGCCCTGTCTGCCAGCATGACTCAGCACTGGAGTCTCTGAAAATCTCTCAGTGCAGGATTTTAGCACCTTGGGTTCAGTGACTCAGCAGAATATCCCTGCATTTTTATGCAGACCATTTTCTGTATATGCTTTTGGATTTCTGAGGAACGAGAGAAAACCTCCAAAATGTTTTTATGATTATCACTTATGACTTGGGTTTCCCAGCTCAATTTTGTGTTGCTAACTGAAAATGCAGAGTTAAGGCTGTAGTGGGATTACTTAAGAAGCCAGACAGGAAAGAGAAAACAATGGCTTGGATAAAAACCTTCCCTCAAGCATATATGGATAACTAGGCTTAGGGACGTGAAGAGGGACTCCTCAGCTCCAATCGTGGGCTATGAGGTTGCTTTGTGAGGGCTGGGCAGACATTGGAGATCTGATCTGCAAGGATATAAACCCTGCAGCGAGGGAGGGAGCTGAGCAGGGTTGCCAGGGTGTGTTGGTGAGGAACTGACAGCCTGGGAAGACTCACTTGGAGCTGACTGCAAGCAGTGCAGGCTGCTCCTGTGACTCCCGAGGAGGAGCCAGCTGGACCTGCCTGGGCTAGGAACAGAAAGTATATGTTTAGGTAAGGGAGTATACTGGGAGCAGTGTGTGTGTGTGTGGGGGGGTGGTAGGGGAAGAATAAATAGGGTTTCTTTTGGAGAAATTGAACTTGATTCATGGTAATCAACTGCTGTCACAGGCTCCCAGGGCAAAAACAAACCTTTTTCAGGGAGAGCTGAAGTGGTTGTAGTTGGTCACAGGGAGACTATAACCCAAACCTTAGTGTAAGCCTTGGCAAATCCTCCGTGAGAGGAAGGACACAAGCTCCTCCGCTCACTGAGCTTGCCTGGGGAGTCTCCAGAAGGGAGTGTATGTGGCCCGGAAATCGTGACAGAACTAAATTCTGTTTTTTTGCCTACTGTCCTTATTCTTCAGTTCAAAAATCACACAAATACATCACAGTCATCCCTGCCTCTGCTGTGGATCCTCTGCTCTGAGGATGCTCCAGAGGGAGGGTCCTTAGAGGGCAGTGGACTGGCTCAAATTGCAGACCTGGTTTGTGTCACTGGCACAACTGCGCATATAAAGCAAGTACACTTAAAGGGGCTGTGCCTCCGGCTGCCCCCAGATCACCTCTGTGCCAGCATGGGCTCTCCTCCGTGATCTGGAGAACCTACAGGGCTGGTGCTTCTCCCCACCACCGTTGCACCACAACTTCACCAACAAACACCACCTCTAGGGCCAGCCCTTTCCTTTCAGAAACATACCCAGCTCAAACAGGAGAGGACTGAATATGCTGTCCTGATCCCGAGAGGATCAACTGAGGGGGAAAGAAACCTCTGCAAGATTCTCGTTATGAAGTTTTTCATGGATGGCCCCTGCCATTACAGGAGTGGGGTTTTCCCCTTAATAAGTGTTATAGCAAACTCCCATATCCCATATTTCCATGCGGATTTACCTGTATCCTCATGGTCACCAAGGTCCAGGGGATCTACACAGAAGAGCATTTTTCCTGTCTCCTCTCCCTCCACAGGCATTTTGCAGTGGAGTTTGTCATTTGTGCTTTTACCCTAGGATCTTGCCTCCCCTTAATGGTATTTTTTACTTCAGGGCAGGGCATATCTAAAGCCATAAACAGAGAGGTGTTTTTCATTCATAAAGGTTTCTGAGATCTCATTTTTATTCATTGTGCAGACAGCAATATTTTTTCTTTTAAAAAGATAAGGAGGATGTATGTTGTTAATTAACAAATGTATTAAATATTTCAGCAAGAAAAGTGTTTTAACAGGCACTTCTGGTTTCACACACTATTTACTTATGATAGCTTAGGTGAAAAGTGTTGCTTGAGGGAAAATGTGATATGCTTACGCCAAGGCAAAATTTCTCTCAGCCCAAATCATTACATTTACTTGGCTGTGACCCTGGTCAGAAGAGTAGTGAAACTAGTTCATAAATTGACTATCAGCAGCCTGATGAAAGTTAATGGTAGTTTGGACTGTGCTTAACAGTGCTGCCTAGACATTTACATATGACGTACATTATGCTTTTTACATATAGAGTACACTATACAGGAATACAGGATACTATATGTAGTTTGATGAAATTACCAGTGAGCTAGTAGGTCTGATGCAATACACCTGTGATCAGGGACAGCTGAAACAGGGTTTGAAAGTGAGCAGTCAGAGAAGATGCCGTGAAATCAGTCTTAGCCTACAGCACCAGCTCTTCAAACTTTTGATTTCAGAGACAACAGGGGGGTACACATTCTCCTTTCTTTTATGTTTTAATATTTAAACTAACTGCTTTAATGTCTGGGGGAAAAAAAGTGAAATAAAAAGAAATCCGTTTCTGTATTTTTTTCAGCCACAAATCAAATGGCATTTTGGGAAGACTGCAGTCCTTACCGAGTGAGTGGTTTCACATCAAAGAATGTTGTTAGAAGTCATGAAGTAGAGCAGGGAGAAATGACATTTCTCTTGTTTCCTTGTTACCAAGAATTGTTGTTCTGCTTCTTGGTTGTATACAGAAGAGAATTCAAACACAACAGGCTTGTTCTGCTCTCAAATACATCAGGGCAGATCAATAACTCCACCAGAGTCAGGACTCATCTGCATGGGAAGTCATATTGGTGTAATTATAGATAAATTGCTACAGTTATGCCAGTATAATCTCCCATGTGGATCTTCTTATTACAGGAAAAAGTGACTTTTCTCAGCTTAGTTTAAACCACCTCTTAAGAATCATAAACTGTGTTGAAAATGGCCATTGTTCATAAAGGAAGAAAAATGCTCACATGGGGAATTAGGCTGCCAGCATGATTAATTAAATTCACACCTTCCTTTATACTGGTATAATTCCCCATATAGAAGCATCCATGGTTCGTGTCAGGTTCAAGTTGGTGTTAATCCTTCTTTCAGCCTTTTTATACCTCTGTTGAGATTCTGCTGCTAATAAGCTATCCAAAAAGAGAATCTTATTTCTGACATTTTAACACGAATGTCCTTTTCTGCTCTTACACAGTGGCTGGGGAAAGCCAAAAGTGTGATGATGTAATCATGTCACTTTACAATTACTCTCTCAGATATCAAAGCAGTTGATGATGTCCAGTAAATATTACTGTTCCCAGTTTTACATCCTTCTTTATTTGTGTTTGGTACAAAAAATGAAATCTTGGCCCCACTAAAGGCAATGGCAGAAATCCCAGTGATTAGAGTGGGACAGGTTTTTGCGCAGACATTGCAGAGCAGTTTTCCAAAGGTTACCTTTGTTTCAGTTCCTAGTTCTGGACTCACCCTCACTAAGCTACTGTTGTCTTCTAAAAGCATTAGTGAATTCAGTAAATCTCCCATGAGACAGGTTAGTTTTATCATCTCCAATTTCAATAGGATGGAACTTTATGCACAGAAACTTGCTCAAGTCTCTGCATGAAGGCTGAGCTGAGGCTGGTAATAAGAACCCAGATCTCCAGGCTCCCAGGCCTGTTTTTTAGCCCCAGGGACATTTCTCCTGGTTGTTTGTCATGACCTGCTACACCTCAGAAACCAGAATGATCCCCCTTCCATTTCTCAATCTGACTGGCAAAAAGATGTAATATTTTCAAATATAACAGTCAGCAAATTCTGTGCCAGGCAGAGTGTTCTTCAGCAAATGCAACATGGCTGGCAGAATGCAATGTACAGTGCCGTGTCTGCAGTGACCTTCCCACTAGATAAAGCTGTGCGGAGACCTGAGCAGCAAGAATACTCTGGCAGCAGTGGTTCTCCACACTAATTGCGTATTGACAGCACTTGTATTTGGAGTGAGCTGGTGCACTTTATTCTGCTTAAAAACACACTGAAATAAAATGGATACTCTTCATGGCTTAAATATATGAGTTCCCAATTTTGATCTATTAAAAAAATTAAATCCTGTGTTTCTATTTTAGTGTGTGCAAACCTTTGAAAACCCAGGTTAGAAATCAGTGCAAAATATATTCTAAGTAATTCTAAAAATTTGTACTGTAAGCCCTGAAAACACTGTTAGTAAGGATGAAGCAAGAAATAGCTTCTGCCTACCAACTTGGTTATGTGAAGATTCAACAGCTCAAATATGAGGTCAGAAATCTACCTTCTGCATTTAGGGTTTTGGTGGGTTTAAATCTGAGATAAAATTAGGCCCATTTCTGAATAAGAGAGCTGCATTTTTTAAGGCAAAGGATGCAAGCTATACTGTCACTGAGCCAGTTTTGACCAGTGCCTTACTTATACGTAAAAAAAGTTCAGTGCTCTGCTTAAAACTGTAATCCCAGTTTCTTCATAAGGAAGTGCACAGAAATACCCTTCTGTTTGCTTTGACAGAGGAGAGCACCTGAAACCTTTGCAGGGATGACCCAGGTATAGAAATGAGGACATCAGCATGTTTAACTCAGCTGGATGGGGCAGTGCCATATAAAGTCAGGGTTGGTTTCTGTCTCTGTCCTGACACAGCTTCCTCTCACTTGAAGCTGTAGAAGGTGAGGCAATTTCACTTGTAGTCCTTGCATTACTCCCAAAAGCACAACTCCACATTTTTAAGTGATAGCTACAGAGTAGTTTCTCATACAAAAAGATACTATTCTAGTTGGTATCCAGACCAGAATGATTTCTGCGATCAAACTTGCTCCTCTTTCTCAGCCTTCAGTAGGCTTAAAATCCCATAACTTTGCAAATAGAGCCCAAAGGTCTCGCTCAGTGAAAGCAGATCTGTAAACGCTATGATGAATATTTATGGTGGAATATGAGTTCTTTCTTTAGCTGCTATTTTTCAGGGACTAGCTCAACATTGTGCAACCAGCTATGCAAGATCTTAGCAGTGTGTCGCACACCACCCTTTTCTCTTCCAAATGCAGATGAACTACTTTGACCTGGTTTTCGCTGATAACAGCACACAACACAGTGATGGAGGGAAATACGCACTTGAAGAATGAACATGCCACACGCTTCCTGGAGGGAAGAAAGAACAGCACATCTGATGGATGTTGATCATATTTGCTTATTACTGGATGGATGGATGATGTACAGGAATGTACAGTAATGTACCTTTCCCTATCATTTGTTTCCACCCCCTTTCCCTTGAGGGATTTGTACATATTAGGCCTGCTTCCTCAGTACTTTTAAATCTTTTTAATGCCCTGATATGTTCAGCATCCAGAGGTGATACAAATGATCTGAGTCACTCCCGTGGGATGATGTAATGCAGCTAATGGATTCCCTACACGCTGCAGTGTCTTCATTTGCTGTTCCCTCTAGCAGGGGTGATTCAGAGACCATGTAGCTGATCATAGAGGGCTTGTCTCATTCCAGACCTCAGAGCAGACCTCACTTCTGCAGAAGACTATTAAATGTTCCTATTCTTCCTTAAATTAATTAATCCTGTTTCTTCAAGCTTTCTTTTTGCCAGCCCTCCCTGTACCTCCCCTGGGCAAATGTCATGAGCAGGCTCCTGTTTGCCAGGCTGCAGGGAGCAGTCTGGCTCTGCTGGTTGACAGAGGCACAGATTAGTAAATAGAGGTTTCCTTACAGTGCAGGAGAGTATCTCCCCTACGCAGTAGGGTGCCTCTGCCCTCGTACAGGCTGCCTCTGCACGCTACGAGCCAGGCTCCTCCAGTGGCAACTCCACATGTCACATGGCTCCACAAGGGCAGGGTGTCTCCTCTGCTGTGGGAGTGCGGGTGCCGGGAAGTGCCTGTGTCCCTTGGCACATCTGGCTGTCCAGAGCGAGGGCTTGGGCCAGCAGGCAGCCTCCTGCCCATCCTACTGTCCCCCTTCGGTAGGTAGCCAAATATGACAAAGCATGGCTTGCTGGAGTCTTTGCCCCCTGCCTGTTTTATCAGAGGCCATTTGCATTGTGCTCCCTATATGTATGTTTAATTATGTTGCCTCTGTGCCTTTCACCCGGAACAGGCAGGTTTTCCTCCAGCGCTGCAGTGTGCTCATATCCCTGTTAGAGTTGGCACACAGACAACATGCGTTTGGGGGATGCCCCAGCACTCAAGCAGACCACCGAAGCATTAGGTTTTATTTATTTTTAAATTTATATTTTATAATCTTAACCTCTTTACAAATGTACAGGGTGGCCATTTTTCTGCCCTGAGCAACACTAAATCAAATAAACTTCGTCACTCATGGGCCAGGCTGCAAACAGAGGTAAAAAGAGTTGTCTCTATCCTCCAGTCCCCGGTGATTTCTGGCTCTACTCCCCCTTCCCACCCTTCTGCAAAAACAGGCTTCCACATTTGCACTTGTCATGGTCAGGAGGGACCCCTGAGCCCCAGGGAAAGCCCAGCCTGCCCATCTCTCTGGATGGGAGCCATCCTCTGCTGCTAGGACATGGCCCCAGCAGCAGGACCTGTGGGAAGTCCTTCTCCCTGGGACCGCGGAGCATGGTTCCATGGTGCAAGGCACTCACCTTTGCTGCTGCAGACTCACTCTGCTGGGTCAGAGTTGTTTACCAGTTTTCGATGAGTTAATGATGCTGTGGCAGCCTTTCTGATGGATTGGGTATTGTCTGTCTGTGCCATTCTAAGACAAATCAGTTCTCACCTGTCCTCCCAAAGCTGGCAAAAGCAGAAATAAAGCTATAAAGCAAGCATAAACTCTGCATTATCTGATCTTGCTGATTCCATAGAAATATAATTACATGTTTGTGTCTGATCTAGATCATATACATACCAGTGTTTTATCTTTTATGGCACAGATCTGACATTAATGATCACAGAACTGCAGCCACAAGTTCTCTTAAAGAAATGGTCTTCATCCAGAAGAGATTGCTATAGGGATTCGTGCCAGTGATATTCTGCAATGTGAAGACTCACTGTAAAAATACCTACTGACAAGAGGTAAACAAAGAGATGAGACACAATAAATTACAGGAATTGCTCACATCTCATGATCAAAAGGCCAGTCAAAAGACAGATGCCACTTTTGGTACCCAAGTGGACTGAATGAGCTTTTCAGAAGTGTCTCGTCACTGCTGACAGTAATTTATCTCTGTGAGTCTTGTCACCATTGTATCCCTTGTGCTATTGTCACCACTACTTTCAAAAGAAGCTGATCTGATACAGATTTGTGAGGGTGCGTGTTCCCATAGACATACTTACATGCCTTGTGCATAAACAAGGCAGGAGATTTTCAAAGGCTGTGCCTCTTTGAATGAAGTGGGTAGTACTGTGGCCTCAGTGAAGCTGCAGTCAGGGTACGAGTGGTCTACAAAATACATGCACTCTTCCCAAAATGTTTTCAGAAAATCTGTTAGATCTCATCAGAATGCTACAGAACATCCAGAAACACTTGCTGTCCTGTAAACCTGTGATTTAAATGGAGAAATGTACTGGAAAGCCTGTGAAATTCCACCTCTAGCTTTATAATAGAAACACCCACATTCACTCAAGAGCAGTGGTACTGCGGTCTGAAGTCTTCAGATTTCTTATGCATGCTGTGACATTTCCCTTAAATTTAACGGCATTAATCCTACTCTGGGATTGCCTTGGCTTGTTGCTGGGATGCTCTTCTGCCCAGACTTTTGCTACATTTGAACAAATGAATACTTTGTGGTATGCAAAGCTTGCAATTTGGGTATTATTTTTGCTACGTGGTTTTTCTTAAATTCCATAACCACTTCTCTCTCTCTCTTTTGTGTTACTTTCTCTGTAGTGCAAGCCCATCTGCATTTAGTCGAATGAGTGGGAACTGTGGGCATGCAACAGTACATGATCCCTTCTATTACATAATTAAATTGCTATAATGTATATGACTTAGGAATATGTCTGAACAAGTTGCTATGAATCATATATTTTTCAGCCTGAAACTGCCCTCTTTAGCTTTTATTAATCATTTCACTGTTCCTACATTTTGAAGGAAAGCTTCCCCTTTCCTAAACTCTAAAGAAAAAAAAGAGGGCAAGGGTGAGACACATTTTGATCTCAGTTATTCTAGTGAAATATAAACATAGGCTGAATTATACCCCATGCAATTGAGATCAGAATCTGGCACAGTGTCTCTGTACCCCATAATAATAATGTTTCTGCAGACCCTACTGAACTGTTGGTACCAGCAAGCAATTAGATGGGCAATTGTTAAAATTTGACATTTCAAATATTTTTTTTGGCACAGAACTGCAAGGCAAGTAGATGCTCTTTTAAAAATTGGTTCCTAAATCGGTCAGCTTCTTATCCTACCAGCTGCTACTTTATCAAAAAAAAAAAAAAAATCTTGTTCTGAACAATTCCCCTTTGTCTTTAGGAGGATCCTGATCTGGGACCTGGTCTTTATCAGGAGCTATGTTTGATTAGGGAGTGAAAATCCTGCCAAAACCATTGCAGATATTTGGCTAGAAAGAAATTCAAGAAGTCAGTGGTAAAGGAAAAAAAAGACCAATGTCCGTTTATTTACTCTGTGTAAATCTTTTTTTTCACTGGAGTTCATTTAGCTTTCACCATGTAGCTCAGAGTACAACTTGGCACTCAAGTGTCTGAGGTTTTGCAGTCCAGTTTGAGTTTACAGTAAGTAAAACTGGTTAGCCGAATTGGTTCGTCTGGAGAGCAGAAGCAAAATGAGTCAAAAGTGACACATACTGCTAGATTAAAGAAATCTGGTTAGAAGAGTCACTGTTGCAGTGCAGGCAGTGTTTGATGAGGAGTGTGTCCAATGGGCTCGTATGCTGATGCAGCATGTGCCTGGGGCACTGCCCTGCCT
The DNA here is from genome assembly GCF_036417845.1 of Apteryx mantelli. Classification (NCBI taxonomy): domain Eukaryota; kingdom Metazoa; phylum Chordata; class Aves; order Apterygiformes; family Apterygidae; genus Apteryx; species Apteryx mantelli. The sequence continues at coordinate 122,537,493 of NC_089980.1, forward strand.
AGTCATCATGACGTTCTCCAGCAAGGTCTCATTTCTGCAGTTTGGCACCAGCCAGCAAGTCACTCGGTCGAATTACCCACCCTTTGTGTCTTAGCAGTGTGTGGCTGGTTCTCCTAAAAAGGTCAGTGTCAAGAGGCTACATGTGTTTGAGACTAGAAACTTGCTTTACTATAGATTATTTTGGTGATTCACCTTTTTCCCTTTATTTCTACACTATTTCTGCTGTGGCAAGTGACAGAACAGTGGTTGCATCTAAAGGACATCTTCTTACCATGCGGAATTTGATACTGAATGAATAATTGAAGCAGTGCAATGTATTTAAGAGTCAGGCTTGCAGAATCACTGCTGTAGTGAAGGGGCTGACTGCAGTACAAAGGAAATGCAGAATACAATCCTGCCCTGTATAGGTGCAAGGCATTGAATGCACATGCTTTGATGAGAATTTAGTATCTTGCAGAAAGTACTTAAGGCCATATGGGAGAGGCCAGCCTCCTTTCCCATGTAGCAGCATGGAGACTGCATCAAATGAATAGTGGCTGCCATGTCATTTCTTCTGATTTCACTAAGCAGAAAGAAGTAGCAGTTTGGCAGGGGAAGGCAGTCTTTATCATGCAAATTAAGTACTTACATTCACATGCAGTGACTTTCTTGGCACCGTCTGGAATCTTCCTGCAGTTTTTCTTTTTTGATTAGCAGATTCACCAGTGTTATTTCTAGTCCCTTCTTAGTACTGACATCCAGCATAAACTGCTATGTTTTACATTTCATTCAGAGACTATATTAATTGCACAGTGGTTCTATTTATAAAAGATCTATTAGAGATCGCAATTAGAAAAGTATAGGTGATGTGAAAAAGAGCAGTCACCCTTTGCTCTCCATGGTTATGACAATGATATTTTCCTCTTCTACAGTATAAAGTTTCGATCTAATGGTTGTAGAGCACCTTATAAGCATTAAGGCTGAATGTAATGCCCTGACTGTCTTTACTGGAAAATCAAAATAGAAAATGTTCTTACCTGCATAGCTAAGTAAAGCTGGCCACCTGAGTGTGAAAAGCTAATGGAGACAGGGCAGGGTTGTACCCTGAGATAATTAATGAAAGGAAACCCCAGTTGGAAGCTGCTGGTGGGAATGCTCTTCGCCAGCTACACAGACGTAAAAAGGACCTGTATCTTGCCTCCCAAGGATTTTCCGGCTTAACATAGCTGTTTTGACAAACATGCTGCATGACACCCTAACACTCATTGTCTTTAGCCAAAACTGAGGGTGCTCATCACTTCCCAACCCATCAAGCTCTGGAGAACAAAATTTATAAGGTGGCCAAGCATCTAATGGCTGAAGATGCTAAGTACCATAGGAAATGTGGCTCGAGGTGGCCCAGCAGGTCAGTGGCACAAACAGGAAGACAGCCCAGATGGTCAGTCCTGCCTCACAGTCCCACACACAGTCCGTGCACCAACTCTGTTGCTTTCTCACCCACTGCAATAGTGATTGCTTAGACATTTGCTACATACAGCAGTTTGCCCTGTGAATTGTAATACTTTAAAACTATAAGGAGAACTGTAGGGTTTTTGTATGAGATGAGTAATTTCTTCTGTACTGCTTTTTCAAGCTATTTCAACAAGTCCTTGATGTAATTCCAAATGTATGCAAAATCACACAAAATGCAAAACTGACCCTAGATAAAAGAAATTCATATGTATCAGCAAAGCCCACTTCACTCTATCATTTGAACATATGGACCTGTTACAGGTTTGTTTTTGTGACTGTAAAAATAAAGATGATGAGTAGCACCTTTTCTTGGCAAAGGTGATTCAATTATTTTTATTAATATTTTCTGATAACTTCTCCAGTAAGGACCATGCAAATGCCTGTGGAGTGCTTCCAGGTCTGCCAAGCTCATGAACTTAAAAACAAAAACCACTCAGCACTTTTTTCTTTTATTCTCACTACAGTTTTTTCATCCTGAGGGGCCAGATCTTAGCTTTCAGGGTGTTGCCTTAACTACTTTTTCTTAGGAAATTAATTAATTTCCATCTCATTCTTGTGGTCCCAAGCTAGACCCCAGCTGAAGTACTGAGCAGAGAAATCATACTTTACTTTCTGCAGAGATGAAGGACCACTCAATAATGTGGCATTTTCTTTATTATAGTGCAAAGCAAAGCACTGTGTAACTCTTTTTAGAGGTGGATGCCTCTTCATTTTTCAGGATCTCCTGGGCAATTCACAGCAGTAATAAATGAGAAGGAACTGCAGAAACTAAGAGCCATCATTTTCCCTACCTGTGATTTTTCAGGTTTTAGAGCATTGAGTTGCCTACTGAAAAAGGATTTGAACAAGATGTGCAAGGAAATGTAATTTAAAAACTAGGCAACCAGGTTAAGTGCCCAAATCCTGAAGCTGGGAGGTTACTTTGAGATATAGCATCTGAATTGTGCAGTCTGTAACAGGATGACAACCAATGAACCAGCCAAAGACCCCAGTATTAGAGAACTGGTCCAGATCATTGTCAGCTCAAAATCTCTTCTCGGAAAACTGAAGTCAAAATCATCCTGAGTCAAAAGGCATTTGTAGTTAATGTTTTTATTCCAGTCAAACAGTTCTTTAATTATTTCAAAATACGTCTATTTTTATCACTACTAATCAACCAAAACAAATCAATTTGTGTGCTAAATTAAAGAACTTCCCAATGAATTGAATTAGTTTTTAGCAAGACTCTCATTTTTTTAACTCCCAATACTGCTAAAACACCTGCCTTGTTGCAGATAATAGTTCCATTGCTAAATATACACATATGTCCTGGAATGCAAAATGATAAAGATCTGGGGGACTTACCTTGTAGGTTCAAATAGCAGTTCTTTTACTGGGTATTTGTGTTTTTTAAAATAACATAATGAAAAGTAACTCAAGAGAACTTTATTTTATATTAAAGGTGAGAGATCTAAACCAAACCCTATGAAACATACAGCTTTTTCATCTGAGTTCAGTGAGCTTTGGACCAAGTGTCAGACTATTCAACTGCAAAACATATATTTTGTGAAGACAGCCTTGACACCACAGGTCGATACAGTACCAGAGCTGACTGCTGGATTGATGCCTCAGGGCAGCTTTTCCAAACATTTCTGCCAATAATGTGTGTGTGTGTGTGTGTGTGTGTGTCACAGTCCAGTTGCCATTTGCATTTCCAGGCTCACAGCTGTACTTGGGGACTGCTGCCCCGTGCATTGAGTTCAGATATCTGTGATAACAGTGAGTGTCTTTTCACTGCAGTGGCTGGGTAGCCTAGTGCAGCTGTGCAGTTGGGCTTGTGCGCCCAAGGGAGCCCACTGCTGCCACCTTAGGCATCACCAAAGGATGCCACCTTAACATGCAGGAATTTTTGGCAGGCATCACACAGAGGTCTGTGAACTAACCAAATGCACAGTTGTGCGGTCTTGCATGGCCTTTTATGCAAAATTTTTAATAACCTAACCTAATTTGTTTACTTGCAACTAACTTGCTAACAGCCATACACAGTCCTTAAAAATAATACGATTTTTGGGCTGCTGAAAGGTAACCCAGGTGGCTGAAGTTACTGGTCTTGCTATGGGGAATCAGAAAAAAACTACCCCCACCCCCCCTGCCACTGCTGGCAGCCTACCTCATCTCTGCTGAGTGGGGGAACTGCCTTTGAAGTAACAGGTGGAGTTACTTAGAAAGATCTGAGACTCTTCAAAATCTTGCCTCATGTCAGGTTTATTGCACATCTAGTGGACTAGAGAGATTGTTAATGCTGATTGAATTTGGTGTGACTTATGCAGTGGATCTACACATAAGAGGCTCTGAGGCTTGTGTGCACCATGCTGGGCTGTTCAACTCCATGCTACGTGTTGCGTTACCCTTTCTAAAGTGAAGTTTGCTTCTTAGAAAAGGAAATTTATTAAATCTAAATGTGATCACAGTTTAGACTGAAGAAAGGCTTTTGCTTTCCAGATTGTGAAGATCTCTCCTATGGCACATTTGGTCTGAAACGGAGTCTCCTGCAGACTGTGCACTTGCAAGCAAGTGATTAGATCCACACTTTTACCTCACTCGGCAGGGCAGACCCGAAAATAGATCTACACCTTGCTGTGAACCAGCACTAGAGCGCCAGATGCGGCGCCTGCTGGGTCCTGCTTCTACTCAGGACATGGGTCTTCTGGTTCAGCACGTCCAAGAGCAAAGATGCTCATTAGGGTCACCTGCAGGCAGCAAATCCAGGATCGCTGGATACAAAAGCTTGAGTTTCCAGTGAGTAAATGATGGAATAACTCAGCAAAGGGACCCTTCCCTGTGGTCTGCTCTAGACAGGACACACAAAGTGTTACTGAAGTCTCTTCCCAGCTGTTTTGAAGGGCCATGGTTTCCTGTACAGTCTTCCAAAGCCCTTCCTTTTCCAGCAGGCTTCTCTCCATTGAGTCCAGCTTTCCAGCTATGGCTGCAGGCTGATATTACCATGACTCTCTTTTCAGTTATTTTATCTGCACAATGAGCAAGTGATATTTGCCTCTCCTTCATTATCAAAGACCAAGAAATGCACATAGAAATGAAGAGCTGGAATTAGAGCAACAGACAACTGGTCTGTAAGGAGGGAGCCCTCCTCTAGCTCTCCTGCAGGAGACAGCTGCGAGGCACAAGAATGCAGAACATTTGGCAAGTCTGCATTATAACACTAGCAATAAATCTGCTAGCAGTGGCATCAAGGGGCTGGATTCCCTCTTCCACTTGTGTTTTGGGGTGATTAGCAGTGGTATCTAAGAAGATGCAAGCTGTGGTTAAATCTTGTGTCCACCACTTCAAATTAATGTCAATGTACAAAACTGAAAAGCAGAGACAAAAAACCTTTCTGGAGTGCCTTTAGTTGCAGTTGTCTTCGGACAACAGAAGGGAGAAAAATTCATGTTTTTTTTTTTTTCCTTAATGGATGTCCTCCATTGAAGGACGTTATCACAACAGTGATTTGGCAGTGGAGGTGAGTTGAAGCTGAAACACCAGATGCTCAGGTGGTGTAAAATGGCTCAGGTTCATGGAAATCAGTGGTGCTTCATTGCTTTACACTTTATGATCTGAATTCATAAGCCCTTACACCTTGTCTCCTGTTTTAACCACCAAAATAACATTTTCTGTCAAATAACACATTTAGGGGGTTATAAAAGATCTTCCACTAGATTAAACAAATAGAAAATTAAAACTTTGGAAACTAATGGGTTTAAATCTCTGACTTACCCTAATTCACTCTTTGGGCAGTTTGCTTTCAAGAAACAATATAACATGAAATGAGGGCATGGTCTGTAAATAAAAACAGAGTTAGGGCATGTAACCAGGCCTTTCTTACTTTAAACCTCTGCTTTTGTTTTTAAAAGTAATTATGCAACACAAGATTCTTCTTATTTCCTGATCCTCCAGCATGGAGATAAAGGCTTACCTAGTGCATTGAGTTTTTTTCCAAACCAAGTGTGTCATATCCCATCAGTGCCATCAGGTGCTTCCCATGTCCTCGTGCACTTGTGGGTGCATCCCCTCAGGGCCCATGGACTTATGGATGTGCAGTTTGCTTAAGTGATCCCTAACCCAGTCATCCTCCACCAAGGGAACGTCTTCCTTTCTTCAGACTTTCTCACTGGTCTCTGGGGCCTGGTGTTCCTGAGGGCTGGTCTTACCAATAAAGACTGAGGCAGAGAAGGCATGCAGTACCTTAGCTTTTTTTGTGCCCTGTGTCACCAGGGCCCCTGACCCATTCAGCAGTGGGCCCATATTTCCCCTAGTCTTTTTGTTACAGATATCTTTAGAGAAGCCCATCTTATTGTCCTTGACATTGTCACCAGATTTAGCTCCAGGTAGGCTTTGGCCTTCCTAACCCTGTCCCTCCATGCTCCAATAATGTCCCTATCTTCCTCCCAGGTGACCTGTCCCTGCTTCCACCCTCTGTATACTTCCTTCTTAGGTCTGAGTTTTGCCAGGAGCTGCTTGTTCATCCATGCAGGTCTCCTGCTCCCTTTTGCTCAACTTCCTGCTCATTGGAATGGACCATTCTGGGGCTTGGCAGTGGTGATCCTTGAATATCAACCAGCTTTCTTGGATCCCTCTTCCCTTTTGGGCCCTATGCCATGGCACAGTTCCTCCTGGAGCAACACACCCTTGTGAACCAGTGAGGTGCAATCTTTTGTTCTGCCACACACATCTCAGCCACTTGATTTAGGAGAGCAATTTGCAGCAAAAGGACTTTGGCATCCACTCAAGAGCCAAGTGTCAGTGAAGACTGAGAAAAAGACCATCCCTGCAGTTTTCACAGACATTTACACTGGGACTGAGGTGCAGCCTGCACACATGGGTACTTACATTTTGGTACCTGTATGTAAGCATTTACATGAGCCTATCTGCTCATACTGCTGCTGTGTAGTCTGCATTTGAGTCTCTCTGCAGACACCTGGGACGGACCCGAGTCAAGGTGGAATTCAGCTGCCTGCAAGTTGGTGTCTACAGGCCTTTGGGTATTCCAAGGCAATGCAAGGAATTTCCTAAGGCATCACAAGTGGATAGCAGTCCTGGTGTTTAGGCAACTGAATCGTTCCCTAAACTCTTCTCTGACTGTGATTGGAGCCGAGTTTGCCCTTTCACATGTTCGTGCCACATTTAGACATCTAGAGTGGAGGTTGCTCTAATCTGAGGCTGACACTAGGCTGACTGAGTGCAGAGGAAGCGTGAAACTTGGGATTTTTGGGAACAGTCTTGGCCCCGGTTCTCAAGTGGGCACAGGCCCTGCTGCTTGCTGCCTCCAAACCTTGTTTTTCTGTCCCAGCGAGAACAGGGCCTGTTGCAGCCATGCTGGGCAGGCTGCCCTGTGCGCCCGCAGCCCCCGGCCCTCACCCCTGTGGCTGTGCCGTGGTCTGGCCAGCGCATCACAGCGTGTGGCGGTGGCACCCGGCTGGCCATGGCCACCAGCGCCCGTCCGTGCCCCAGTGGGGCGCAGTGCCGGCGCGGGGCAGCGGGGAGACGCAGGCTCCCAGCCCAGCGGCACTGCCCAGCACAGGGACACCGCTCCCAGCCTTGCTCAGGCCTGGCCGGCGCCTGGCGCTGCTCGGCGTGGGGCACGGTCGCATCGCAGCCGTCTGCCCGGCCGCGGTGCCATGGGGCAGGCCAACTGCTGCGGCACCCGGGGCGCTGCCAGCCCCGCTGCCGGCTCGCAGGCACGCTCCGGGACCTGCAGCCGCGCGGCTCCTGGCACCCGCCTCGGGCTCGTGGACAGGGGAGCCTCCCGGCCCCCGGCGCCGCTCGGCGCCTTCGTGTCGCGCAGAAGCCCCCAGCTCCTGCGCAGCGACCGTGCGCGGGTGACCTGGCACCAGCGCACGCGGGACAGGCACCTCCTGCTTTTCCCCGACGCCGTCGCCATTGCCAGCTTCAGGTAAGCAGAACAACCACCCACCACCGCCTCTGCCAGCAGCCCCCAGGCACCGTTCCTCCCCGGAGCTGCTCCTGCGGGAGCAGAAAGTGCCTCCTGGGGGCTGCCGACAGGGCACCTGGCCCCAGCACACGTGGGCTGGCTCCTCTGAAATCTGGCAGGGCCGCGCAAGCAGAGCGGCACGTGCTTTCCCGTCAGCCGGCATGCCGACACAGGCACCCACAGCTGGGCACGAGAAGGGACTTTGGCTGAGCTCTTTGCATTTCTTCCTTCCTGAAGAGCATCTTTCTGCAACAGCTATCATCAGTCCTGCCCAATACCGCTTGCTTGTTGAAGCCTCTAGGAGCCCAAGCCCCACGGAGGTGCCCCAGAAGGAGGCCTTCCTCCTGTCCTCACTGTGAACGCGCTGCGTGGATGCCCTTGGCTCCCAACAAGGACTTGTGGTCCAAATGACCTGCAGCTCCCTGCATGGCTGTCCCTACGCTGCGAGGCGGGACACACCTGCCCTTGAATTCAGGGCGCTGTGAGAGGAAAGGGGCCGCCTCCTGGTTTTGCCATCCTCATCCGCAGCCCTGACCACACTTCTCCTGCCCGAGGCTCGGGGGGCCCACCCCAAGTCTCTGCCCCCAGGCAGCGGCTCTGCCCGGGAGGACTGCTGGGGCTGCCCCACGTCACAGCCTCCAAGGCGCTGCCTGCTCTTCCTCCCGGCAGATGCGGCACCACCTTCCTGCTGAAGCACCGGGCGCATCTCAGCGAGCTCCGGGTGCTGTGCGGGAAGGACGAGGCGGCGTGCGGGCGGAAAGATGAGGAGGAGGTTTTTGGCCTAAAATGCGCCAACACCCTCGTCCTCGTGCGGCCCGGCGACCTCTGCGTGGTCACTTTCCGGTGAGTCTTGGGGACGCCTCCAGGGCTGTCTGGGGCTGCTCTGCAGGGGAGGAGCAGCGGGCTCTGAGGCTTGTTTCTCCTCTTGGCGGCAGGTCGCAGGAGGCGAAGGAGCTGTGGCTCAGCGCCGTGCTCAGGTGAGCCCTGCCGGGCAGCTCAGCCTGCCGGCGGCGGGCGTCCAGGCTGCAGGTGGTGCAGAGCTGCCGGGGCAGCTGCCCCAGCGACGCAGCAGTGGAGGTGGGGCAAAGGGACACCCTGCCGTGCGCGGGGCAGCTCCTGGGCAGAGCTGCCGCTGCCCCTTCCAGACGGAGGAGGCGCGCGGGCAGCAGGCCCGGGGGCGCTGCAGAGCGGTGCTGCCGGCGAGCGCTGCGGGAAGGTCTGCTGGGCGAGGGTGGCGTGGGGGCGCTGGGCTGGTGTTGGGGAGCGAGCAGAGAGGGCGGCGGGTGACCCAGCTCTGCCTTTGTGCCTGCCCTGTGCCCAGGCAAAGCCGAGGGGCCCAGGAGACCCGCGTCACCCGCCTGGCCTCCCTTCGGCTCCTCATGGAGGTCGTTGGCTTCTACGGTCCCACGAGTGTCCCTGGGCTTCCCGCTCCGCCCCGAGCGCCCGGGGGCTTTTGGCAAGAGCCCCTGCGAGCAGCAGCTCACGTGGCCTCTTTGCTCTCTTGCCTGGTCGGCGTCGCTGAGCGCCCAGACCGTGGAGGCGTTGATTTCGGCAGAGGTGAGCGGGGGCTCCCGCTGCCCCGGCCCTTGCCGGGTGCTGGCGGCAGTCTCTGAAACCTGAGTTTCTGGAGGGAAGGCGGCAGGGGCCGAAGGCCTCGAGACACCGGCCGCTGCCTGACGGGGCGGTCTGGGAGGAGCTGCCCAGTGCCGGGGACGGCGCGGGAGGGCAGCCTGTCCCCTGGGGCCACGTTTGGGCGCCTTGCGCGGGGCTGCGCCCTCTCGGCATCCACCAGCCCCCCAAGACCGCCCGGGGGCTGTGGCCCGCAGGGCCGGGTCGGCGAGGCCGGCCGCAGCCACTCGCTGGCGGCCCTTGCTGCTGCGGGGCGGCTCGGTAACCTGCACCCCTTTCTTGCAGGCTGGCACCACGCAAGGCCCTCTCGGTGCCATCAGCTCCTGCGGACGGGCTTTGCCACTCGCCTGGTGAGCTGGAAAGAGCAGCTGAGCAGCTGCCTTCTCACACGGCGCTCGACAGCGGCTCAAAAGCAGGGGCCCCTGCTGCCCCCCCGCCAGCACCTCGGCCGTGCCAAAAACCTCTGCCCGTGTCCGACACCCCGCGGTATTTCTGTGTGCTCCCCCTTGCTGAGAGGAAGCAGTCACTAGGAGGTGGGAAGAGCAGCAAAGCTGCTGTGCTCAGAGGGATGGTCACACTTCTACAGCCGAGCTGGTGCTTCCCTCAGGAAGCCAGCCCCTGGCTCTGCCCCAGTTCCCCCCGCGCGGTCGCCGTCGCTGTTGCCACACACAGCTCTGCTCTTCAGTCGGCAGCGCACGGCACTGCCCGCAGACAACTCTCCTGCTGCCTTTTGAACCTGCCTTTTGCTTTCCCCTTGCTTGCAGCTGATGGGCCTACGACAAGGAAGAGCTTGATCCCGTGGCCGTTTGCTCGGAGGCGCACCTTGGCCAGCGGGGACTGCCCAGGGCAGCCGGAGCCTGTCCTCAGGAGCCCTCTCTTTGGGCAGCCTCTGGCAAGGCTTTGTGGGGAAGAGGAGAGCCTGCCCCAGGCAGTCCAGGTAAGCCAGCCTGGCCATGCAGCTAGCCAGCTTCTCGCGCGACGCAGCCATGCCCAGCGCTCGGGCTGTGGCTCTCAGGAGACAGGCCATGGGGGGCTTTGCCTCCACACGCACTTCTCACCGGCAAGGCCTGAAGCTCAGGTCCCATCCCTAAAGGGCCTTTCTGCACCCGAGCAACTCTGCTGTTTGCTTTTGCCTGCAGGATCTCCTGGCGATATTGTACAGGGAAGGACCTGCCACCGAGGGCATATTCCGCAAAGCTGCCAGCGAGAGAGCTTGCAGGGACCTGAAGGAGGCCCTCAACACAGGAAGGACCGTGGAGCTGGAAAACGAGCTGGTGCACCTCTTGGCTGTCATCTTGAAGGTGAATTCTTCTGCCTTGCAGCTGTGAGAGGACATTGCGATCCTGCAGGGGCCCACTCGAGTGCCTAGGTGGGCCCAGGAGGCACTCAGAGCTGAAAGCCTCCTGAAGGCAGATGACATTTGTTCAGGCTGGGGAAAGTTTGGCAGCTGTCTTTTCCACCTGCTTTTCAGTTCCCCTTGTTGGGCCACCCATTTCCTGCCTGCCCATGGGAAAATCACTTCCACCTCCTCCTCCTCCTCCTCCTCCTCATGCCCAGAAGCCTCCTCAGGGAGGAAGGCTGAGATTTTGGGGCGGACTCAAGGCTGATAGGCTGTTCTTGCACTCAGCCAGGCATGTGCCAGCGGGACAGGGACTCGCGCAGCCCACTGTTCGGCCAGTGGCCATGAGCACCTTGGAGAGCTGGTAGCTCAAAGCAAGCTGCCTCCTCGGGAGTCCAAGTGCCCCTGGGGATGCTGCCTCTGGGCTCAGGGCTGATGTCAAAGCCTCATCTCCGTATCTTGGCCTTGCAGGACTTCCTGCACAGTATCCCCTCCACGCTCCTGTCGGCAGCCCTGTATGAGAAGTGGATGCTGGCTCTGGAGAAGCCAAGCAAGGAGCACCAGATTGAAGAACTGAAAGTGTAAGTGTTGTAGGCAGTGCCAGCGTTCTGGAGTGTCTGGGAGGGGCCGGGGCCTTCTCTGGCAATGGGGAGGCTCCTGCAAAGACCTGTCCTTTCTGTCAGCTTGCTAGTGCTGATACGACACAACACAGCCCCAGGCTTTCACAGGCCTTCGCAAAGCCTGCCAGCCCGTCTCCTGACAACCTCGCCTTTATTCATGCTGTCGATCTCCTCCTAAAAAGCAGGCACTGTGCTGAGGCGCCCGCCTTTCAGTCAAGATCTTGTCGTTCCAGATCTGGTACTTAAGCAGCTGCTCAGCTGCCGTTGGGGTTTCTTGATGGGACTTGTGCAAAGCAGCAACAGAAAGCAGGGGCCTTGCTCTCTGTGGAGGAGGCGCCATTTGTGGAAGTTTACTTGAGACTTGCTCACAGCAAGAAGCAGCGGCCACTGCCCCCTGAAGTCATGGCGCCTTCTGTTTGTGTTCACGTAGGGTGGCTGACCAACTGTCCCGGGCTAATTGCCTCTTGCTCAAGCCTTTGCTTGCTGTGCTCCACCGCATCAGCCAGAATGCGGAGACCAACAGGATGGACTCCAGAAACCTGGCCATCTGCGTTGGGCCCAACTTGCTGAGCCCAGGCACTGGAAATGCAGAAGGAGATGAACGACAAGGTATGTTGAACTCGCCTGCTAGCTGCCCGCTTCGGGGCACAGCCGAGCCATGCCCATGCATCCCATGGCCATTGCAAAAGCTAACTGCAGCAGCAGCAGCAGCAGCACCTGGGAGCATGAGGGCGCCCCTCCGCTGGGCTACCCGCAAGCTGACAGGCAAATCTCTTACTGCAGCTGCAGCCACAGAGCTACAGCTTTGGGGACAGAAACGTCAGTCGGGAACAGCAAAGACTGTTGAGCCCGTTTTCAGCCCCTTGCCCTGATGTCCGTGCTTTCTGTGTGCTGGTGCTGGTGGAGTTCCTCATCGACAACTGCACAACAATATTTGGGGAGGACATGGCCTTTCCTGGCAGCCCCTCTGCCGAGCAGTCTTCCAAGCACACCAGCAGCTCTGCAGGTAGGAGGCTGCCCTGAGGACTGGCACCACCCAGGGCTGCTGGTTCCTGTTCTTGAGCTGGCTATGGGAAGATGCCTGTGGCAATGCAGAGAGGTGCCGAGGGTTCAATAGCTCATGGCAGTGCTTTTGTCCTGCAGCACTTTCCAGAAGTGGAGAGTGACAATGCTCACTCCACACGAGGCCTCCCAGATGTTAAACCTCTGTAGAGCTCTGCTCTTCACAGCTTTGCTCACTGCAGACTAGAACGGCACTCTCCCCGTGCAGGATATTGCCCCCGGGAGTACTTGTGTCTCCTGAACTGCTCCTCACCTCCATAGGGGCTAGGGCTGCAGCTTGCCATCTGCCGGGGCTACGTGGTCCCGCCGGGAAGCCCCCTTTCCCTGCAGTGGGCCACTCAGAACTAGCTAACAGGCTCCTTCTGCCCACAGGACGTCCAGGTGCTGCTCAGGAAGATGCTTTGGCCAACCATAGCCCAGAGCCTGAAGTTGCATGTGGCCCCCCAGCCGCTGAGATGCAGCAGCAGCCCAGCGAGAGAAGCCCCAGCGGGCGCAGGGCATATGCAACATGCGCCTCTGCCCCTCCACTGCTGCCTCCTTGGAAAAACGATCGCAGCACGATGGACAGGAGCTACTCAGAGCCAGCCCTGTCCTGCCAGGTCCGCTCGGAAGGCAGCAGAAGGCACCAGAAGCAGAGCAGAAGCGCGGACAATGTTGCTGTTGGGCAGCAAGAGCTGCGCTTGGAGCACGAGGCCCTGCAGAAGCAGCCTGCCATGTTGCCTGCCCAATTCTGCCATGGCGCTCCACCCCAAACATCCTCCAGGCGCTCCCTGGACAGTGCCTTGCCAGCTTCCCGCGGCCCCTCCACGATGCGCCTGGGACCTGCTGCCATTCCCTTGCGCGGCTTGTGGTCCACGAGAACCACCTGAGCAGTCGCCAGCATTCCTCTTGCATGCTGGCCCTGGGTCGGGAGCCATCAGAGCCCCACAAGGTCACCGTGCGCAGGGATCAAGGAAGCTGTGCCTGTTGGGAGGTGCTTTTAGTCTACACAGCTGGGCAGGCTGAGGTGAAAGCAGGAGGAGCTTCAGGCGAGCTTGTATGAGCCAAGAAGACATGACAGCTGCAAGGAAAGGAAACATTGTGACTTGCTGTTTGAAAGGGCCCAGCGTGGGCCTGGTTTGGGCCAAAAGGGAAAGAAAGAAGCCGGGATGAAGAAAAAAGGAGAGGAAACAGGAAAGAAAAGAGGAGAGAAAAGAGGAAAAGGAAAGGGAAGGAAAAGGAAAGAGGAAATGGAAGAAAGAAGAAAAGAGGAAAGAGGAAAGGATAAGAGGAAAGTACAATGTAAGGAGAAATGGAAAGCAAAGCAGTGGAAAGAAGAGGAAGGAATCAAAAAAGAAAAGCACAAGGGCAGAAAAACACAAGGAAAGAAAAAAGGAAAGGAAAATGGGAAGAAAAAGTGAAAAAGTGGGAAAGTAAGAAAAAGGGAAGAAGAAGGAAGAAAAGAGAAAAGAAAGAAACCAAGAAAAGTGGAAAGAGAAGAGGAAAGTAAACAATGGAGGAAGAAAGGAAAGGAGCAAGGAAACAAAAGAAAGAAACCTCTTTCCCTACAGAAATGGGAAACAAGGAAAGGAAAAAGGAAAGGAAGGAAGAAGCAAAGAAAAAAAGAAAGGCAAATGGAAAGAAAAGGAAGGAAAGCAAAACAAGGGAAGAGAAAAGGGAAAGCAAACAGGAAAGTGAAAAAGGAAAAAGGAAAAAGAAAGACAGGAGGAAAAAAGAAAAAGGTAAGAAAAAGGAAAGAGAAAAGAAGTATCTAGGAAAGAAAAACAGGGAAAAATGAAGGGAAAGCAAGAGAGAAAAACAAAATAGGGAAAAGGAAAGAAAAATGGGAAAAGAGGAAAAGGACAAAAAGGAAGGAAAGGGAGAAAAAATTAAAGGAGAAAGGAAGCAGGAAAGACAATGTACAGCAAAAAGGAGAATGGAAAAAAAGAAAAAAGGAAGACCAAAAAGGCGACAGAAACAAGGGGAAAAAAACAGGAAAGAAAAAGAAGGAATGAAGAAAAAACCCTTGGCAGCATCCTTATCACCTTGTCACAATGGTAACACCTGCAAGGAGCCATGGTGGATTCCTGCTCAAAAGAGCTACACCTGCCGCTCATTGCAGAGTGAAGAAAACCCAAAGGAAAGGAAAGAGCAGGAAAGAAAGACAAGGGAGAAAAAGGGAAAAGAACGAGAAAAAACAAAAAGAAAGGAAGCAAAGGAAAGAAAAAAGGGAAGAGCAAAAAGGGAAGAGAAGAAAGGAAAGCCAAAGGGGAAAACGAAAAGGGAAAGCAGAAGAGGTGAGCAAGAACAGGGAAAGAAAAAGAAGGGCAGGAAAACAAGGAAATCATATGAAGAAGGAAAGAGAAGGGCATTAAGAGGGGAAAGAAAAAGAAGGAGAGGAAAACAAGGACAAAGAAAGGAAAGAAAGAGAGAAAGGTAAGAAAAAAGGAAAGCAATATCAGGAGAGAAAAAAAGGAAGGAAGAAGCACTGAAAAAAGGAACAAAACAGGAAAGAAACAGGAATGGAAAAGCAAGTAAAGGAAAAAGGGAAGAAAGAAGCAAAGAAGAAAGGAAAGAGAAAAAGAAAGAGAAAATGATAAAGGAAAAGAAAAAGAAAAAAGAAAATAGTGAAGAAAAAAAACAAGAAAGAAGACCAAGGGAAGAAAAAAGGGAAGAAAAGGAAAGGGAAAAGGGTGAAGAAAGGGAAGGGAAAAGGAAAGAAAAAAGGAAAGAAAGAATGAAAGAAAGAAGAGAAATAAGGAAAGCAAAATGGAAAAGAGGGGAAGGGCAAAAAAGGAAGGAAAAAAGGAAAGAAAGACAAGGAAAGAAAAAACAAGGAAGGAGAGAAAAAGCCCGTGGCAGCGTCCTTATCACCTTGTCACAATGCTAAAACCTGCAAGGAAACATTGTAGATTCCTATTTGAATGAGCTACGCCTGCCGCTCATTGGTTAAAAAAAGGAAAGCAAAGAAAAGAAAGGAATGAAAAAAAGGAGCGAGAGGAAAAAGGAGAGAAGAAAGGAAAGGAGAAAAGGAAAGGAAAAGAGGTAAAGAAAACAGAGTAAAGCAAGCCAAGGAAAGGAAAACCCAAGGAAAGGAAAACACAAGTGAAGAAAGACAAGGGAGAAAACGGGGAAAGCAAGCAAGCAAGCAAAGAAATGAAGAAAAACAAAAGGAAGCGAATGAAAGACAAGGAAAGAAAAAGGGGAAGAGAAAAAGGGAAGAGAACAAAGGAAAGCAAAAAGGGAAAGTGAAAAGGGGGAAGCAAAACAGGAGCGCAAGAACAAGGGAAGAAAAGCAAGGAAAGGAAAACAAGAAGGAAAAAGCAAGGCAAGAAAGGAAGGTAAGAAAAAAGGAAAGCTATCTAAGGAGAGAAAATGGGAAGAAAGAAGCAACGACAAGAGGGGAGCAAAAAGGGCAGAAATGTCAGGAGAGAAAAATGGGGAAAGAAGAAAAGGAAGGAGAAGGACAGAAAGAAGAAAGGAAAAAGGAAAAAGGAAATAAAAAAGGAAAGGAAGAAAGGAAGGACAGAAAAGGAAAAGGGAAAGGCAAAAATGGAAGAAAAAGGAAAGGAAAGAGGAAAGAAAAGAAAGGAGAGAAAAAGCAAAAAGCAAAGACATGGACAGAAAAAGAGGAAAGGGAAAAGGAGAGCAAAACAGAAAGAAAAAGGAAAGAGAAGTAAGGAAAGAAAAGGGCCAGAACATGAGGGAGAGACAAACAGGACAAGAAAGAAGGAAAGAACAAAGGAAAGTGGAAAGGAAAGAAAACCAGGGAAAGCTAAAAGGAGAGAAAGCGAAAGGCAACCCAGAAAGAAGAAGAAGACAGAAAGAAAGGCAAGGTGAAAGGGGAGAGGAAAAGAAAAAAGCAGGGAAGACAGACAAGGCAAGAAAAGCAAAGGACAACCAGGAAGAAAAGACAGAAAGAAAGGGAAGAAAGAGGAAAGAAAGGGTAGGAAAGAAGAAAAGGTGAAAAAAGGAGAGGAAGAAGGAAAGAAGAAAGGAAAAAGAAAAAGGAAACAAAAACAAGGAAAGGAAAAGAAGGAGGAAAAAGAAAGAAAGGCAAGGGAAAAGGAAGGAAAAAAGCAACAGGAAGCAAGAAAGGGAAAGGGTAAGAAAAAAGGAAAGGAAAAAGAAGAAATCAGGAAAGGAAAACAAGCAAAGGAAACAAAAGGAGAAGAAGAAAGAAGAAGAAAGAAAAAAGGAAACAACTGAAAAAAGGGGAGAAAAAAACAGAAGAAAAAAAGGCAAGAAGAAGGGGAAAGGGAAATGGGAAAGGGACAAAGGAAGAATAGCAAGGAAAGAAAAGCAAGGAAAGAGAAAACAAGGAAAGAGAGAAAACAAGGAAAGGAAGCAAACAGCTTTGGCTGCTGTCGGCAGCGGTCTTTGGTTAGCACCCAGCTCCCCGTGTAGGGCTCAGGGGAGCCTCGGAGCAGGAGCAGGGGCCCTTTGGCTGGACTGCCCCGTACCTTGACAACAATAAAGCGCTTTTCCGCAGCTCTGTTTGACGGCTCCTTGTGTCTCTTTCCAACCCGCCGGCACTGCACGTCTCACAGCTCCTTCTAGACCCTTCGGCTGGTACGGCGGCTCTGCTTGAATGCCCTGGCAGAGCTACGTAGCCGGAGGGGAAGGCACTGAGCAGCGGCATCGCTGCTCTTGCTGTTGTCAGGGAGGGCAAGCGAGATTTGGGGAAGAAACGCCTCTCTGTCCGGGAATCCGGGGCCGCCCCCAGGGAGCAGCAGGTAGCAGTCGGGTGGCAGAGGAGTTGCCAAGAGGTGCTGCTGCTACTGCAGAAGCGGCTGATGGGAAAAGGAGCCCCCGGGCATGGCAGGCGGGCTGTTTCCCGGGGGTAGCTGTTCCCAGGCCAGCGAGGAAAGGGGCAGGAGAGGACCGGGCCTGACGGGAGCCGTGACTGTGAGAAGGAGCGTGCTGGCAGGCTGCAACTGCAGAAGAGGCCCCCTCCGTGGGAGCCGGGGCTCTCTCCCACACGGAAGCCAAAGCAGAGGGTGCCGTTGCAAGTCGCCAAAGGCATTGGCCCTTCTCGGGAAGCTGCAGCCCCTGTCAGTCTTCTCTTCCCCAGGCTGAAGAGGCCCAGCGCTCTCAGCCTTTCCTCCTCTGAGAGACGCTCCGGTGCCTTCGTCATCTGAGCAGCCCTTTGCTGCACTCGCTGCAGGAGCTCCCCACCTCTCTTGCCCTGGGGAGCCCAGCACTGGAGCCAGCACTCCAGCTCTGGCCTCCCCAGGCCTGAGGGCAAGGATCACCTCCCTCGACCAGCCGGCAGTGCTCTTCCTAATGCAGCCCAGGACACCGCTGGCTGCCTTTGCCACAAGGGCACACTGGTGGCTTGCTCTCCACTAGGACGTGCCGGGCCTTCCTGCGGAGCTGCTTTCCCGCAGGTCGGCCTCCAGCCTCTCCTGCTGCCTGGCCTTATTTGTCCCCGAGGGCAGGACCTGCCATTTCCCCTTGCTGAGCTTTCTCTCTGCCCATTTCTCTAGCCCCTCCATGTCCCTCTGAACGGCAGCACAGCCCTCTGCTGGGTCAGCCACTCCTCCCAGTTTGGTAGCAGCAGCAAACTCGGAGGCACAGGGCGAACCTCTGCCAGCCCGACAAGGTTGCGTCTTGCTTGTTGCTGGCCCCTTGACCAACAGTCGTGGCATTTTCTCCCGCAGTCTGGTCGTCACGCAGCCTGCCATTCCTGCAGGTCATTCCCCTGTCTCTCCAGGCCTATTTGTTTGGAAGCTCCTCGTCTGCTTCAGAAGGCCTCCGTCCCCTTTTCCTCAGGAACCCCAGGGCACCTTAGAGGGTTGGCAGCTGAAGCGGGCTGTGCCGGGCCTCACGCTCGCTGGGTTGTGCTTAACACATCTCACCGCATGGACCAGCCCAGTCGCTCTTATTCTCTCTGTTTCCATTCCCAACGACATTCTGGCTCTTGGCTTGCTAGCCTCCTCACCTTACCCCCCAAACCACCCTCGCCTTTAGCAAAGCTCAGCTCGGTATGATGGTGCGCCCCACCGCCACTCCCAAATGCATTTGGCCGCCCTTTTTCAAATATTTAAGAGAAAAAGATGAATCAGTTTCATATCCAGACTTCTAAAATCCTCCAAATCTAGTGAACCAAGCTAGAGCGGAGAGGCGCAGCAGACCTTATGCACTTTGGAGTGCCCCTGGGAACACAATGTTTGCAGATATGCAGATCTCCCTCGCTGAGAATGTGGTGCCATTCAACTGCAGAAGCACAGTCCCAATCTGTGTGTAGCATATGCTTGCAGAGAGCTTGAGCCTCCCTCGGGGCAAACAAAATAGCTGTGCTTAAGCACAGGCTGCTGCCCCCATGCTGAGGACCTGGCATGGCTTTGGCAGAAGCAACATGGGCTGCATGTCCTGCAACAGTCTCACTTTTTTGCAGTCAATGCTCCAGTTATGCCAACGTAGTTTCCTCTGAGGTACTGTGGGAACAGAGGTGCCATGCTGTACAAAAAGCCAGCACCAAGCCTGCTTTGCGGAGGCGCATTCACAGAATCACAGAATCGCTGAGGTTGGAAGGGACCTCTGGAGATCATCTAGTCCAACCCCCCTGCTCAAGCAGGGTCACCTAGAGCACATTGCACAGGATTGCATCCAGGCGCGTTTTGAATATCTCCAGAGAAGGAGACTCCACCACCTCTCGGGGCAACCTGTTCCAGTGCTCTGTCACCCTCACAGTGAAAAAGTTTTTCCTCATGTTCAGATGGAAGTGTCTGTGTTTCAGTTTGTGCCCGTTGCCTTGCGTCCTGTCGCTCGGCACCACTGAAAAGAGTCTGGTCCCATCCTCTCGACACCCTCCCTTCAGATACTTGTACACGTTGATAAGATCTCCTCTCAGCCTTCTCTTCTCCAAGCTAAACAGGCCCAGCTCTCTCAGCCTTTCCTCATAAGAGAGATGCTCCAGTCCCCTAATCATCTTTGTAGCCCTTCGCTGGACTTGCTCCAGTAGCGCCACATCCCTCTTGTACTGGGGAGCCCAGAACTGGACGCAGTACTCCAGATGTGGCCTCAGCAGGGCTGAGGAGAGGGGGAGAATCACCTCCCTCCACCTGCTGGCAACACTCTTCCTGATGCACCCCAGGATACCATTGGCCTTCTTGGCCACAAGGGCACATTGCTGCCTCATGCTTAACTTGGTGTCCACCAGCACTCCCAGGTCCTTCTCCGCAGAGCTGCTTTCCAGCAGGTCAACCCCCAACCTGTACTGCTGCATGGGGTTATTCCTCCCCAGGTGCAGGACCCTGCACTTGCCTTTGTTGAACTTCATGAGGTTCCTCTCTGCCCACCTCTCCAACCTGTCCAGGTCTCTCTGAATGGCAGCACAGCCCTCTGGCGTATCAGCCACTCCTCCCAGTTTTGTATCGTCAGCAAACTTGGAGGCTGAGGGTGCACTCTGTGCCTTCATCCAGGTCATTGATGAAGAAGTTGAACAAGACTGGACCCAGTACTGACCCCTGGGGGACACCGCTAGCTACAGGCCTCCAACTAGACTCTGCGCCACTGATCACAACTCTCTGAGCTCTGCCATTCAGCCAGTTCTCAATCCACCTCACTGTCCGCTCATCTAACCCACACTTCCTGAGCTTACCTATGAGGATGTTATGGGAGACAGTGTCAAAAGCCTTGCTGAAGCCAAGGTAGACAACATCCACTGCTCTCCCCTCATCTACCCAGGCAGTCATTCCATCAGAGAAGGCTATCAGATTGGTTAGGCATGATTTCCCCTTGGTGAAGCCATGCTGACTACTCCTGATCACCTTCTTTTCCTCCACATGCTTGGAGATGGCTTCCAGGATGAGCTGCTCCATCACCTTTCCAGGGATGGAGGTGAGGCTGACTGGCCTGTAGTTCCCTGGGTCCTCCTTCTTGCCCTTTTTGAAGACTGCGGTGACCTTGGCTTTCTTCCAGTCCTCAGGCACCTCTCCTGTCCTCCATGACCTTTCAAAGATGATGGAGAGTGGCTTAGCAATAATGTCCGCCAGCTCCCTCAGCACTCGTGGGTGCGTCCCATTGGGGCCCATGGATTTGTGGGTGTCAAGTTTGCTTAAATGATCTCTAACCCACTCCTCCTCCACCAAGGGAGAGTCTTCCTTTCTCCAGACTTTCTCTCTTGCCTCCAGGGTCTGGGGCTCCTGAGGGCTGGCCTGAGCAGTAAAGACTGAAGCAAAGAAGGCATTCAGTAGCTCTGCCTTCTCTGCATCCTTCGTCACCAGGGCACCCACCCCATTCAGCAAAGGCCTCACATTTTCCCTAGTCTTCCTCTTGCTACTGATGTATTTGAAGAAGCCCTTCTTGCTGTCCTTGACCTCTCTCGCCAGACTTAATTCCAAACGGGCCTTAGCCTTCCTCGTCGCATCCCTGCATACTCTGACAACATTCCTATATTCCTCCCAAGTGCCCTGTCCCCCTTTCCACTTTCTGTATACTTCCTTCTTCTGGTTGAGTTTTGCCAGGAGCTCCTTGCTCATCCATGCAGGTCTCCTGCCTCCTTTGCTTGACTTCCTACTCATAGGGATGCACCGCTCTTGAGCCTGGAGGAAGTGATGTTTGAATATTAACCAGCTCTCTTGAACGCCCCTTCCTTCTAGGGCCCTAACCCATGGGATTCCTCCAAGTAGGTCCCTGAAGAGGCCAAAGTTTGCTCTCCTGAAGTCCAGGGTTGCGATCCTACTTGGCGCCCTGCCGCCTCCTCGCAGGATCCTGAACTCCACCATCTCATGGTCACTGCAGCCAAGGCAGCCCCCGACCTTCACATCTTCCACCAGTCCTTCTTTGTTTGTTAGTACGAGGCCCAGCAGCACACCTCTCCTTGTTGGCTCCTGCACCACCTGTGTCAAGAAGTTGTCACCAATGCTCTGCAGGAACCTCCAGGACTGTTTGTGCCTAGCTGTGTTGTCTTTCCAGCAGATATCGGGATTGATTCCCTCTTTGCACGCAGCCATGAAGTGAGAGGTCTTGGACTATTTTTTTCTTTCTACATAATGTGACGTCCTCACTCTCTGTAGACGTCCTCTGTGAGAGTCGCTGATGCAGACTGAAAAGAAAAGGAAGGCTTTTTAATGCCCTAGCAGCCTAAACAGGTAAGCAGCAGGCAAGCCTTGTGAATGCTGACGCAGAATGAAAATGTCAGCAGCATAAGCCCTTTACAGATTTTATACAATTGACTGTTTTGAAGCTTAACCATTCTGAAAGCAAAGATCAAAAAGCTAAGGAACATCTCCGTGGATGAAAATGTAAGGCTAGAACAAACGGAATTGGAATGTGGTCAGAATTATTTCTATGATATTTTTCTTTGAAGACTAAATAAATAAATAAATAAATGAAATTTCATGTAATTGCTTGCCAATATTCAAAAAATCCTGGCTCTTGGCCTGAGGAAACCATCTGTCTTATACCTAGCAGGAGTTTGCACCTAAGAAATCTTTTTTTATTTTGTTTGCTTGTTGTATGAGTTATTCCTTACCCTGGATTTCTTCCATCTCTGCCTCTTATGAGGTTGAACCAATCACATATGTCAAGTTTCAGTAGGTAGCAGGCTTACTGCCTGGATAGCAGATTTAAAATGAAAATTCTCTCTTTTCACATGCAGGCAAGATAATTATTGCATGTCTGCGTAGGAAAGGCATGATATTATCACAGGTTGAGGGCTTTTCTTTCCGTAACAGGCCACTGGCAAAAGGGCTTCTAGGGACGGCAGTGTGTTAGCGAGTGTCCAGTCTTGTTTGGATTCTGAGGATTTACTGTACTTGATGACAACTTTTACTGAAAGTCCCCTTCATTTCTATTACCTAGCTCAATATAATATCCTTGCTGTCACACAAAATGAGGCAAACTTAAATATTAGCATCACAATTAAACTCTAAGCTAAAACTATGCATATATGCACACATAACTATAAACACCACAACTCACAATTTTCTGTTTTGATTTTTGCCTTTTCTGGAGCTGCCCCAATTCTATAGAGAAAGGGTTTCTTCTTTAGGAAGCTGAGGCATGGGGCTTGAAATTCCTTGTGTTGAACAGACTGATTTTTGTGTGCTAAGTTTACACACACTTTGTTCCATCATTCTTCAGTTTCTAAGGCACAAGAACAAGATTTACTCTAATAAAGGAAATGTCCTTGGCTTCTGGATGACTGTTACCACAGTGAGATGTCCTCCAGTGAAACAGGATAGCACAGATAAGGAATTACCTCCTTCGTCTCCAAGTTCTCTGGGGTGGAGGCTGTGGGCATGGAGAGAGCAGGGACAACCATGTGGGCTAAAATTTACAAGGCAATAATAATAAAAAAGAGGGTGGAAGGACTTTATTTATTTTTAATGTCATGAGCTGTGAAGATGAATGGTTAGTAGTACTTGAGGTCCATGTGCACTCTGAATGGTGCTGGCCAGGAGCAGGCATGTAGCAGTAGGTGATGGGTCGGGAAGACGGTCCCACTGAGAGATGGGACAGATACACAAGTCCTTACAGTCCAGCATCACCAATCCCACAGATGTTTACAGCTCTGTGGGCTAGCTCTGTGCTGTTTGTGGCAGTAGCTACTGAGCATTGCTTGGGTTCCCGTGCCCCACAGGAGGCAGTGTGGGTGGCTGAGGGACAACAAAGTTAGAAGCTTACCAACTCGATAGCACAGATGAATTCCTGTCTTATCTCTCCCATCCCAGAAGGTATCACATCAGCCATCTAAAGAGCTCTACATCAGAAACTGTGTTGTTACTATAGCTATAACTGCTGCAATAAAATAAGACTAAATAAAGCCATGTTACTGCAATCTAGTTTAAAGCTGGATTGTTTGTTCATGACTAAGTGTTCAACACAGGGATGGTAACACTCCCTGCAGCAGCCTGACACAGAGAGACTCCAATGCGAGAGTTGTCCAGTTCTATCTGACTATATTGTTTCCAGTTCTTTTAGCCTAATTAAAAACATTAGACACAGTCTAGCCACAGTCTAGTCCAGCTGTAGCAGAGCTCAATCCACTTGCTTGTAAAACTGAAGTTCAGAGATCAAAGAGACTTCATCAGAAGTAAATTAAGGGTATGAGAAAAGGGAGGTAAAAGAGGAAAAAGGAACTAAATCACAAATTTTAACTGCAAGAGTGATTTCTACTTCCTACTAGGCTTTCAAATGAGGCAAGGATACTTTGACACCAAGTGAGGACATGTCACAAGCACAGAATCACAACATGGCTGAGGATGGCAGGTCCTTCTGGAGATCAGCTGGTCCAGCTCAAGCAGGGTCACCTAAAGCGTGTTGCCCAAGACTGTGTCCAGTTGAGTTTTGAATATCTTCAAGATTGGAGATTCCACAACCTCTCAGGGCAATCCGTGCCAGTGCTCAGTCACCCTCACAGTAATGAAGTTTTTTCTTATGTTTAAGTGGAATTTCTTGTGTTTCAGTTTGTGCCCGTTGCCTCTTGTCCTGTTGCTGGACACCACTGAGAAGAGTCTGGTTCCATCTTCTTTACTCTACCCCCACCTGGTATTTATACACATTGATAAGATTCCCCAAACCTTCTTTACTCCAGGCTGAACAGTCCCAGCTCTCCCAGCTTTTCCTCCTCTGAAAGATGCTCCAGTCCTTTCATCAACTTTGTGGTCCTTTGCTGGACTCACTCCAGTATGTCCATGTCTCTCTTGTACTGGGGAGCTTCTCAGCTTCCAGGTTCTATCAGCTTCCTGGGTTTCACCTCATAAACCCTCCACATGTCAAATAGTTAGAACTAGAATAGTTATTGCTCAGACCAGTAATTTGTGAAAGGAATTATTCTACATGCATGCAGATCTGAGGCTTAAACATGGCAGTGTAAAGGTGTCTGGATAATGGCAGCACTGGGATATGCAAGTTCACATTGATATTTTATGGTTTTGTAGACATCACATCTGTACACAAATGACCAAAACACTAATGTGTTTAAGGGACCGGAGTCCATTTGGAAATTTGCATAGTTTTGAAGGAACATAGAGCAGAGAATATTTTTTTTCTCTAGCCAATGTATTTCATCACATTAGCCCTTTTAATCCTTGAACAGACTTTGATCTTTTACAATTGTGCTTCATATTCAAATTATTTGGCCAGTAGTTGAGTAAATACATTTCCTCCTGGAATTTGCTCATGTTCCCCATCATAATCCATTGTTCATGCTGGAAAATTCATGCAACTTGATTTCTGCTTTCCAATCGTATGACTACCAAGTCATTCAGACATTTTGTGTTGGCCAGGCAGCAATTTCCTGCAAGCCATGTGATCAATGTATATCTACAGAAATATTTATGATGCTTTTCTTATGGATGCTTTAGCAAAACAAAATAGTTCATAGAAACATTAATGGAAAAATCACTAAGTGTTTTGAATGTCATCTAACCAATTGAAAGCTAGAAGGAGGATATGATCTAAGAATTACATACCTGTCAAAGCTATAGAGCTTTTCTTTCCTTACAAAACAGAGAATTATTGACTGTGGTTACTGTGAGCTCAACCCCATTAGGACAGTCCCAGAGATCTCACACACAGGAGCCACAACACAGTTGTGCTGCCTGTTGAACATCACCACGGCTCTTTCATCAGGATTGCCAGCCTGATCAAAGTCAGTCTTTCCAGTGGCCCCTTATAACAACACAGGCTATAATGACTTGAAAATTTGATCCCAACATTTTTTTAGTACAGAAGGTAGATTATGTCTGTACCTAATACAAATGCTAGCCTCAAGGTATTTGTGAATTTATGCATACGAAGGAGAAGATTTATTCCTGAAAAATATCACTTTTGCAATAGAGAAGAGTGGCACTAAAATATAGTAATTTCCAAAAGAAAAAGGATAGTGTTTTTCAGTGTTCAGAGTAGGGAAGGATGAAAGGACTCCATCCCACTTCCTTATGTGAAGTGGAACAAGCAATCCAATGTCTTTGCAGGCAAAGGCCTGCTGTCACATCTCCTCTGTGGAAATCCAAGTAAGTCTCTCAATTTCCACCCTTGCAATAAAAAGAAGAATCCAGCTGACTTCAGTTTTCCTCTTCTTAAAATGAAGATATGGTTGCACTATATCAGTTAAAGACTTGATTTTTTGCAAATGTATTGAGGATATTAAAAGCCTGGTACAAAAATGCTGGCTTAAGAATTGTATATTCATCTAGCACCTAGTACAGTGTGATCCAGGTGTGTTGCTGGGAGTCCTAGGTGCCATAGTATACAAATAATGATCATTCGTATAAGCAGTGCTTATGCTGCTTTCCACAGTTTAAATAAACTGTGTTAAGATAACAGCTCCTTAGTACAACTGCTTGTTTTAGGGGTTGAGTTTTTGCTGTTAAACCATAGTTAAAATGACAAAAAACTTTGAAGCGTAGGCCAAGCCTCAGAGGTGTTACAAATTTTAAGTAAATTTGATGGATACTTTGATGAAGTCAGATGATAAGCAGGATTAGTACAGCTCAGTACAGGATTCAAAAAAAGGTTCCAGAATATGCGTTAGGGATCAAATTCTTGGTTCTTTGCTCATTTTCCACTCTGTCATACTTCCGCTGAACTTTATGAGAATCCTAGCAATGCCCTTGTGTCATTTTGAACTTTCCAGCTCCCACTGATACCAATTTACATAGCACAAAGCAATTTGTTTGTATTAAAAAGGACATTAAGATGATGTAGCTGAAATTGTTCTGTGCCCTAAACGTACATAATTCGTTGCTTTGGAGCAATTCAGCTCGGCTTCCATTACCACAGACTGACATCAACAAGCCACTTTATCTCCCAAGCCTGTCAAATCAAGTATTTTTTATACCACCATTATAACTTCATTTCAAAAAGTGACTGTGACAAAAAAGAGGCTGCATTAGACTCAGTGTCAATAGCAATCTGATTTGCTTCTCAGAAATTTCATTAGCCAACATAAATTAGAAGCTGGCATGTGTACAGTGTAAGAGGTTCACAATCACTGAGAAATTAAACCCTCCTGCCTTTGACAAAGCAGTGCGGTTTCTCGTACGTGCCCCAGCAGAAGCCCTCGTGATGCCTGGTGCTTTCCTAGCAGTTCCCAGGCCCAGCCGCTCTCTATTCCTACTAGCTTTCTGAAAACTTACGTCCTCAGACCCACATCTCTAGACTTGTTTGTATCCCTGTCAAGGTTACTATTTCTCAAATGATTGGGCAAAATCTGGTTTCAAGGAAGAGGAGATTAAAAAATAAGAAAAGCAGCAGCATCAGGTAAGAGGGAGGCCAGTTTGGTGGAGGGAGCGTGGGAAAAGAGCCCAGCCCCTGCACAGCCAGAGCTGCTGGCAAGGTCCTGGCGTCTGGAGGCATTTGAAAGGGCCGAGACAGACAAACTCTACCTCTCTATGCTTTCCTTAATATAGTGCGTTGCTTTACTACATCTCTCCCCACTAGACAACTCTTCTGCCTTTTTAACCATGTTGGGAGCTCCTGTTGCAATGCACTGCTTGCTCACTACAACCCTAGATTTCCTCCAGACTCACTTCTTTCCGAGATGCAGTTCCTCCTAGGGAGGGACTACCTTACTTGGGTCCAGTGTGTAACTTTGTATTTGATTGCCTTTAAATGCCTTGCTTTTGAAAGACTCAGTTTGCTGTGTGATCAAGATCTTTCGATCCTCCCCAATCTTTGCTGCACTTGCAAATTTTACCAACAATGATTTTTCTATCTAACAGACAATGGATGGAAATTTTGGAGAAGTGCTGGCCCCTGCTGATCTTTGTAAAATCCCACAGATAAAAATCCATTTGATGATGAAAATACTTTCAAAGATGTTTATTAGTCACTTCTTAATCCACTTAATGTTTTACTAATATTGCATATTGATAATTTCTAATCAGAATGTCCATACGATGCTCAGCAAAGAACCTTGCAAAAATCTATTATGTCTTTGCAATTGTAAATCAAATATATAATCTCCTCAAAGAATGAAATCTCCTCTGCTTGGCAGGTCTTATCTTCTATAATTATATTCCTACTCTTGTCTTACACCAGCTTTTTCACTTTTTTGTCTGATACCACAACTCACTGTCCCTCTGCTCTTGGGCGGCAAAAGAACTCTGTTATTTTTGATTTAGCTACAACAATAACCCTCTTCTAGACTTCATAATTTGCTCGGGAAGCCAAGTTTTATTCAACACTTAGGACCAGCAAAGTGGACATCCCAGCTTTTTATTGTTATCTGTCCTGCCAGCTATGGCTTTTTCTTTCAGGTATTTAGTTTCCTTAGTAAATTTCCTACATTTTATAACTTTGGATTTTGATGCTCCAGAGAGCATCAAATAGGGCAGGGGAAAATATCTAATTGGTGCAATATCTAATTGGAGTCTAATATGTAATTGGTGTCTCCCTTGCATTGTTTACCAGTAACTAAATGGCACTTCAGCTGTACCCATGTGGTCACCAAACGTAGGCACTACCATCCACGGGCCGGGAAGCTATCCTTGGGGACATCACACAGCCCCGTGCCGCATACTAGACCCTGCGCACACAGGTTTTACTATTAGTGGGGTCCAGCCAAGTTGGTGTTTCTCAAACCTGTTGAAAGTACAACCTTCTTTTGGCTCATTCATCTACATACAACTTCCCTGAGTACAACCCTCCTAGGTTTACAGACAAATTCAACATGTTTCTATCTACAACTATTCCATACTTAGCTGATCACTTCAATTTAAAACTACTAACCTTACTTAATTTGCATTCACACACTGTAGATGCTCCAAAAACATAGCTAACGCCTGCTTACCCATTCTCAGATGAGGCAGCAGCAGTTCATTTTCTCCACAACATGGAATAAGAAATGCGTATAATTTCTAGCTGAAGTGTCTGTCAACCCCCTTTAAACTGCTAGCAAGTGCTTAGCGCACCCATGGTGAGGACAAAAAAGGAAAATGCAGAAAGTGCATGCTGCGTGCCTCTCTCCCAGACCCTGAGAGACCTGAGCAACTGCCATGCCTTCGTACAGACCTGTTTTGTATACCTTGAAAATGCATGCAGGCACATGGAGGGGATGGTGGAGACCTATCGCCAAGAACTGTGTTTCACAGTTCTCTTTTGCAGCAATGTGGGCACCACAGCACAAAGGCAGCCAATGAAAAGGTCTCCACACAGTAGCCCTTAGTGGGGATTTTGCTGCTTAACCCCAAGCTCACAGAGGCTGGAATGTGGCAATTCGGCTGGAAAAGGAACTTTTAGGAGAAAGTTGCAAGGTTCTTTATGAAATAATGGCCATTTGTGTTTTCCAACATGTAACAAATAAATCTTCTTGTCTTGTTATTAGTTTCTTCACAACAATTAATCTATACTGCTCTTTTCCTGCATGATTTTGTTCACTTAGTGCTCTGTTGCATTAAGCACACTACCCACATGGAAGTCTATTATCAGCTTTTCCATTAAGATCCCCTCCAGTCAAAAACTATTAGGACCAACTCTGTGCTGCTGGGACTGGACAGCTGAATGGTCAGCAGATTGCCCCTGCCCATACCCAAGATGGGATAAACACTGTGCAGGCCGTACACACACAAAATAGGTCAGCTACAACGGATGTTACTCATGCATTATGCAGACCATGGTTCCAGGAGATCATCATCATGGGATGAAATAGCAGAGTGTATGAAGCCAGAGACCTCGGGAGATTTAGCATGTAACTGTTTGAGCTGAGAGGGATAACCATGAGATGTTTGTGCCTGCTTATTTTAGTTTTTTTTTTCCAGCCCCTTTCTTGAAGACTTATCCTAATGTAAGGACACCTGGCAGAGGAAGATTTAAATGTACATTAAACTTAGGCAGGCTATTCATGAACACACTGCTTTTGCAACAATAACGGGAAAATTTCACCAGGAAAGGTTGAAGACATTGCTGAGATACGGTCCTGTGGTAGGAAGCTTGGAAGTGCTTCCAGAAGAGCAAAGGCAAGATGCAGTGCCCCTGTGCCCGTACCCTCACTGAAATGTGCCAGCAGTGATGCGAGCCAGCATAATGCTTACTCTGAGAAGTGCATATCAGCAAGACTCCTGCTTTCCTAGCCCACGTGGCATGGGAGCTGAGAGCAGCACGTGCATCCCCCCAAGCCCGCTCCCACCCCAGGGCCTCTGCCTGGGCTTGGGCTGCCTCAGGACTTGCTGCAGGCAGTACAGAGAACACTAAGTTCTCACTGCCTTTCCCTTCAGAGCTGAAATCAGAGGGGTTAGGTCTTTTAATTTTCCTAGATGTGTCTAATTTTCTTTACACAGACTGCCGCACATTGCAGTGCCTTTGTGCCCTCTTGAGAGCACGAAGAAGCTGTCTCATACAAATACCTCCCGTTAATAAACATAATAGTTCACCTTCAGTGAACAGTGAACAGTTCAGAGGTCTTTGAATAGGTAATTCCATTATCTCGTGGTGGTACTGAATACTTGCTTAAGAAATCCTATTTGCCTATATGATACTTTACGTTCCAGCCAGAATCACCTTCTGATATAAGAAATTTGCTAATGAGCACTAGTGCAGAAGTAAAGCAAGCATTGCTACAAAGAAAGTGGTCATGATATTTTTCCTGTAAGAATAACATTATTTTTAAAAGTATGATAATGTCATGAATACCGACTGTTTCATTTGATGACAATCTGCAGTACTTCTACCCCTGTGGTGAATAGTAGACTAGCTTTGCTTAGCTGCATTGATACTGTAATGCAGTAGCTAAATCTCTGCTCTTGCAGTCTGATCTTGTGGACTGGGATAGCTGTAAAGAGTCTGGCTGGAGTCAGAGGCTTTCCACTCCAGAGCTGGTGTCTGAGAATACAGACCTGGTGCCCAACCACGGATAAAGCTAAGGAGGGGGCTACAGCAATCAAACCCTACAAATCTTCCACTGTTATCACTAGCTCTTTCCTACCTCAGCCTTCCACACTGCAGCACCTCCCAGCTCTCCTGCTTGCCCCCAGATCTGCATCCCTGGAGCTCTCCATGTCTCAAACCCCACATCATTGCAATAGCCCTCTCCTTCATGACCCATAGCTCTCTCGTAGCCCCCCAACTTTCCACTCTGCCTGTACTCTGGGCTGGGCAAGATGAAGAAGATACTTCTTGGCCACTGGCCAGCAGTACATATGTGCCACTCGGCCAGCCAAATGGTGTGTATGTTGTCACCAGCCTAGAGCCTGACTTTAGGTCCCCACAGCCTGATGGGCCGCTTGGCTGCTTCTCTTGGCCTCTGAATGGGCCAAACAGCTCCCACTCTCCCTCGGCAGCTGAGAGACCAAGCACGTCATCTTGCAGACAGTATGGCACACAGATTTTGTCCTAGATTCTCCTTCTGAAGCTGCCTGGTTGTTATCTGAGCGGGAGCTGGGCCTGGTCACGAGTCTGCTTCAGTCGCTGGTAGTCCTTCTGCCAGGGGGAGGGGAAAAATTTTTTTTAAGGGTCCCAGTGAATGTATGTCCTTGAAGAGGGATATTAAGAAATTAAATGAGATGACTGGTAATCTTCTGCTGACAAACCTAAAAGCTTTCCAATAAAAAATAGCCCTGCTGAGCTGTTATAAACTTTATTTGTACTGAAGATTTCCAAAAAAATGAGTTATTTGTTACAGATTTCATTGATGTATCTTATTAATTCTGCATACAATACTGAAAAGGCCTGGATTTTTGTGGGGGAATACATACAGGAATAGATGATCTTTATGAACAAAGTATCTTGCTTTCAGGTAAACAGCTACAATAAACCTGATACATGAAATGCAGGTAAAACATACATGAGCAGACCAGTCTCCGCTTGGTAAAGTATTTCATAAGACAGTGGCAGCTCCTTCACACTGAGGATTTGGAAACTGCTTTTTAGATCTCCTGCTTTAGAAACTGTGCTTGACTGATATCAAGTCTGAATCTACCTTTCTGAATACATGGGAGCCCTAACAGACAAACGTGAGCAAACGTGAGCTCTGACTTAGCCTCCAGACCTTAAGATGTACTTTCCTGTCAGGCAATCACAATGATCTTTGACCAAGGTAAACAGCAGGAATGTAGAAAAATAGAAAGCTAAAAAGCTTTCATCTGTGAACTGAAGCGCAGTCTGTGAAAAATTCAAACTTTCAGTTCAGTCCCTCCAAAGGAAAACATTATATAAGTGTTTTTTATCTATCATGTCTGCAGCAAAATGAATTCTGATTCAGTAGCTGAGCTCATTTAAACCAAACTAAATTTCCTAATGCAGGATGTTTTGTGTTCCCTGGTATTCAGTACATTATTCAATGGATATAGTTTTATCTTGTGACACTATTATGATATCAAGGTATCAAGATATGAAGCATACATAATGTTATCAAGCTGTAGAAGGAAGACTGCAGAGATGTGTTCTGCAGATTGAGAATTTTCTTTCTAAATGGATGCAAATATGTAGAATTTATTATACTGACCATCACTTCTTGATGCACCTGGAACCCATGAATGTTTCTATCAGTGAATGGCTGAGTTGTCTTTCTTTACAAGGAAAGTGATAACAACACAGTGCAAAGGAGCAACCTATTGCCAGGGGAAAGCATCAGGGCTAAGCTCTCCTGGGTATGGGGCAGTTTTCTCATGAGCTGGTCCAAACAGAGGAGATGAATTCCCACCTCAAAACTTTCTCCTGCTTTTTCTGAGGGCAAGGTGGCTGTTGCCTCCCCAGCCTTCACTAATAACAGCATTAAATTAATGCAGGCTTTTATATGCACCTTAGCTTTTCACATCCTGTCTTGGACACTGCCTTGGGAGTATCTAAAGGGTCCCAGTTTTTCATTTCTTTATGACAAGCTGTTTTTTATTTTAAACAGCAACAAGATGTTTGTGCATGAAGAATTTGCTCAGCAACCACCAAAACCAGGCAGTTCTGAGGAAGCTGTGTGCACGAAAAAGCTATAGGGCAAGTGGGTGTAAGTAATCCTAAAGCTGCCTGTTTTCTGAAAGTGAATGATACTAACTCATGGATGACATTGCAAGATATGCTGGCAATGAATTTACGCTAAGTGCCACTTTGCATTTCCCTCTGACTTCAATATCACTGGCCCCTGGCAGACACCAGATTCTAGATTACATGGCTCATTGGTTTGGTCTAGAAAAGCAGTTTTCATGTTCTTCCACAGCTTTTAACGAATACCAACTCTCTGGGCAACTCTGTGTTTGAAGGAACAGTAGTGCAGTGGGTTATTATTGTGAAATAACCTTCTAAATCCTTCTTCCGAAAGCACAGTGCTTTTCCGAGCTGCCCTGTCTCTGGCGAGAAGACGTGGCCATCTTGCAGACTCTGCCATTCACAGCAGCTGGGTGCACATCTGCTGACCGACAAGGTGCTTTGCGCTGACCCCATCCCACCTCCTGAGGTTAAATGGTCACTTTGCTGTTGGATTTAAACGAGTGTGTCTTACACGGTAAAGATTTCCCAAACAGTATTTTTAGACTGTTTATGCAAACATTTTTTTCCTTGGGCCAATGTCATTGGCATGCAAATATAAATGTTCCACCGACGACTCTGAATATTCTCACTGCATTGCTGACGCTCAGACACTAAATATGACCTTCGCATCTAGGAGGTGCCAGCATTATCTGCCGTAATGGCAGCAAAACCACCACGACTTTTTATGAGGGAAGGTCTGTGTCGAACAGAGCCTGGAAACAAGATCTATTTCCAGCTCAGCTGTGTTTCTATCACCTTGGCCCCCATTTGCATGCTATCTCTGTTTCTCTCTTTATAAAAGGAAAATAGTAAGGCTTGTCAGCCATTAAGGACTGGTGCCAGCTGTAAGCAAATGAAAAACATAAAGCATCAAATATAAACCCACATGTGAAAAACTCTCTCTAAATGTTGTCAACTTATCATTACACTGTTTGGAAAATAATGGTACAAGTATCACTGTGGGGATGTATCCGGTGTTTGGCTGTCCAAGATTATTCTCATGTAAGGTACTACCTTCTCATGAAGGTAATTCTCCTAAACTGCACATGGATTTGTTTCCCATGTCCCAGGTAGTGGCCCATCTCAGCTCAGCTGAGTCATGCAGAAGCATGCTGCAGAGAAGCTTGTATGCCAGAGGACAGCTTTGGCTCAAAGTGATTGCAGGTTTATAGCCAGGACAAAACATATGATTGATACACCATGCTTTAAGGAGACAAACTCATGCTTTATGATTCATCTATGATTTATAAGCAAGCACTTGCACCAATGTAATAATGGGATCAACTGGTGACTCATGAGTGATTTAACATGTGTACAAAGCTCCTGTGTGTGTCACCTGGCAAAACTCCAGGCAGAACTGATGAGTTCACTGGCTTGTCCATGCTTTCCAATAACCCCCTGGTAAAACGGAGCGGAAAGCCGGGAGGGTACACTTGTCTCCTGTGCAACCTCTCCTCTTCAAAATCCAGACCAAAATGATGCAAAGGGGAGGCTATGCTATACACACAGTGGCTGTTCTGGGGGGGGTTGTTGTTGCGATTGCTCTTCTCTGATGAACAATTGCTATAGCAACCTCCCTGTTGCATAAGTCTTCTTACTTCTTTTTTATCCTAAAACATAGACATAAACTGTGACTTCTTTAAAAACTTACATATTTAAGCCATTAAAAACTTCAAACTAGAAAGATTGAGCACCGGTCAATGCAGAGAAACATTATCAGCCCAGAGAATGAGCTGAGAAGGCCTCATTCATGTACAAAGTTTGTATCAAAATTTTAGCCAGGAAATTATAGTTTTGACTGATGCTTTGGTTTTCTGGACCAGGAGCCACAGGGTGGTTGTACCTTGTGCTGTCGCACTGGAGGGGGGATGCTGAGCTCTCAGCCTTCCTGGGCTGGTGGTGGTGCAGGGCTGGAGCTGGCTGGCACACGCCCAGGGACAGAGTGATGGGGCAGGATGACTCTGCCATCTCCTGCCAGCACCAGGGCCCTGAGGAAACAAGCGCCAGAGAGGGACGGGGACCTCCCAGAGCACCGGGGAGAGCAGCCGTGTCCGCAAGAGGCGCAATGTCCTGCGAGCAGGCAGTGCAGGACCCTGCTCCTTTTGGGAAGATCTATGATCTTCCCAAAAGCTATTTTCCTGACATGCTTTACCCAGTGACACTTGAAAGCAAAGGGCACAGGCAACCCCGGGGGCTCGCTGAGTTTGGTACACATCCAGCGGGAGTGCGGGCATGTGGACGGCAGGACAGACCCTTTAGCTGGCCCAAGAGGTCTGCAGCTCTGGGCAGAGCAGTGGATGCCCACACACAGGTCCAGCTCCATGTCCTGACCTCCCCACAGCTCTCCCTGCTGAGGGCTGACATCTCATCAGGGTGTGTGCGTGGCTTTCCCGTCCCATCCATTTTCTGTGGCCACCTTCCATTTCTTTCTCCTTCCTCAAGGCCATGAGTCTCTCTGGTTGTCCTTGTCATAGGATCAAAACCTGCCCATTGAACAACCAGTTTTTTAGTTACTCCTCAGCAGGGATTTAGATTGGAAAACTGTTTTTTTTTTCTGAGCTCTTGCCATGCATCTGCCCCAGAGAGATCTGCAAAAATGAAATTGTTCTCAAAATACAGTGAACTGTCAGTTGCCCTCTGCAATGTACCAGAAGGTCTTGTATCACCTCAGAGGATGTTAGCTCGATATGAAGGCAAACCCCCCAAATCAAACAAAAAAATCCCAAGAGAGGGCAGGACTGTGTCTCATTCAAGGCAGGATTTGCCATTGGATACCTACCCCCAGGCTGCCCACCAGTCCCCCGACTGCAGACCTCCAGCAAGACATTTTTACCTGCCCCTCTTTTTTTTAAACTGAAGTCCAAAAATGATCACAAAGATGCACACTTTTTTTTCTGTTACCTATTATTTTAAAGGCATGCTTTTATGGGAATTTGAGGGGAAAAAATCACCAGTAGGATTTCCTGTCACCGGAACCTCTGAACTGACCCTGTTTTAGAAACGCTAAAACAAGTTCCTGCTTGACTGTGCAACACGGTGCCTGCTTGTTTCCTGAGTCATCAGGTTTCATTTTCAACTTAAAAGAACAATTTTTCACTGGAGAAAGAGCAACTATTTCTGAGAGAAAGTTTCGCATCTCCCCTGTGCTTAGCAGCTTCTTGCCCAGCTTTATCTCCTGACAGAGGCTAATTACCAGCCCTGAGAAGGACACTTCTCCCTAACTTTTGATCTGACATTGATTGAAAACTGATCTTTTCCAGCTTGGACCACCTGAGAATCTCTAGATCTGTGTTCTGTTCCTGGCCCTGCCACAGGGTATAAATTTGGGAAAACAATTTGAATTGTCTATGCCTGACCTTCCATGTATGTAAAGGGAGGAGAAATTAATTTGTAGGGATTTACGGGATTCATTACAATCTTGCTTGGAGATCTGATTAATGGGACCATAGTTCACACATCTGTTGTTTTTTTTGGCCCAGGCTTCTCTCCATAAAAACAGCCACAATGGTCATGCTCTAAAACTATTTGTGTGAGAGGTCTGATGCAATCCCCTCGAAGGAAGCCAGGCGAGGTGGAAGGAAAATGCACATAGCTGCATGGGAGGTGCAATGCTTTCCTGCAGAGGTGAGTCAGTTCCACAGCAGAAGGGTGACTGCACCTAAAAATAACAGTGCCAGAAAGCAGGCACACACCAGTGCACCGACAGTACGGTCCACCTGTGGAAGGAGGTGGTTTTTGACTGTGAGTTTCTGCTCCTCTTCATTCATCGGACAGGCTTTTCAACTGCACTCTGAACACCATCAGAGCTGTGTCTCTATTTTCAGAGTATATGTTGATCTTCCCATTGGAAATGCACTGGCCATATTCCTCTCTGGGTTCATAGGCAGCTCAGATGAGTGACCCTGAGGAAGGAAATTAGCCCCAAGGCTCGATTTCTATTTCCTTACATTTTTGAATGTAAGTTGATGAACATGTATTTGCTTTCAGATTCTAGTAATTCTCACTAATGGGTCTCTTGTGTTTAGGGGAGTTATACCAAACTCAGAATATTCTCTGTTCTGTGTCATTTTTCTGGTAATGTCAGGAATGAGCGTCTGTTCTTTAGTTTTCCTGCAGCTGAATTGCTGCTGAAGGATTTTTTCCTTCTCTGTGACTATACAAGTGGTGCTGGGCATAACAGAAATATTATCCTGAACTATTAATCCCTAATGTGTTTAAAGCAAAATCTCAACTATTGTGTGTGCTTGTTAAGCAGAGAAACTGATCCCTTTAAAAATCAGATTATTTCTTTAGAACAGGATAACCAGATTTTCTTTTTAAAAAGTTGGCAGTTTAATTATCCTATAGGAAGCGAAGTCTAGTAATACCCAGGACTGTCACTTATAAGGGAGTCTCGACAGCAGAAGAGAGGTTAGAGATGATTATTCACGCAAAGACCAGACCCTGGCATTTTAACTCCAGTGGAATTTTTTTTTAGGAAGGGAGGAAGGAAGGAAGGAAAAGATCTGCCAACAAGAGAAAGCAGAGCAGGAGAAAGCACAGTGAGAGCAGAGTCTGACTGAGAAACTCCCTGTGTGAAGCCCTCTGACGATTGGGAATAGCTAGTAATGGCTTCAGTATGTGCAGAGAAAGAGAAGGTTGTTTTTGATACTGCTAAGTTTAACATTGTGAAACAAGCTCTACCTGACCTGCCAGACAAGTGCTGCACTCTCCCCAGGACCTCTTTGTGGACTCCATTATCTGTAGGCTTGTTTTCTTGACATTGATTTAACCTTTATTTAGTTTATCTTTCCTACACTTTGGGGAGCCTGACGAGCAGCTTTTCTCATTTAAAGAAAAAAAGATCAAAAGAATCTGTTGTTGCCAGCTCAATCAAATACATAGCTGTTAAATACATAGCTTGTTAGTTAATACTAATAAATGAAAAGGCAACATATCTAGAGGGGAAAAGAGGTTGTTCAAGCAAAAGCTATATCAATCTAGATCCACACTAATAAACAAGCAAGAGGATTTTATGAGATGCTGGGACCTGGATGACCCAGGGCACTGGCACTGGAGCATGGTTCCTCACCCCTGTGTTATCAGTCTGAGCCCCATTTCTGCTGCACTCCTTCAAAAGGCCCAGTTATTGTTGGGTAAAGGCTTAAATGCAAAACCAACAACACAGTGGACCTGATTTTTGTTAGCAAAGTTGACTACTATGCTGGAAGTGCTGTGAATGCCCTGCTGGCCAAGCGGACCCTGAAGGCCAGGTTCAAGAGGGCATGTACTGATAGGGACCTCCTTGCTACTCACCATCTGCCTCCCACCCTTTCACAGTCAAATCTAATCCTATCATCAAACCCCTTTGCGTTTTCCCCTCTCTGCTCTCACAGAGATCCTTTCCAGACCCTCACTGCTCTAATGGGTCAGAATCATCTTTTTTTTTTTCAGGCTAAAATAGTTCCTGAACAGTATAAACGCATTTGTTCTTGCAGCGTAATTGCTGACTAAGCTCTGTCGTCCTGTAGCTTAATCATCCTGTTCCTAATGTTTCTGCTCTGCTGTATTAATGGAGAGCCCTACCATCTTTGCTCTTCCCTTGGTTTACTAGGCTAAATCAAGCTTAGTTTTCTCCTATCAGCCGAGCTTCTGTCTCCTGACCACTCTCAGTAGCTTTCCTTGAGCCTGCTCCACTTTGGACTCCCATGGGAGAACCTGAACCTTTGCTGCTCTGACAGTGCCTTTGTATATAATTTCATTAGCTCACTCTTACATTTCGTGCCAATGTAATTCCTTAATATATTAAACAAGATTGGCTCCAAGACAGTAATACTGAAGAAACCCTATTGCTTGCACTGGGACATTTTGTAGATAACCAAGGACACAGCCAGTCCTCATGCTGTAAATCCAGATTTCACTGATTTCAATAGATTTATACTGGTTGAAACCAGCTTCAACCAGTGACGTTTCAGCAAATTTACATGTTGCATTTTAAAGAAAAAATATAAATTGGAATCTTCATACAAAAATTATACGGCCAGCTGTAGAAAACATATTAGAGTAGCCTGCATACAGTTTCTCAGGACCCTGAAATCATAGGTCAGAGCACATGGGTAAGGAAAAATCACCTCTCAGGTGGCAAACAGAAATGGCAATAGTCAAAGACAGATCCTTCTGTGATGAAAGTCAAGGCAATCTGCTGAAGCAGAGGGCACTGTACACAGGTCTTGGCACTTACTGTGAGGTTAAATCCAATTGTTCACACACAGTTAGAGTGCAACGAGGAAAAATTAAAAGGGACACCTCTATAAAGTGACAGTAGAAGCTAACCCAGGATATTCCCCAGGAAGCCAGTCTGAAAGACTTTATTGGAAGGTTTGTCCAGCCTATTATTCTGCTGACAGCCGTATTGCAAGACCTCCGTAATTGCTCTGGTAAGGTCCTGCATCCAGCCTTGCAGGAGGCCACAGTCCATTCAGTAATGAAAGAGGTTTGCAGATTCAAACTCCTGTAAAATAAGAAATGACCTGTTCCATAATCAGAAATTGTTGAGATGCAAGGTGGAGGGATCACATAAAGATCCTGCTGTGCCACTTCTCCCCCAAAAGTTATTGATCATACTGTAAAATCACTTCTAGCTTGGGCTCAATTTTCCATACTTCAGTGTTTGATTTCCTCATGTGGACAAATATGGGATTTTCAGGCATGTCGCAGCAGTACAACACTTTCTCAGGAATGCCTGACAAATCAGCCTGAAAGTGGGTGAGGACACATTCCCAGATAAAAACGAGACTGCTGGAGTAGGATGGTTCACACAGGAGATGCCACTGAGCTGGGTCAGTCTGCCTTAAAACCTTACTCATGCTGTGAGCTGATGGGTTTTTCTTGGTGACTACCTATTCTTTCCAGGACACCTCAACAGAAAAAGGGCAGAAGGCTGCTATGAAATTGTGTCCCAACACCCATTAGCCAAACTTTTCTAAACTTGCAGCATTGGCTTGTGGTAGGGTGGTTTGTTACTTCATTGAGCTCAAACTGCTCTCTGGAGAGCAGCAGAGAGAGGCACTCTCTACCTCATGCCATAAGGCCAGTCGAACTATAAAAAATACTTTTGGAGGGGCTAAAATCTCTTCAACACTGATTCAGTATAGCAGAGCTAAAGAAGATTCAAATGGGCCTTAAATATGTGCTCGTCTTTCTTACACTGCTTACTGAATCACAGCCCAAAGTTACTCAGGACTCACCCTGGAAAACCTCTCACTAAAGTTCCTTAAAGAGGATTTAACTTCCTTTTCCTACAAAGGTTTTCATTTTCTTTGAATAGGTTCTTTCCACGCTTCTCAGAAAAACTCAGATCATGAGCTCAGCTTCTCTTATTCCCTGCAAACAGAATAGTTGTTGGAACTATCACTTCAAATTGCATGTTTTAAAAATTTGCTCTTGGAAACATATAATCCTGATACTGTGAAACTGTAAGATCATATTGGGCTCTGAATACATGGAGATGTTCACACTGGAAATTTAACAGATGTGTTATTATGAGTAGCGCATAGCTTATTGTCTGGAGAGTGTGGGAGAAGAACTAAATCCTCTATCTGATATTTTGAAAGCAGAGAAAGAATAGATGCACAATATCATCACATGAACAATTTTGAAATGAGACTTGGTTGAACTACTTGTTATCAAAGGTATTCAGCACACACTTACTTCTCTCCTGACTAGCGTATAGCCTGTGAATCAGCTCTGGTTTTCCTTAGCTGTATTTACCAATCCTTCTTAAGCAGATTGAATCAATGACAAATGTTTAGCCTACTGGCTTTCCAAACTGTTTGTATCATTCACATGTGATACAAGGCTATTCTCTAAGACAGTGGCATATTTACCTTTAATTTAGCATCTGTCCCCTGATATTCTTACTGCTGTGACAGGAAGATACACCATTAATATGCAGCAAATCTGCATTTGTGCTAATATCAGTGAAACACTGGGATTTCCAAACATGACATTAATACCTAGCCTAATACCTAATCATCTGAAAGCAAACTGCTCTGAGCAGTTCTTCCCAAAATCTCTTAAACCGTTTGCATGCTAAAACTACCCTACCAGTTTTAAATGAAATGCATAACTTATTAACACTGTTTACTTGCAAAGTCTTGATGGTAGCCCAGGGAGGGAACCAAGAATGCTCTGTGTCTCTGCAAGACAAGAATGTGGCTATTCTTGCTGTTCATCCCAATTTCTCCCACTTTATCTTGTGACTCAGTTACAAGCTTGGCTGATTAGCTACACAACTTGTATGCTATGGTTTCTAGACTTCATGTGTAATTTTGACAAATGTATTTATTTTACAAATTTACTTTTGCAAATCTGTATAAGCACTTCACTGTTCTATTTTGTGAGTTTTCACGTTGATTAATCCCAATCACCCCAACCTGAAAGCCAACCGAAAGCCAAGACACAAGCGTCATCAATATGCCAAATCAGGAGTCAGGTCTCTTCTGAAGAAATATGTGATGGTTTGCTTGTGCATGTCACAACCTCAGCACAGCAGGGATGCTCCAGGAGAGCTACCTCTGAGTGCAAATGAGTCTGAAACACCATTTAACCACCCCTCAGTTACCATCAGAAGAGCCTGGAAACAGTCTTCTAGCAGGCAGTGACTCATGTCACTGATTTCATACTTCATGGATGAAGCTGTTATTAAAGAGAGGAGAAAAGTTCCTACTATTTGTGCCTGCAGCCAAAATAATCTCTCTCAGACCATGCCAGCTCATCTAGAGGAAAGGCCCCAAGGGCTGAAATGTTGTCTGCTTCCTGTTTTTCTCTTCGTAGTGTAAATGGGTTTCTAAGGTCTCCAGAGACATGCCTGAACCAGACCCTCTGATCTGACCATCCTTGAACTTTTGGAAAGTTTGGATTCAGTTCTGGATGCAGAGATTGCAGGTCAGATGTACTTTTCATAGTATTTATGTTCATAAGACTCTGACCATCCTCGCTGTGCTATACAGAACAATGAACACAAGAGTGGCATTATACCTGTGTGCTAATATTAAAAGTTAAAAGGGGAGGATAAATCTCAGCTTACCAAATAGCTGTGCAATTTTTTTGTTTTCCACTCTGCATGATATAAATTACAAAACATCCCCTATTTTTTCTGTATAGGTGAGTTCTGTCTTTGGCAAACACCAATTATGCCATGAGGGTGAGTTGGAAAAGGAAGCTCCTAACTGGAGTCAGGTCTACTAGCTATATTTGGCAGTAAAATCCATCTGATTCTTGCTGCCAGCTCTGTCTTGCCTCCCCTTTGCAGCTCACCTCTCTTCTAGCAGTGGGAAAAACATCAATAACACTTTTCAGTATTCAAAAAATTAATTTCCCCTAAGAATCCTAGTCTTACTAAACTTCCATTATTTTGCTATTTATTTATTTTTGAATGGCTCATTTAGGTGCTACAATCTTTATAGGGGTATAAACCACAAAAAATTAGCAGTCTGGTTTGAGACACAATCAAATTAAGCTACCAAGTTTTTGAGTTAGCATTTACTATTCTCCTGAGAAATGGTGCAAGTCATTGGAGCTGCACCATTCAGTCATGTACCATAACTTTTCAGCCACAATTCATATGATTTTCTGTTAGCCTTTAGCTCCCAGTGATCATTAGATACTGATTATTAAAACATGAATAAAGAATTAAAGTTGTTATAATTATCCATAGAGCCTCATGGAAATGGACTACATTGATAAATCTACCTTCATTTTTCAAGTCCTTCAGCCTGAGATGGAGCATTTTTAAAGTTTCAAATTGTGGTTAGAGAACCTTTTTATTTGGTCATTACTATTTTTGTGGGGCCTGAGAAGGTGAGCTTAGTGTATCTGCACTTTCTACAGTTGCCACTACCTGTGAGACACATGTCCCATTGGGTGTCACTGACGTATGCAGAAACACAAACACTATAAGACGGAGCGGCATGGGGGCTTACTGTCCACGAGCCAGAGGTACCTGGAGCTTTCGGCCACCCCAGATAATATGTTGTAGAAAAACCTGCCATTTACAATATTTGCCACATATCTCGCAGAAATTTTCAGTGCTTTTTGTGAGGATGCCAAATATTCCTTTTGCAAGACTACTTATCAAATCCAGTTTTTTTAGCCAGGATTGCTGGTGTCAAATAATATTAGTTGCAGTGTTCTAATATTCCTCCAATTACCGCCCTAAAGTGTGCAGATGAGTTTCTCGAGTTGCCTCACCCCAGGGCTCACCTTTGCCTGGCTCTGTGACTGCATTGGTTAGCGCAGTGGGGCAATAGTAAAAGACCATGACAATTTTAGTGGGATTGAACCATTTACGCTCAAATCAAGCCTGTTTGGCTAAAAATGGTTTAGTTTGCCAGTTGGGATGAAGTCCTAGGAGGGCCACTTGCTCCCAGCAAGAGCAGGTCTGGAACAAGATGAGGTAGAACAGGAATGCAAGTTTGGTGTTGGAAAGCATGTGGCTAGATCAGCTATCTCAAATATGCAGTTTCTTTGGTCGCTCTGTCTTTCAATAAAGTGTAGCTACAAGGTAGCCAAAAGGTTGTGTAAGTTCATGGGTGTCATTCTCAGCAGCCTCGCAGGGAGTGATGGAAAGCTCTAACCTTTTGATGTCGCAGTGACGTGTTCCCACTGTGCTCAGCGAGAAACACCCTCCTGAAAACAGCCAGGAGCTGGAGCCTTCATCTGCAGCCTCCCTGGCTAGGAAGAGTTTTCTATCTCTTAAAACACCAATATTACTCCATTAAAGTATAAGAGCGTTACTCCACCAGCTAATGTGCTATTACTTATTTATGCAATAACACCCACCACTGTTCTGTCTAGTGAATTATTTCTCTTCCTACAGCCAGTTATTATCCATCTCTCAAGGGCTACTTGCACTTTTGGATTTGTTGCCTGGACCAAATGCAGCCGCCTCCTTGAGAGCACAGCTATGTGCGGCACTGCCTGCAGCCCAGCGTCGTGACACAGAGTAAGGACATGGGTGGTCCTATATGCCACATTATATCTCTTGCCAATAAAAGGCAAGCAAAGGCAGTTTCTGCATTTACACAAAGTAGCCATAAAGATAAAAACAGAAGTAGAACAATATTAGTTTACTCACGAAGAAAAGAAATCTACATATGACTACCTAATCTGCCCTCTGGTCCAAGGTGGCATTTCCACGAGGGCAAGGAGAAAGCAGTGGTGTGTGTGCTGGGGAGGGGTTATTTTTTCCTGTGCTTTATATGTTTTCAAATGCTTATTTGCATATTCTGATTAATTACCTTCTGTGAGAAAGGGTCTCATCCTACAAGTGTTACCTGGAAGTTAATAGCATTGGAAGAAGA
Organism: Apteryx mantelli; assembly: GCF_036417845.1. Classification (NCBI taxonomy): domain Eukaryota; kingdom Metazoa; phylum Chordata; class Aves; order Apterygiformes; family Apterygidae; genus Apteryx; species Apteryx mantelli. The sequence goes on from NC_089980.1 coordinate 122,580,834, forward strand.
GAAACCTGCCCTCTAAATAACAGCATCACATGTATAGATAATGGCTTTTAGCTTTCTCTTTCCCAAATACTCTCTCTCCCTATGGGGGCTTCATAAATCACACTCCAGAGCTACTATCAGGCTGCTCCTTGCAATCAGATGTGCACAGTGCTTTTGACAGCAATCAAGTACCTGCTCCATAAACATGCACCTCTGCTTTAGCTACCTTAAAGGTACAGGATATGTTCCCAACCACCTGCCTCACTCATCAGAGGGATGGCACCGCCTGCCCTCACCGGCTGCCTGGCCCAGGCACATGGATCCCTCCAGGTATTTTCCATACCTGACTGGAAGGGGAAGCTTTGCCTCCCAACTCAGTACAGCTTTTATAGTTTGGGTGATCTCCCCCTAAAGTCCACATCAGCTAAAGCTTTTCTGAGGGTAGGAAGAATCTCTAAGGATAAAACCATTGCCTGAAATAAGCTCTTCTGTTGTGAACACAGTCTTTCTTGCCATGGAAGGACAGTGGCTTTGCAGGAAGCACGGGGCTGCCTTGACGCTCACAGAAAACACTATGGCTCCTAGGAACCTTTTACTTTTGGAAAAGTTAATTAACTTAATCTCTTCTGTTTGGTGCATAACTTCTCCGTAGCAAAAGTGGAGTGGGACCGGGGCTTGCTCTCTTCCTATATGCCACTACCAATTACACTAAAGGGCTTCTGCTGAAAGGGTTCTTGTCCATGCCTAAACACAACACCAGCATCCCTCCAGTCTTGCAGATCATTTCCGTGCACACTAGCTTGGCACTTTTTAACCTCTCATTACCTGCAATGGCTGGGATATATTTGTATGCCCCTCAGATGCCACTGTTACTTCAGAACAATCCTGCTGTCCAAATGTGAAGGTCTACATTACGTTCAGTTCTCCTTTCAGCAGTGTGTTAATAGTGTTAAATTCCTTTTTGCTATTTTTCACTGACATGAAGATCCAATAAAATGCCCCTGAAGATGTTCCTCATAGGAAAGTCTTTAGAAAGCCAAAAAAACCACCCCCAAACCAACCCACCCTACTAAAGAATTCTGTGGGGCAGTTCAGAAAGCTCCCACCATTATGTGAGTGTGTCCCCATGTAGCCTGCAGACACTTAGAATAAGTGAATAATGCTGCTCCATTCTGAAGAAGGTGGGGAAAAGTTGGGAAGATTTCCATATTTGAACCCATCTTGGCAAATGATATCGAGCTGTGCTCAGAGTAACTCTCCCCCAGTGCCAAGGAGCCGCTGCCACCAGCACCTGGAAATCCTCTGGAGGTAAATTCTCTGGAGGAACCTGGCAGCCACTGGAGGGAGGTGCGTCCCCCCCCTCCCCCCCAGTGTCCTGCTGGCATATTCCAAGCCTCACACAAGCAAGGCCAGAAGAGGCACTGCCCGGGCCACTTGCTGTCTAGCGAGGTGGGAGGATGAGGCAGAAAGCAGCAGGGAGGATGGAAAGCATCAGTTGGTGACATGCCTGCTTCCACTTGCCACCATCTACTTGGCAAGACACAGTCCTTGCTGTGCTTCAGTGATGTGCCAGGACCTGGGAGAAAGGAGAAAGCGGACTCAGATTCCTGGCAGTGCCGATAAAGGGAACTGGAAATCGTAGACACAGGCCATATTCTGCCCATAACAACCTTAGAGCAGCTCCTAGATGAGTTGCTTGAGTGACCATAAGGCTCGAGGCTGAAGGTGGCATTTCAGCACTGGCGCCATACATTGGAGCAGACACTGTGTCTGAGAGCTCCCAAGGCCATGCTTGCTCTTGCCTTTGCCTGTGACATTGGGAATAACACTTAAAGGAAAAATACTTTCAAAATGATATATCCCAGCCACTCTAACACATATACAGTGGGGAGGCTGGTGTGGAGGGGGCAGCCTGCATTTCCAACGCGCTGCTGCAGGAAATGGTGCCATGAGAAGGGAACCTGCCCCACGCTTGGTGGCTGCTGCTTCTTGTAGCAACACTGAAGTGAGGGGAGGTTGGGCTCACAAACACCCTTGCCGGGCGGCTCGACTCCTTGGCTGGCATTTCAGGACACGAGAGGAATCTTCATCTGACACCTGGATTCATTTCACTTAGCTTTAGGCACTGGAAGCCTTACATGCGTGTCTGTCCCCTGGCTGTCCCCGCAGAGAAGGAGACACCTCCATGCAATGACTTATCCGGTCCCAGGCTCCTGTAGGTGCCCAGCAGGAGATGGGAGGATGCAGTGGGGAACGCAACAACCTCGAGCGTCCTCTTTCCTTTGCAGATTTTTCATTTATTTTCCTCTGTCTGGAGAAGCTTTATACAGTCTTTTTCAACAATTATGAATCCTAATTACCAGATTTTTTGCCTTTAAGTGCTCTTTATTACTTCACAGCGATAATAAATATCTACTTCACAAAGACAATATGAGGGTTAATTAGCCTGAACTTGCAGTTTATTTTGGAAATGGAGAGTGTTACTTCATATAAGTGCTAAATATTATTAGCCATAGTAATTGGAAGAAGGTACTGATCTCTTTCTTTAAACTAAACAAAATAAACAGGAGATAATTGCTTTAACTATTGACTTTTCTCGTGATCTTGCAGGGATCAAATTCTCAGTGGCTCAGATGATTGCAACAGTGGTAAAACCCATGACGGTACCATGTTAGTGTCACAGGAGCTCTGCCACTGTGTAGGTGTGATTTGGGCCACCCTGCCCCAAATCAGATGCTGCAGCCCACGGCTTTCCAGAGGGCTACAAAAGGAGAGGAAAATCAGGATCTGCTCCTTCCACAGTGTGTGCTCTTCCTGAAGTCATCGACAAGATGGATTCACATTTCTTACCTGGTGGCTAATAAACAGAATGATTCAGCTGAAGAAGTTCATTTAAAAATACATGCTTTAAAATATTTCTCCTCTGCCCCACCACTACCACTGCAAATGTTGGGGCACACCATTCCCATGTGCTTTTTCCCTCTGCCTGAATACACTTCAGCCAGTCAGAATGGGTTATTTTCTCTCCCACCCAGGGTGTTCTTCTGTTGGGGACACTATGGACATGGTGTAATCCATGTGCTTCACCCCCCCAGGAGTGGCTGCAGGGAGTTGTAGGAATGAAGTAATGAATTCTCCTGAGTGGAGAAAAAATAGCCATTTCAAGCTCTTACTTAAACAGCAAATCACCAAACAAATCCTCTCCCTGTTCCTTCCTCTCTTTGGGTGATTTTCAGACAGACTAGACGGTAAGCTGTAAACAACATTTTTTTCAGTATCAGCTCACTCCCTAAATGGTTATTCTGGACACACTGTGGCAGGTTTTATTGTGTAATTAGGCTGACAATGTGCTAATGCTCTGCCCTAGACCTCCAAATTCCTTCCGCAGAATTTATGCGTCCAGAAAAAACACAAATTGAGGAAGCACTTTCTGTACTGGAAATTTTGACCCCAAAGCTTTCCTTTGTCATGCCTGGGTTTTGCAAGGTCTTTCTCTGAACATCGCATCCTTGGCCAGCTGCTCTAGGAACTCATATTCTATTTATTTAATAATATTGAGGTCTGTTTCTGCTGCCTTACCCATCCCTGCAGTCCCAAGTGACCAAAGCAGTGGCAGGCAGTTACTGGAACAGGGAGAATGTGAAATGTCACCTCCCCCACCAGGAAGGTCCCAGTCTTGAGCACAGGCACCGCGGCTCCTGCATCCCTAGCTGCCGACAGTGGCTCAAAGGCAGCGATGAGTTAAGGGATGCTGATGCCCAGAAATCTTACCATGAACTGGACTGAATCTCTGGTCCACTTTATACTTGAAGTTTTACCAATTAGCCAGGTTGATGAGGGCTCCTCCACCCTTTCGAAGTACAAAACAGAGGCATCCTTGCAGCATAGCTGTTCCTCATTCTCCCTGTTCTGCTGGTGTTCAGGCACCTTTGTGCTCAGGGAAGGATGTCCATGCTTGGAGGCTGAACGCTTTGCATTGCACTGATGTGATTAAGGCAGCACAATTTCTAGTGTAGACAAGCCCAGATCTGGCCTTCTCAAGCTAGGCTAGGTCAGGCTATCCCTGGGTGTCACTGGAAAGTTTCTGCTGCGAAACAGCTATTTATACCTACCTCATCTCAGCAAAAGATGGATTTTGGATGGTGGTGAGACCATCACAAAATAATTAAGAGTAGAACTTATTGAAACAATGAGTGGGAAAGAGAATTAACTTTTCATTTTGCAAAATGTTTCTCTCACCTTTTCCCAGTGCAGGAAAAAATGCACAGAGGCTAGGTTAGAAACACACTCCCTGCCCTCCCTCTGGGTTTCTCTTTTCAGCAAATCTTTTGAAAAGCAAAGGCAAGTGGGAAAGAGTCAGTATGACTCCTGAAGTTTTCTCCCCTCCATGATTTCTTGTGCAGTTATGCTCCACAGAGTGTTTTTGCAGTCACTGCCGGCAGGAGCAGTGTCTGGGTCAGGCGGGAGGGAGTTCATAGCCGAGGGCCCCAGCCTTCCAGGGCTGCAGCAGCGGCGGGCTTGGGCGCATTTCAGGACACCAGCATGTTGCTGAGTTGTTCGCCCAGGCCAGTGCCTCCTCAGGTCCGCAGGACAGAGAGCACGTCATTTGTCTTGTTTGCAGCTAGTGGGGAGAGTTATCTTTTTATCAGTCTTTTTAATGGCAATGTGGCTAGTTGCGGAAGGAAGGAAGGAGGAGGAAGGCGGAGGAAGTGTCTCATTCTCCAGACGCATGCAAACTGATGGCGCAGAGCAAATGCCCACCTGGACGTAGATGATTTAGGGGAAGAAAACACCAGAATGCCCTGGCATCAATGGTGCTTAGATAGCAGATAAACATAAAAGCTTAAACAAAAGGATTTTATTCTGCCAGTCGCCTCTTCCTTCCAGTCTGCACTGCCTTCGTTAGGTGCTGAGCCCGGGAAGGGCCACGAGCCCGACGGCGAGGAGCCAGGCTGCACGCAGCGGCAGGCTGCGGGGGGTCCCCACGCCGGCGCTTTGTGCAGCGCCCCGGGGGCTGCCGGCGGTGTCTTTGCTGGGGAGAAGCTGCTCTAAGCTACGCTGACGCAGGCAGTTCGAAGCTCGTCCCTTCTCAGTAGATTTCATACTGCAAAACTGAGTAACCCCCGTGTCACTTCTGACATTTATTTTTTATTGAAAGGTAACATGGAGACTTTTAAAGGTCTTTTGTTCTAGCAACTGACTCGGTGAAGAAAGGGCCGCGTTGCCGCTGTGCGACATTAGCACTGCCGGGGGGCTGCGCACGGGCGGGAGGGTGAAGAGGGCGCTCGGTACTGCCCTTGGCCTTTGGCTAGGGGCAGGGTGTCCTCAGCTCCTCGTGTCCTGAAACCTAAAGGCCCGCAGGGAACCTCTCCCGTGTCCAGGCAGGGGTGTGCACAGGAGAGCTGCGCTCTGGCGCTGGGAGAGGTTGTTTCAAAATGTTCAGATTTGGAAAAGACAGACGTGCCCAGAGAGGGCTGTGACTTGTGCTGGCAAGGGAGTAAGTGCGTGTGTTTTGGGGGAGATGGGAAAGAGGGGGGCACCACTGGGGGCTTAGGGGAGAGAAAAGAGGGGGATGTCTTTGTCATCATTAAAATACTAGAACTGCTCCTTCTTCTTTAGAAAGCATCTCATTCTCCTCCTCGGTGTTGGTGTGCGGGGCTATGCATGCCACCCGCCTCCTCTGCCGGCGGGTGCTCCAGGAAGGGCCCCCTGGGCCCCGCGGCTGGAGACGTGCACGGAGGCAGCGACGTACCAACGTTTGCACACAATGCAACCAACCACGTCGACACGTGAGGCTCCCCGAACCCAGCAGGAGCTGGCTCACGGACGCAGCCCCAGGGCAGCAGGTGCAGCTGGAGACACAGCGTGCAGGACTGCAGTGCAATGCCCTGGACCATGCGCTCCGAAACACCTGCACTCCGAAAGCCTGCCTCTACCAGAAATCTCACCCGGCACGGCAGTGAGTCACCGCGCGCCGGCTCCGAAGCCGCCCCGGTGACACAGCCAGGCCCTGCACCAGCAGGGTGGAGCCGGCACCTGATAAGAGCGCAGATAAGGTGTTGCTACCACCATGCCTATTACCTTTGCAGAAGAATAAATGGAGAGGTTTCCTCTCCTGCTGGTGGCCTGGGAAGGGAGAGCACCCGGTGCCACGTGGTGCCAGGCTCATAAATTCGCTTCGGTGTCTCCATTTTATAATCGCTGCCATCCAATCTTCCTGTTCTCCTTTTAGCAAGGGGGGAGTGGTGCAATGTGTCGTGCCGACACCTCCCCACCCTCTCGTCTCTGCTGACAGGAAACTTGCACAAAATTTGTCGAAGGACGGACGTCGCTGCCCAGGCTGGCAGGCGCTTCCTGGCGCGGTGCGGCGGTGCTTGTGCTGCTGCTGGAGAGAGAGCAAGTGCCCTGGCAGGTCATGCCCAAAGGGAAGCCAAGAAGTATGGCTAGCAGGGCAGATTAGCCTGGTGAAGCTGGAGGTGGCACAGCTCTCACTTTTCCTTTACCTCTTAGCATGTCTCATTTACGCTCAGGCTCATTTGCTGGTCATGTCCAGCTGTGCATGCCTCCGGCCAGGGGGAAAGCATGAGAGAGTAGGGAGGCACCTTTCCCTGGGAGGCTGAGGGGTACGTAGGCCACCTCAGGGCACTTCTTGCCTTACTTACATTTCCTGCAAAATGGGTAAACTACTGCCAGCCAGACTCGCTCAAACTTCCTGAGCCTGATTTTCCTCCCTGTGTAAATCTGGTGCAACTTTGCAACTCTGACAGAAAGGGTTGTTTTCCCTGAATCTACGAGCACCCACACATGTAGCATTCAACTCGGTAAATGAGACTATTAGAAAGGAGGCAGCCAAAATGCCCTTGGCAGAAACCCACGGAGGGAAGCGTTTCTGGTACCTGAGTGTGCACGTGCACATTTATGGGCACGCGCATGAGCACGAGGGCACAGAATCACAGAATCACAGAATCGCTGAGGTTGGAAGGGACCTCTGGAGATCATCTAGTCCAACCCCCCTGCTCAAGCAGGGTCACCTAGAGCACGTTGCACGGGATCGCGTCCAGGCGGGTTTTGAATATCTCCAGAGAAGGAGACTCCACAACCTCTCTGGGCAACCTGTTCCAGTGCTCTGTCACCCTCACAGTGAAAAAGTTTTTCCTTGTGTTCAGGTGGAAGTGTCTGTGTTTCAGTTTGTGCCCGTTGCCTCCCATCCTGTCACTGGGCACCACTGAAAAGAGTCTGGTCCCATCCTCTCGACACCCTCCCTTCAGATACTTGTACACGTTGATAAGATCTCCTCTCAGCCTTCTCTTCTCCAGGCTAAACAGGCCCAGCTCTCTCAGCCTTTCCTCATAAGAGAGATGCTCCAGTCCCCTAATCATCTTTGTAGCCCTTCGCTGGACTTGCTCCAGTAGTGCCACATCCCTCTTGTACTGGGGAGCCCAGAACTGGACGCAGTACTCCAGATGTGGCCTCAGCAGGGCTGAGGAGAGGGGGAGAATCACCTCCCTCCACCTGCTGGCAACACTCTTCCTGATGCACCCCAGGATACCATTGGCCTTCTTGGCCACAAGGGCACATTGCTGCCTCATGCTTAACTTGGTGTCCACCAGCACTCCCAGGTCCTTCTCCGCAGAGCTGCTTTCCAGCAGGTCAACCCCCAACCTGTACTGCTGCATGGGGTTATTCCTCCCCAGGTGCAGGACCCTGCATTGCCTTTGTTGAACTTCATGAGGTTCCTCTCTGCCCACCTCTCCAACCTGTCCAGGTCTCTCTGAATGGCAGCACAGCCCTCTGGTGTATCAGCCACTCCTCCCAGTTTTGTATCATCAGCAAACTTGGAGGCTGAGGGTGCACTCTGTGCCTTCATCCAGGTCATTGATGAAGAAGTTGAACAAGACTGGACCCAGTACTGACCCCTGGGGGGCACCACTAGCTACAGGCCTCCAACTAGACTCTTCACTGCTGATCACAACCCTCTGAGCTCTGCCATTCAGCCAGTTCTCAATCCACCTCACTGTCCGCTCATCTAACCCACACTTCCTGAGCTTACCTATGAGGATGTTATGGGAGACAGTGTCAAAAGCCTTGCTGAAGCCAAGGTAGACAACATCCACTGCTCTCCCCTCATCTACCCAGGCAGTCATTCCATCAGAGAAGGCTATCAGATTGGTTAGGCATGATTTCCCCTTGGTGAAGCCATGCTGACTACTCCTGATCACCTTCTTTTCCTCCACATGCTTGGAGATCGCTTCCAGGATGAGCTGCTCCATCACCTTTCCAGGGATGCAGGTGAGGCTGACTGGCCTGTAGTTCCCTGGCTCCTCCTTCTTGCCCTTTTTGAAGACTGCGGTGACCTTGGCTTTCTTCCAGTCCTCAGGCACCTCTCCTGTCCTCCATGACCTTTCAAAGATGATGGAGAGTGGCTTAGCAATGACATCCGCCAGCTCCCTCAGCACTCGTGGGTGCGTCCCATTGGGGCCCATGGATTTGTGGGTGTCAAGTTTGCTTAAATGATCTCTAACCCACTCCTCCTCCACCAAGGGAGAGTCTTCCTTTCTCCAGACTTTCTCTCTTGCCTCCAGGGTCTGGGGCTCCTGAGGGCTGGCCTGAGCAGTAAAGACTGAAGCAAAGAAGGCATTCAGTAGCTCTGCCTTCTCTGCATCCTTCGTCACCAGGGCACCCACCCCATTCAGCAAAGGCCTCACATTTTCCCTAGTCTTCCTCTTGCTACTGATGTATTTGAAGAAGCCCTTCTTGCTGTCCTTGACCTCTCTCACCAGATTTAATTCCAAACGGGCCTTAGCCTTCCTCGTCGCATCTCTGCATACTCTGACAACATTCCTATATTCCTCCCAAGAGGCCTGTCCCCCTTTCCACTTTCTGTATACTTCCTTCTTCTGGTTGAGTTTTGCCAGGAGCTCCTTGCTCATCCATGCAGGTCTCCTGCCTCCTTTGCTTGACTTCCTACTCATAGGGATGCACCGCTCTTGAGCCTGGAGGAGGTGATGTTTGAATATTAACCAGCTCTCTTGAATGCCCCTTCCTTCTAGGGCCCTAACCCATGGGATTCCTCCAAGTAGGTCCCTGAAGAGGCCAAAGTTTGCTCTCCTGAAGTCCAGGATTGCGATCCTACTTGGTGCCCTGCTGCCTCCTCGCAGGATCCTGAACTCCACCATCTCATGGTCACTGCAGCCAAGGCAGCCCCCGACCTTCACATCTTCCACCAGTCCTTCTTTGTTTGTTAGTACGAGGCCCAGCAGCACACCTCTCCTTGTTGGCTCCTGCACCACCTGTGTCAAGAAGTTGTCACCAATGCTCTGCAGGAACCTCCAGGACTGTTTGTGCCTAGCTGTGTTGTCTTTCCAGCAGATATCGGGGTGGTTGAAGTCCCCCAGGAGAACCAGGGCCTGGGATCGTGAGGCTGCTTCCAGCTGTCTGTAGAAGGCCTCATTGACTTCCTCTTCCTGATCAGGTGGCCTGTAGTGAACACCCACAACAGTGTCACCCATGCTAGCCTGCCCTTTAATCCTTACCCATAAGCTCTCGACTCGCTCTTCATCCTCCCCTAGGCACAGCTCAATACATTCCAGTTGCTCTCTCACATAAAGAGCAACCCCACCACCTCGCTTTCCTGGCCTGTCTTTCCTAAAAAGCACATAGCCATCCATGACAGCACTCCAGTCATGCGAGCTATCCCACCATGTCTCTGTAATGGCAATGAGATCATGGCCCTGCGACCGCACACAGATCTCTAGTTCTTCCTGTTTGTTCCCCATGCTGCGTGCATTGGTGTACAGGCATTTCAGAGAGGCGATCAAGCATGCAGGTTTCCCAGGAGGGATACAAGAGGGTCCTCCATAGCCACATCCCATGCGCACTTCCCTGGCTGCATTCACCTGCTGGAGGCATCCCGACTTGAGCTGTGTTTTGCCAACTACCCTGTCACTATAACTCTCCCCTTCCCCCATCTTTCCTAGTTTAAAGCCCTCCTTACCAGGTTGGCCAACCTGTTGGCAAAGACCCGCGTGCCCCGCCTCGTGAGGTGGATCCCATCTCTCGCCATCAGTTGTCGATCTTCAAACAGGGTCCCATGGTCATAGAAACCAAAACCCTGTTGCCAACAGCAGCGGCGCAGCCAGTCATTAACCTGGAAAGTCCGTCTCCTCCTCCTGTCATCCATCCCCCTCACTGGAAGGATTGAGGAGAAGATGACCTGGGCTCCCAGGCACATGTGAGCGCAAGCTGCCGTGCTCTGCTGAGGCTGGGCACAGTCTGTGTGGGACAGCCCAGCTCTTCAGTTTGGACCTGTGAATTGCATCTAAGTAAATCCCATGCTAAGCAATGGCTAAAAATCAGAGGAGGGTTAAAGATGTTTAAGGACTTCTGCTCCGGTTTAGATGTAAATCAAGGTTTAGGTAACCTTGGGTCAAGGTAACTGCCATAGAGAGAGAAAGCCGTATTTTAACACAAAGATGTAATGGCTCATATGAACTTTGTTGTATAGTAACTACTGTAGTAGGCAAATATTTCTTGTATTTCAGGTGCATTTTAATACGATTTACCTGAGGGAAACGGGAAAGGAGAAACTTGTCACACGACAAACAGGCTGGTAGCATGTGAGCAGTAGCCTGGATCATTCTTGATCGCCACTTTGCATTCTGACAGCTACTTGTGTAAATGAATTCAATTTAAAATCTCTCCAGTTTATCAATATACAGGCAAAAGGGCCAGAAAAGGGAAATACAGGAAGAAAAACAAGTAGCAAGAAAGTTGCAAGAAGGCAATCATCCTTCCTCTGTTATATGCACAGAGCGATTTGGGGCCTTGTAGTCCAGATTTACACCACTGTCGCTATGATTTGGGAGTGGCAACACTTAGCTTAATGTGGCACTGGGAATGAGGCAGCATAAACTGCAGTGAATGAAGAAGGTCTGATTTATCCCATAATATCTTGACAACAGCTATTTCCACCCCTCTCCTAGTTTTTACTTTTCCTTCTCTGCATGCAAATGGTACTTTTGACCATTCATGGAGGAGATCAAGTTCACTTCATCATTCACCTTCTGTAGCTGTTTTCTCCTGTGCAAAGTGGGTTTCCAACACGGCCGAATTCAGTGCGAGATGTTACCGCTGACCTTGCATAGATGAAAATGTCTGCACAAGCACCATGCTAGCAGACTGAGCCGCAAAGACGGGGCTACTGGAGCAGCCTACTCAGCTAGCACGCAGGTTTAATGGAGCTGCAGAGGTTTACCTCTGAGAAGTGCTATAAGTCACAGCAAAATACAACCCAGACATTTCTATGGATGTTATGTTGGCTTATTGCAGCTTGTCTTTCTGAAGTTGACCCAAAAGAGCTTTCAAAGTCTTCTGAGAGACAATGATTTTGTACTGAGCAAATTCTCTGGCCTCAGTGGGTGCTAGTGGTGCCATAGGGGAGGTAGGCGCAGGCCGGGCAGGATTCCAGCACAGCACCGCTCGTCGCCCTGGAAGCTCATGGACACTCCTTGGAGGTAACGACCCACAAAAATACGCATCATTTCTGCAGGCATGACACAGATGACTGCAAGTGAACTGGGCCATATTATGACATTGCAGGCACAAAACAAGGTCAGCCCGTATCAGCGGTGTTTGGAGCGCTTGCTGTTATATAACACTGCCATAACTAGGACAGGGAATTAATCTCACTGAGCTCCCGACGGGAGCTGAATAAGGGGAACTCTGAATAAGGGGAAGCTAATTGGAGGGGTGTGCCTGCCCCAGGTGAGAGAAATGCCCTGTATCAGCTCTGGCACCACTGCACGAGTCAGCACTGCGCGGCCTGGGCTTAGCAGTGCTCCCGCAAAGTCCTTCCTAATGTCTCTCTGACCCATGCAGCAACCACTTTTCCTGGGTTTACTGGTGCAGAGAGCCTCGTTTCAAATGAGACATGACTCATGACCTGCTTGCTTTGCAGAGATGGAGCTGCAGTGCCTTGTGTGGGATGGATGGACCCTTGCAGAGAAGGACATGCTACGGAGGTGAGGGAGCATGTAATCTGCCTCATGTAGCGACTCTTCATATCAGGATCTTTCCCGTGAAATACTATTTTCAGAGTTTTCTTAATTAAGCAAAAACTATCTACAAGCCCCAACCTTGCATTTATGGATTCATTTACCTTACAGGCTACAGAAGTCAACCACAGGCTTCCCTCTGCCTCCCGTGGGCTTGTGGGCAGCTCCATCTGGCCAAGGTGGCAACGCGGCCATGCTGTGTGATGCTGCCACGTAGACACTGCTAAGCTCACTGCAGGGCCAGTCCTGCACCATGCGAGAAGAGCCGAGGGGAAGCTGAGCAACGCTCCTTGTTTCCAGCTTGCAGGGCCCTGCAGTGTGGCCGAGGCAGAGCCATTCACACGTCCCTTCCCCAGCAGGTCCCTGCATCCCCATTCACCAGCACGCACAATGTGATGGGAGTGGAGGACTCCCAGGGCTGGGGACACGTCCCCTTCCAGCTTGGGAGAGCTGTCTGCACTGCCAGCATCCCAGGCACGTGTGCTGTGCAGAGGCAAGCCTGCACTTCAGCAGAAGTTTTGGGCAAAATTTGGAGGACAAAACTGAGCCCCACATAAACCTCCTGAGCCATGCATGCTGAGTGTGGCCTAACTGCCTCCAGGTGCCCCACCAGGTGGCAAGGTGAAGTCATGTAGCTGTGAGACCACCCTTGAAGGGGCCCAGCGTCGCCTCCTGCAAAGGCAGAGGCGGTTTGCTTGCAGTCCAGTCTATGGCACAGCATGGACTCCTTCAGCGGAGCTGCAGGAAGCAAAGGACACGTGGGAGCCATCCAAGGAGCTTGTTGGACTTAAATCTGCCCTACGGTTTGGGGCAGAGGTAGTCTGGGGGCAGTGGGTTGAGTGGAGGGTTGCTGGGATGGAAAACAGGTGCTTGGTGGCAGGGATTGTTAGTCAAACCCTGGAAATTACCCTGAAATTTCTGGCTTTTTGAGTTCAAAGTTTCCCACTTTGTTCCTAACCAGGCCTCTGTTAAGGGACTTGCAACCAGCTCTCCCCAGCTTGGACAAAAATCTTCCCATGTGAGAACTGAGGCACCCGCATGCCCTCCTCCTCAACACTGTGGACTTAGCCAAGAAAATCCGTGCATGTAAATGCAAAAACCTAATCTACAGACAAAGTATGATATTATATCTCATGAGAAGGTGCCCACACCACAAACACCACCTGCAGTACATCTGCCCCCACTGCCCAGAGAGCCCTGTGGCGTGGAGCATGTCCCGGCGCTGTCTGGGACGTGGCTACGATTTCTGCCGCACAAAATGGAATAAGCCTCTTGCATGAAAGGGAGATATGGAGGAGCCTTACCAATGAAAAGTCAGCCCAGACTTGGATCAAGAAACCCAAGCAACCTTCAGCTAAAGCAAGGGTAATTTACTAAATCTAGTCTGACTTTAGCTTTCTTAGATATAAAGTGAAAAATATGAAGGAAAATATGCTGTAAGAGCATAAGAGGAAGTCATAACATTTTAGCTGGCCAAATATTTACACTTCATTAAGATATTTCTACTTCTACAAAAATACACAGGAAGCTTTGTTAAATTCAAATAGAAGAGACTTTTCTTTGAAATATTATTGTTTAGCAAACCCACTTAATTTGTGTTAATAAATACTTTTTCTCCAGAGGCACATCAATTTTACATTTACATTCTATCTTCTTCAGTGTACTTTTTCCCCAAAAGGCAAGTGTATGTATGTGAGTGTGTGTGCATGTGTATAGTTATTATTCTGCAAGGTGTTAGCAGCTGTCACTGGGAGGGGAAGGGTTCATAAAATTGCATGTCTCATTAAGTCAGTGATGGCTCTATCAACAGAAGAGGCTCCCAGCCAGCAGAAGGAACAACCAAATGCCTTTACATATTAAAACCAGCTGCAGACAAGGACCTAAGGAAGGCATTAGGATACCTAGCTGGAGATAAATCATGCAGATTAACAAGAGCTTTTCTGAGTACAAATGCAGCACACCGGCTGGAAGGAGCAAACTGTGCTGAGCGGCCTGGAAGGGAGCAAGGCACGGAGCTCATTGGAGTGAGATATATGGGTGCTCCTGAGCTAGAAGGCAGCTAGGGCGCTTTACTGCTGCAGAGCTCAGAGAGGGAAAAAAAAAGAAATGTCTTTTTTCCAGGTTGAAGAATATAGGCAACTTACACAGGCTGCTCGCCTGTCTGGAAAGGCTCCTTCCAACCCCAAGTTTCAGCTGAGGACCAACCACAGTGCCTGCGCGGGGGTGGCTGTGCGCACTGCACACATGATAATTAGGATCAGCTGAAACAGGCAAGTGAGGAGTAAATAATCCTGACCACAGCACTTGCCTGGAACCAAGAATTACTTGAAGGTGCCAAGACCCAAACCAGTTCAAAGCGACACCGTTTGCATATAAAACTTAATCAACCTGCTGGCTGCTTCCTCCTCTCCTCTCCTCTCCTCTCCTCTCCTCTCCTCTCCTCTCCTCTCCTCTCCTCTCCTCTCCTCTCCTCTCCTCTCCTCTCCTCTCCTCGGTGGAGGAATTCCTGCCCTCCTCCCCACTGCTGCCAGCAAAATTTGGGCCTTGGCCAACATCAGCTTTCTGATATAGCTCCATGTAAAAAGATTGTAGTCTGCTATTTCCCTGCAAAAGGAGCTCCAGCCCACTGCAAATGGGAAGATCAATGGCTTCCCATTGCACGACGGAGCGAATTGGGGCTTCGTATGAGCTGGAGACGAAGGACTCAGAAGCTGTGCCGCTGCGGATGCAGTTTGTTTCGCAGTACTCTGCACACGTTCATTCTCCTGTTTCTCTTTGAATCCTGTGTAACTGGCCTCCGGATAACCAGGTAACTAATGCACCTGAATTTATAAGCTGATGTGTTTAAAACATTCTTAAATTAGCTTTTATATGGTCCAGATGGTGGATTGTGAATGCTTAATGGTGTGGTGTATTGGCACTCATGAGTGGGATCAGAACAGCTTACTTGTGCCTCTGCCATCCATGAGTAATGTATCCATCTAAGCCCATGCCAGTAAAACTTTGCATCCTACCACTGTATATTGTGTGTGTGTGTGTACATACAGTTACTAAATGGCAGTAGATGATATTGAAAGAAAATCTAGGAAAGCCACATTTTATGTTGATGCTATCTTTAATATTCAATTAACTCTCAGTTTCCCTCCTTAGTGCTGACTTCCACTCATTTTCCTGTCCTGTATCTCACTGTTTGAACCAAGCCCTCTGCTGAGGCCAAGCAATGGTGTGCTGGTTTGCACTGCAGGCCTGGTCCTTTGTGTGTTTCCCATTTTTTATCTCCAGGTGACCACAGTGATTTGAAAGACAGTTGACCTCAGCATCCCCATTTTACAGATAGAAGTATTGAGAACACAGAGCGCTAAGATGAGCTGCCAGGCTAGGAGCAGAAACCCAAACTGCCCTTGGCTTGAACCAGTGCTCAAACTCTACTACGTCGTTCTACCTCCTCACTCATCTTCTTGCTATAAACCAAAATAATCAAAGTTCCCTCTAATAAAACACTTGCTTCCAAAGACCACTTAAATACTCCCTGCAACATCAAGCTGAATAGTCTCATCTCTCTATCACCTTTATTATTAATAGAACCCATTTTTCTCATTTTAAATTATTGCTAATCAGAAATTATTGTTAATCAGAAATGACCATGATGAACCTGGAATCACCCAGGGCACAATCATACTGAAAAGATGAGGGTATTTGACAGCATGCATTCAGAGCAGGATGGCAGCAGCTGGCACAATGCAAACCTGGACTTCCCTGGTTCTCCAAATACTGTCATGATGGAACTGTTTATTAGTAGTGAGGCATATGTGTTTGGGAAACAGACTGTAACATTGCTGCAAGAAATATTTCTGGTTTGGAATCTGCACAAGGACCCCAAATAATTAAATATCCAACCCTTGCTTTGTTGTGCCTGTCAGCATTAAGATTGAAATAGTATGGGTGGAGTATATCTTCTTGAAAGAAAAAGATAGTGGCAAACAGCCTCAGTGTAGACCAAAAGGGCAGGGTTCAGTTTCTTAAAAGCGCAGGTCATTCTTGGGAACTGAAAGAAAACACAGATGTATGAGCAAGTGCAAGGATATGTAAAGGGAACTTTAGACACTAGTTTTTTCTGGTGGTCTGGGAATCTGATTTTGCTTTTCTCAGGGGAGGGAAGCTCCCATGGGCTGAAAAGAAGTTTCTGGTGTTCAGGGCTCCGAACTGAGCTCTATGGTGTCTGTGAGTGCATTGGCTATAGTCTGATTTTATTCCCTGCACGCTGTGGTATCGGTCTGAGGGGTGTGAAGTGAAGGCATGCAATCATCCTTATAGAAATCTAAGAGGAGAGGTGATTCAGCAGCGCTCCTGTGATGATGATAGCTATCAAAGAGCTTAATGGCTGGAGATTTATGCCCGTGGCAACAGAAAGGATGTCGCTAGTTATGCTATGTGCATGACTCTTTATCTACTGCTTTATGTTTATTGTTTTCTCTCAATATGCCACATAATTCCTACTGACATTTATGGACAGAGGAAATAAAAGTACACTTGATCAGCTTGTCAAGGTCACATATAAAACATACGCAGCCAGATTTAATCTGGAGGGGAGAAAACAAGAGATATCTGCGCTGTTGAGTCTCCCTTGCCCTCCAGGTTTCCTTATTAAAAGGAGAACATGTCTTGATAAAGTTTCCAGTCCTGTTCAGCCACAAATGTGACGTGAGCGGGTGTCCAGAGGCCAGGGCACAACCCCGTGCTGCCCAGTCCCCCAGGCCTGCGTTGCCCAGGCTGACCGTCCGCTGGGAGACCCTGGGCGACGGTGAGGCAGGGACGGCTGCCCTGTGCTGCTTCGCAGCCAAGTTAGAGAGCATCGCTTCGGCCTCGCTTTCTGCTGCTGTTGCACAGTCGCCATGGAAACGAGAAGCACTTTCCCATCGTTTTCTGGGGAAGGCATGACATTCGTTGCAGTATGTTCTGTTATATTAAAATTTTGCAAAATATCTCCATGGGGCAAGGGAGTTTCATCCCGATCCCATGCAATGTGGAGTTCCTCAGAGGGAGGGCTGCAGATCTTGGTTTCCTGCTGATTTTTGTGGGAGAGGAGGGCACCTCGCGCTCCTGCCTTCAGAGAAAGGGAGTCTCCTCTCAAAGCACATGGGGGACGAATAAGGTTGATGCTAACAAAGCCGCGGTGGTGAGCATGCAAGCTGGGTGTGCTGGTGGCCGGCAGCAGAAGGGGGTGCTGTGTAAAGGCAACCAGCAGAAATACTCGTGTGGCTTGGAGAACAGGGCTGGCTTGGGGGTACCGGTGCTGAAGACCTCGAGTACATCACGGGCAGGTGTCACTGCGCATAAATAACCCAGGTTAGGGGTCTGAAGGTGAACTCTTATTCTGCCTAGAGATGGAAAATTTGGAAGGCCTAGGGGGGAAAAAAGAGAATGTCCCCCCCCCCCCCAAAAAAAAACCCACCCCCCCCAAACTTAGGAAAAGGTAAATAATTTTGGTTATTATATTGCTTATTGAAAGCATTTTTTGTGGGTAAAACATATTATGCAATGAGCACACTGAGGGATTTGATGGGTGCATTTATGTTATGAAGCAGGGTACCAATTCTTTACTTGCAAACAACGAGAGAGGGCCGCACTACACACTAAGGGACTTTTGCATGTTTTGCCCACTGATGCATCTCTAAATTAAGAAAAAATAAAATGTTGAAAATAAAAAGCACCCATATAACTGTCTTTTAAACCGAAAAGAAAGCATCTTATAAGGCTCAGAAATAGAACATAAACAGTGACTTAATAGTATAAAGCAGAGAAGGACTTGAAAAATGGACATTTGTTACCTCTATATATTCTTTGCACTGTAGTTAACATAACACAGCATTAAAGACCAACATTAAATTAGGCGCACAATATTGAAGCCTATGGTCTATAAGCATTTTAATTGTTTAATACCATTCATTCTGAACTAAAATAACTTTATTTGAAACCCTCTAGTTACAGAAAGTATTTTGAAGGGCAGAGTATAGCTGAAATAAAGTCCTTTTTAAACATCTCTCTAATGTTGTTTCAATGTTGCCTCTGAGTGAAATCAATTTACATGAAAGTTTCTCTTACATCCCTTCTCCAAGTATCCAGTTTTCCATATTGGGGGGGGGGGAAATGAATTAAACACATTTCTTTTTTTCCTTCCAAATTCTGCCTTTTGCCCAGAGTCACTTTGCTTGGTTTGCACCTTATCCTCCCATATTTGAGGCTCTGTGCTGTATTTTCATGGTGATCTAGGGAAGGGATGTTGTAAGCCCAATATACCACAGCTCAGCTTTCCAAAGCAGCCGGGCGCTTTGCTCCTGTGACAAGAGATGGAGTTTATGCCCCGAGGCAGCTCAGGCGCCTGGCCCCATGGCCATCACGTGCCTAAAAACCGTGAGCAAGCGCAGGGGAAGGACCTGGTTCGGCTCATTTATTTCCCTTCCAATTCGTGAGCCGGGGGCCCGGTCCCAGGGCAGCCCCGAGAGCAGAGGCGGCTGGTGATGGGCACGGGGGGGCGAGGGGCGCGATGCCACCATCCCTGAGGCGGCCGCCCTGCTCCTGGGTGCAGGAGCCCCTGCCGCACGCCTCCAGCCACACTGCTGCCAGCAGCCCCCAAAATGGTCTGCAGCAACCTGCTTCCCAGTGAAGTGTCATGTCCATCAGCTACGCAAAAATAAGGATGCTTAAAAAGAGATCATGTGTCCAGGCTCCTGTGAAATGACTGCCAAGGGCAAGTTTCTAGGCATGATTTTTTCCTCTCTGAGGCGTTACTGGAGCAAACTTTCATGCTGTTGCCCCAAAATCGTACTCTGAAAATCAAAGGCAGGCTGCGCTGGTGCTAACTCCTGTGCGTTGCTCTACACACGCACCCGTACTCCCGCGGCCGGCTGGGACTCGCCCCGGGCTCGCCGGCGGTGTCAGCTCTTCCCAAGCAGCGGGGCCGCGCGGGTCACTGCCGGGAGGGAGGCAGCAGAAGTGATTCATTATTTCTGAGGCTCTTTGCCTGCAGGGCTATCCCTAAAACACAGCATTACATTGCAGTTCCAGCGGTAAAGTTTTGCACACACTGAAGGAGAATATTTTCATGCTTTCGGTCTGCAGGTTGTCTTGGTAGACCTGGCAGCTTGGAACGACACAGCACAGAATGGGAGAGACCACTAAAAACACTGAAATCCCCACTTCTCCCCAAAGCAGACCATCTTTTGCAGGCTTCCTTATGCACGAAGTTCCTGTTGGAGCCTCTGATGTGGGATTCAGCAGTCAGACGCTAGTACAGAGAGGCAAGACTCGAGGTTTGTTCGGTGACTGTGCGGAGTCCATGGAAACATGCTGGAGGATTTTTTTTTTCCTGTTGTTCAAAGCTTTACCTGCTGCTGAGTCACCGGAGGGCTGGCTTAAGAATCGTATCGTGCACAATTATTTGGAAAAGAAATCTGGCACACTAACTCCCACAAGAAAATGTGCAATTCATAAGACGCACAAGGACCGAATACAACACGAATGCCTTTGACAACCCCCCCTCTCGCCTTATTTAATTATTCACTTGCAGTCTTAAGAGGCAAGCGAGACCCGGGATTCAACAGGTGCTTTCCAAGCACAGTGCCCGGCGTTTTGCGTGCGCTGGGGGAATTGTGTCCGCGGCAGCGGCGCTCCCGGCCGCCCCGTCAGGCCATCCCGCTGCCGATGGCCGGAGCGGCACAGACCCCCCTCGGCCCGCCGGGCCCCCGGCTGGGCTCAGTACTGCTTCTCCCTTCAGATAACTGGCAGTGTCAACAGCGAGTGCAAAACAGTCTTTGCCTCTGGTGTTTATTTCTCCGGAGAAGCAGCATGAAAGCAGCGTGTAAGTGACAGGCTTTGGGAGGACTCTGCGTTTGAGGCTGACGCGGTTCCCCGCGCACTGATTATGAATTGTCACGCGCCCCAGGGCCCTCGGAGAGTCGATGCGTACATATGGAGCGGGAGATGGGAAAATCCGCGGGAAGGTCTGCCTCCTGCAGATCACCCGCTCAGAGGAGCCGGGCACACAAGCTCGCTCGCATTTCTGTGTGACTGTGCTGTCTGCATGGCACAAAACATAAAATGATTTTCTGGTTTTCTGAAGCTGGGAGAATTGTCCGTGCCACGACAGCACAGCACAACAGCTACCAGCCAGCTTGCACCACCAAATGCTCTGTGGCCATATATTTGTGCTGCTGCAGGACCAGCTATATAATAAGTGCTAATTCTGTAGAAAATGAATTGCATTTTGGTTTTACCTGCAGCAGAAAAACAAATGCAGGCAACAATCCATAAATATAAAAATGAAATAAAATGTCAGCCTTTCTGACAGCCTTCTGGAATGGCTGGTCGCAGCAGCCTGAAAGGCCGCCTCGACAGTTCACTTAAATCTCAGCATCGTTCAAGGAAATAGCTTTGTTTTGATATAGCACCTTTCAGGCTGAAGGACCTGAACACGCGTTGCCCTCCCCAGTGAGAATGAAGCCGAAGCTGTAAACAACTATCGTGGACTGTTTATGCTAAGATCTGCATCACAGATAGTAGCTAAACACGTAGTGAGCACTAGGAACCTCTGGGACACAATTTGCAGAATAAACCAACCTTTGAGAGTTTGGAAATTCCTAGTTAAGTTTTCACAGGCTTCCCGACCTGCTGCCTCCACTCCAGCCCACCGCAGCCTGGCAATGCACAGTCCCAGCAGGGACGGAGCCGCCGGAGGTGAAGAAAGGCCGGGAAGGAGCCCCGCAAAAATTGTTACGAGGCCGTAATGTGCCAGTCTGTAATGTGTTGGCTCTGCCAAGGGCCTGACCCCTCAGCTGTGCCTGTTTATTTGATTTATGTCAATGCAAAGCTTGCAGCCAACCTGGCCAGGAGCGTGGCAGCCTCAGAATTGGCCATACCCGCCGCGATTTGGTCTGAGGTGGGAGGCAGCTTGGAAAAACGACTCTGAGACTGGTGAGCTGCACTCCCCACCTCGAAATGGGGGCAATAAACCTTCCTTTCTCTTGCTGTTTCTCTTCCCTGGCTGTTTAGCAATAAAAAGCAGTCCCTGATCAAAAGTATTTCCAGTGTTTGCACAGTTGTAGAGCTATTTGCAGGGCAGGTAAGTAGGCTGGGGCTGTCCAGGACATGCATGTCTGTGTGTGTGTGTGTGTGTGTGTGCACGGGAGGATGCTGAAAGGGGGCCAGGAGTGCCCCAGGGGCATATTGGAGTCTCCAAGAGTTTGACAGCAGAGGCTGGTGGGGAGGGTCAAAGCTTTGGCCTCATGGATGTCACAAGGGCAGATGTAACAGGATAGTGTAGGTAATAACAGGAACCAATGTGAATTAGCCTGTTCCACTCTCACCTGGCAGTGACATTTATACATCTTATCACTGGTTCCCCCCATCCAGATACCAGAAGGGCCTTTCCCCTGCATCACCTGGTGAAAGTCTCCAGTTGTCCACAAAGCAAGTGCTGCAGGATGCCTGGGAGACTGAAGACCAGGGTGGGCAAAGAGGAAAGGAAACCGGAGTTTACAGCTCCGATGCTGCACAGATTGGGAAAAACCACGACCCAAGACAGTATGAGTTAGGTGCAATGTAACTTCTGGATTTCTGATGATTTTGCATCTCAGGGGTTGTGTGTACTGAAAGTTGAGATGCAGCATTGCAGATGAAACCAGGACAACACAAGCTGTTGATAAAAATGCCCCTTTTTCTAAAATGTCATATGCCTTAACTCTACCGCGAAGATGTCAGTTCAAGAGGATGGACGACTCTTTCCCAGTCCCGTGTGGCTTGTTTGCAGAGTGTCATTCCTAGGGAGGGCAGCTTGCTTTCAGGATGTGGAGGTGGGAAGGGCTGTGAATCAACGTTTGCCTTTCAGACAGTGGAGTGTTGCCAACTTCATGTCAAAAAAGAAGAAAGTAAGACTCCGTATGTGACAAAGGTTGTTCACGGGTGGATTACAGCTGAGGTTAGACCTGGGAGGACAGGGACGTGCAGAAGGAGGCAGAGACTTGTAAACAACAGGAGAGGGAGGTGGGCCCACTTGAGCTCATATTGGATTTGTTTGATTGAAACGACGGGGGAGTGGATGGAGAGCCCAGACAACGCTGTCATTCTTCCCAGATCTGACCGCTGAAAAGGGAGGAGGGTTTTTTCTAAGCCTCCCAGAGCAGCCGTCGCAGGACATCAGCTCCACGTAACCTGCTGTGGTGCATCACATGGCTAAGCCGCCCCCGAACACCCTGCCGTGGCTCACCAGCGAGCCAGCTCCCGGGGGGCTCTCGCCTCGAGGCCTGGAGGGTCTGATTTGGCCAGTCCTCACTCTCGCAAAGAGCCCCCGTGGGCTGGGGAGGATTCCTTGTGCAGGCAAGCCCTGCTCCCAGTGGAAAAGCCCTGTGCCCTGGCATTTTCCAAGCAAACAAAGTATTAGTGGGGTTTGTTTCCCTCATTGCCATGGAGAGAGTTTCCATTATTTGTTAATGTGGAGTTTCTTTAATTACGCATTTATATCACTCAAGAATTTTACAAATAGCTTCAAGTAGCCTTTTGGCAGGTTAGGGCTGATTTTACTAAATTCCTTGGCCCCTGTGCCTGTAACATGTAGGGGGTACTGTTAAATGTAGCATGAGGAAGACAGTCACCCTAACCTTGATGTATCAGATATACACTTAGAATTAAAATTTGATCTATCACAGAAATCTTCCTAAAGCTGGCTCTTTACGAGCTATATTTTTTGTATTTATGCTGCTTTCTTTTCCTAAGATCACCTTTCTGCGGCACTTCTTACCTACTTTTTTCTTCAATGTGTCCATCGCATAGAGCCAGTGCAAAGTTACCCAGCAAATGCTGGTAAGATTCAGTTTTGCTTTGCCAGCTGGTGTCAGGCAGGGTCAGGCAGCTACCGCTGTGAAAAACAGCGGAGACAAAGATCCAGGAGGAAAACCAGGGAGATTCAGGCTTGCCCCAGGGAGGAGGGAGGCCACGGGGGAGGCTGCTGCGAGGGGCTGTGCTCCAGCACTAGCCGGTGCTACCCAGTTTGCCTCGCCACGGGCAGCAGCCTGGCTTTCCTGGGAGGAGGTTTGCCGGTTCGCTGCAGCCCTGCACGCTGGTGCTCTGGGCCAATGCTGTGCATACTTGGGGCTTTGCCTGTCAGAGACCAGCCTTGCCACTGGGCGCTAACAGCGGCAATCAGGTTGCCCTTAAATAGGCCAGCACCATCACATTTTATCAACTTAGTTGAGCGGGCCTCAAAGTATCACTCTGCAAAGCTGGATAAACCACAAGCCACCCCACAGAGCCTGGAGTTTTGCTTTCGGGCCAAGAGGCAGCACTGATGATGCAATTTAGCTCCACTAAAGACGAAAAAAGTTGTACTTACAATGAGTCTGAGAAAGCTGCTGTTGGTTGTCACCACTGGAGTGGTGACATTATGTTGGTAATCTGCAGCTGAACAAGAGCTTGGATGTCCAGTTCCCAGTAAGGAGCAGCACATCTAGATGCCAGTAGGAGCTCCAGGAGCCTCAGCCTGGGACACTAATGTCCGGTTCTGCTGACAGTGTTTCAGTGCCTGCACCACATGGTGGTCTCATCTCCACGCAACTTAGTCCTGTGTATTTCAGCAAAATGCTCCTTAAAGGCCTAAGCCACAGGAGCAAGGACTGAAGGGGCATGTTTTACTGTCGTGTTGGGGAATGGCTCGGTCTGTCTTGTAGCTGTCCTTCAATCAAGCATTCCTAGGATTAGGTCAAAGCTCTGACACACGTGCTGCAGGAAATGCCACAAGAGGGACGTGGGCCAGCCGGGTTTGCCCTGTGCCTTTTGAGCCAACTTGGGAGCAGACCTAGCCCCAGCCTGCCAGTCTGCAGGATGCTAGATGTTATTTGCTGTCTTGAATTGCGCTCAGCCTCTGAGGGCCTCAACTTTCGCATTGCACAACAGCATCCCCCAGGCAAATTAAAGGGCAATTTAGCCCTCAGCCAATTGCTGGCTACCAGCTAGCAAGGCCTACCCATACAAAAGGCTGAGAAACTGTAGCCTAAAGCCCACTAATGAGAGAAATCAGGGTGTCTCCAATTATTTATGGTAATAATCGTAGAGCAGGACAGAGTTTTGCTGCAGCAGTGTAAGATTTGCCAGTGCACGTCTGTCAAAGCCCAAGCAGCTGGTAACAGCGCAATGTACTGAGTAAAATGGTAATCCTTAGGGCTCCCCTGAGCCCTGGGAAACAAAATAAAATCCTTGCAAGTGCAGAACAACACCCACACCATGATGAACAACTTTGAACAAGGAGAGAGCTCTAAATGAGCTTAGCTACAAATGCAGCTGGATTTGCAGCTGAAACATCAGAGGCTCCAAGAGTTGACAAACACTTCTGCTGCCGGCTTAGCTAGGCGGAATTTGTATAAAGTCACAGTCCCGAGTCTTCCTTGCAGGAAAAGCAGAGCGCAAGGGTGGTGGGTACAAACAGGAGGGGGGAATATTCTCAGTGCCCTGAGATCGAGGACTGAGCTGAAATTCCCCAAACGGTCAGGGTGTGTGAAAAGCACTCTCCATCTGCATCATGTACATCTTTGCAGCCCTCAGTGCCAAAAGGGCAGTAGGGATTGTGCTTTTCCTATTAAGAAGGGCTTGAGGACAACCTCCAGAGAGGCTGCTGCCAGTGCTTCCCAGCAAACAGCCCAGGGAGATGGGCATGAAGAGTTTTGATGAAATCCCACAAAGTCGGCTGTAGAGGCAGTTCAGTTGCTATGCGATGAAATGCACTGATGGCATAAGTTGCACCACGTTTGCAGCTCCATAGCCAGGCTTAGAGTTGGATGTGCTTTTGCATGTAAAGGAAAAAGAGGAGTAGAGTGCAGTGCATGGCAATGTCTGAGTGCAGGGCTGCAGTCCTGCAGCAGCAGGCTTTCCTATCAACACCATCAATTACGTGTCAATCTTAATGAACAAGTAGCAAAATAAATGGGAAGGAGCTGCTAACCAGTGCTACAGCAAAGCTGTAAAGTGAAAGGTCTGTTGATCAGAAAGAGCGAGAGATTGTTTGTTGGATAGAGATTTTATTGGACATGTCTAAGAAACTATTGTGTACGAGGGAGGATTCACGTTATAACCTAAAAGTAGCTCGCTGTGTCTAAAGCCGCTGCTGTAACCTGCATTGAGGTTTCCTATCCTAGCTATGTACCAAGTCACTGTCAAGCACATCAGGAGTAGAACACAAATAATAATGAATTATTATGACTGCCCTCTAACTGATGATTTAGGAAGATAATTCATCAGCGGGCTGCCTTGTGCAGCAGAAGGGCAGTGCGAGGCAGCAAACAATGCCTTGACTCCAGGTCTGCAAATTCCCTGCTAATCCTAAGAGTTATAAAGACTGTGTCTAAGTATTACTTGCTCTTCTTAGTTAATGAGGTTATAATTAGAAACTGAAAATCCTACCACTGGTTAAAGAAGCCAGTGCTGGACAGTTTGCAGCTCCCAGGGAGCGATGTTGCTGCTGTATTTTGAGGATTATCTAATGAGCCGTTCAGCTTGAAGCACTCCGCCGGGGCTGTGTCTGTATTAGAGAGCGGCTGTCCCTCGGCGCCCGGGAGGCAGGCGCGGGGCGCTGCACCCCCCCGGCGCTCCCAGCAAGCCCGCAAAGCTTGTTAGCGCGGTCTCCAGGCCCGCGGTGCCCGGCTCGGCTGTCTGCCAGCCCCTGGAGGTCAGGCCGTGCGAAACCCTGCCTGCGCTGCACCGTGGCTCCGGTACGTGCGGGCTGGACCCCCTTGCTTTCTTTTTTTCCCGGTTTGGCGTGGAGTCAGTGGAGATGAGCAGCGTCCCGGAGGGGATCCCCCGCGGGCTGGGTGCACTCCCGGGGCGGCTGTGGTGAGCTGGGCTCCCGCAGGGAGTCCCCAAACACAGGTGCCCAGCCAGTGTCACCCTTTGAGGGCAGAGGTTTTATTTTCATTTCTTCTTTTGGATTTAATTTAACATTTCTCTTGCTATACTGTGGGTTTGGTTTAGGCTCTTGAAAGGGAGAGGATTGAGCCCTAGATGGGAACAGACCCATCACTGTGAACTGCAGCATGCACGCTGGCTGGGGTCTGCCAAGGAGCACCAGCACGGTGCCGGGCACGGGGCGAGAGCAGCGGTACGGGGACAGAGTGGGGAGCACACCAAGGGCTTTTCTGCAATTTGCTAACCAAAGGCCTCATCGGAGCTAAGGAATAGGAGAGGGGTTGCTTCTGCGAGCCCTGCTCCTGCCGGAGCGAACGTGGCCAGGGAGGGATGCAGGTGCACACGCTGGCGTTCCTGTGGTGCGTCCAGATGTATGCGGGGGGCAGCCCAGCAGCAGCAAGCGGGCATCGCATTGCCCAGGCACTGAACGAGCCCCATGCATTGCCCTTGGTCTCTCTTCTTCCTTATTTTTGCTGCTGTGAGCCTTCTTTTACCTTTCTCTCCTTTCATTCAAGGAGCTTTAGCCCCCTGGGCTTTGAAGGTGACTAGACTTTGTGAAACTTGAAAGGTCAATAAAGCCCACGTCTCATCGGAGAGAGCTGTGTGTTAGAGGGCCTCCCTAACGGGGCTCAGCCTTCTCGCGGCCTGCGGACGGTTAGATATGTCCTTGTGTGCTGCCCGAGGGGGCAAGTACCTGACCCACACTGCTCAAAGTTGCCTTTACCTCTTACGCTGCACAGCCTGCGTAGCCAGGCAAATGCAAGCCACGGATTCAAATTTCTGCCTAACATTAACTAAAGTGTTTTCCTCCCCTTGCAGAACAGTCGTCCTGGTTTAAACCCTCTGCCTTGAATTGCAGCCGCCCTCACTCTAGCCAGGGGCCACACGACGCTGAGGCCCCGGAGGGCCCTGGCAGCGCGGCACTGCTACCCCGGCCGCGGGCAGCGTTGCCCCTGCCGCCTCACCTGCTCCCGGTGCCAGCCAGCACAGACACCCGCGAGGGCATGCGGCAAACCCTGTGTGCGCAACCAGCAATTCCCCGGGGAAATCTCAGCTGGCGCACATCTGGCACCAGGTCCAGCTGTGCCAGTGCCAGTGCCTGTGCCGCACGGCCAGAGCATGGGAGCGGGAGACAGGGCCACGCCGCCCACCTAAAACCTCCCGCCAAACCGCGCCCTGCCCTGCGCCAGAGCCTCGCGCGGCAGGTCGTGACTCACCTGGGAAACACTAATGTGAAGTGAGTGATGCAACGCGCTCCTTTCCAAGCACTAATCATCGCTGATTCGGAGGCTACGGCTCAGGACCCAAAGCGGTGCCTGCCACAAGCGCACCCAGCAATAGCTCCGGGCAGCCCGCCAGCTCCCGCGCTCGCGGCAGCCAGGTGGCGGCACACAGGTACAGGGCAGCGCAGAGCACCTGCGATGATGTCAGGGATGTGAGTGATGTTCAAAGGAAAGTCGTCTAGGTGACACAAACAAAAACTGCCCTCGCTGCCAGATGATGTGGTTCTAAGGTCAGATCTCACAAATGCCGCTCCACTTTATTGAACCCGTTGAACAGTTAACCTAGTTTTTCATTTTCCAGATCACACGCATCCCATAAGAATTTAAAAATTGCCACAGACAAAGAGTTCATGCCATATATCCTCCTGGTAGCTGACAAGAAAACAGCTAATGGAAGAAACAAAATTAAAAAAAAAGCCACATGTAAGTGAGCCCTTTATTAGAAGACTTAAAACCAGAGTAGATCAAAAATACTAAGTGAACAAAATCAGGAGCTCCACGGGTAAACCTTGCTGATAGCTAAAAAGCTATAGAGAAAAATTAATGTCTTGGTCTACACTCTTTACCCACTGTACAAGAATAAATCCTGATCTCCAGCCCTCAGCCTTGTGCCTGAGCCGTGAACATGCAGAGGCACCTCCAGCCCACAGAGTATCAGCGTGGGACCCTGGGCAGGATCTGGCCCGCAGGTGTGGTGGCTCTGCCCAGGACGGCTGGTGTTTGAGGCAGGGAGTGCCCGACCGAGCAAA
Source organism: Apteryx mantelli (assembly GCF_036417845.1). Lineage (NCBI taxonomy): Eukaryota > Metazoa > Chordata > Aves > Apterygiformes > Apterygidae > Apteryx > Apteryx mantelli. The sequence continues at coordinate 122,608,842 of NC_089980.1, forward strand.
CAGAAACCTTGCCACAGCACTGTTTTATTGGGAAGCTCCTGATACTTGTTGGTTTTCTCCTGAAGCTCCAGCAGCTGAGTCAGGTGAGTACTCGAGTTATCTCAGTTTCCATATGTGAAAAGAGGGGGGAAAACCCAAGCCGCTAGCTCTCGGCGGCCAGGGCTGCAAGGAACCGCTCCTCCTAACCATGAGGAATTAAAGGCGCCGTCTGCATAATAAGCTCAACCCTTCCCTTGAGATTAAATCGATGACCTCAGTCCCCAGATGTTTCTACTTGCTCCTCCGCTTCCCTGCTGCTGCTTGGAGACTCCCTTCAGGGCATGACCCAGGGCTTGGGCACATCTCCGGGCCGCGATGTGGTGGGTGCTGCTGCCACCGCCTGGCGCAGGCATCAGAGGTGGAAATCTCCCCAAAGCAGCTCCTCTGCACGGCCTTCAGGGAACGAAGCCATGCCAGCCTGGCGCAGCTCCACGCACAGCCCTGGGACAAAGCCGAGCACTTGCTGCATAAGGCTGCACCATGCAACAGACAGGGAAACGTGCGCTACTGCACATGGTGCGAATTCATCCTCCCTTGCTCCTTTTTGGGCCACCCTGTTAGTCATCGTTCCCATCCCCACACAGCTGCTTACTGAGTCCTTGTACAACCCACACAAGCTGATGCTCTTCCAGGGAAAACAGTGGGGTCATGGGATCCCTGGCTCAAGCAGAAGAAACCCTATCACACCCGACGCCAATATAAAGGTCTAATTCCTCCCCCCACGAATGCTCACACGTGACTACCCTTTATTTTGTACAGAGCCAGAAGCTTGCACCGCTTCATCCTGGGCCAGTGTCGCGCCGGCGCAGGGGAGATCTGGGGTCACTTGTCCTTTTGCTGCTATTGAATTTGAGGGACAAGCTGTCCCATGTGCGAGAAGCATGTGGGAAGCAGCCAAAGGGGCAGAGAGTGCTCATTTTCTTAGTTTTCCCAAAGCAGTGTGAGGATGGTAAAAGATTTGGGCTGTAGATGTTTTGGGGAGGGGGCAAAACTTGCATTCAAGGCTGAAATGGTTTCCCAAGATCTCAGTGCCTAGTGCACTGATATCATTGGTTTTTGCTCGTGTTGCTAGAAAGCTCAGTGGATTGCACAGCATTCCTGCCAGCTTGAGGCAGAAGCTGGAAAAACAGTTTTTTCTTGGTTAGTGACTAAAATCCAGAACGGCAGGGCTGGCACAGGTTTGGAGGATTATCAGATGTGCTTTCCTGGTCTTGGATTTTTGGTGTTGGATTTGAGGGTCCAATTTGGCTTTGTCTGCTTTCGGTAGACATGGAGAGGTTTTGAGCATATCAGACACATGAGTTATATTTCATAATTCAAGATGCTGAGAAGACAATCTGTCTCAAAATGAAATCCACATTTCAGATCTTTCCTATGGGATATGCACAGGCTGCAGAGACAAGAAACCTGGACATTTTTCCTAATTTTGTCATTGACTCTTGAGTGGACTTGAGTGTTTTGTTTCCCTTTCTGCAAAAAGGAGCAATAACCCTGATGCAGCTTTGCAAAGAAGCCTGAGCTCTGGAGATGAAAAGTGCTATTTTGGCTCTGTTTTGATTTTTGTTATATTCACTTGCCAGACTCCTGTAATTCTTTTGCTTTGCTTGTTTTTTTCAAACAAATGCTGCATTAAAGAAACAACACTTCTACCTAAATTTAGTGCCCTGTGTTTATGAACAATCTGCAATTAGCAAACAATGTGTCTGTGTGCATGATGGCAGTGGAGAAAAAGACCGTATTAGTATGTTTTTCTTCTAAATAAACAACATGCAGGAAAATACAGTTTAGTGGGTACATTTCTGCCTGCTCCAATACCTTTCCTGATGCAAACAGGAGTGTGTGGATATTGATGTAAGCTGCCACTGAACTATTTCACAGATTTCAGCAACACGTTCCCAGGCTCGAGGAGGCCTGGGTGCATCCCTCCCAGCTCCAACATCTCTCCCTGTTGCTCAGCAGGCTTTTGCAGACCTCGTGTGCTGCTGCAGTGATTTCAAGTCAGAAAAGGAAGGCATTGCATATTGACAGGGTCCTTTGAAAATATGTTCAATACCTCTTTCCTCTAGCTGATCCAAAACCCATTCTCACCACTTAACTGAATTTTTTAATGATCTACTTCTGGTGCCCAGGTTTTCTCCCTTGCCCTTTTTCACACAGGATTGGTGCACGTCTGTCTCTCTTCTGATGTAATTCTTCTCTTTCCTCTGCCCTTTCCTAGGGAAGTGCCCTGTAGTGAATTCAATTTTTGTTATTAAAGAGAGTGGTTACTCTCTAATGTGCCAGCTTTGGAAAGGGGAGGAATCTGCATTTTAGCTCAGAGGAAGGAGATTTGCTGCCATCTGCACCTGGTGAGAGAAAGAGCTCCACAGCTGAAGGCAGCTGACAAGCTTCTGCCAAAGATCCCACCTTTGAAATAATGCAGACTACTGATTCTGCACTGCGTAGAAGTCTTAAGTCTACAAATTCATTATCAAGCAAAGTAATTTTAATAGCAGAATTTGTTTGGATCACATATAGCTGGATTTAGGCATGATATAAAATGGCCATTCATACGGCTATGCATATTTCATAGGGTTTTTTTCATTGCCATGGTTTAAGCAGCAAGATCCACTGCATTACTATCCCAGTAACTGAGTACTAAACATGTGGCACAATTCAGATCTCCTACACACATACACAGAAAATCAGAATCAAACTTTTGGAAGTTTTACATCAATTAACACTTTGTCAAGCCATTTACTTTGAGCTGCTAAAAAAAGAAAAAGAAGGAAAAGAAAAATGTGATACTATTTCCTTATTGCATGTGCAAACAACCTGTATTAAAAGCAGAATTTCCCCAAAGCAAAGTCCAGGACTGGGGAGGGATACTTTAGTTGCTGATGGGTGCAATAGATTATGACATTGTGGGTTAACAATGCCATCACACTGACTCACACAACCTATCTAGCTAGCTAAATATACATATAATAGATTTTTAAAATGATGCATACCTTTGGGATGCAGCCAACCGCTGCTATAGATCAGTTCTGTGAGAAATGGGGGTTCCTGGGTGACCCCATGGGCGCACATTGCAGCTGCGAGGAGCTGTCACCACGTCCTGCCCCATGTTGCTGGCCAGCCTGTGCCACCACACGCAGCTGGTGAGGGCTGCTCCACATGCATAACCCAGGTGCTCACCGGGTTCCAGCGCGTGGCGTGCAGCCGCTGGCACCGCTGGTAAAGGCCTTGGTTGCAGTGTTGGGAATCATTTCAGTGCCTCAGCTTCCCAGTCCTGAGCCTGGGAGAGATTAGAAGGGAAGCACGAGCGTGTAACACCTAACATTTCTGTAGCATTTTGTAAGGCAGATCATCCACAGCTCCAAAGATGGAAAGCGCTAGGTAAGAACAGGCACGCCAGCTCTCTGGCCAGCTTTAGCCAGAGGTACGTAGAGATTACGTCTAAGCCGGACGCTTAGAGGCACAATCCACATCTCCAGTCCTCCAGGACAAGGTGGTTCCATCCTGACTGGCTCCTGGCCTGGGCTCACCCCAGCCATGCCTGGGTGCTGCCCAGGGTGCCAGCTGCTAGCATTTGGGCATGAGCCCTGGCCCTGTTTAGTTTACCAGCACACAGCCAGCATTTGCAGGGGGGCGAGGGCAAATGCTGAGCTCCTGATAGGATATTCATCCATGTAATCCACTTAATGCAAGAGCTGTGGGGCACTCTGGCTCCCCTGGGTGTCACGGGGCGCAAGCACGCTGGGTCTCTGCCACTGGGCCTCCAGCTCTATGGGTACCTGACTCAGTTGCAGGAAAACGGAAAACACTGAATTCCCTTCCCTGCTTATTTGTTTTTCATGAGTCATTCCATAAATAACTGTGCAAGCAAAGTGCTCAGCTGTGAAGGTTTCAGTAGCGGTGAAGGAAAGATCCAATGCGGCTGCTTTACTCCTACTATGCACCACCATCTCACAGAGGAGAGGCTTGGCGTTACGAGCTACAGATAAATCTAAAAATAGTCATTATATACCACCATGAGTATGGTCATTTGGTTATAACTGGACAAATACAAAGGCATTATCTAATCAGCATGTAAGTAAGCAATAAAATACCACGTGGTCTTTACTGAAACTTGTTTGTTCTAGTCCAGCTTCTGTCCAGTTTGAACCAGGATCTTGTGCGCTGTGCTACACTGCTCTCAGTAACGTCTCCAGCCCCATCCCTTGCCTTTTGGAAGGCCGTGCTGAAATTGCACAGCTCTGGTTTGGGATCCTCGGATGCTCCTGTTGATCTTACACTGCTTTAAATCAGGAGTAGCTTCACTAGAGTCAGTGGTGCTAGCAGTGTAAAAGTGATAAGAGATCAAAACCTAGCGTAGCATGGTGATTCACCCCCTTGCTATTCTCAGGCTGGATTTGCATAGCTGTTCTGTATGCAAAGGGCAGGGAATATTCAAGACTTGCTGATTCCTTGTCCCATCAGTGCATCAATGCGATCCTTTTATGAATCTTAATGAATCAGTTTAGGGTGCCAATGGGAAGGAGCCGTGTCTACGGGAGCCACACAGAAATCCCTGCTTCTTTTACTACTATGGTTGCAGAAGGAAAATCTTGTTGAAACCTTCCTATGCCAAAATGCTTTGGTGTCACAGGGACCTCTGAAGCATGTTCACATCCCAATAGGCAGTTGGCTGCATGGGCTGAGAGACCCCTGCTCTCCCCTTCTCTCTGACCTCTTCCTGCTTGTTTTCTTCCTGTTGCTCTGAGCAAGCTGCTGAGTAAGAGCAGTTAATTTGGCCTGTTAGCAGGAAATTCTCTATTTTGAGGGTGAGATCAGAGTGTTGTTCCTGCTAAGCAAAAGCAATTTATTTTGCTTCGCTGGCAATTTCATTGTATGAAGGACAGAAGGTTGGGCAGCGTACATGGAGCGTGCCGCTGCTTCCTCGTTTGGTGTGCTAGCAATCTGCTTGTTTTCGTCACACCATCACGATAGCGTATATTACAAATACAATTACACTGGTTTCACAAATTAAGTATTGCAGGTGCTGCAATGAAGAGTGAGTTGAATTATTAAGAACAGGTCGTAAGACTTTTCCACGCCCATTTTCACAATAATTAATCATAATTATTCCATCCTGAGGACTCTAAATTTTAATTATATTTTAAATTGTTGTGAAATGCTTGATCTGACACAAGAGAAAACATAAGAGGGGTAAGCAGTCTGTTTCATCTAGTGGTTAACTAGGATGCTACAGTGGTTAACAGGATGTTCCTTTCAAATCTGTTTTGTTTTAGAAGTTTTATTAGCTAAGGAAGTCTTTTGAGACTTTATCTTCAGCAATGTAAGTTTTTCACATAATTTCTTTTGCTTTGAAGGGCTACGTAGAGATACTTTCATTGGGCTGTAAATGATATTTCCCTTTCAATGTGAAGGACATCTTGCCACCATCTAAACAAAAAGCACAATTCTGATGCCTTTCTTCATAAGCAGTCCCTTCAGTAGGTTATTCTGCATAGTAAAGCCCACAGAAGTGAGAGCAAAATCGAATTCTCTAAGAGCATCTCTTGAAGAGCAAAGCCAGGATTTTCTTTCACAAGTTTTAGTGCAGCAAGCAGAGAATCCTCTCTTAAAAAGTTATGGCAACACTGCACTGACAGTGCCTGTTTTGGCCAGTAGTACATTGCTTTGAAATGGTATGCACTCCTAGATGCACACTAACCTATCTGCTCTGTGTGGGTCACAGTAGCAAACCCCCTAACAACCCACAATGCCCATGTGTTAATTTGTTTTCTTAGATAATTGCTAAGACTTCCTCCTGCCTCTCCTTCTCCCAGAAGATTTAGATGAGGTACCTACATTTTAGGTGGCTTAAGTGAGGGGATGTGAATCTTGCTTTATATAAATATGCAAAGAAGAAGCTGTAGAGCTTCTAGTTTAACTGCACAAAGATTTAGGGTTAGGATTCTTTGGTTCACTCTGTGTAGATTTTGTGGCTTTGGTAAGACAAAGCAGTTAGTAAGTCAACAGGTTACTAGACTTCCTCCATGCAGAAGGCATCTCATGCTGTGCTTTGCCCAGCTTTCCACTCTTTTCATACAATTTGGCAACCTCCAGCGGCACTGGAATCAGGGGAACATGAGAAGCTGCTGTGCTCTCCTTGCCCCTCCTGAGCGCAGCACATCAAAGAAGGGGGCCAGTCTCCCGACTCACACTCTTCTTCCATGTTCTTTGCATTAAGGCAGCTCTTGTTGTTTGCCCACAAAAATGCAATCTCGTTATTATTTTAAAGTTCTAGGGGGAAGAATGCTCCCCTTTGAGTCATTGCTTTTTCCTAAGGCTATTTGTATATTTGGAAAAAAACAACAACAACACAGTTTTTCTGATGTGAAACGTTGAAGCACTCAGGTACAAGTTCTTCTAGTGCTGCCCAAGCAGAAACCCTCTTGGGTGAAGAGACTTCTACTAGTGACTTTCTTACCAAGATGAAATGTCTGAGGTGTGTCAATCTATCTCATGTTGGCTCTGCTTGAACCACTGCAGAGGAGGTCTAACTCCACCTGTGCGGAGAGTCTAGCGACAGTCTGATAACAGGAGGGAAGAACTTTGCATTGCCAAGGAGCAAGTAGCACAACTTGAGGTTGTTTGGTGGAGTCAGCCTGCAATGTCAGAATGTGCAACAGCAGCTAATTGAACTGCTGGCCACTTTCACACTTCCACTAAGGTTTAGAGCAGGGATTCATTTTGTGTGAGGTCTTTTTGTGCATGGGAAAAAGAAGCTTAACTAATAGACAGTGTAATTAAATAGCAGGTAATTGCCATTTTCACTTCCTGTACCCGGCCCTAGGAGGATAATAACAGGTTAGGCCATATCAAAATGTTCCTGAATACCTTTAGTGACAAGACAGCAGAAGTTGTCTATTAAAATTTCCACAAAATCACGGCTCAGCAATATATGTTGGTACTTGACATTTCAGGCCTTGTTCTAGTTAGACAGTTCTTTGGTAGTGTTCATGAACAATGGTTTGAGAGGAAATAGTTCCTATGTCATCTTTGTTTCAATTTGCTTCCAGAAATATTATGAAATCCTCTGTTCCTCTCCAGTAACAATGGTTACACGAACAATCCCATTTGCAGACTGTCTCCTTTTGTGAAGAACTACTCAGAAAGAGGAGTATGGGGTAAACAACAAGCTTTTTATGGACAATGCAGAACAGATAAAAATAGGACCTTCTTCTCCATCAGCCATCTGGTGATAAAATAGAGCTGTGTGCAGCATAACTGGTCAGTCAGAAAGCTATTATTTATAGAGCACTGTAGATGAGCATCACGCTTTACAAGGGCTGAATCTGTTATGGAAAACGGAATTCATTCCCTAAAGAAATTATATTCCAGAGCAATCGTATTATAAACACATGACCAACAGGTGGAAAATGGCAGCCCTGTAGTGCCATGCAAACAGAACAAGTGTGATCACTTTAGTTGTTCATTTGTTTCCTCTCCTCCCTTGCCATTTTCTATTGCTAGGATGATACTGCTGATGAGTGCTGCCGTAGTGCCTACAGGCCAGTGGTCCATGCAGCCAGGCACTGCCCAAAAAGATAACAAAGAAACTCTCCTACTGCAAAGGACAAATGTTTGGTTTTTTTTCTATCGAACTCCTTCCTCTTTCCATCATATAATTCCTGTTCAGCAAGAAACATGAGAACAATTTTTAATTCATTAGAATGGCTGGGACATTTCCCCTCTTGTGGGAAAAATAAATACAAATGTTGGCTGTTGGTTCTCACCAACTCCTACTCATTTTGTGCCTTGGTGCTTTGGGAATTACAGTGCAGGTTAATAATAAAGAAGGACAAAAATGATGCATCAAGAACTTGAAACTCATTTTAGTCGTAACAGCTTAGCTTACTACAGAATAATGCAGTGTTGCAGTGCTGTGTATTCATTGCTATATCGGTAGCAGCCTGGGTTACAGCAAAGGATGTGTCTCTCCTGGAGCGAAAATGGATGACTGTTGATATTTCTGATGGGATGGTTATGGTGTGCAAGTACCATGTAGGTTTGGTATAGGCCACATGCAGTTCAGAGGTCTCACGCTCAGGGGCCGCTGCAGTGTGCCTGGGCAGTGGTGCACGGCCCCAGCTGCCTCTCTCGTCTCTGCAGCTCAGCTCAGCAGACACTCAGCCTCTCCAGCCCTGTTGGTAGTATCCAAAATAAAGGCAGATTCTGCCTTTTTCTGGTGGGCTGCCCCTCCACTTTGCAGCAGGATGGACATCATGCTCCTCCTCCTGCCCTGAGGGTCCAAGTGGCCCCTCTTTGCATGCTTGCCACCACGCTGAATCCTAGGAGACCTAGTTAAGAAGTAAGCACAGAACATGATTTCTTCTGTCAAGATGCCCAGTACTGATTTCCTACGCTGACCACAAATGAGCAAGTAACATTCCCAGCAAAACCTGGAGCTATAGGTTTGGAAAGTTTTGGTGCTGCAGACATCCTTAGCAATGTGAAATCCTGTTTTTCATTGTGCGATGACTTCGTTTGAATAAAAGCTTTGTACTGTGTGGGACCCCATGGTTTTGACTATCCCCTGTGTATAATTTTCTGCTGCAGTTAAGGGCAATGCATTGTGTTCATTTTGAAGCCTCCTGCCTGGATACATTGCTTGCTGCTGCATCTGTAAGATTACTACAGGAGCACTTCTGAAAAGACTACCACAGAACTGAAAATGTTTGCAAGGGGAGGCTGACCCTACCTGCTCATCCCAGTGCCGCTGAACGCTGCCGCTGACTGCTTGTCTCTGGCTCAAGGCAGTCAGAAATCAACAGGAGTTTTGACCAAAGAAGAGCCAGAGCACTTGGGCCCCCTGTGCTGGGGTTCAGACTACCCCAGGCACGCACAGCAGGTGCTCAGCTGTTTTATCTCACAAAAAAGTCACATGCCTTGATGGATTCAAGCCCTGTTCAAGTGCCTGGCTTGTTTTTCCTGTCCGTATGCAAAGCTCAGAGCTGCAGCTTGTGCTCCCTCTTGGTGTCCCCACTTCCCTGGTGTCATGATCTGGCCAGGCTCCACCACAGCCCTGCTCTGGCTGGGTCTCTAGGGAGGGGAGTGGGGCAAACAGGACAAAGTATCTGTGAAGAATCTATTAAAATAATCTTCTTGATAGTTATGGTGTTTGCATGAGTAATGGCCACGGTGCTTTCCCTGGATTATGCCATCCCAAACTTGGGAATGGCCATAAGGCATGTCTGCTTTACACTATAGTGAGCAATACTGGAAAGTGCTGGGTGGGGCAGGGAGGGGGACAGCTATTATGTACACATGGTCATTACACATGCAAACACGATATTAAAAATAGAGCTGGGTGAATACTCCCAAGCATTTCTCTGACTAGCCATTGGAATTAAAGAGAGACATGGGTTTGGCTAGAGTCCCATCCATTTTGTTCATCACTTCTGTGATCGTTTCAGTGTGAGAGAAAAATGCCTGCAGAAAATGGATAATAAACTCATGTGTGTGGGTGTTTACATGAGAAAGTTTTGCTCCATATGGGGTGGGACACTATTCAACACAGCAGTAGTACAGGATTCCTAAAACCTCTTGCTATGGATTTGCATCTCTTCCTCAATGTGCAGAAGTTGTTGAGATGCAATTGCAATAAGTGAATACAAATCATCTTGAAGAGCACTGAACGAAGAGGGCTCCTGAAAGATTAATTCACACAGGGTGAATAGTGAAGATCAGCACAATAACTCCAGATGAAAGCAGTGCCCTGTAATTTCACCCATCATTGTGAGAGAGGCTTTCCATCCCAGGAACAAAATGGAAAAAATGTGAACCTTGTGACTTAGATTTATCAAACTGCAACAGGATGCAGAAGAAAATTTAAAGGCCAAGGACCCTCAGGGTGAAAGGCTGAAATTGATCCTGAAAATTCAGCAGGGGTGAAGAGAAGAGACACAAAAATGATTTGAAGACTTGAGAAAAAGTCCTTATCCATGAACAGTTCAATCTGTTAGTTTATGACAAAAAGAGAGATTGAGAGGTGATGTGATTAGGGTGTAAAGATACTTTCACAAGGAGAAAGCAGTGCACTCTAAAAAGGCTCTACAACCAATACTGCCTCATTGTTTCCTTGTATTTTCCCATCTGTCTTTCATATAAAACCAAGTAATATATAAGGAAGAAACAGAAGACAGACCTGGGTGAACTTTTCATAAATTCATTTGACTTGAATATCTGACGTGATTACAGCCACCACATTTTGCACATAAGTTGCTACGTATTGAGTAGGTGCCACTAAAGAGTGTAAAACCTTGCCAAAAGTAAAGAGGAATCTTCATTTTCATCTTTTGAAATTTCGAATGAGGTGGATCTGATACAGGCTCTCCCCTGCACGCATGCTCTCTTACCTAGCATATGGGGAAGATCTGGCCTGAATTTGAAATTTTCCCAGAGTTCAGAGGTGAAGGGAGAGAGTTTCCCCCTGTGTTTTGGTTTATGCCTGATCTTTTCCAGATTGCCAGCAGACAGAAAAACCTCATTCTGCTCAGAGGAGGATGCTGGTGGGAAGTGTGCTTTTGGAGCCATCAATGGGATCATTCTCAGGTTCTTAGAAACTCAGAGTTTAGAAAAGTAATATTATCCTGTTCCAGAAACTAACTTGCTTTGAAGAAAATTAGAGAGGAAGAAAAAAAAAACAACAGTATAATCTTGAGCTGTCATTTCTGTTCCTTGTTTCTACCTGAGGGATTAAGCTGTTAAAACCAAATGTGAATCAAATATTTCACCTCCTGCATAGATTTAAATACTTTTTGTGCAAGTGATGGTGAGCTACAAACTTGCTTTTTTTGTTGCTAGAACTGATGGAAACAAAACTACACCCATCCCCTAAACACACACATGTTAAAGAGAAGTACCTTGGTCTTGGCGTGAGATATAACCTAAAAGATAGGTGTTTCTCTCATTGGAAGCTGGCAGAGGCACTGGGATAATCTGTACAGACTGATGAAGCAAATACCAGGTCAAACTTGATGAGACCACAGAGGGAGGGTGGTTTCTATGGCGATGGTGAACAGCCGTCATGGGAGGTATTGTGTGTAGGTGGCAGCGAAAGCCAGTTTAACTCCTCACAAAAGTGGTTAGTTGCTTTGGTGACAGGTGCACAGCCCGAAAAAAGCTCCTCCACGGAAATAGGATCAAGATGGAAGGATCGCTGCATGCAAGTTATTCTGTAAGCGGGAGCAAGGAGATAACAAATGAGATTGTGTCAAAGGTGATGCATTTTGGTGATTAAAAATCCTTTTCTGCGCTGAACAGCAGAACTGCAGTCAGATAGTTCTGTTACATAACCTGAAAAAGGTCGGGAAATTTGTGCTAAGGACAGGTTCTGTGTCCCTCACACACTCGGAGAACCAGGGGTGGAGAGACTCTCATAGGCCAAAGTGGACCATGGCATGGATGTCTTGGTGGGCCCCTGGGCAACACAGCAACACAACTCTGGTCAGACCTGTGAGATTGCATCTACTTCAGAAACTGCACACATCTAGAGGCCAGCATCCAGATCAGGACTGAGATATTAGTGAGGTCAGTAAATTAAACATCAGTCAATAGAAGTACAAATGTTGAGAGGAATACAAATGACATTTAAAAATGAATGTGTATGCCTTATTTAAGCTGCTGCTGCAGTGTATCTAAACACACCAGTTGATCAAATCTTCATGAGTTACTTGTTCCTTCTCCCACACTCCCTGACCTCCACAAGAACAGGCCTATATGAAGATGTCAGTGGTAGGTACTTGGCTGGATGATTTCTCCCCTCTTTGATACAGTCCCAAGCAAGAGAACCACATAAACAAATATTCAACCTAGACTTCCCCACTCCACCTGAACAGGTTAACTTCACACAGTGAAAATCATGAAAGGTGAATACGATGATGCTGTTCATAAAGTAGGTGCCCTCTCTGGCTGACAGCCTATGTACGGTTGATGTTTGGGGACATGATGGAACCATCTCTTTACCAGTGGAGGCTCTGTTTGAAAAATGAAGCTACGGATGAGTGTTTCCCAGCCTGTCCAAATCTCAAGAGATCCTGCTTTGTGTCTGTCCCTGCTTAGTTCGTGGCCGAAGAAGTGGAGGACTTTGCCAGGTCCAGACCCGTGAGATCCAGCTGAACTCCTACAATAGGCAGAGGTTCACATTTATGGATCCTCTGTTAGGTATCAACATGACTCTTGTGACAGTTTCAAATGTTATGGAGAGCAGCACTCACACTGGGTGTTGACCTTTGAAGTTTGCAGTCTGGGACACCGTAGCACAGACATCAACAGGAGTCACTGCAAGCAGACGTGAGGAAGGAGGTAGAGCCTCACCACCATTCTCACTGCTGGACTGCCCTGTTCCCGGGCTAAGCAGGCTTGCGCTGCATGCTGGGGCTCGTTGCAGGAGCTACGGTGTGAGATGAAGCCACAGGTGCTTCCTGCACAGGTGGAATAGGGTTACTTACACACAGAGGTAGCCAGCCTCCAGCCACCTGACAGACAGCCACCAAAGCAGAGCATCAAAGCCAGACCCCAGGCTCCCCCCAATGCACGTTTGGGGTGTGCAACCACAAGGAGGGCCCCAAAACGGAGTGAGAGATTCATTTCACATTTCCAGGCAATAAAGTGCCTACATCAATCAGCAGTGACGCCACTGAAACTAATCTATAGCTTCCTCTGACTCCACATTAGTATCATGTTGCATGCTATGACCATTAAGACCATTGCATTAGTGATAGATAAGCAACCTTAGATCCTCCTGAATCACAGGACTGACCAGTAAGACTGAAGCTAAAGGATTACTAGTTACTGTAAAGGGACCAAAAGGAGACAGCTCCTCCTTCATCCATCCTGGAACATGGACTGGTGATCATATGCATTAGCCAATTTGTAGCACTACTTTAAAAGGCAGAAAAAGGCCTTCCATAATGAGAACTACACATACAAACACAACGTTCATTGTGTTTGTGGGAACGCCTTTCATATCCTTTGAAAGTCAATGATGTGACTTATTCTACAGTGAGAGTTGTTAATTTTTTACTAGAAAAATGGTTGCTTAATAGAAAAATGAAGATTTAGGTGGATACCTGACTTAATCAATTTGCACACTATGGTAAATCCACTGTACAATACCTTGTATATGCAAGGTTATACTCTTTTTTTTTTTTCCTGAATGATACCCTTTTGCTGACTGATACTGTTTTTATTGGAAAGGCTATGCTAACTGTGCAAAAGCAAGACTATGCTTGCCCCTACCCATGGAGCACTTCCCTTCCCTGTGAGGGACATGGGCTTTAATGCATTGTAGCATTTTGTTTGGCAGGTCACTGGCATGAAGACTAACAATAAACGAAACCTTTCAAACCAAAAATAACTCAGACAAGGCACTCTGAAAATAGTTTGCTTTCATGTTTTGTAGCCAAGATCTTCTGGTTAGACTACAATCCTGACTGCATTTCTCTGAATGGAGCATGCGGTGTCACTGACAGCAGATGGTGACTCCGTGCTGGGTATTTAGCCCCTATCATGGTGACAGAGACCAAGCAAGGAAGAAGAACAGGAACAGGGCACTTAGGGCCACGTAGTGGGCTGCTTGAGGTTTTTATCCTGCCTTGCCCTCTTTTCTATCATTTCAACTACATTCACTTCATTTTGGATTCAGTTTCTTTCCTAACTACCTCAAAGATGTGTAAGTTCATTAGTTTATCTTTGTAAAGCTGCTAACACTTATTTTTCTCCCTCAGTTATACTGGGGTGGAAAAGGATTTTAAAAGTGCCTAGGTCCTCTGTTTTGAACATTTTCATTAAAGTTTTTAAAGCCATCAAAAAGCACACAATGCAAATGAGTCCTTTCTACAACAAATTGTGTCTCAGGGAGCTGAAAAGAATGTGATATAATCCAAGGGAATTTGTTACATTTAGAAGGCACCTCCTTTCCCATCAGAAAAGAAGCTTTCTGGCAAAATAACATTGAAATAAGGGATATTGCTCATTCTCCTGAAAAGTTTTTGAGAGAGGAAAGTAGAGCTAAATTCAGCTTTATGAACAGTCATGCCTATTAGTCATTTGTCATTATCACTGTTTGTGAGTAAGTATGAGTGACTATGTTTCTGCTTTATTTTGTCTTTTGTTTTCACAAACAATCTCTTTCCACTTTTTCTTACAGAAGAGTATGGATTTTTCAGTTTATGGATTTTTTTACCATGAATGTCCCTTTAATGTTTCTGAACTTCAAGACTGATGTTTTCAGTAAACTGAAATTTAATGTTATAGTATCCTGACTATCTCCATTTCCAACAGACTTAAGCTACACTGAAGCTCACATAAATGAGCATGAGCTTAAGGACATTATCTGTAGGTGAAATAATAAGAACATTCCTAGGTATATGCAATGTAATTGGCAGAATTGGCCTTTGCTCGGGGCAGCACAGCTGTAGTAGAACATACCTACTCCAAGTAAATTTGCAATAAGAAGCACGTATCCAGTTTTGTTTCTTACCAGAAAGGAAGATATCTAACACCATGCTGCAATGGAATTAACAAAGGCAATTTTAAAAACTCAGTTTCACAAAGATTTATGGCAATGATGACCCATCAAAGCAAAATGTCCCATAAACACCTGCTTATAGTGAACAGGAGAACGTGAACTACTGGTGGAAAAGTGTGTACATTCCTTTTAGCTCCATGGAAGCAAAAGCTTAAAATCAGGCAGTAGAATAGAAATCATACTGAACTGCGACTTGGATGAACTCTCCTTGTAACCTCTTTAATATTCCTCGAAAAACTGCCAGTCACATACTGACGTAAATTGATCCTACTCACTTCTTGACATTTAACATGGTCACAGGCTGAAGTGATTCATAGAAAGCTCCTTGTTCTGGCCCAGTAATGACTGCATGTGTTTTAGAGCAGTTTTCCATGTAGCTGTTCTGCAGTCCTCTAAAAAATGCACGTGCAGACAGATCATTCTGCAAATTCTATGGCAACTGGCTGCACCATGGCTGGCTGGCTGAATTAAAATGTGTAAGGCTTACACATTAAGAAATGTTATATTCGAAAGGAGAAAACTTTTTAGAAATATTAATATTCAGCACCCACTATCAAAAGATCATAGCAATCCAGCAAGATCTGACTGCTTTGAATTATTATTCATGTATCATGGAATATGTATTTTTTTAAGTAGCATTGTAAATTAATACTAGCAAAATGCAATTTGTAATTTAAATGTAAATCAGAATTGACTAAGAATATAATTAAGCTTTGAATACCTACGTAGTATCTGCTAACCATACTGTTTTGTGGTGTTTTTTCACTAAGATTTTAAAGTGTATTACTCACTTTGAATACCTCAATGCATATTATCTGTATCTATGTGCTATAAAAATGTAAATAATAATAAAAGATTAGGTCATGCACTGTTGAATTCTAGATTGATATATTTCTGTGAAACTGAAGGATGCTTTATGCAGAGCGTTATACAGGATTCTTTGTCAGTTTATGCAGAGTGCCAGCTAGGCTAGGGGAACATTAGCAAGAAACAAAGTTCCCTCATAACAAATGGTGCTTTTATTTCTTGTGTTCATTACTATAACAGAGGTAAAAAGCATGATGTCTTTTATGCTAATCAACCATAACAAAGTAGTGTAGCTTTAACTGGTAGTATACATTTATATTAATATTTGCTTCAATATAACATAATTGTAAGTATATATAAATCTCTCAGTCTATTTTCACATTAAAATCTCTATGTAGTTGCATAAACATTTTGGTAATGGCAAAGCTGGCTTACAAGGTTCCTGTCCCTCGCCCAGCCCACTCCTAACCCCTCATCACAGTTAGTTTCGCCACCATTTGTGGGCTGCACTGTAAATGTGGGACCACATGTATTCGTGAAATGATTCCAGTTAAAAGAACAAATAAACCATGTAACTTCACCATTAGAGACAACTAACTGAGAGGGTGTAACATTTTCTAGATTTTAGCAAAACAAAACTATTTTCCTAAAGAAAATGGGGGCTTCATAGCAAGTAGCAGTAAACTTCTATTTGCTTGCAAAATTTAGGATATTATATTTAAAGAGATAGGACTGATCTAAATGAAATAAACTAGTTTAGGAAGGTCTGGACATTTTTCTTGTTTCTTCTTTCTTTTACATCTTTTTAAATCAGATGAGGTTTAAAAATACACCTTTTGATCCATGCATTTGGGGCAGGTATTGAATACGAGGAAACTGCTGTAATTCTTCTCTTCTAGAAAGTAATAGGTCTTCTCTGTTTCATATCAGTGCCTTATATAGCCATGCTCAAATGATTAGCTCATCTGCAGTTCTGAAAGTTTTCAGTATTGAATCTCAACTGTAATTTAGCACACTGTGTTGACCGCAGCTATAAAAAAGCTTGTACAAAGGCCGTGTATTACTTGTTTCTGCATATTATATGCATATTCTGCATATTCTGCATATTAAATATATAGATCTCTTCTTGTTCTTCAGTGGAAAACTACACATTGTGACATTTCTCTCTTATGAGGAAAGGCTGAGAGAGCTGGGCCTGTTTAGCCTGGAGAAGAGAAGGCTGAGAGGAGATCTTATCAACGTGTACAAGTATCTGAAGGGAGGGTGTCGAGAGGATGGGACCAGACTCTTTTCAGTGGTGCCGAGCGACAGGACGCGAGGCAACGGGCACAAACTGAAACACAGACAATTCCATCTGAACATGAGGAAAAACTTTTTCACTGTGAGGGTGACAGAGCACTGGAACAGGTTGCCCCGAGAGGTGGTGGAGTCTCCTTCTCTGGAGATATTCAAAACGCGCCTGGATGCAATCCTGTGCAATGTGCTCTAGGTGACCCTGCTTGAGCAGGGGGGTTGGACTAGATGATCTCCAGAGGTCCCTTCCAACCTCAGCGATTCTGTGATTCTGTGATTCTGTGATTTTGGAAGGAGAGGAACGTAAAGGAAAAGGGAATAGTGTAAGGACAGACTGGAGGCTTTGCAAACAGGAGAGGAGTGTCTGCCCTCCTACACGTGGTCCGGCGCTAACTCCATGGAGGTGAATAGCGTTGTTTTCAAATGCGTATTTTGGCTAGAGTCTGAAGTTGCAATTAAATCCAGGCCTGTGAGACAATGAATGAGTGGCCAACTGCCATGTTTACAGTCAGGAAAGGCTGTTTTTAAAGCACCAGAATTGTAAAGTATTTTTTTGTGTATCATCAGATGACTTTAAATACTACGGTATCTGGGACCCAAAGCCTGCTCTCAGACACGTGGCTTCAACTCTCTTTGATAGGCAGAGCTGAAATTATTACTGACAGTTGAAATTAAGATTTTAATAATTAACCAAGCTCTTCTTTGCATAAACACAGCAGGAAAACATCCTACAATATATAGTGTGTCAGCTGCTTATCTTGAAGTAAATGAAAGCTGAGGTTTTACAGCATTGGAAAGATGTTCAGCAACATTCAGCGCTAGGCTCAACTGTTTTTTCTTAGTATAAATAATGGATATAATTTCAATGGAAAGTTTGCCCTTGTATGAAGGCGAGGACTTACATACCTAAAGAGTATGCAGAGTGTAAAATGATGTATTAAATACTGCTTAAGTGCAACAGAGGGAGAAAATAGAAAGGGAATAAAATGTCTTAGTAGAACTTTAAGAGAATTAACAAGATGGTTTGTCCCTTCCCACACTTACATACCAATTTCACAACCAAAAACCTCCTTTCAGGTTTTGTACTTGATCACATGCTTACAAAGCCTTTTAGCTTTGTTTTGATTTGACTGTGAAGAAAACAAAATGGTGCAACTTTTTCACATGGACAAGCCCTTAGTTAATACTCTTCATGCCTTTCATAAGCATTTGGTCTAGGCACAGCCTTCATTACCTGGCTCTTGATGTAGAGAATTAAGGCCCTGCTCCTGAGGGAATGCTGCCTGTTTGAAGATTAGAAAACAATGGACAATATGAAAATTTAGTTAGAGAATTCTGATGCTGCATGCGGACAGTAGGTTGGACTGCAGATTACAGCCAAGGTACCATGCAGAGGCAGTCTCCAGCATTGTCTACCCTCCTATCTCTTCCTAGGGGAAGGGTTACTAGAGCAAGGTCTCTGAACAAAGACCCATTTGGCAGTTTGTGCTGTTGAATCCTTTGTAGCATCTGCTTGTCTTGTCTCTTTCTCTGGGGTCAGATGTGCTGGCCAGAAACCAACCAGATATTGTTGTCCACTCCTATGATCTCATCCAGAGGTTATGTGCTACAGGCCTCAAACTTTAGCTTCTGGATTTGCTTTGAGAAAACCTTGGTTTGAACTGAACTGGAATTTTCTGCAGCCTTCCCTTAAACTTTTGCAGAATCACAGTATGGCAGAAAGGTGGGTTGGTTGAGGGTCTCTAGTCCAGCCTGCTACTCAGAGTGGAACTGTCACCAATGCTAAATTAGGTCAGCCTCTAGCTGTGTCTGGAAACCTCCAACAGACAGAGATCCCATCCCTCTCTGGGTACCCATCCCAGTCTGTGCTATCCTCCTGGGGAAAGAGATTTTCTTCTGTCCAATTTGAACCTCCCAAGCTGCAGCTTCTGTCCCTTGTTATATCATCTGCCATTGCTGGGAAGAGTTTGACTCCGTTATCTTTTCAAGGTCTCTCTAGGATGAAGGTCTGCCCATTGGCGTTAGAACCGCTTCCACCTTTCCAGAGA
This sequence comes from Apteryx mantelli, assembly GCF_036417845.1. Taxonomy (NCBI): domain Eukaryota; kingdom Metazoa; phylum Chordata; class Aves; order Apterygiformes; family Apterygidae; genus Apteryx; species Apteryx mantelli. The sequence goes on from NC_089980.1 coordinate 122,627,592, forward strand.
AAGAGAAGCCCTTCCACAAAGATAATTCAGGTGTGGCCATCCATAATCTCATCAGGTACAAGTTACCTTCATCAAATCTACTGGTTGGTTATTAATTGCTTTCCCACAGGTTTCAACTCATTGCAGCACATCTTGTAATTTTCAAGGGATTTGTGACTTTGTGATCTTTGCTGCTAGAAAGTACATAAAAACTGAGGATCAGCTACATTCTCCCCAATAATTTAGAAGGGTGAGTGAATGCTAAAAGAAGTTGTAGGGAGTACTGAAAAAGGGGTAGAATACTGGAAATCTGTTTTTTTGCTTTCAGTGAAAATGCACATGCAGTGCATATAGTAGACAATATCTAACTTTATAAATCATGTATTTGAATACACAAAATGCTATTTCTGCTTTCCTCTAGCTTCAAGAAACACAATGATTGAGAGACATTGGCCATATCAATAACTATTCAGAGCACATCCAGAGGCTGAAATCTTTGGGTGAGATCTGGCAAAAAGCTGGTAAACCTTCTGCCAACAGGGTAGGAGCAAAGAGAGGAGAGAGTTCATGAGAACTTTAACTACTTTTCCATCTAAAACGTGTTCTTTCCTTTAGCTTGCTCTCACTTATTTTCTCATCTCCCTTTCATTGTTATGGACTTGAAGAAGGTGGGGAGGAGGCAGAATGAACAATTTTTTACGCTTACATGAAATGTGTGAAGAGAACTTTCCACTTCATCAAGTACTCTCACGATTGCACAGGGCCTCCCATAGGAAGAAGGTGGGGGTGATATTTCTTTATTGCAGGTTTTCTTTATACACCAGAAATTGTCTGATCAAATATACCTTTGGTATAAGTCCTGAATAATATATTTAAATCAACATCAGTTAATATAAACTTTGACCCAGACTAGAGATTTAAGAGTAAAATATTTTAAAATTCTTCTCACCAACCATACATTTAAGTAAGATAAAAATCCAGCCGCATTATTCTAGCAACTAGACATTTTCATCAGAATCCTTCAGTGGGAGAAACAAGAGGACTACTTTTAAGATGGAGCTTTAAAAATGTATGAATGAATGGTTGCTTTCAACAGAATTCACTTAAGGAGCCAGAAGGACTTTTCTGGTCCTATACCTTATGTTCCTGTAGAAACATTAAAGCCAGACAGATTTTAACAGTGAGTTGGATTAATTCCCTATTTGGGAAATGAGACTTCTTTCATATAATAATATCTCAAAAGGAAAAGTTATCACTTGGGACATTTAAAACTGGATATGGTAGTACTAAAATACAATCTGGAAAAGAATCCAGCACTGGAAGGGAGAAAGACAGTATGATGTAATCAGTCTTTTCATCTCTAATTTCTATTATGTCTGTGCTTTTCATAGTGGCTTATTTATTTGTGTATTCCCACTTGAGATAAACAGAAAGAATTAGTCTCAACAAAATGACTCTCTTAGAGGCTGAGAACCACAAAGAAGGAAGAGAGGAGTAATAAAATTATTTTTTGTGCTTTATAAATAATTTGTAGCTGGGATAAGTAGAATTACATTCAGCGACACTCATGTATATTTTCCTCTCTGCCCCCTAGGGAGTTAAACTGCAAATGCTCTGAAGAGAAACAGTAAGAATAAAATTAGGTTTTAGTGAGTTGTATCTTGAAGAACAATGTGCTCTTGTGTGTCTCCCGCTTCTCGCAGGATATGGCCTATAGGCTGTAGATCACAGACATCTTCTTGTGTGGTATTTGTGGCTTGTAATGTGCCAGCAAATTGGAATATTTCAGATTTGTTAACTGATTTTACTGTGAATAGCAATTTCCTTGTTGGAAATTCAGCGTGTCTGAATGAACCAACCTTCTCAAATTTGCGCACCACCTGGTGCAGAAGTATAAGGAGAGGAAAAAAAGCTGAATGGACGTGAGAAGCTTATGAATATGCAGAGTTTTGGCACAGAAAATCATCTTCATTCAGGCAGAACATTTTCCCCCTCTTTACTAGTGTGTGAACTTCCATATCCTTGTTTCTAATTAGCTTGTAGTCACTGTGTTTCAACTTGTTTAACAAAGCAGGTCTCCCCAGCAGTCCGCCAGGCCCTGCCTTTGCCAAGCGAAGAGCGCCCGGCGAGGGCTGCTCGGCCCCCACCGACGCTGGAGGTGCTGTAGGGGAAAGCTGGGGACTCTCGTCTGGCAGAAGTACACCTTCAACCACAATTTGAATGTCTTCCAAAGCCCTGTGCCAAGATAGCCTACAATGGGATGGGCCGCTGCTGCCAGGGCCACTCTTGGATGCCAGCTCAGCCGCGCTCCCGGCAGCTGCTCTCCAGCGTCTTTCACCTCCAGGTAGCAGCACCTTGCCTGGCCGAATGCCCCTTGGCAAAGCTTTCAACAGAGACCCAGCTTCACCTGCTGCCACTGCCACCCACTCCCGTTTATCCCTGGTCGTGGCAGAAAGCCTAGGCAGAGAAGTTGGCGGACCAGAAGGAAGGGTCCCACAGGCTGGGTTTGCCTCCTGGCTTTGGTGCCCTCTGACTGCCTGTCCTACTTGCTGTATCCCAGACTAAAAAAAGCCTCACTTGCATACAACTCTTTCCCAGGTTTCCCCAGCATCTAACCAATTATTTTGTTGAAAGAAGTGCTCCTGTCAGACTCCTTAATTCTTAAGGATCAGGGATGTGAAGTGACACATGGGAAAAGAAATGCTTTCGGAGGGAACTTCCCATTCTGAAGCAATCTTATGACAAGGGTAAAACTGCCCAGAGAAAAAATCAGCCACCGTACCACCAAATCAATCATCTCAGGCTTAGATTTTAAGTGCTAAAAGTATTCCTGGTGCAGCAGAAGATGCAAATTCAGTCCTCCTGCAAGATAAGGAGAGAAAACAGAGAAGATATGGAACATTGAGAAATTTCTGCAGAAGGAATCATGGCAAATTAGAAAGTGTAATTTATACTATAGATACATATGAAGATCACAGAAGAAATGATTCCTTTAGCAAGGTCTGAGGGAAGGTAGAGAAGCTACACAGCTCTGTAAAGAACCTGGGCCTTATTGCCCCTGGTGTTTAGTGGGAGTGTAGGATGATGTGGAGGGTCTTATTACGATTTAAATAAGATGGGCTAACATCATATTGGACACTGTCTAACCAAGGTCAGAGAGATCATAATTTGGGTGCTATAAAATCTTCAAGTTTTGTCTCTGTTACAATGGCATGAGGTATCTACCAGGTTTATGATACCCTGAAAGGAGACAATTTGCATTTACTCTGTTTATAACAGTCATAAATAAATCACAAATAATAAATATTTTGTAATCTTATAATATTTAATGGTACATAATTATAAATAATAATTCACAAATACTGTAAATAATATTTCAGAAAGTGAGCTATTTAATCTTTGTTCACACAAGTGAGAGAATGTTGAACAATTATACAGAAAACAGTTTTATGTTTTTTGTTGGAACACTCTGGTCCATTCTGCTTGTTCTCTACAAACTGGTGGAAAAAGTATGAAAGGTGCAATCGTTCAGCAGGGAGGTAATCTCTCCATTCAGAGAGACTGCAAAGCTTGGGCAGGATTTGCTTAATGACCAGAAGAGAGAGGAGGAGGGTTATAGGGACTTCCAAATAATGATGATTATGGAGAAATGCAATTGAATCCTACTATCACTACTGAAGGAGTCAGGTGACTTTCAAACAAATTGAAGTCAGTGAACCCAATTTCTATCACATTTATCCACAGTGTGGGATACTTTACTTTGTGAGCAGACCCAATCATTTTGTTAATGATAATAGCATTTTCTTTTATCCCAAGGATGTTGTGAGGATAAATATATTCAAATTAGGAAGGCCCCAACATTGCAGTGTTAAGTGCAGCTTGCTACAGGAAGAGGTGGTGTGTGCTCCTCTTGAGCTCAGCTGGGAGGATATATCTATTTTTGTCCAGGTACTAGCACTTGTGCAGCCACATGGACAGCTGGATTAGGAAGCTGATTCAACTGAAAGCTAAGTGATTTTGGCTAAACTTACCATGGTTATACAGCCAAGGAACGAATGGAAATACTAAATTACAAATTACGCCTTTTCTTAAATGTTTGCATAGGGATATCTGATAACTTCACAGCAAATCATTAGCATCTTGAGAAAGGTATTTAAATGGAATATAACATTTAGATGGGGAAAGAACTGTGTGTAGAAATACACACCAGTCAGGTTCGCTAGGGATGTTTCTCTTTTCTTTTTCATCTCCAATTGCACAATATCAAATACTACATAATCCCATACTGCATACAGTGTGCAATAATATGCATCAATAATAATCAGCACTTAGAGTGCTTTACATCTTCAAAGCTGTCTACAAACCTTAGCTAATTGATCTGTTTCAACACCCCTGTGGGCTAAGCATAATTACTCTGAAGAAGCTGAAACAGAAAGGTTAAACGAGTTACTGCCGGCCACACAGACAGCTAGTGACAGAGGAGGGCTGAGAGCTCTGGAGCTGGCATCTCCCAGTCGCATGCCTTTCATTTTCATGCTCCCAAACACCACAGATACACAAATATATGTAAAACCAACAAAATGTTAAACAAAGTATACAGTATCATTAACTTACGTTGACACTTACTTTGAACTACCTGCCATCACTCATAGCTTTGTCCGTGATTACCCTGAAGTTATGACAATAAAACCATCCCACTGCTCCATACTATCAATCACTCATATTGCACACGTGAATCATGACATTATGCCTCAAAGTTCAAACCAAACCCAAAATCTGAAGTCCTGGTGTGGGTTTGGTGTTCTGGTTCGAGCTCATTATTAGAGAAGGTCTGAGCCTGTTTCACAAAGCTTGGCAAGTGGGAGCTTTGCACCGTCTCCCTTTCTATATGCATCAGCATATATCAATTGTGTTTGATGAAAAGTTTGTTTGCTGCTTTTTAGTGAAAACTTTTTGGTTAATGCGGATGTTCAAATTCAATATCATATTCTATACCACATTTATTTCGGCTTTGCCGAGTCGTTTGTTTTGAAAGGAAAAGAGGAAAGATTCAGAATCAGTATGTTTTGAACAGAATGTTTGGAATTTTCCCATTTGAAAGATTTTACCTAAACTTTTCCTTCATATTTAGGCTTAAAAAAATGCTGAGAAAGAATTGTTTGTATCAACATTTTGCATTATCCAGAACATATTTTGGAGGGACATTTCAGACCTGCCAAAAGCATAACTTCCTCTGCAAAAAGCTACCTCAGCAATGCAAATTAGACCAATGTGCCATGGCTCTAGCAAGTTTTCATGTCTGTGCCTATACATCATCCAGTATTCTGATTTCAAGGGTGCTCCATACCTTGTCATCAGTAAGAATCGAGTGTGTTCAGCTTCTGCAGAAAATAAGCAGAAATGTATACAACAAAAGCATAATCAATGGATGAGTCATTAATTCTCATTATTCTGTGGCAGAATCAGAGCTGTTCAGTCAGGGGGTAGAAGGTAGTTATAATCTACTGTTAACAACATAAAATACATCAATCACAGCCACTTAATTCCCTCAGGGAAGCATCAAGGAAAGAAAGACAAGGAAGTTAAAACAGATAAGTATTTTAAGGCCCCCCATTCTGCAAAACACTGAAATACCTGTCTAACCTTCAGCATTTCAGTTATGCTGACTTCAGCAAGTCTGCTCACGTGTTGAAAAAAAAGCATGGGCCTTATATACTTAGCATCAGCAAAATGCCAATTTATTAAGATAACCAGATATTAAAAAATAAACAAACTTCTCAAATTTATTGCATATATAATCCTCTGATGCCTTTTGGTTCTGACTGTGGTCTCACACCAGGTTTATAATGTTATAACTCTGTGGATTTTAATAGAGTTAGTCCCCATTCACTTCGTGTGAGACCAGGATTAGGCCACTAACTGAACTGCATTCTAAAAACAGTGCTTCTGCATAAGGTGTTTTAATCATTTTTTTATTAATTCCTGCTCAAAGGAGCCTAGTTTAAAATAAAAAAACTTTCCATGTTCTAGCCCTGCACATGTAGTATCTGATGACAATAGGTATTTTTGTGTTTAGTGGCTTGCACTAAAAGCAGAGGTTCAGAGCACACTCTGGCTCCCCCTTCCAGCCATACAGGGCTGGGGGAATGTGAAAAGGCTTCCCACATTTTTAGAAAATATTGTATTGATAACACTGCTGTCATTAGGATATATATTGACAATGGCAGATCAGATTAATTCCCAATGTTACTTTGGCCCAGTCGAGGGATTAATTCCAGGAATTAGCATAATCTGTTACCTTTGGTTTCATTTTCTGTAAAACCTTTGTAAAAAAAGATAAATAGGGAAAAAATAATGCATAGATAAAGCAAACACACAAGCAAAACTAAAAATAACCCAACGAAATATTCTCACTGGACAGTATAAATACTCCTTTCAGGTTAAAAATATGTCTTTGAGGATACAGAACCTTTAAAAAACATAATAGGTCTTGGACAATGACACTTCCTCCCAACCAACATAGTAACATGTTTTTGCCGGTAAAGGATATGCTCTGCTTTACAGAGGAAACTCATGTTGGCTAATTTCACCATGGAAACTCCAGCCCTGACTATAAAAAGATAAACATATCTACTGACAAATATCCTTACGTTGGGAATAACAAAAAACAACAAAAAAAGGAAGATGATGGAGTTAACCCTGGGTGAGGGAGAGTGAGGAGCCCTGAGCCCTTGGAGCGAGGCCGCCCGGCTGCAGGGCAGCAGAGACTTTCAGGTTGCTGCTTACTCCTGGCACCGCTGGCCACTTTGACACATCTTTAATCCGGACCTTTTCGATTCTCAAAAATGTGTCAATATGGAAATATTGCCTAAACAATCAAATACTCTTGCCACCTGAATTGGCCTGGCGAAGGGTTAGTAGGACTGACAGGTCACCAGAATACTTACTATGAATTCTTTTACAGATGTAATTTTTTTGTGTTTAATTATATAAGTGAAAAGTCAGTCACAGTAATTAGAAAGTGGACAACTTCCTGACAAAAGAGCACCCCAAAATAATGCACTGTCTTTTCTGTGTAATCCCAAACACTGCAGTGATTTATAGCAAACCAAAGGTAATTTCACACAAGTTTTACCCTTCTTATCTGTAGGAAGACAATTTCTTTTTACTTTGGAAATAACCATGATTTTACTTCCCTGTTGTGTTAGATTACTACCACAGCATCTTTGGATGATCTGAATAGCGAAACTGTATGGGCAAATGGTCTCCATCATCCCTGAGGAATGAAAGACTAGGCAGTATTTTAGGAAGAGGGAGAATTTAGTTTACAATGTGATTCCGTATGGCTGGAAAGATGCATCATAGCTCTTTTTTTCAAGAAAAGATGCAAGAAAGGATGTATTTTTTCTATAAATGAAATAACCTAAGCAACCCAAACCAAACAAAGCACATAATTTGGAAGTGTTCTGGAGTGTTGAAAAATCATTTGTAAAATGCTTTAGACTAATTTTATAAACCACAACAGAACTGTAGCAGGTAGAAACACACTTTCATCTTATTTATTTCTCTCTGTCTTTAAATGCTGGGTTTGTTAGTATAAATTTCTCTTTTAAATCCACTCTGCACAACATACACTTTCTTGGTTATGAAGTGCCTGACCATGCCAGTATAGACACAAACATTCCCGATGTGCTTACGATCTGTCTGTCCTATAACATTACACTGTACATGACACTGGTGTCAATAACACTGCACATTAACATCTATGGTGCCTCAACTGGATTTGGACCAAGTTTGGCTTGGCTTTTCAGTGAAGTTCTTCACCTCTGTTGACAGAAAAACAAACAAGTTTGATTTTACTTACACCTGGGATTGCATTTTTGTGTATGCACATAGCAAGATGGGTTGCCAAATTAATTACTGCCAAAATACTTAGAAATGTGCTGGAATTTGTTCTCTCCAGCACTACTGCTGTCAGGTAGATCATATACATATGTACTCACTCCAACTGAAGCACACACAGGTTGGCATCTTTTAAGGAAAAAAAAGCGTTCTGCGAGCAGCGGCACTTGGGAAGCCCGGGTTCGTACAGCTTTGGGTCTTCAATCTCCGTACCCCCATTGTACTGATCTCGGCTCCCTCCCCCGTCCCATGTGCTTCCTCCCATCCTTCTTCCCACAGTACTTTCAGTATTCTCCCACACAGCCCGTGAAAATCTCCCGCAGCACCTCGGCTCCTTTCCAGGGCTCCCAACTAGAGGCTTTGCATGAGGCAACATGCTCGGCAGCGGTTCAGAGCCGTGGATGCCCCCATCTGCGGGCTGCGATGCCGGCGCTGGTTGCCAGTGCAGAGTGGGAAATGTTGAGCCCCCGCTGTAACCTTTCATTCAGCGAGGACACTGATTTATGTCTCTTTTGCTCACCCAGAGACTGATTTTCTTAAAACTTGTAGGGACTTGTTGGCTTTGAGACCTCTGCCTCTCTATTATTTTGTGATCGAAACCAGCCGCTTGGTTTAAAAAACTGTGAGAGGGAAACCAGGTTAGAATAGGCCTGCAGCCAGGGCTGAAAGCAGTCTGCAGAGTGGTGTCCCCTTCCCTGGTGGCCGCCCGGGGTCCCCGCCTGTGTCAGGGGTCAGCTCCTCTTAGCATCACATAAAATGCACATCCTGCAAGAGCTGAGTGGGGCTCCAGCCCTGCCACGCTTGTCCTCCTTGGGAGCATATACAACAGCAGCATCTGTGATGTTTTTATTAGTGCCTGCTGCACAGAGCTCTTACCCAGGCTGCTGCCCAGTGGCAAAGCAAGAAGAGGTAAATCCTAGAAAATCCCAGCCTGTCCCCTCCTCTCCTTGCTGTTCTCCCCACTTAGAGAATTTGGGGTACTTCTTCAAGCAGCAGAGTCTACTTGCCTTAGCTAGTTGTCTAGGGTGCTTTTATACTTACTGGAGAGACAAGCACCTCCAGAGGGAGCATTCACCCTATCTTAAATCAGCCATCTAAAGCAAATGGGATGACTCTTTTTTCTTGCTTAAATTTTAGGTGGTTTAAAACAAGTGAAATGAATCCCATCCTAGGATATAAGTGCCACTATTTTGATTGGCTTTTGCACACAAAAGCGTGTAGATTTTTGAGTGAAAAGTATCTCTTGCACACTGTCACAAGGTAAAGCATCCAGAAAGGAGACTTAAGGAGCAGCAAAGGGAAAGTGTCAAGAACTGCAGTCCCTGCTCACTAGAGTAGCTCACTTGTTTCTGTGTAACGCATTAGTCATGTTTTGAGCAGTAACCAAGTGCTGAAGCAGAGCATGAATTCAAGTCAGCATTGTGTTTGGTTGTAGCTGATGTAGCAAACACGCACTTGCAAATATTTGCAGGTCCAAGATGCAAAGGGTTGCCTACACAGGGGATGTGGAGTTGCTCTATACAATTTCTTTGAATTTCAGGGTGACGACCAGCTACCACATCCAAGTGGGCAGCAGACAGCCAGAAATCTGGGAAGTTATCAATACGAGTGGCAGAGCAATTCTGCAATATGTAAAAACAATGCCTCTGCAAAAGAGGCATATATCTAAATATGGAGGTCACTTAAATCCTTGTAGCAGTGACCCTCTATTAATCTTATAATGATATTTACCTTCCCAATGTCATAAAATATGACCTCCAGCTTCTCACTTCAGATGGAATTGCACTCCAGGCCTTTTTTTTATTATAGCCAAACATTATTTGTTATGCATTATTTTACAGTACAGTCTTTCAGTAAAAATAATACTTTTTTCTTTATTTATGCATATTTATATGGAAGACAAGGAATAAAAGGAAGACAGACCCATCCTGAGTTCTTCTGTAGTTTGAACTGTTATTTAAAAAGTAGCAGAAAGGCAAACTGGAATTCTGTAATTCTCTTCAGCAAATTAGCTTTAACCAGTGTAATGGCAGGAGCATTCACTTCCAAAAGAGGAGGAAGTGCAATGTTATGCCATAAAGCACGCTTTGCCTTTGAATTATCAGGATCATTTGTCCAGCAGAACAAAGAAACAGGCTTTTGCAGATTTTCCTGAAGCATCATGTAAACTGTAGTATGCTACTTAAGGTAATAGAGAAACTATAAGCCTTTAGGGCTGTTTTGTTATAATAAAGACAAGATACTTAAAATTCTAAAGACCCACAAATTTGATGGTACATAATTGTGCTACAATCCATTGCTGAACTCATTGATTACTCACTGAAAATCTGAATGTGAAATTTCACTGATAATTTTATTGTGGGCAAGAGGCTAGCCTCCTGCAAAGTGAATAGTGTGGGAAGCTGCTAAAGATCTAGTTGTTGGTAGAAGAGATTTGGCCCATGTGCCGGGGCAGGGGGGACAGGAGAGACAGAAGTGCCTTGATACGAACTGAGGAGGAATCCCAGGTCTCCTGGGCAAGGAGGGAGTAAGGAAATGACTGAAAAAGCAAATATCCAGGCCCCTGAGTGAGGAGGACCAGTTGCGAGTGGGGCACGCTCAGAGGGACAGGGGCCAGGTCCAGCATGAAGAGCTCAACCTCACAGGCAGAAGAAGGAGGAGTGGGATAGCACTTACAGCATGCAGAAAAAAACAGTGGGGAACAGGAGCTTGGGGATCTCTTTTTTCAGAGGGAGGCTATAAGCTATAAGCCCCATCCCCTCTGAGAAGAGCAGAGCCACGGAGAATTTTGCTGGGCTTCGTGACATTGTAGCATGCTCAGGAGCTCTTGGCACATGGATCCTGTTGTTGCTGGACTGCATGCTTTACCAGGGGGCTTTCATGTGAAAGATGGGGATCTGTGCAAGGCAGCATCACATCACTTATAAGAGCTCCATGAAGTTCTAACAGCAAAAATACATTAAAAAGTCCCTGGGGTGTTGCCGCTGAAATAATAGCATCCTCTCCCTTCCTATTCCTATAATCTGCACACCCACAAACCTTCCTTGATATCATAAAAAAAGATAGCCCTTCCTCATGGTTTCTGATCATGTTTTATAATTTATAGGAAATAATAACTTCCTGTAATATAGCCTGTTATAACAGGCTTGTTAACCAACTAGAGAAATGTTCTACAGAAATTTCCATTAAAATTCTGCAGCTTTTTCAGTTAGTTTTTGAAGAAATCTTAAAGAACTCCAGAGAATTATGGAAAAAAAAGTCAAAAATGTTCACAAAAGCCTCGGTTCTACCACCACGAGTGGTGTGATTTCTCTCAACTTCAATGACAGTTGAAGGTACGATAGCCCTTATACCAGAGGGTGTCTTACTTGCATGAGGGCTGGCGCAGGAACTATACAACTCAGGAAATTTAGCTAATTAACTTATATTTTTACAGAAACTGGTTCTGGTAATGTTGATAGTATTTTTAAATCTCATTTTTAATGCATTGCAAACTGCTAACTTCCTAGGAGATTTGGCCTGCTTGTCCACTATATGTACAAATGTGTGAGCAAATTATAACCTACTTTCCCATCAACTGTGCTTCTACCTAGATTATTTCTTTCTAGCCCAAGCTGCACGCACCAATTTTCAAAACAAAGTGAATAATCTGGCACAGGTATATAAGTGCTTTTCCACTGATTCCCATACTCAAATTAAACATGCAAATGAAAACATTAAAAGGAATGACTTATTCATGTTCTTAGGCAAAGCATACATATTAAATTAATGTACATGTATCAAAGAAGACACTAAATGCTGACTCTTGGAAAGCCTTGTGTAGGAAACTGTACTACAAACTGTTCATTTAACATTTTTTATTGTGTAATATAAAGCTTAGGAAGACTGTCTGTATTGATTCTATCCTAAATATTTGACAATATACACTAATTTAGAGCAACCTCCTCATTTCCAAATACATATTTAATGAAGCACACGTCATCTCAAGCAAACATTGAAAATGTAAGTTTCATCTCTTTAATGTTTTAAGAGTATAAGTCGCATTAGTGACTGTACAAGGAAACAGCTCCTTTGATGTAGCATGTCAGATAAGAAACTATCACTAACATAAAGCAAAGAGGCATAGGATTGTATTTGCAAAACTTTAGAAATACAGAAAAAAACTATTTACAAGAATGACAGTTAGAGATTGGTTTTAATTTGCACCTTTTCTTTATGTCTTGTTTTTATTTGTTTGCTACTCTTGTAAAAATTGTATGTATTTGCATTTTAGACCTCTTTGTGGTACCAGAGAAGACTAGGAAAAAAAATCAGTCAGCAATGTTTTTTATGCTGTGCCTCCTTCTCTCTACTCAAGAAGCGAAGGCTTAAGTGATCTGCAGTTAAATTCTCACAGTTCCTAGCAAGAAAAGGCAAAAGCATGACAAGATAACAAAAAGCAACAAATAGCTCAAGGACAGCGCTATAAAGGATGACTTCAGCATGTGCAGCTATTGGAAAGGTCTCATGGAAGGAAAATTGTTTTCAGTGGCTGAACTCCATTTCCATATGGAGTACCAAAATTCTGGGATTAAGACTGAAACAGACTCATCCTAAGTTACCTAAGTTAATTCACAGGGAAAGGAAAATGGAGTAAGTGATGAAGAAGAAAGAAAAAGCACACCAAAGAGAGAAATCTGGAGAGCAAGGAGAAAACACAAAGTACATTCACAAGACCGGTGGCCAGGTAAGCAAAAGGTAGGAAGTGGAACAACTTTACTGGCTAGGAAATTCAGCAAGGTCAGCATGCAATAGCTGACTGTTTGTACACTGCATAATAAGCCTGTGCAGCAAAATGTAGGAGCCAAATCTACTGGTGTTGGATATAGACCCAGGCATTACAAAAACAGAAACTTTGCAGAAACATGGTAGGATGTCCATTGTGTCTGGAATACAGACATTGAAATGATCGCAACATTCAGGAAAGAAAGCCACAGGGATGTGATGGAGTAGTAGCATGGTACACTACTGATGTGGTAATGTGTAAAGAAGGAGGAGCATGGACACCATAAACTTAATCAAGGTCCAAATCACTCTTGCAAAGAACTGCAAAAAGAAATATTATTACAGCAGTAGTATAGGTCCACTAAAGATCCTCTAGATAAAATTTGATTATAGAACACTGAAGATGTAGGACCTGCAGGAGACCTCATGTTCCTAGACGTAGATCAGAGAAAAAATGATACCAATAATACAACTGATAATGGTAGAGCTCAAATATTCCTGAATCTGGACTGTTGACTTTTTTTTTTAACAAGATATTTATTAAGCCCCCAAGAAGGAGTGCTATTTTAGACAGGAAGGAAGTTACAGAAGTGATGGCTGTAGAAAATAACCTTGATCAAGTAGATCATAATGGATTTTGTTTAAATTGAATGGAAAAATAAACTCATGTTGTGTGTTTTTTGGGGGTTTTCATGTTGTTGGGGTTTTTTTATTTCAAAACAGTGAAGTCAACTGAACAGAAAAACTGGGAGACTTGACTGCAAAGGAGATTCCTGAAATCAAAGGTGCAAAATCTATTTTGAGTTTGCGTTCCAGGAAGGAGGAAAAACTCACAGAGAAGAACTCCAGACCTAGCTGATGACAATCCACCTTGAATAGGATATTAGGAGTAAGCACAGAGCCTGCAAGGAATGGAACAAAAGGGCTTATTTAGCATGGAAAATTATATCTTGCAGGTCAGAAAGTGTAGGGAGAAAGTGAGAACTGCCAAAAGCTGAGCTGTGCTAGACCTTGCAAAGGAAATTAAAAACACATTGTAAAATGCTCTTTAGTCATATAAATAAATAGCAAAAAAAAAAGGAATTTGGGGCTGCTACACAGTAAAGATTGGGCAGGGATTAAAGATAAGCTACTCACGGGCCAAAAACTAAATGAAAACTTTGCTTCAGTTTTTAGTAAGCATGTTGATGTGGGGCAAAGACAGCATCACTCATGGGAACAAGTGAAGCAGAAACAAAAATCAAAGGGCTTAATATTTTCAGACAAAGAAGATTGCCTCATCTCTATCCAAAGCCCTGACAGAACCAACACACAAACCTTCAAAAGCTAGTAAATAGATATGCTAACTCAGAAATTAATGATGGGAGAATAACAAGAGTAGTTTCTATATTTTAGAAATTTTGAAAATTATGATCTAGCTAAACACCAACCATTAGTTTGATTTTGACAGTCAATAGAGGTAGACAAACAGAGTACAGCTTAGCATGGTTTAATCAAAGACAGGACACACTACACTAACCTGATGTCTTTCTCTGATAAGCTTAATTGATTCTTAGAGGGGAAAAATGCCCTAAATTTATTTCGTCTTGTTTTCAGTAAAGCATTTCATATTATGTTACTTTGGAAACTGTTAGCTAAACGAGGGAGATATGCAAGGCATGTAAAGAATTGGCTAAAATGGAAATGGTAACTAAACAAATTACTGGGATAGAGGAAGGCTATTTATTTAAGGAGCTACTAAAAAAACTGATCTTGGAATCAACTTGCTATTTTTGTTAGTGAGCTTGACATAAAAAGCATGCCAGTGCTAATGAAATTTGCCACTGACAAAGACAGAGGAATCAGAATACAGTTCAAAAACTTGAAGAACTTTGAGGACTACTGGAATAACAAAAGGATGGGCTTTAAAGGGAAAGGTCATGCATTAAAAATGAATTTTTAGTTTTGTTATAAGCTTGGAATTAATCTGGAGGCAAGCAAAAGATCTGAACGGATTAGCTGATCGCCGGTAACTATAAGCCATACAACTATAGTGGTGAAACAGGCAAATGTGGTGTTTGTAATCTCAGGTTTCCCTCATAGTCGGTGGACGGGAATAGTACACCTTGACCTCCTATTTTGGCACAAGTCCCTACATAAGGGACTTATCTTAAACAACAAAGCTTTAGATGTCCAAAATCAGGTTAGATGAATACCCTCCCTGAGATACATTTTACATGAAAGCCCTAATTTACAGTACTTTTTGTTCTGCATGGTGCTGTTGACTTTTGCTTGAAGTGGTTCATGAAAAGAAAGCACGACTATAATAGTCAGACACCTAAAGCTTCAATTATTTTTGAAAGGACAGAACGTCTCAAGCCTGTCTATGAAATGCTTTTTCAGTGTGCCTTTTAAAACTGTTGTTCATGGTGAGCCCAGCTACAGAAAAGCGTTGCTGTGGGCGGAGGCCTTCCTACAATACTGCTTACCAGGTAAGTGTTATTGGACTGATTCATAACATGAATAGCTGCCTAATAACCTGCAAACACTTAGAATTACATCATTAGAAGAAGTTGAAAGGTTTGGCGTTGTATTTTTATGTAATCAGTGACCCCTATTGACAGCTTGATTGCAAGGACTACAGGGCTGGACTGAGCTGGAAGCCTGAGGCGGCAGGTAGGACACAAGGCACGTGCGGTCACACGTGTCTCAGGCAGGCAACTCCAGAGATACCATCCTGCTTCTCGGGTAAAATGCAAAAATGCAACACAAGACTACAACTTATCAGTAACTGCTGGACATTATCAATGGTTAATCATTAATCTGGCATTTGCTATTTTGTTGATGTTGATCAGATTTTCCCCTCAGATGTGTTGTATAATGCTGATGGCAAATTCTAGCAAAACAGCTCTCTTTCTGCTCTTGGCTTTGTTTTATTTTTCTACTCTATGCATTACAGCACTGCATTGCTAACCCAGCCCCTAAACTGTTGCTAGGACACCAGATGTGGTTTAGTAACATTACCCAGCTATTTGATTGTGTGGTTGCATTTCCTATGTTTAGTTAGAAAGCTTAAGTAAAACAGGCTATTTTCTTGTGCCTGCAGTAATTAACAGAAGCTATCCATCTGTCTGCTAGTCACGTGCGTAAACGCACAAACACGGGACAGGTTGTAATGGTGTAAAAGAGCTTTTGGAGAGGCGTAGGCAGTTGACCAGGAGTAGGTTAACGTGTGGGAGCAAGCAGCTAAAATGAAAGGGCTGGCCCTCCGATGGAAAGTAATAGACTTGGCAGGCGAGAAGTCAGCTGCAGTTACTAGACTGAGAAGATGGAAAAACTGTTAGACGTATAACACAGGGTCTTGGGAAATAAAGTCATGCCGGTCAAAATCCCTCTGGCACTGTAAAAATGCCCTGTAAAGACAGCTGTGAGAAGAGCCTGCCTTTTCATTGCGGCAATACGGTTTTCTCTCTGAGCACCTGCATGCATGTTGTGTGATTAGGTGCAAAATGCTATGCTGCGATCACTCATCAGGCCAAGTAAGACCAACAGGGACAATTAAATGCTGGAGGAAAAGATAAGGATCACTAATCAACTTGCAAATCATCTAATCAAACTATGCTGCTCACATCGCACAGTTCCAGTGGATTTAGAGCTATAATTATCCTATTTTAATTTTTTCCCAATCAATTTTACATGAGTATTTATTTTTGTGCACTAAACATATTGTCCTCCATAGATTTGAGGAGATTTTTATAGTCATGCTTCTCAAACAGCCACCTTGCATGGTAATTCTTAACCTTGAGGCCTACACAGACACATATACAAAAAAACTTTTCTAGGCTATTGCTCTTGGCTTAAGTGCAGCATTTTATGGTAAATACTTTTATTTTTTATTAAGGATTTTGTAAAAAATCAGACTGAATATTAGTAGATGATTTAGTGGTACTATAAAAGATTAAATAAATTATTTAGAATGCTTCTATTTTCAGAACAAGTAAAATCCTCACATCTTTGGAGGTTTAGTTAAACCTCAGCCCTTTCCTTTTCACATCAGCTAGACCTAATATATTACATATTGCAAGAAGAGTGGTAGTTATTAGGAGAGTATTAGCATATATTTAGGTTACCTAATATTTTACTTTTTAAAGATTATTAAAAGAACTTTTTTGAAGGGTTTTCACTTTTCCATATTTTGCAATGGGAGTTCAGCAATTAACATAAGGTCTCTGTTAGCTTCCTGGAAAATCTCTTTAGATATGGTCACATGGAGAAAAGTCAAGAATCCTTTCCCTTTCTGTGTTTCCCAGGTCAGAGTCCCTCAGCATCCCAGGAGATGGCGTTTCAGGTGGAACCTCCCAGGTGGGACGGACAAAGCTGGAAGCCCTTCATTTCCACTTCCACTCCTCAAATGTGAGAGCATATTGGACACACACTGCAAAAGCCAGGAAGCAATAGGTTCTAGTACGTATTTCTGTTAACTGGCATTAATAGAACTGTGCCTTAACGACTCTTGATCTTGAAGGTTACACAAGCTGTTGAATCCTGATATGAGTTTTGTTAGGTAAAGACTGAAATTCTCAGGGAGAAATTCAGAAGCTTCAAAGTTGAAAAAACAGACAGAAACCACATGAGTTATCTATGTAGGGAAAGGTACTCCTGGTCATTGTATTGAGTCAACATGCTAAGTACGAAAATAAAATGAAACCATTATTTCTATATGTAAAATTTGTCCAAAATAGTATTAATCACAGAACTATTATCTGGATTGCACAGTGTGTGAAGCAAGGGAAAATTTTCCTCATTCTAAGCATAAAGCCATAGAGAAAAGAGAAGGAATATATTTTGCACAGCTATAAATGAATCTTTACCTTTATGCTGCACTATTCAACTTGCTATGACAAATCCCACTACGAAAACCCTTTTATTGACCTAAGAATTTCAATCCCATGCCATGGATTTCTCCATTGTAATAAGAAGCCAAGCAAGGTTCATCACAGCAAATATATGACACTCAGGAAATTAGAGCGCTTTAGCAAAAAGAAAACAAATCCCACCTTTTAAATCAAGAAGCTTCTGTGACCATTTATGTTTTCCATATGTGGTTATACTGTATACTGAGCCAAAAAAGTCTTTGCATTCAAGGTCTTAAAGCTTAGAAGTAGCTGTAACATATCAAGCACAGCCCCATGTTGCTACTGGAACAAAAGTCTCCACCAAGCTGCCAAAAGTAAAAATAAAATGAAACCCCCCTCTAAAACGTTTACATATATTTCAAATGGAAGAGAAATATGACAAGTAGCTGGAAAAGGCAGCACTTCATTGAATCAATAAATAAACTATCTAAATTCAAGAAGAAGCCTTGAGAATGATATTATTGAAAAATAAAGCACATTCACTGAGGCAGTTCCTTCAGTCAATCATCCAAGGCAATTCTGCTCCTCATGGGTTCAGGGAAAGTTGACAAGAAAGAAAAAATCACCAGAAGACATACAAAAGACAAAAGACCAGCCTCTCAAAGCATAGCTTTATTGCTTGGTTCTGGATTAATCCAAATTGGCTCTGCTATAACAGAATGCTCTGGCTGGGCTCCTTCGCTGCAGTTTTACAGGCAGTAAATTCAGAAATACAAGATAATTGTGCAGGCCGTACACCCCATACTTCTCTATCTGACTCACAACCAGCACAGTCCCCTACTGTGTGGAATTTGGTTGTCTCTGGCTATAGCTGTCAACAGAAGCTGAATATATATGGCACATGAGTGCAGGCCAAGAAAAGAGCTGTTTCCAGGATTGTGCCAGTTAAGTCTCCTCCAGGGATTCCTTGGGATTAGCAGACGGGATGCTCAACACACTTTGTCCTGGTGCCCACTGGTGGCTAAATCACACTGAGCTCCTGGACTGATAATGGAGTTGTTAAATCTGCTCAGACAGCAACATTTTGTAATATTGGCCAGACTTGACAGTAATACCCTTTGTTTCTCTCTCTGAGCCCTGGCTGGAAATAAGTTCTCCAAATCCTGGGCTATTAACTACTTTGGCAAAAGTTTTTTTTTCCCCTAAAAGAACTACTATGACTGCCCCTTGATGACTGCAGCAAGAGAACTACATGTAATGTTGAAATGATTAAAAATTATAACACTTCAGAATTTTCAGAGTAAATCAATATTAGAAGCAGTAGAAATCCCAGACTGTTGAAAATGCTGGGAAGCAAAATATATTGGAGAAGTGGATGTTTATAGCTGTGCACTGAAGCAGAAGATATAAAAACACATTATTTAAAATGTGTGATAAATTATCTACTGTCAGTCTCTGTACCGCAGTACAAATAAATCAATGATAAGTTTAATGGGGCATGGGTGTGAAAGCAATATTGGGATTCAAATAAAGAAAACAATGAAGACAATAGTAGAGGATTACACTTCCATTCATATTAAATTGATCAATGATTGGGATATCTACTTGCACTCCAGTAGGACCCTGAGCTATTTATATACCAGAAGGCTGAAATAAGTGAACCCTTAGAAACACATAATTTGAAACCTTTATTCCTACAAAAAGGGCTGTATTAAGGCCAAACTGTAAGATTTTCCAGAACTGGGATGTAAAGCTGTACATACACCTTCAAGAGAATTTTAAAGTCTCTTGTCTTTGTCAAGTTCATGTAATGAATTACCTATGGACAATGAGCTAAACATGATGTTTTGAAGACTGACATTGCATCAGTTAGGAATTTTATTATTTGGACAGATAATGAATGATGTATTACTGTAGCTATTTGCTTAAGGGCTCAATTAATAAATATTTTTGCAGTTGTTTCTGGTATATATGCTTTATCAGCAGAAATTCAGTATGCTATGAATGATGTCATTTAAAACCAATACATATAAAATGGTGTATTCAAGGGTAAGTGAATCTGTATAACATAATGCATTATAGTAATGTGATTCCATGCATTTTTACTGGTTTGCTGGGAGGCATCTAGATACATAAATTTTTTGGAAGCACAAGATTGTGTTTATTAGTTGGTTTAACTACCTCAGATTACAAAACAGTATTATGTAAAAATTTTGAAGAATGCATTAGAGTACTTTGTGATCTTTTAGGTGTAAATTTTGAGGTGGTAAAAATATATGTCTAAAAAAAATGCTATAAGCATGTTTCTTTGTATTGTTTGGAAGTAACACAAAGTTATTTTATATAGAGGAGCATTTTAGGAGACCTTAGCAGGTACACATCAGGCTATCATGAATGGATCTTAGTGTGGATTACTAATAGGATGGCTAATCCTAGTAACTGCAAAGAAATGTAAGTCCCTTCTTTTGGACCACTATAGGAAGAAGCAAGACATTTTTGAAGCTCCAGTATTGTAAGGGGATGTTACAAACAATATGAAATTAGGGCTTGTCTTCATTAGGAGGCTCATGGCAGCCATAAGTCAACTATTCCATTAATTCAACTTCCAGCAATAAACAAACCCCTGCCATTCTTGTATTAAAAATGACTGGTTATAGAGTGAGATCTAAAATAGAATGTCTTTCAATCACTTACATGTTGTATCTAAAATGTTACAGCACCAGTCTGCATCCACACAGTGATTAAGGAATGCTAATTTCCTTCACGATCCCACAAACCTCTCAGCCAATGGCTTTTCCTTGCCATTTAGCTATTCCTCGTTTTCAGGCAAGAAGGCAACCATTTACTATTTCACACCAACTATCTCAAAGTGCTGCCTCTCTTGCAGGATGCCTCTGTCTCCAGAAGAATGATTCTCTTTTGAGAATAACCCCCAAAAGACGTCTTGAGCTATCTATGAGGAAGTGACTCTGAACAGAAGCTCATGATCTTTTCCGTTCCAGTTAGCTACAGTGCTGCAAATGACTTCAGCAAGAGCTGGAAAGAAATTTTACACAATTTTCAGCAGCCTGATTTTTTCAACATCTTTAACATCTGAATCAATCAAAGAAAGCTGTGAAGAAAAGAACTGAAGCTCTACTGCTGTGATGAAAATGTTATGCCCCTTCTGCAAATGGTATTTCTGCCCACTAACCAATCTTTACCAGCTGAGATGCTAGAATCTTGCCTTAATGAGACACAGTAATTTCTGCTGGTGGCTTAATTCACTGTCTCACCCTAATACAAAAGGGACTAGAACCCAGGCCAACATCATCCTCGGCTGCATTAGGCAGACCATAGACTGCAGGTTGAGGGAGGTGATCCTTCCCCTCTGCTCAGCACTGGTGAGACCACACCCGGAGTGCTGGGTCCACTGCTGGCTCCCCAGAACAAGAGAGACATGGACATATGGGAGCGAGTCCAGTGAAGGACTATGAAGATGATAGAGCATCGCACAAACAAGGAGAGGCTGATACAGCTGGGATTGTTCAGCCTGGCAAAGAGAAGGCTCAGGGGAATCTTATCAATGTGTATAAATACCTGATGGGGGTAGAGTAAAGAAGATAGAACCAGACTCTTCTTAGTGGTGCCCAGTGAAAAGGCAAAGGCAGTGGGCACAAACTGAAATGCAAGAAATTCCATTTAAACATAAGAAAAAACTTCTACTGTGAGGGTGACTGAGCACTGGAACAGATAGTCCAGAGAGGTTGTGGAGTCTCCATCTTTGGAAATATTCAAAAGCCATCTGGATGGGGTCCTGGGCAATTTGCTCTAGCTGACGCAGCTTTGAGTAGGGGTTTTAGGCTAGATGATCTACAGAGGTCTCGGTCAACCTTAACTATTCTGTAATTCTGTGACCCTGTGTCAGACTGTTTGCAGACTGGATCCAGGCTGGATGATGCAGCTCCACAAGCATGGGTAACTCTAGAAGCTGTTGTATGCACGTGGCTCAGACATTCCTGTCAATATTTTAGCAGGACATGTGTTTTTAGATGGTGTTAAAATGCCTAAGTCATGTCCACATGAAGCAATACCCAGGAAAAGAAGGCAAGTGATGGAGTAAATAGGAAATTTCACAAAGTGTGATCAGCTGGTCCCAAAGGGTCTTGTAGTGAAACTTCTGAGAGTTAAGAAATCATCTCCTTCACATGCTTCACTTTGTGTCTTTGGAATTAGAAGATAAAGGTGACCTGGAGACACCTGGAGGAGTGTGTCCCCTCCACTGAAGAGAGAAGGGAAGATGAACAGAAGAAACAACCCAGTGTGATGTGCATGTGTCACAAATGACAGATTCCTCCCAGATCATTATGTACTGACCACTATGACCAAATCGCTCATGAACTTACACTCAAAATCATTTCTCTCCTCCTCTTCTGATGATGAACATCCAGGGCAGAATAACAGCAACAACCCCCAGGGTTCAGTGATGACATTGACAATAATTTCATGATTCATGAATGGGCAACTGCAAAAGAATTAGCAAACATGCATTTTTCTATATATTTTTGCCTCAGATGAAGACTTAGAAAAATGTTCTGTGTTTTCTTATTCTAGTCAGAAAAAGGTTCTTTAGGACATGTTTCTGAGTTAGGCCAGGAGAATATTTAAGTTTTGCATTAGTCCCTCCTCAAGCCCTGCTTAATATAAGATATTCTCAGAAAGTGATGGTTAAGTGGAGAGCTGTGAGAATTGCTCCTACATATTAAATATACATAGATATATAAATAATTAATTTTGCTTCTCCCCATTCTCCTCACGTATTACTTTAGCTTCCTAAATGATGAAGTCTTTGGAGCAAGGAGTGCATAACAGCATTTGTTTGGAAAGTGCCTAGCAAACCCAGATAACAGCTATATAATAGCTCTGTCAACCTGGACCACTCCAGTATGGGTATCGCACAGTTGTCAGTGTGTGTTGTGCAACATCTGGCAGGTTTCTGCATGGGGCACTTACCCCGGGACAGTTTATCTACACAGAATCAATTGACATCAGAGAAAGCTGTAAAAACCTGGATCATACTGTCCTGTTGTTTTTTTTAATAGCCATAATATGCGTATATGTTTCAGTAGTGCTTTCTCACAGTGGTTACATCCTATCCAAAGAGAGATGAAAACGCAAGGACAGAGCATTCAGACTTCTCAATCTGATTGCAGGTCTCTGATCTGCTTGCCAGGATGGAAACTCACTGTTACCCAGAAGAGTGCGCCTCTTCCTTCGCAGGGGTAATTCTGGGTTAGACTGTTTTGTTTCCTTATTTGCTGTTACAGAGCTACTCTGCTCTGTATGTTTTCCTGTGTGGGTGGAGATAATCTCTATGCCTTTGCCAGCACCTTCTTAACTCTTGAAGCGAAGGGTCATATATGAGTATTTTCTGTTTTTGTCAACCTATGCTGCAAAGTTATTTCAGACTTGCTTTGTGAATGGATTATTTTAACATACTTTATTATATAATCTTGTTAAAAGAACCTTCTTGCAAGTCTGAAAGTCGCCAAGTTAACTAATAATAACCTGTGCTGTTTTTTCTCGTGTTTTTGAATGAATAAGGATGGAAAGTGGGCAGATTTTGACAAATAGCTTCAGATGTTAATTCTGCAACAATTTCATGTCTTCGCCCTTTATGCGCAGACCATATGTTTGCCACGCAAAACAATCCACTGAGGTGTAGTAAAGAGAAATATATAGATGATTTCTCTCTACCTTACCAAAATGTGAAATATGTCAAGGACTGTCACCTTGAAAGCTCAAAAATCATGTGTTAGGCCCCAAATACCTGGTAACTAGCTTCTATTTCTTTAAAGAAGAAATTGTGGATTTTGATCTGTCTCTTCATATTTCAAGCTCCTTCTTGTCCTTGTGTGTGTATGTGAAGACTATGATATCTCCCAAATTACTGGAATCTAGTCTCTGATGCAGAAGCTCCCATCCCACATCTGTCTCCCCTTTCCATTCCCAGCCCTTACATCAGACCTCCTTTACATACCTATCCAGCCCCATGTGCACTGCTCTGGCTACTCAGTGTGTCCATGTGACTTTAGGAAATGAGGAAAATGGGGAAAATACAGTGGGCTGCTTTTTTTCACCTTTCCAGGCCTGATGTTGCACAAAAGAAAAGGGAGGTGAGAGAAAACAAAGCTACCCTGAACTGATGGGCTTTTCCTACTTCTGAATTCCTGTACCTGAGAGGTTAACAAAGTTTTGCAATAGTAAGGACTGAGGGTAAGCTTGGCCGCCAGTATCTAGGCCAAGTATACAATAACAGAAGTGTAATTCTGTATGTTTCGAATGGGAAGTGAAAAAGCTTGAAATGTGTATTAGTTATAGAAAAGCATTTTGATGGATTGAAGCACAGGTAACTGTGTCACTTCTTTAAACATTTTAGTCTAAAAACTATTTCATTGCATATTTTTAAAGAAACCATTTCACACAAAAGTTTTTATGTTTTTCTCAACATTTCCATTTTTCAGTCTCCAAAAAATTATAAAAAGAGGAAAACCACTCTCCTGCCACCATCCCCCAAATTATTTATTCAAACCTTCACATATCTATTTCTGCTTTATCTCTACTTTCCCCATTTCCCTGCCACTTGAGACGGAAATGCTGATCAGATGGGGTTTCCCTTCTGGACTGAACTTTGCAGGGCTTCTCCCATTTGGGAGACCAGCTCCAGTCCCAGTCAAAATGCTGCGAGTTACAGGGGAAAGAAAAACAACCAACAAACAAATGTTAGCAACACTGCAAAACACAGAGCGTCTGTAGGAGGAATATATTCCCAGGCTGGGGAAATATTTAATTTTTACAACATTGAAGCAGATAATCTGGAGGAGGATGGAATTTTTTTCCTAGCACTCCCTCGTACAAATAAACACTGCTGAGAAAACAAACTTGTTTAGGGTGAGAGAGGGTTGAATTAAACAGCGGTATCCATTTGTGGTCACCTAAAGCTGCTTCTATGCAGATCCCTTATCTTTGTTTACTGTTCTAAATCACTTAAATGGTGTGAGCAATTTTGGGGATGGGTGTTTGCTGTTTATGCCTTTGTTTGTGATTGCTTGCCCTTGTCATATGAACATGGACAAAATGAAAATAAGATTCCTGCCCTGACTTTAAGATCTCCTTTCTCCTTTCTAATGATTGTGAAGAATACTTAGAATACATTAGGATTTTAAAATCAGTAGGATTAATTAAAGTATCCATTCCTTGCCTAGGATATACTCTTGAATTAGCATGTAGTATCTTACGTGTGTGGCTAAAATGAAGAAATGGAATAAAGATTGTGAAGGCATCATTAATTTGGGCACGTGGCCTTTTTACCACACATTACATTCATGTGAGAAAGCAAGCATTTATTTGGTTATCACTGAAAAAAAACCCTGGGTGAAATCAAGCCCCACATCCATGGTCCATGAGACCACATGATTTCACTCACTACCTTCAGAGTGTGATCAGGCTCTCACTCATTAAGTGAAGATGACTTTATTGCACAGGTATGTGCTGGCTTTTCCTCCAGGCAAGGGTGGGATCCCGGAGCTTTCCATGGGTTATAGATTTGCATCCCACCTCTGGTTCAAAGTCTTTTTGGAGGAGATCTTATTTGAAGAGGCATTCTAGGTAGGTAGCATGTCTAGGTGTCACTGAAATCGAGGCCCTTGGTAACATAGGGAAATAGAATGACTATTTTTTAAAAACACTAGAGCCAACAAAAAACATTGAAAAGATAACACAAGAAATGGGGACTGTAAGAGAATTCATTAGTTTTATGTTTTTAATGTGCCAGGACTGTAAAAGAAGGTATAAATAAATATGTAACAAAAACACAAGGTCAATTAAATGAAAAAAAAATCCTTGGTGCAATAATAAGCAGAATAATGCACCGCAGGATTATGCACTGACCTGACTAAGAGAAATTATGGTGTACAGATCTACAGATGGAGCTGCAAGTGGTGACAATGATACTCCTCTGTTTCCCAAGGGTGAGCTAAGGCGAAATATATTAATCTGTGATAAGTCCTACAGTATATATGCATACACCTAGCCCAAGTCAGTGTTTAGAGGGCATGATCCAAAATCCACTGAAATGAGTGAAAATCTTTCTACTGTCTTTAATAGGTTTTGGGTGGGATCTTGAAATTTACATTTTAATGAGCACCCAAATAATTTTGTGTTAAAAAAACAGGAAAATAACTAGTGCAGGAACACAATGAATACTTTTAAGTAGGCCACCAGATGGACAATTTTCAGTTGTAATTATATCACTGTCCTCAAGTAGAGACTCTATCGTTTAAAAACTAAAAAAGTTTGAAGATGAAATATATCAATAAACTGAATAAAAACAGAGCATAATCCACCCCTAGTTTTCCCCTCTTCATCCTTATTGCACAAAATTTCTATTAAAAAGAGGCTTCAGCATTTTTCTCCTGTTTATAACACTCAATCCCTTTGTTGCTGGTAAACGCATTACCTTAAGCAAAAGGTTTGCTAGAACTGTACAGTGCTGCAATTCAATTCACTATATAAAAACAGTTTGTCAAGGAGTCTCAGTTACATCTCAGTTCTGGTCAGGGCCCATTATTATAATAGCAATCCCTCCTCTAGAAGAATAGTCCATGCACTGCAGGGGTTCCTAGAAACTTAATTGCATTTTTCAATTAAGTTTTTACAATTTGTTTGAATGTTGTAGTTAGAACAGCAAGTATACACTTTTAAACTCCCTTTTTAAACTCTGCAGTCCTGCATGAGTATTAATGACAAAAACTATAATAAAAGTTGTTTATTGTAGTAGGAATAGAAATTGAGAAAGGATGTGTTAATTTTTATTACTGTTTAAGGGTATGTTAAATACTATTTTTATTTCAATTTCCTGTGCTGAACATTTACTTTTCCAAGACCATGTCTAATTTAGATTAACATTTATCAATTATCCTTTGTAACCTTGAACATACATGTCAGTTTTGAAGAGTACTGCATCCTGGGTAAGGTGATCCTACTGGTTCTTATGGATTCTCCTGACTCCTATTGGATTCTCCTTTTGACAGAGGCAACTTGGAAGGGCCAGATTTGAGTCCAAAGCCTGCGAGTGTTCTCCTACCTGACTCTCCTTTATCTCTATGCATTCAAAGGTAGAATCCCCGATCATGCTTTTTGGAATAAATGTTGGAAATCTGCTCCTAGCAGGATCCATGGAGGGATGGCATGAAGTATTGTAGGAAAAAGTGCGTTTTTTTTAGGAGATTACATTTTTTGAAATCAGAAAAGAAATTGTCAGTTCCTTGCTATAACCTCATTCTGTATGTTTCTATGTATGTACTACTATCATATGCCACTTTACAGGTGATGACATTTTAATTACAGGAAAAAAAAAACAATCTGAAGTGACCATTGAAGTGTCTGCTATTTACCAAAACAACATTTGAACAAAAGGAAAAACTGAACTGCATTAAGCATAAAGGATGTTTTGGGCTTGTCTGTTAAAGTTTGGTCTACAAAAAATGCTTTCTCATTCTGGTTTCACTGTGTACACATTGTAGCATGGTTTGGAATATTAATTATTGTTTGGTTAACAGTGACTTTGAATGTGGTATATTTTTTGAAATGTAATTTAACTTAGAGCTCTGCTAGTGTGTAATTAATTAAAAAAGCTTCTGGAGCTGAAACTTAGCTCACTGGAAGATGGGTAAAAGCATGCAAGACTGCTCAGTATTCTAGTCCTGTTCTGAACTCTGTTGTGTCATGATTTAATAACCAGTCTGATTACCCGAGCACGCCCATTTATCTCAACAGTAGCATCGCTGGCACTTAGGTAATGGCTCTAATATCACAATTCCATGTGGGTGGGTGTGTTTCTTTAGATATTTAAGGACTACTACTTAGACAGACTTTTAAAATGTGTGTTTATATAAAATACATTCTTAAGACATACCTAATGACACTGTGCTGAAAATAAAGTTCCTGCTGCATAAGAATATAAAAAATCCCTTTTTTGGTAAAACTATAGGCTGATATCCACATACTGGAACTGACAAGCAGCTCAAATGGGCAGGATTCATCATGAGAAATGATGGGAGAGAAATGGTAAAAGAGCCATTCTATAGTGCCTGTTGCAGCCTCAGGACTACTTATTCTACGCAGGAACAATGACCAGTGAATCCTTTTAGTTAAGGATTAGGCCCATCTTTGCTATTTCTTAGGTCACAGAGCACGGGGCAGTATTTGGGCCCTGGCAGTCCTAACTGTTGATGTTAACAAATGACTGCAGGAGAAAGTAAGCCTGTAACAGAAATCTACTCCAAATGACTCCAAAACTTTTGAGGAGTTAATTAGTTACAGAGTAAAAAATGTTTCTAGGCCTATGACCTTAAAAAAAAAAAAAATCACCAGGGCTTGGTAGAATATAATTAATATGCTACTGTGCTTTCCTGGCTTTGCCACTTTCTACATTTTGCCTTCAGTCTTACATTCCTGCTTTCCGCTGCCCACATGTATTTTTCTTTGCTGCCTAGTTTTAATCAGCAGAGGAGCTATGTGATACACTGTGCATTTATTGAATATGCACAAGCATGTACATATTCACCAGATTAACAACCTACAGAATCCTTTTAGATTTGAATTCCTATCTGTGAGTAGCTGTTCCCAGTAATATTATTTTGAACCCCTTAATGAATCCCAGCTCCACAAGGTGGCTCTCTATTCCTTTAAAAATGCCACTGCATTTGTCTATTAAACACTTCTGAGAATTATCCTTGGGGTTCTACAGAAGCGCAGTGCGATTGTGGAACTGCAGATCTCTTCTAGTAGGCTTTGCAGTTTGCTTACAGTAAAGCCGGAAACTAGACAAAATCCGATTCAATTAAAAGTATTATAACTTGAAGGAATGTTTCATGTTAGCTGTTTAATAAAATAGGAAAAAGGAGAAAATAATGGCCATTATACATGCCTGGGATGTGAAACAGGACATTCACACACCCACTCCCTGCTCTGTTCATTTGAACTGCAGCTGCTGACTACTTTCTTTTCTAGACATGTCCTACCCCTGCTCTGCATATCTGAAGGACCACATTAGCATAGTCACCAAGTGCTGGCAGGTGCAATTTCTGCTAATATGGACAGAGAGAAAGCAGCTCATCAGGAAAGATATCCCACTATTGCATCTGAGAAGAAGGTGGCCAAGGCTCAGAACAAGGTCTTTACTTGCCTCACCGCTCCAGCCAGGCCTTTGGGAGGCAGACCTCCCAAATATTGCTGACCACAAGCTAGCATGGTTTCAGGTCACGTGAGGCTACACTTAGAGACCTTTACCTTCTAGAGTAGCTCATCCGAATGTGAGATCCTTCCCTGTAGTCTGTGTCTCCAAACACAGCTAGTTGGATGATCACAGGTCCCCAGCTCCCCGTGGTGTGGCAAGTCACATGTGAAACTGGAGCACTGTGGTACATGCCATGTTCCTGTGTGCGACAGGCCGGGCTGCAGCATATGTGCAAAGCAGAAGCTGATGGTGTGAATCCCATACTCAGTGCATCTGACTGGATGGGTCTGCCCTACCTCCTGTGTGCACTACTGCCACTTTCGGCTACCAAAAATCCAGCTTCATGCTGCTCAAATCCTACAAATGGCTTAAGAAAACCCGAGTAATCTTTGAAGAAAATGTTACCTGCTTTCTGTTGCTTGAGATGGCCAGGGGCATATTTTCTTTTTTTTCACAGCAGGGCTAGAAATGTACTTAAAAAATAAAATTTGAGAGCTGAAGCTGTAAAATAAACACTAAATATCACAAGGCAATGCTGGGTGTGCCTAACCTGTAACATTAAATTCAAGCTTCTTGTCACTTCTTTCAAAGCTCTGCTCAGCTCAGCCCCTCCCTGGTTATCCTCCCCTGTTGAGCTTGCTGCAACCCCTGCTCTCCACTACTGTTCCCACCTTCATCTGTTCTCATGTTAGCTTCTTGTCCAACTGCTTCTCTGTGGCTTTCTCTCCTCTGCACTTCTGCTTGGCACAGCTTTTCCCCTTGACCCTTTCCATATCGTAGTCTCTCTTAAAGATTGCTTAGAGTGAATTCATCTGGTTTGGCTAAAAGCACCTATTTCTTGTTTTCCTAATTTTCTTTTGTTTTCTTTAAACACTAGTTGTTCCATGGAGAGACTTCCCTTTTCTGAAGGTACAGAAATCAAACTGTAGGTGCTAATAACTATGCACATTTTTCTATAAACCAGTTTCTGGTAGATCTGCCCAGTGTTAATCTTCACAATCTTCAGAGCAGTTGAGGTTGCTTTTCTGCTCTAACCCCCTTGCAGTAGGTGTCTGACAAGGAGCAAAGTGTGTGTTGGACTCTTGGGAGAATCTCTGTTAAAGAAGTTCACATCCTGGAACCAACATAGTTTCATGTGCTGTATCCTGGGGGACAGGCTAAAGGACATATCATTCAGTTCAATGTACAGTTTTTGCTTGTTCACATGTAGAAAATCTGCAGTCAAGAACCGGAAATGTGATACCAGCAATGGAACCCAGTTCATTACAAATTCAAATCAATGGAAACAACAGGACTTATTATTTATCTAAGCTTTGAATCAATCTAACTACTATGCATAATGATCTTAATTAGAAAAGTTGAGCTGAAGCAGGAAGACAGTCTGTCTCCTAGCTTTGAAATTATCATACCCCTATCAGTATGCTTGGGTAACTTGTAATTAGGGACAAAGGTTACACATAATTTTATATGCTGAAAAACCGGTTTTATACATGTCATTTCAAAAAATATTTAAGAAACAGATACATGACTTGCTACCCCCATTGCACTTAGAATTTTTGCTCCTAGATTACTAGTCTGCACTAATTACCTGATGGATTTAAGAAATACTTATACAAGCTTTGCATTTATATATAGCCCCAAATACTAATACATAACTGGTAATATCAATATCAGTCTTTGTATAGCTTTCTTTGTGGATCTTAAATCACCTTCCAGAGTTTAGTAGCTTTTTATATCTCTAGTTCATTTTCATGGAAAACGCAGCTCAGAAAAGTTAAGTGGATGGTCCAAAACCTGAGAAAGTGTTTGCCCATTCGAAACGTTATTGGCATGTTACATCAGCCCATAATTATACTGGTATAGCTCCCCACATAGCTGGTCATACTTTTCTTCTTTTCTCGTTTAGCTTCAACTGTTATCACTGAAATGAAGGCTTCTAGTTTTGACAAATTGGCAAAGTTGTATGATTAAGCTTTCTTTGCAATAGTGTTTGACGAGTGAGTTTCGTGGCGTGACAGTGTTGATTGGCTGTAATTAGAAAAAACGGTCCTAACTCCAATGTCCTGCCTCATCAAAACAGTTATTGCCTTGCTTAATTTAAGCAAGTTATTCAGTCTCGATAAATGCGCTGAGTAGGCCCATTGACTATTTGCAGTGTCAAGTCAAACATGAAAACAGCTCTTGGTAGGATCAATACCTTATCTTCCAAACTACAACACAAGTCTTCCTGTTTTATCATAATGTAGTTACTCTGATTTTTTTCAAGATAGTATTTCATCTTAGAAATTCATTAGAAAAAGATCAAACTCTTTCCATCAAATGAAATGGCCTTGCTTTCCCAGAACAGTATTTTCACAAACAAAAAATATGGAAATCAAAATCACAAGTAGGATCTGTTTCATCAAAGTATTAGCTACATTTCTGAGAGGCTGACAATCACCATTTTAGCATGTCAGGAATTATATGCATAATTCTCTTTAATGGGTGTTACAAATGTTCATCCCACACTGAAAAAAGATCACAGTTGGTATGAGTAATAAGTTTTTTCTTGAACATAAAGAGTTCCCCTCTAGCTCTGTACATATCCTCCAACATCAATGCAACCACAGCTGTCAAGGGAGCCTCACCTCTCTCTATGTATATTTTAGCTTTATTTTTTTCCCATGCTTTCACTTATTGGACTATTTTTTTAAGGGACCTAAACCTGTTCTCCAGTTTTGTGGGCAAATTCATTGCAATAACATCTCAGTGTTCAGACATCTTTAAACATTACTATTAGCATACAAGAAATTAGAGACCTACATCAAGATCTGGAGATTTGGGGTTTTTTTTAATTGAAAGTGGACTTGAAATCATAGTTTCCCTCATTCAAGGATCTCCAAGCACTTTACACAGCTGAATGAATTCTTATGGTCTCCTTTTGTAAGAGGAATAATAGTGCCCCTTTCAGCAGCTTCAGCGCAGCCACAGCAGCAACGACACACGGCCATCCAGCCAGTGCGGGTCCAGGGTGCCACAGGAGCTCCGTGGGGAGGGACAAGGCAGTTTGGGGGTGGAGGAGCCTGGGTCCTCTCCAGTCCCTGTGTCCCCTCAGCAGGGAAGTGCTCCAGGTCCCCTCAGTGTCTCAGCACCCCACGTCCCCATAGTCTTTGAGCGTCCCACGTCCCCTCGGTGTCTGAGCAACCCACGTCCCCTCAGTCTTTGAGGATTCCGCGTCCCCTCGGTGTTTGAGCGCCCCATGTCCCCTCAGCATCTGAGGGCCCCATGTCCCCTCAGTCTTTGAAGGTCCCACGTCCCCTCAGTGTTTGAGGGCCCCACGTCCCCTCGGTGTCTGAGGGCCCCACATCCCCTCGGTGTTTGAGGGCCCCGTGTCCCCTCGGTGTCTGAGGGCCCCACGTCCCCTCGGTGTTTGAGGGCCCCACGTCCCCTCAGTCTTTGAGGATTCCGCGTCCCCTCAGTGTTTGAGCGCCCCATGTCCCCTCAGTCTTTGAAGGTCCCACGTCCCCTCAGTGTTTGAGGGCCCCACATCCCCTCGGTGTCTGAGGGCCCCACATCCCCTCGGTGTCTGAAGGCCCCACATCCCCTCGGTGTTTGAGTGCCCCGCGTCCCCTCGGTGTTTGAGGGCCCCACGTCCCCTCGGTGTCTGAGGGCCCCACATCCCCTCGGTGTCTGAGGGCCCCACATCCCCTCGGTGTCTGAAGGCCCCACATCCCCTCGGTGTCTGAAGGCCCCACATCCCCTCGGTGTTTGAGTGCCCCGCGTCCCCTCGGTGTCTGAGGGCCCCGCGTCCCCTCGGTGTCTGAGGGCCCCACATCCCCTCGGTGTCTGAGCGCCCCACGTCCCCTCGGTGTCTGAGGGCCCCACGCCCCCTCAGTGTCCGAGGGCCTCTCGGCCCTCGGCTCAGCCACGCCACCCCGGCCGGCGGCTCTGGGGCGCGGGGACACGGGGGAAGGAAGGGAAGGAGCCGCCCTGCCAGGGGGACCCGGGACGCGGGGCTGGGAAGGGGCCGCGGCGCCGGGCACGGCGAGCGGGCGGCAGGGCCGCGCCGGCCTTCCCCGCCGGGGCCGCGCTGGTCCGGCTCGGGGGCGCACGTCCGCCGCGAGGCTCCCGAGACGGGCGGCGGCGGGGCCGGAACGCGAGTGCGAGGGCTGCTGTTTCCGGGGGGCGGCCCGCCGCGGCGGCGCCCGGCGGCGTTGCCATGGTGGAGGCCCCGGGGCGGCGGTGCCGGCATGGAGGAGGAGGCCGCGGTGCGGGGCGGGCAGGCGGGCGGCTCCGGTGGAAGGGAGCGGGGGGCGGCTGGTTTCGCTGCGCTGGAGGAGGCCAGCGGAGCGCGGCGGCGGCCCGGCTCGGGGGCGCGGGGGGGAGGGGGCGGCGGCGGCGCCGCGGCCGTGGCCTGCCTGCAGCCGCCCGTGGCGGGGCCCGGCCGAGGCCGCCCGCGACGCGGCTGCTGCTCTCCCTGCTCTGAATTTGGCCGCCAGAGCCGTTTCCCGGCCCCGAAATCAGCTGCCCCTTCCCGAACCCACTTGCCTGGGTGCTTTTACCAAACGTTTTCCCTGTTGGTTTCCCGCTTTTCTCCTCCCTGCATTCGGGACACCCTAATTTCTCTGAGTAATCTCCCTTTTTCCTGGGTATGTCTTTCCACGTACTTGTGCAGGCTTTCTGCCATGCATATATTTCTTCACTGTTCCAGAAACATTACTTTCTTCACCCACCTCTTACTTTTCATCTCTTCTTCTATTTCTGATTTTTATTTTCACGTCATATGTTCTAGGTGTAGATTATTACCCTTATCCTCACATGCACAGAATTTGATGCTTGTCAGCTGAAAAAGTTATTTGTTCTCTTATCTGTAGCTGATAGTGAATGCTATGATTACTCGTTATCTAGTTACAGCTAACATAAAGGGCAGAAATATTCTGTTCTGTAAATAATCTCTAAAACTGTGCAGTAGCCCAGTAATAGTGTTATTTGTTCTAGTTGAACACATATGAAACTAATTTTTTTTTCTTTTAGGAAGATTATCATGAACGCTGTGTACAGTGTTCAGAAGTAAACTGGGGTCTTACTGATGGAGGCAGATTTTATTGCAGAACTTGCCACAATGTTATAGAGGTAAAAAGCCAAGCTACTGTCTTTGGGAAGGCATTCCTCTTTGATTGTTTCTTGTTTTTAAGAAAATGTTTGATTTTTCTCCTGGCATTAGAAGTTGAAGGCAGTATTGCCAATCTCCCATTTTCATGCTTTACTTAATGCTGTTTAAAACTACTGTTCCTTCAAATCAAAACGTTCAGCGACAGTTTCAGAAAACTCACAAACTTTAAATTGCACTAGCTTAAAGCAGTGTGTTACTGTAGCTAGAGTGCCAGTATGCAGTGTAGATGCACCAGAAGTGTTGTGTGGGTATTGCTGCACTTCATGGCAGTGCCCATGTAGACAAACCCTGATGCATGTCATCTCTCTGTCCGGGATGGTAGTTCTCTATTTTTGCTTTTCCTGAATAGAAGGTTCAGAATGTTTTGTGAATTATTCTCATTTTTGATTTTGAGATTTGAACAAGTTCCTCTGTTGTTTTATGGTGGGGCAATCTGTGCAAGTTAGGCCTGGCCTTTTCTTTGCTGCGATATGTTACTGTTTTGCAGAGAACTAGAGAAGTTGTAAATACTGATGTTATTTCAAACACAAGAGTCCAGACGATCTCCAAAGGTTTAAGAAAGCAGGAAAAAAATGGTATGTATATGCTTTTCTCCCTCTTTTGCATAAGAATGGCTGTAGTGGGTCAGATCAAAAGTTCACCTAGTAAATTATGTCTTAGCCAAAAGTAGGTAGCTAGGAAAGACTGTAAGAACAGGAATGTAGTACACCCTGCAAACACTGTCAGCACCTTCAGCGATCCAACTGCAGGGACTTCCTGAGTGGCAAATGACTTCTGGGAACTTGGTGGTTTTTTCATTGAACATAACTATATGTTACCTTTTGTCAGTTTGATTTGTGTGAGCCCATTGAAGATATCTGTGGCATTCATTCAGTTGTGGTGATCCCTTTATTTCTTCGTTGTGATGACTGTAAACAGGAAAGTTGTCTGTGTTCATAGGTGAGGTATAACAGTGGTCCCGCTCTTAGAATACGTCTGGCTTGTGTTACAGGTACTTGGCCCTGTAACCTACACACAACCTACATGTAAGAGTTTTCATACAGTTAGAGTAGCTAAAATCATGTAGTTAAACGTTACATCTTTCATCCAGAGTTACTTCCATGCTTTTTATTTCATGATTCAGAAGAATGGTAGTCATTACATAGGATAATAAGCTGTAAGGATGTTATGGTAAAGCTGCTGCTGAAACTATGTATACTGAGATGGCTGGATAGATGTTTTAGTGTTGTGGTCACTTCCCTTGAAAAAGCAAAAATAAATTACAATGCTAAATAAAGCGTGGGGGTACCTTTGTCTCTGTGATATGCTGCCGTATCTTCACTGTACTGTGATGACAGTAGATTACTGCATTCCTTTGGAAAGAACTATTGTGGGGAGGTGAAGGGAGGAGTGAAAAGGGAAACAACCTTAACAGCTCCGCCTGTCTTTATCCTGTCTTGCTCCTAAAGTCTGAGCCTTATACCATTTCTTGCTTTTTATTTCTCCTGTGAGAGATGTCATTAGCCATCCCCCAAGCTTCCTACAAAAGAAATCCTTAGCATCATGCAGTCCCTTCTGTGAGTGCAGTTACATTATACTCTTACAGTTTATTTTCCTACATGTATATGAGTAAGCGAGATCTACAGTAAACAGTTAAAACCAACATCATTAAAGCATGACAGAAACTTTGGGCAGATAAGCTTTAAGATGGTGAGGTTCAAGGAGAGTTGCTAAAGCAGACATTTGAAATACATGGTAAAGGAGGAGAACATTTTATTACCTAATAGTAAATTGGAAGGAAACATAAGGAAGTATAGGTATGGTGGAAATGAAAAGGAAGTTGAGAAATGCAGAGAAAATCTGTAAGACCAAAAAGCCTTTAGAAAGGAGCTGTATATATGGAGAGCTAAAGGTGAAGAGTACCTGTAACAGTGAGGTGATAATGAGGAGACTGGAGCAGGCCTGTTCTATAGGGGATTCATATTGTGCTGAGCTTTGCTAGAAGCTCTGAATGTCTGAGAAGATTTCTTTCATTTAAATTTGTATGATTCTGTGGGAGAGAACGGTGAAGAACATGGTGATATTGTTTTGGGGTTTTTTTTTGCCTGACTCTCCACTTTAATGTGTTCCAGTTTTCTGTGCTGGGGATGGAAGAGAAATGATAATAGTTCTTGTTTTTATTACAGGTTTTCAGTGATTTTAAAACTGGTCACTTTACTCTCCACTGGATTACAAGTGTCACATTAGAAATTATAGTGAAATATATTATTCTTGGAAGATGTTCGGAGAACAGCTCTTGTTCAGTAGTTTTATTCTTATTTAGGACTACAAATATAAATGAGAGTTATTGGGGTATTTAGCATATTGGAGCTGGTCTTTGGACCTGAAATTATTAAATACAGAGCTACATCTTAGTTCTGGTACCAAGACAACAGAATATTTTGTGCAAATAAGTGTGCATAAGGTTAAAAAACAAACAAACAAACTTTGTCTTCTGTTACGTAGATGAAGGCTGGGAATGGTATGTTTGTGAAGGCTTTCAGTTTGTACTCAGGAAACAAGCAGAAGCTTTGGAAGCATTAGGAGTATGTCCACAAATGAAGGTATGTAGACTTCAGGGTAAGGTCTATACACTGTAAGTGAGTAATAGTGAGGGTTATTTTAAAAGACTGTGATTTTTAAAGTGGGTCAAATAACTCCCTGTTTAAAAGCATTGAGCATATGAAAACAAACTTAGTTTCCCTGGTAACTTCAAACATAGTTTATAAATCACAGTTAATAAAATTGGAGCCAGAACATTTTTCAGATTCCTAAATTGTAAATTACAGTCTGTTCTCTCAGAAGTTAATGAACTTGTATACTTTGGACTAATCATTGTCTATTTATATTTATCAGGATGAAATTCTGTGCAATTTTTGGAGACGTTACCTTCAGAAGAGCCAACAAGCATATTGTAACAGACCAGCTGGGGAAGCTATCAAAGTATTATCAGTAAGTGAAAAGCTCAAATCCTGTGAGCAGTTGCATATTTTTTAAACTGCAACAACAGAAATCTTCTTTGTTCAAGCTATATATCTAACTTGCGCTAATGTCGCTTCAGCATGAAGAATGTCTTCTAAACTGGATTCCAAATATCTGTTTTGTTTTTTCCCATTATTAAGAAAAAAGATGCTTCTCTGAGTATGGGAAATTGCTTATTTAGAAATGCTGCTTTGTTCTGGCATAGGTAGACCGTACTGCTCTATGAGTAGACAGAGCAGAAATTATAATACAAAATGTGTCATCAGCTATCATCATTTACCCCCACTCTCCTCAAGTTACTCCTCAAGTTTTCATCAAAGTTTTCATCAAAGTTTGATTCTATATATTGTCTTTCTGGTTACTATAGCAGATTAGAAAGCAACATGAACACTAGGAATCTTTCTCATCTTGAGAAATCCTTAAAAATAAGAATATATTTTGCAGGATTTTTTTAAACTACTGGTGATTGATAGAACAATTGAAAATGTGAACAGTTCCGGTTTAAACTTCACAGACTGTTATCTTACACCTATCATACTTTACTTGGTTTCTTCAGATTAAAACAGCAAATAACACTAGATAATACTATGACTTACTTACACAAAACAGGGATGTGATAGCAGTACAGATCTGGATAGCGAACCAGAGAGACCTAGCCTCCTTCACTTGTTATCTCTCTCTGAAAGTGACGGGGATCTACTGACTGATTGCAGCTTTGGCTCATCAATTGGCAAAGTCTCAGGTAGGAGCAATGAACCAAAATATCTAGAAACCATTTTTGTGTAGTTATATATGTTTTAAATGTATTCACCTAGTATGAATTGGAAGAACTTGACCTGTTGTTGGGAAGTGTAGTGTTTTCAGTCCTACTTGCCACTGGAGTACTTTATATACCACCAGAAGACACTCCCCCCCCCCCCCCCGAAAGGAGATGAATGTTGAACAGGGCCTGGAAATACAATGGGAAATGCAGGAGGAAGTTCTTTTTTATAACAGGATTGCTCCATGCCTCCTATTTGGCGAGGGGAAAAAGGTACAGAAATGGAGATGCAAATTTCTGTGAATATGATGCAAGCACTTTTCATCCTTATACTGTTATACTAAAATGACAAGATTTTCAGGTGAAGGTTTGCTGTATGTTCATATACATATCAGTGCTTGGGTTTTGCACAAATATATATTATATCAAGGAGAAAGAATTTAGTGAAAAAAATTCCAGGGAAAATATTCCACTGAATTTTTTTCCCTTTTTGAAGTCTATAGCAACTCCTTTCTTCCTTGGTACTTGTTTGCATTTTATAGTTATGTTTCTAAGAGTTTTAGAGTAGACAGGTAGTCTTAAGATGGGAAGTTATTTGACACGTTTTTCTTAGTCTCTTGTTTCAGAGATTAAATTCAGCTTTAAGTAGTCACACCTATTTCACTAAAAGCCCTTGAAATAGATGAGAGCTCAGTGACACTAAAAGTGCATTTTGGAGAAATTAGACAGACATAGCAATTGTGTTGTATAGTGAAATTTGACACAAGTAATACTAGATTGATGTTTTAGTCAACCGTAAATTATTGTGAAGATTCATAGATTTCCTTGTCTGTGCCATTTTTACTGAGTTGTTATTGCTACACACAGGAAACCTTAAAACCTTTTTTTCCCCCCCACTAAGAGGCTTGTCTAATGTGCAGTCATTTTTTGTTATTTTTGGGTAGGGGTGATGCCAATGGTATCCTGGGGTGCATCAGGAAGAGTGTTGCCAGTAGGTCGAGGGAGGTGATTCTCCCCCTGTACTCAGCCCTGGTGAGGCCACATCTGGAGTACTGCGTCCAGTTCTGGGCTCCCCAGTACAAGAGGGAAGTGGCACTACTGGAGCAAGTCCAGCGAAGGGCCACAAAGATGATTAGGGGACTGGAGCATCTCTCTTATGAGGAAAGGCTGAGAGAGCTGGGCCTGTTTAGCTTGGAGAAGAGAAGGCTGAGAGGAGATCTTATCAACGTGTACAAGTATCTGAAGGGAGGGTGTCGAGAGGATGGGACCAGACTCTTTTCAGTGGTGCCGAGCGACAGGACGCGAGGCAACGGGCACAAACTGAAACACAGACGCTTCCATCTGAACATGAGGAAAAACTTTTTCACTGTGAGGGTGACAGAGCACTGGCACAGGTTGCCCCGAGAGGTGGTGGAGTCTCCTTCTCTGGAGATATTCAAAACGCGCCTGGATGCAATCCTGTGCAATGTGCTGTAGGTGACCCTGCTTGAGCAGGGGGGTTGGACTAGATGATCTCCAGAGGTCCCTTCCAACCTCAGCGATTCTGTGATTCTGTGATTCTGTGATAGTGAATTGCACCAAGTATAGCATTGAGATATTGCTAGAGAAGCTTATGAAACAAATTGTTAGATGTGTGTAATTGTGTGTTGTCATGCCTTGAATAAGGTGGAAGAAGTACGGGAAATTACATGCCATCATTAAGGCCACAAATATGATGAGGATTATTTTACATTGGGATGAATGTGAAATTATAATAATGAAGCTTCAGTCATGAAGCTGCCTTTAAGCACATGTATACATATAAAAGGTGAAACTGTTTGTGGAAAGGATTAACTGCTTTTATTCTCCGACATCCCTATAGGCAGTAGCTGTTCTGGGATGCTCCCATGTAGACCTCTTTTAGTCTATACCAGGTGTATGATTGCGTTGGTTCCTTTAATCTTTTGCAATGTCCCTACTCACCAGCCTTTTTGAAGCCAGTAGGTGGCATCAAAGACCAATTGTGGCTCAGGAAATCAGTATTTGTAGCTGTGTCTTCATACTGGGTGCCAGTGGGTGCCGGAGCTCTAGCCCCTGGGTTAACAGCTCCCAGCACAACTGTGGACCCGCCAGACTCTGTGAGCTGCAGCTTTTTTTGTGGGTTGCAGCTCCCAGCTGGAGATTTGGCCCTCCATGCTCCTGGTTTAACAGGTGAAAAGCCTCTGGTTAAAGAGAGTGAGAAAGCCTCTACCGAATCCCTGTTGACGTTTGGCACTGGTGTACAAAATGTTTTCATTTGTCCTGGTTTATGATGTAGGGAAGAGAGACTTGACTTCTTCTCTTCTTCCTTCCCTGACCTCCCAGGTTTCACTGCTGAAAAGGTTTCTAACTCTTAAATCACTCCTCTATATTAAACTTCTTGTTTCTGCTTCTCTCAGTTTTTACTGATTCATCGCAGTAAGTAAATAGGCTGGTTCTTTTTCTTTTCACCCACTTTACCATTTGCTGCATTTGTATTTTGAAGATGTTTCTTTGAACTTTTTAAAAATAATGCAAACTTCTTTGTGGTTAGAGAATATATGGCAGATGGCTATACAGTATCCATACTTCAGTAAAATTTCTATAGTGTAAATCATGTTCTCTTTATAGTTCTGACTGTGCTGAAGTTTAAAACTCAGTATTTGGGAACTATTAAATTCTGTGTTTTAATCGTCAACTCTGAGGTGTTAATTTAGGCATATCACTTTTCTTTCCTCCTTGTTTCCCCCCTGCTCCTTTATCTCTCAAATAGAAAATAGTATTTGCAGCTCATAATTGCTATTGGTTGTGTGTTGTGTAGGAATTAACAGCTTTCTACAATTCCAGGTTTAAGTGTAGGTCCTACTGAAAGACCTGTTTTGATGGGTTCCAGAGTGAGTTTTGCCTCTTCGTATAATCCAGGATCCTAGTCAAATGAAGTAGCAGTTCATGAATTAGTCATCTTACATCTTGGTGGAAGAATAAATTGAAAAGTTAAGCTATTTAACACACTAACCCAAAGTAGTGATTTGAAAATTTTCCTAGTGGCTAAACAAGCTTCCATGTATGTTTCTTTATATTATTTTCTGCATACCATGTATCATATGTATGTCATATCAGATACCCTTTTTCTTTTCTTTTTAATATACACCAAAGAAAGCACCTCTGTCTGCTCTGGATCGGTAGATGGTAGCTTGCATTTAATGAAGAACCAAAAGGACAAACTGAGGATGTCAATGCCAGTGACCCTTTCATTTTGTTACTTGGCATTACTCTGGCTAAGAGAACCAATGACATTATCTGATCTCTTAAGGTATGGATAGTTCCTAGTGAAATATTTGTTGCTTTTATAAATAATAAACTGTTTTTTTTTAAATTGGATCTTTATCTTTGCCTTCTTACTAATATGCTCAGTAATAGCGAGATGACCTCTATAGTTAGTTGCCTTATCTTTTCTGTGGCAGCAGAATTTGTGCAACTGCTTTTTGAGAACTTGAAACACCTTCTGTATACTGATGCTCCTTTCTAACAGATGTTGAAATAGTGGATAGTTATAAAAGATGGGGAAAAATGTTCCCTCCCCCTCCCCCCCAAATTTAAGGAACAGGAAGACTTAAGTAACTGTAAGTTGGTTACAGTCCGAATGTCAGATTCGAACAAAATAAAGGAAACATTGATTCAAGATTCAGTTGATATGGTAGATTTCAGGTCTTTTTAAAAACAAAGTAAAGACAAAACAAACAAGGCAACAAGTACATGCCTCCCCCCCCCCCCCCATGATGCATATAACTGGTATTGCTGCTGAATGTTTGGCTAATATAAGGGACATTTACCCCAAAGCCTGACCTTCCCCAATGGCCTCTCTGCCTCTGGAGCCTCCTTTTCTCCTCCTCCCCCTCTTCTCTAATTATAACTTTGCACAAGTTTTCTGAGAATGGTGAGTATTGAAGACCCTTCTTTTCCAGGTACTTTTAAGAAGGGGGAGGTTTGTATGTCTTGAAGTACAGCAGTTAATGCTAGCTAACTTATTTCTATGAAAAAACATGTTTAACCCTTTCATTTAACTTTAGGGGACTGCTGTTACATTCATTAATCAAAATTGCAGCATTGCACATTTGGATATGCTGTTGTTGCATAAACAGTACTTGTAAAATGTTCAGCTTAAAATGCTGCAGCATTTGAAGTTCAAACTAGCACCCTGCAATACAAAAGTAGATACTGATTAGATTAAGAAATACTAGAACTCAAAAGTAGTTTGCTATGACAAGATTTATTGCTGATTAATACATTCCTAAGGAATGCGGAAATCGGAACTATCACAGTCTACTCTGTGTTTTTATCAAATTAGAAAATAATTAAATCATATCTGATAATGTTTGTATATGGCAAAAATCAAAGAGGTAAATCACGGTTATTGGGGCAGAGCAAATGGTACACAGTAATAAAGACTTCTTGCTTAGCCCATCCTGTTTGGAGAGAAATGCATAATTTAATATCCTGTTCTTGGATTACTGCATCTTGGAAACTAAACTGTCTCTGGAAAGCATTTAGGGGTCATACTAGGCAAGTACATCTTCAGGAATGCCTGTTTTAGGTTTTTTTTTTTTTTTTTTTTTTAAACCACAGCACCATATTATCGAAGTCCACAGTTCTATGAACAGGGCAGTAATTAGAAGGATTGTGTTGACTGAATATTAACAGTATATTGTTGCATTCAGCATTTTAGAATTGGACAATGCAGAAAAAAGATGATTTAGAACCTGGAGAACTTCCTTCATACTGATATATTCAGAGCTCAGCACATTTACTTAGAAAGATTTAGAGGAAATGTAAAAACAGCAAAAAAAAAGAAAAAGGAAGAGAAAAATTAGGTACTAAAGATCTAGCAGAGAAAGGCATAATCAGAAACCAGTAACTGGAAACTGAAGATGATTTGAATGAGAAACGAGGCACATCTGTCTTACCGTAAGAAGAATTTAAATACCAGAGCCAATTGCCAAGGGAACTGGTGTGTTTCCCACCTTTTCTTCTGTTAGAATCATGCCTTTCTAAAAGATTTCATTTGATCAGATACAATTTATGGGTTCAATACTTGTATAAGTGGGTAGACTTAATGGAGGATCAGAATGATCCAGTGGCTTTAAATGCACTGAGCATATGAACTGAATTAAATGCAGAAA
The DNA here is from genome assembly GCF_036417845.1 of Apteryx mantelli. Lineage (NCBI taxonomy): Eukaryota > Metazoa > Chordata > Aves > Apterygiformes > Apterygidae > Apteryx > Apteryx mantelli. Next base: position 122,670,439 of record NC_089980.1, read on the forward strand.
GTGATGTTTAAAAGAATGTCATTTGTTTTGCAAAGTTTTACAATGATCCGATAGTTATATAAGACTGTCATTACATTATCATGCTTCCCTCCCTACCCTTGAGGTCTGTGCCTTTCACAAGTTTGATGAAGAAGGGGGAAGAATTTTAAGTTGCATGAACTACCCTAAAACTCTTGTTTTCTAAGTTCTGAATATTTAAGTTTAAAAATCAGACAGTGTTAACATTTTTGCATGTGTTAAGATACACAGATCAAAATAACGACAGATGAGAGATGAAAACTATGCAGAGAAAATATTAAATATTCAGCATTACCTCTTAAACCTTTATAGGCAAATTGTTTTATTTAAACCACCTGAATTACAGTTGTGCTTAAAGTTCTGCCCTATTTTTCCCTTGCTTTGGTTTTCTCCCTACCCTGAAGTCAGCTGACTACTGCTCCTCCCTTGTGATACATGCTTAGGCACCGTGGTTGGGCAATCTGCCAGCTTTTAAAGGATTTACAACACCAAAAATATACTCCTCCTTGCTATTTGACACACTTAGCAGAAAACGCTACAATTAGCTCATCTGAAAGGGATGTTTTGTTTTAAAAATAACATTTTTAGCAACCTGCCACTCAAGTCTACATAACGCATTAAATCCTTTCCCACTGTGAATAAGCTCACAATATTTAGTATGCTGTATATTATTTACCTAAATAATAAATAAAATTTTTGGTTTGTGGAAAAAGTTTCAAGATGCTAGACTTTGTGAGGCTGTGAACTAATACTTTTCAAATGAGGTGATACCTAGCTATGCTGGCAAGACTAAACTTGTAATCAGTTTGTGACACTACTGTGTGGCTTTGACACATGCATCATTTCCTTGTAGTATGCAGAGGACTAAGATTTTTTCATACTTGGACCTGACTAATGTACGCTGCTGCCATAATTAAAAGAATATAGACTCTGTACTTTATCTGCCTTTCAAGTTTTCAAGTGCTTCAGTGATACAACATACTCTTAGAAGTTTTTTGATCATCTGTCAGTTCAGCAGAGGGTTTGGGAGAATCAGCAGACAGTAGAAATTGTTCTGAAAAGCTATTCCAAATCTGGGATTTGAGGAGTAAATATTAAACTGAATCATCAGCACATTTTATTCATGACAGCATTTATAATGTTTCATGTATTTTTTAGAACGTAAAAGCAACTCTAACATGACAGAGAAGAGCACTTTTTTGTATGGAGACAGTAATTTCAGGCTAGGAAAGATGTCATTGTTAGGATTTTTTATTTTTTTTAACATGTAGAATGCTTTGACTTGGTACAGCCAAGTTAGTGAAAACTTCCTTTTTTTAAGGGGTTTTATGGGCACTGCTTGCAGTGTAGGGATGTGGTTCTGTGCTCAGTTCAAGCTGATCTGAGTTTGTGTTGCTGTGTTCCCCCCTAAGCATTCCTGCCCTTTCTCTTGCCCTGGGTACAAGCCTTTATCCAGCCTGTCGTGAATTAGTCAAAAGAAGTAAATCTGCAGAAAACTAATGTTGCGAAAGACTAACCTCTGCAAAAACTAATGTTGCAGTTTAATTTGCTTCACCGCTGTCCTTTCCACCTTGTGCTAGCAGTAGTGTCCCTGCAGTCATCTGAGTCTGGAAATTTATCTGGTTGAAAACAAACCCTGGAAAACAAAAGGCCAGTTTTCAGTCTAATCCTCTGGCTGAGAAGTCACACAAGTGCTTTTGTCAGCAAGGGAGGAGACCAGAGTTTGTGGCAGAGGACAGAAGGGAGGCTGGGATTTCCTGGCGCAGCAGCAGCTAGCTGGGAGGGTGGCTTAGCTGCAAGCACCACCACACCCTGAGGTCCTTGTTATTTGTCCTCTTCCAGCTGTTGCTGTGCTGGCTCAGGAGGTTGCGACTCTCAGTTTCTTGGTGCCACCTCTTCAGATCTGACACCTAATCGTTTGTGTGATTGCTCTTTAACATGTGTCAGTCAGAGCTCATAATCAGCTGCGCTGGTAATGGCTCTCTGCTGCTGAAAGGGGAAGGTCTTGCTTCCCTTTCTTCTGTCCTCCTGGCTGTGTGATGTGTCCCCTTCCCTCTGCTACCTCCGGCTCTTGTTAGATCCTTCTGCGAGCCCACTCAATTTGTTAAAATGACAGGAAACAGCCCCCTCTTTTTTTTTGCTGTAGGGTAGTCTTCTGCTGTTGCGAGTTAAATTGATTTGTGGAAGAGGATGGTAAGTAAGAGGAGCACACAGCCAGACCAGGAGAAGGGTAGGAGGGAAGTAAGCCTAGTTATGTTGGGCTTTGAGGTTGGTTTAATGCATTTTATGAAAACATACCTCCAGTTTAAATTCTTTAATTTATCACAGCTGGCCTTGACTAAAAGGAGCTAAGGAGCTGCCATACAAGCTGCTTAGCTAGCAAGTGTGGCAGGGTGGCAAAGACAAGCAACTGATGCTGGCTTTGGATGATAACTTGCCAAGTATGTGAACCAGTGCATATCTCCAGCTGGGATGGGGAATTGCAATTTACACTAGTTGAGAAAACTACTAACATTTCACTATCAAAAAATGTACATCTCTCAGTCTGTTATAAAATGGTACTACAAGAGCCTTTCTTACCTCTTCATTTAAGAAACCAGTGCATGGAGCTTCTGAATAAAAGGTATTGGGTGAAGTGATCTTTTCAGATTGGTGAAATCATTTTAAGTGCTGGGTTAATTCTAGTTGAGAAATGGTTTTGAGTGAGAATGTACTTTTCATTTTAAAGGTACTTTAGATTCTTTTTTTTTATTATTAAACAGAAAATTCAGTTAAAAACATTTTCAAACAAATTTAGGATGTAAGCATAGCCTTCTCTTGCAGTAACTGGCCTTTAAATAGAGTTTTAGTCAACTTTCATACATATATGCTAAATAATATGCAGCAAGTGGTTGGTTAAGGCACCGTCCTGAGAAACGGAAGGTGAGTTTGTAAACTGCCTTAGGCTCAGGAGGGAGATGAATCCTCTTCAACACTGGATACTCTTAACTGTGAAGACATTGTTCTACTTTATTTTTGTTCTTTTTTCTCCAGACATGTTTTGAATCAAAGTGACTGATTGCTGTGCTTTATGATGAACTCTGTGCTTCTGTCTGTGGAATCGGACCTGACTGGCGATATAAGTGTTTAGATCTCACCCCACCTTGGGAACAGATATAAAACCAAGCTTTACAAACACCGGAGGAACCCAGGAGGGACTTGCAGAGTTTTTAGGCCCAGAAGTTGCTAGTCTACGTAGCAAGATGGGAGGGATGCTGTATAGAAGACACAGCTGGCAGGACAGAAAATTGTTCTCAAATCTGTAACGTTATTTAAAGAGCAGGGACTTCTCTGTTGAAGTGTCATTTTTTTCCAGTTTAATTTAGTATTTTAATAAAACTGTTTTGGAGAAAAGGAGACAGGAAGGCAGTTCTACCTTAATCCTGTGGGAGACCACTAATATGCTTCTGTCTGGAATGAGTAGTGTCTGGTTCCTTGTGAGGATCCCTACTTGTTTAGTGCTTGCTTTGCCTGATGTGAATCTTAGCTGAGATGTTAGATAAGAGCAGGTGTTTTGTGTGGTAGTGGTTTTTTTTTTTTTTTTTTTATTGGTAGCTGTTGTTAAATCCCATCATGGAGATACAAAAAAGTAAAAAAAAATCCAAAGCATTACTACCAACCTCTTAGCAAAGCCAGGTTTTAACTAAAAATGCATTATTTGGGTGCAAATACAAAATAAATGATTTCATATTTATTAGTATACAAAATTGCTTCTGTTTGTACCCAGATAACACATTTTGATCAGAATGTAATTAAAGGGGTTCAGTTCTGTGTATATGCTAATAATTCTGTGATTTTCCTCCCAACCCCATTATCTGACTCCTCCAGTGGAAAGTGTGTGTTTAATTTTTAAAATTTGACTTTAAGCTTTAGGATGTTGAAAGAAAAATTCCATACCACTCTAAGGAGTCTTTAAGCAAGTTCAAAAATGTAATAGATAAAGAATGTGCAGAACAAGCTGTAGGTAAGTGTGTTGATTGTAAGCTTAGTGCCATAATGTTATCATTTGTCAATCATACCTGAGCTTGATTTTAAAGGCCCACTGAATGATTGAGCTGGTTTTCATGGTAATGGAGCATTTAAGATTGTGTAACTTCAGATAGAATTGCTTAGGCAGTTTAATGCTGATGTTGTATCAAATCTGAAATTGATATGTTTTATGTAGTAATTTTAGAATAAATGTGCTTTTGTCATGCTAAATACTATATAGATCTGATCTTCATTTTTTTATGCAGGTTTGTTGTTGAAGGTCATATTCCATATTTGAATGTTTTTCAATGTTTTCCGGAGAAGATGAAATTATATGGACTTGATCTGAAGATCTTTTGTGTAGAGGTAATTTTTTTTTTTTCTTAAAGGGAAAGATTAAAAAAAAACACAGCTAGTTATCTTGTGGTATTTTTAATTTTTTGGTCATTGTACTAACACATTGATTAAATCTGTTTTTATGTTGTAAAATTTGTGTTTCACGTTATTGGAGCCTGTGCAGAAACCAGTTCACTTAGTGGGTCAGTCAGCCTTAATCTTTAACCAGTGTTTATTAGGCTGATTAACTAAGTTAAAACAAAATCAATAAGTACTTGCGGTGAAAAAAAGATATTCAGAACAGGTTCTTGGAAAATTGGTAAATAGGATTTGGCTTCATCCTCTGTCAGGGCAATATGTTATCTTTTTTGGTGCTTATTTAAAGTATCTCTTGAATTTGTTTATACTTACTTTTTTAAACTATGTTTTAGAAACTACTGTCTCATTCTGTTTCTTGCTTTACTGGTTGAAATAGATTAAACCTAGAATCTACATAAAGGGTTATGGATCTTCTAGAAACTGAATGACGTTGGACAGTCTTGAGTACGATGTAAATTGTTACTTATTTAGGGTTGCTATGTAGTTTGGTCATGACTTCCCATTGGTATTTGTTCTCCAGAAAAAGAAGTTAATTATAGATTTCTGAGGTGTGCAAATAAAATGTTAGCTTTTAAGAGGAGGAAGCAGCAATTCTGCTAACATGAAAAGCTAGATTTTGGTCTGCTATAAAGTGCTCAAGCCCTCAGTGATGATGATGCGAGTAATGTTGCTATTTTGCAATACATAGCTTGTATTCAATAGGCGGTGAGCTTTATTTTTGGGGGTTTGGGTTTTTTGGTGTGTTTATGTCTTTTGTTTTTTTTGTCTTGCCTGGGTAACTAATAATTTTGACCTCAACTTTTAAAAATCAGGAGACATAATTAGTATAAAGCCTCTTGATTTCTGTCTTAGACCTCTTCTTAACAGAAGAGGTGCATCAAGTTGAAATGCAGACACAAACTTCCCAGCGAGTTATCCTAGGCCTTCTTATTTGTTCGTTTGTTTGGGTTTTTTTATTTACATATATTCTCTATCTCTTTTTTTGTTGTTCATTTGTTTTAGTTACATATATTCTCCATCTCTCTGTCTTTCTCTGCCTCCATCTCTTGGAGATATTTTTGCCTCTCAAAAATGGTTACATAGAACCTATATTTTGGGCTGACCAAATAATAATGTGCCTGACCCTACAAAACACACACCAAAATTTTCATATGAATTACAGCCATAAAACTTGTACCACACGCCTCAGAAGGTGAGAGATGTGGTTGAAAGAGAGGAGATGGCAATTGTCCTTTCAGGATCCTACTGCTTTCTTATGAGATGGAGCTGTTTCGGGCATGCAGAATGATCTGATGGCAGCTCCTGGTGAAGCTGATTTCATCAGTCCCTTTTAGCTTGCTTTCCCTCAAAACTGCAGATTTGGATTACCCAATTACTCCTCCATAAGCACATTTTCACTATTAACTGTATAATGTCCTGACCTGGGAGTTGTACTTCACAGCTTGAGAGCCATGACTTCACCACTTTAGTTTAGTTTCCCCTTTTATATAAAAGAGGGAGTATACCCACTTCACCCTCCCTCTTACATGCATAGCATGCTCATACTTTCTTTTTTCACAAACAGGAAGAAAACTGTCATTTCATCTGATATTTTTTTGTCTTAACATTGCTTATGATGAGTTTGTCTAGTATGGTCTGTTATTTAGCTTATAGCCAATTGCATCTGTTCTAAAAGCTGAATTCGTGTAACTTGATTTCTGCACAGAATCCCTTGTCTGTGATACTGAAGCCCCTCCCCTCCATGTGTAAGTGCATATGCATAATGATCAAGTCATCTCTTACCTTTTTCTTCGTTAAGATACATAGATTAAGTTCTCTAAGCCTAATATTGTACAATTGGTTTTTCAGTCACTGGAGTATTATTGTTGCTTTTTCTTTTGAGCAATATCTGTTCCATACTCTAATTGGTCCTTCAGTAATGTATCCTCAGGTTTATTTTATTTTAGCACATCTGACTATATCGTTAGGCTGAGAATTGCAAACAATAACTACAAGCTGTTCCCTACACATCAGGTTTCAGAACTGATCTCGCTGCTTATTGCAGCACTGATGAGATTGCCAATAGCTTACTGTGTCCAGTTTTGACATCTGAGTTTTGAAAAATTTGAGAGCCTTGGTAACTGTGGTGGAGCAGGAGGCTAGGCTGTGTAATTCTTCATCCTGAAAATACAGTCTGTGTTCTTTTCTCCTTGATATCCTGTATGTAATGTTCTGTAGTCAGTTATGTTCAAACACTTTTTATCAGATTATGATTGTTATAACCAGGTGAGTTAAATGCTCTAACTTTATTATTGGTTATTGTTTGAGTCTTTCTTTGGTGAATCTAAGCTGCAGACATTATCAAAAATCTAGATAATGGACATAAGTATTCAATGTGTCTCTTCATATTTTTGAACCAATATTTAGTGCATTTAATTGTATCCTGTGCTAATTCCCTGTAGCAAAATTTTTTATCAGGTCGTGTGGTAACAGGTTGGAGGACTCAAAGTTATACTAAGCATCATTTTTATCAGTAAAATACAGACGAAACCTAACTTGATAAGACACATCTTATATAAAACCACTCTTGGTGAATTATATTAAAAAAAAAATCAGTAGCAATGTCCCATATACCCAAAATATACTGGAATTGCACAACTTGAAGTTGTCATAGCTTAAAATAAGAAATGCAACAACTATTGTGTTGAAGTTAGCCTTTGATAAAAAGGTTGTGCCTAAATGCGTGATCGGAGGGTTCATGGGGTAAAGAGCAGCAGTAGCAGGTTGCTCCCACTTAGTTTTTAGTTCGGAAGCTTTAAGTTTCTGCTATAATAGAAGAAAAGCAAGTTTTCATCTTATTCCAGAAAATTGTATTTTTCTAAAGCAGATTTCACATATTCTCATTCCATTCAATGAAAGCTTTTTCTGTGCATAAAGAAAGAATACGATACTTGAGTTTTGTTTTTTGTGCGTTTTAGGCAAGAGGTCAAGGTTTCTCTTCACTATTTGCAGTTTGTTTAACAGCAGTAAATCGCTTCTGATGCAGAGACATGTCAATAGTTAATGAATCTTTGATGAGCAGTCATGTTTTCTCTTTTAGGTGAAAGTCATCTTTCTTTCTTTCTTTCTTAATGCAGAGGATATTTTGCTTTGAAATCCCACTAGTGTAGAAGTTAAAACTAATTTGTAAATGAGTAGTACTACGTATAAAGTTCTGTGGCTAATTTGTTTTATCTGAGGTTCTTTTTAATAGTATCTGTCTTGCAATGGAGCAACACACTAATTCACTCTTCCCTTTCTGTTTGAAGTAGGGATACATCCCTAAGATACATACCTTCCACTTTTGCTTTTAGAGGTTTACCTGTCTCTTTGTATAAAATTGTTCAAAAGCATCCATTTTCTCTTGAGCTAGCAGCAACTTTTCATTGCCATAGATTTATTTTTTTCCTTATATTTTTGACTGGGGACCTACATACCCTATTATCTTTTAGGTAATTATTTTGTTTATGCCTTAGAGTTGGTTCTGCTTTGCTGTCTTAAGTTTACATTTAACTTTCATTACTTTTTATGGCATATTTTACCCTTAATGCACTGTAGAACATTTATGTCCATAAATAATGTTTGGGTTTGATTCTCACGTTCTTAATACCTATGTGTGTGTGTTTGTGTGTGTATGCATACGTGTATGTATGTATAGGTAAGCAGATCACTCCCATGGGTGTTGGGCAACTTGATTTACCAAAGTATTGAAGATAACAAACATGTCATTTTGGAATGTGTGCTGTGTGTAACAAGATAGGGGTAGTCTCATAAATATGTTTCAGATCATGTTCTTTTGAAAAGCTTCTGGAATAGTCTCCTTTTTTAATTCACAGGTATCTGGACTTGTGAAGGAACAAGATGTATGACTTCAGTGAAGTTCCCTTCTTTAATTCTCTCCTCCAACATTAAAATAATTCCTTTCTCCCTAAAACTTAAGATTTTTTTTTTTCTTTTTTAAGGTTACGGGGACTAGGAGAAAGTTGAGCATGGTTGCGAACATTAAAAGGTGGCTGCTGTTAGATTTCTGTTCAGGAAGTGTCCACCAACCTGCCCTGGAAGACGAAAGGAACGCATATTTACCAAATTTGCTTTGCTATTTCCTTTCTGCCCAGATGTCCTGGTGTGTCGTCATGGGATGGCTTCACCGTATGAGTTTCTTTTATTTTTCAACTGAGAATGGAGTAACTGCAGAATTCTAGGTCTATTTAAAACCTCCTGTCTTCTGAGAGGGCCATCAAGTACTTTAATTTCTATAATGTTTATAGAAATGTTGATATACCTTTGCAGTCTTGAAAACTATACCTTTAAAACACATTTTTTTGTTTCAAGATTTAATTTCATCCCTCTCTGCTGCCTTCTACTTATTTGTATGATCCATTGAGTATTGTTGCCTACAGCAAGAAGTGTGTTGATTTAGACAGCTTGTGTTCCTTGCAACATGAAAAAATTAATATCCAGGTTACTTTTTGGATGTCTTAGTATACGTTATTATTCTTTCTGTTTCCTTTTAAGCATCCTAACCTCAACTTACCTTTATTAACAGAAGCTCTGGTCAGTTTGAATTCTGCTCTGTATAATTCACCTACCTCTGTTGCCTAATCGTCTTGGTCTCTTGATAACTCTTACAGTTATTCTTCAGGTTATTCTTCAGGTTTCCGTGATACTGAAATTCCTTCTAACCTTCCAAATAAGAGGGGTGTTAGCATCTTCCTTACCTTTGCCTGTGGAAAATTCTTGAGTGCAGCCTGGTAAAGTTGCAGCAGTATGTTGTATTTGTCAGAAATTAGCACCGTGGACAGGAGGAGGGAGAAGACTCCCGAAACTCAGCAGCATTTCAGGATTTTCTCCCCTTTCTTCTGCCTTTGCCATTGCTTGCTATATTGTACTGTACTGATAAGACTTACTCTACCCTTACCGGAATTTTTTTCCTTACAGTACATCTTTTCTTCCTCATTTTTTTTTTCCAAGCATTGTTTTTCTTTATTTGTATGATGCTTTCTCTTCCATTTTTCCTTTCTTATTTTTCAGGCTCACTGAATTTATTTAGAGTATCTGTAGTCCTGTGACACTGGCCTCTAGCCTTTGCTTTTGTCCCCCTGGTATTTCTCTTTCTTTCAGGGTTAATAGTTTATCATTCTACATTAAAATGCTGTCTGTTATCATCTGTGTCAGATTTGGCCTGTAATTCTGGGCAGAATTTTAATTCCTCGTACTCCTTACGCTGTGATGTTGGCTTTGATGGGAAAAAGGGCAAGTCTGGAAAGCAATCCCCACATGTATATGCTGCCATAAGAAAAGGCGTAGTTCATCCAGCGTCTTCCTTTTCTTTAAAGTAGCCTCTGGCAGATGTTGAAATAGGTACCATACGTATTTCTAAAGAAAGACTGGAAGACTCTTTAGCTCTTTTCAGAAAGTTTTTCTTTTGTTCAGAATGTTTTATTGTGAGTATGATGCCTTGGGATTTTTTTTTTTTCTTAGAGCTGGAGGAGTATATACCTGGCGCGCACATGCACGCACACTCTCTCTCTAGCTTTATTAAATTTCTTTCCACTCTTATTCAGGAGTGAAAGGCATGCTTTAAACATTGATAGATGATCTCCCTTCTCTACACTGCCTGGAAGCCCTCTAATTCTTCTGGGTTTTTTTCTTTTTTCTTTTACAGTTTTCTGTAGCTTGTATTTTCTTTTTGTTCTTTTCCTCCATTTCTTTCTTTACCTTGTTTTGTGTGTTTTTTTTCTTGCCTAATTTCATTCCTAGCAGCAGTTTTCTGTCCATATTTCTCTCTTGCTAATCCTTCCACCACCCTTTTTTCTATATCAGATTTAATCAAATCTCACTTTTATTGAGGATTTTAGAGATCTGATTTCTGAGGTGAATTTGCCAAGCTTTTCTCCGGTATCGGGGTAGTTCTGTTTTGCTCCTCTGTCTGGCCTGCTTTGTTTCCCAGTGGAGCACCTATTTTTGAGTCTTGAGTATTGTTAAGAGTTACTGTCTTCCACTGAGTTCGTCTGGTAACTTTTTTTTGATTTGACCCCCTTATATCAGCTAGCTAGTTTGCAAAGAAGAAAAGGCTTTTCCGAGCAGCCCTGTTTGTAGGTTGTGCTGTCGTTCTTCCCTGTTGGCGCCGAAGCTTCGCTTAGGTTCTCCTCTTATGACCTTACGAAGGTTGCCTGCCTGACGGGGTATTTTTAGCTTCCATTTTTCCCATTGTCATTGTATTATTTTGCCCAGGACCCATGCCAAGCTAATTATTCGATCGTTCATGAATCTTCCCTTTTTGCATTTTTTTTTTTAATATTAATGTTGAGAGTCCTTTGATCTTTAGAATTTCCTAAGATTATTTAGAACCAACATTTGTGTTTCAGAGAGTTCCTCAGTTATTTCCTTGAAGCTTCTTGTGTGGAAATTACGTGGGCCTGTCATTTTTAAAATACTCAGTTTTATCAGATGCTGTTCTGCTTTTTTGCAGACATGAATTTTCTTGTCCTTGCACACCATTTTACAAGACGGATCTATATTCTTTTTCCAGTTACAGAACAAACTTCCTTTTTTTTTTTTTAGTATTTGTTTTATGACTTAACTGTTTACATGTGGCATTGAAATTAAAAGGTTTTTCTGGCAGTTTCCTTGCTGCTTACAACTTAGTTGCTGTTTGTTGCCTCTTTTATCTTGGAGCTTGTCTCTCTGAGCAGGATGCAGCCAGGCCCCCTCTGCTTCCATTTGTGCCTTTCCCTGTTCCCTTTATCACATTATCCCACATAAAAAGAGGGATAAGGCAGCACTTTCTGGAAGTGTCGGTGACCTGCTGAGACTGTCTTTGGAGAGGTCTAAACTGTGTGCTTTCACATGTGTTTTTGTATCTTTTACTATCCTATTTGAGAGCAAGGTTTAAACTCTGGACTTAGCTTGTGCAACACTACCAACTGTTGGAGCTCTTCTCTTCCATGTTCAAAGCGGTTTTATAATATTAATCATGGGTGTTACAATAAGGTGAAACATTGCTGAGTTTCCCTGTGTCAGGAGGGTGAAGATGTCTGTCCTTGGATTTTGGCCCACTTTATGATTCTCTTGATTATAGTCAAAGTTGCAATTGAAATACAGTTATTAATGCCTGTGTCCCATAAGCATTTTCTGCCTTGTGCCCATCTAATAACTTGGTTGCTCAGTTTAGTTTGAATTAAATGGAAATGTGCTGCAAAAATGTAGTTGAACCAATTTAACATTGTTCTAGCATAGTAAAAGCCATTTTGTTCTGTAAATTAAAATTGTCAGTTAAAGTAGTTTAAGACTCCTACTAGTTTTGGTTTCCCTGTGAATGTTGGGGGCAGAAGAATCGTCAGCCTGAAGGAAAACATAATTGGAGGATTTCTCATGGATTAAGAAAAGAAGATTGCTCAATATTTTGATGATTACCTGCTATATGTGACTGAAACTGGGACTATACTGGACTATAGTCTTAAGATTTGAAGGCTAATGGCTCAATTTTAGATGTAACTTGACATTCAGTCCTCATTAATTTCTCATTATCTCTGCCAGCTTGCTCTGAAGTCTGGGGTTCATGTAGTATGTCCAGTTAGTATTAGTTGAGCAGCAGAGATATGTTCTGAGCAGAAGTAGTATTATATCAGTATTACAGGTTTCTTGAAAACTAGTTTTCAAGTTTGCAGCACAGAATAACACATGGAAGATGTTTATCATTTATGTATCCAAGTATGTTACCTGGCTTATTCATGATGGAAACGATTGCTTAAATTTTATTTTTGTATATACTTTGAACTGTTTCTATTTTGTTTGCTGCAGTTAGGCACATATCACAAATTGATAAAATATTTTACTGCATTTGAAGTGTCTAAGATTAGGTAGATAGGATATTCCATTGGAGGCTTTGAAAAGGAGCTACCTGCTCCACTTACTTTAGGAGTGAAGTTTCATTAGATACCTTAAAGGTGAGTATAAGTTAGTACTTAAGAAGGATAGAGAGAGTCTAGGAGATAGACATTATTAGAGTATTGATGCTTCTCTCTTCCTGTCTACATTCAGTTCTTTTCCCTGAGGGTTGGGCAAGCTTAGTATAATCTGGATGCTGTTTTCACTCAAGTTGGTAATTCTCCCACTTTGCTCTGAGAACAAAGGATAAGCACCTTTTCATAATTCTTTTGGATGCAGAAAAATGAGTATTTTCTCATGTAACAGAGCAGTGAGCTCTATCGCAGCACAGAAAAAAATGATGTCTATACTCAAATCATGCATAGGAAACCACACAGTGTCCGTGAGGATGTTGTTATTTAGGAATGGCTTTAGCAAGGCTACTCGTACCTGCCTGCCTTGGTACTTAGAGCCAGGGGCTAGATATTCTGGGTAAACTCTGTAGTGGTGGCTTACGCTTATGTGACATAAACTGTTGTTGGTGTCACAGGTATTATTTGTCCTGCTCTTCTGGCTGATTTCTCTTTCAGGTTTGACTGCTTATATCATTCTTTGGTTTGTACCCTAAATTGGATGCAGTGTGGCTGAGTACTTTTATACAGCAAATGGTATTTCATGCTTTGGAATCATTTTATATCAAAGATGCTCTTTACAGGTGTATGATTTCATCAACTTAAAAGCAGAAAGATTAGCATTTGCTTCATTACAGCATTTGGATATGTTAATAGAAGTTTATAAACTTGACAGTATTTCTTAAGTGCTCATGTTTCTTTAGTTGTGGGTGTGGATTTAGTGTCCTAATTATAGTACTCTTCTAGGAGGGGCAGATGAAGTGAATCACTGTTTTAGGGCTTTATTTGTCCCACCTTCTAAGGAGGAGTGAAATTCCTCTGTATATATATTTTTTTGTATTCTGAATACTGCATGAGGTCACTCTACTGAAATTCTTATTATGGAAATGATTTATACTATTTGGTGACTGCTTTGGTATTGCTAATTTGATAGGTGACAAAGATGTATTCTCTAAATAAACATTACTGTTTTGAAATCAGTCTTAAAATGAGCTTGCTAATAAGCTAAGCCATTTTCTAGTCTGAAGATGCTTTTTATAATAAAATCATCCAGTGACCATTTCTGATGAATAAACCACTGTAGAAAAAGTAAAATTCATGCCATTGATGCAAGTAAACACTACTTATGCTTGCAGAAGTCATTTTTGAAGAATCCTAATCTTAAATTAAAAAGCCCAGTGTAAACAGAAGTGGTACATATGAATTCCTTTGTTCTTATTTTTTTCTTGAAAAAATCTTTAACTCTGTTATAAGCAATTTGAAAGAAGTCTTGAAAAATGCTACCCTCTTAACCAGATTGCTTGCAAAAAACAGCCCCATTGTGCATATACTGAAATACTTCATCTTCCAAGCTCCACAGTTATGAGGATACAGATGAAGCAAATACAATCTGAATTTTCTCAGATTTTGATTCTGTCCAACAGCTGACTAAAAAGTATCTTAAGAGACTATTTAGAGAAAAAAAGTAGTAGGAAAAAAAATGAGTGGGAAGGAGGAGAGCTTAAACTCAAGTCAGATACAGTGCAAGTTTTGTTTCTTGGCATCCTTACAGTGGGTAAGCATTGCACTCAATTTTTAGTTTTCTTTAAAAGAGATTATAGTTCATTGACCTGTGAGCTGCTATTATAACACACAGATATACTTTTTCACACCAATGTCTCCTTTGTGTCCCAGTACCTCTGCAAAGTACCTGTCAACAGATAAATATGTGCGTTGTTAAATAGGCGGTGATTTTTAGTTCTTGACCAAAAAAATGCTTAAAGCGTGTGTGTGTGTGTGTGCGTGTGGTTTTTTTTTTTTTTTCATTTATGTACAAAATTTATATTAGTCTCTGAAAGCTAGTGTTAGAAATAATTCTAATGTTGTAGCTGGGCTAATAACAGCTGCATGTTCACAAACAGCATCATGAAGGGATTGTGGAGACCTGTATAATTAAGACCATGCAGAATTTTAAATTAAGACTGGTACAAGAACATAGTAGCATTGATAACACCAGCTTTCAGAGAACAATATAGATTTAAATTTATTACATTTTAAATTTAAATATAAACAATATAAATTCCTGACTTCTAATAAAGGGGTAGAGCACAAAGCAGCTTTATGTTAATGTATAAATCCATCATGCCCCCATGTTTTAAATGCTGTATGGAATTCTGTTTTTCCCCCCTTTTCTTCCCCTCCCTCGTCTCAAAACGTTACAGAAGAACTAAAAAAGATAGGGAGAATGATTGTAAGGATGATTAAATGTTTGGGACAATTTTCCTACAAGAGATAGCTGAATAGATTTCAACGTAATGAAGAGGTGACTTAGCGGTAGATGTGGCAGAGATGGTTTGTAGAAAGTCTTCGGGAGCAACTGTTCAATGTCTCTTTCAATACAAAAATTGAGAAGCTTCAGATAAAGCTTGCTAGTCTGCAGGTTCATAATCAAACAGCAGGAAATGCTTCTTTATCCAGTTTGTGGGTGATTTGTGAAACTCCTTGCTGTAGTACGTTCTGGATGTTGAGTCTGATAATGACTGGACAAAAGCCTTGAAAGAAAAGGTAGCTAGACTAATAAATTCGGAGACCTCACTGCTGACTCAGCCACAAATTTTGTGAAGCTGGACAAATATTCAGAAAAGTGTCATTAGGGGTTGCTCAGCTGCTGAATTCCTCCCTCCTCATCCTGGTGGCTCGCTGCTGGATGCAAGGCCAAATAGATCTTTTTGGCCTGATGTTGTACAACCACTCTTTATGTTCTAGGGTTGCAGTTGGGTTTCAGTTTGTGGTTTTTGTGTTCTGGAGAGATTTTTAAGCTTGTAAAACTTCATTTTTCATTAACTAGTTATCTAACAACAACTTTTTTTAAAAAAATTCATAGTTCCAGCCTTTAAGTTAGGTGAGCTTAATGATGTCCTTTAAATTTTCCTTTTTGAGATCTGGGGTTGTTTCTTATTCAGGTCAACTTAAAAAAAAAAAAAAAAAAAAGGTTGAAAGATGATTAAATGATAAGTATGCTAAATCCTTGCTTGAAAGGGATATCTCTAACCTGTGGCAAAGAATCTTAGGTAATGAAAAATACTAAGCCTTCCTAAGCAAAATCTGCTTTTTGGAAAGAAATTTTGCATGGTTGTATTTTCTAATGATCCTTTTGGATTTTTGGTGGAGCAGCTAAGGGAATTGCTTATTTAAAAATTTACCAATTTTTTATTTTGATTGCAAAACTTCCTAGTGATGAATAGTTTTGGTGGTCCCAGATCCAGGAGCAAGAAGGAACATTTACAGGAATCCCTGCCTAGAAATGTAACAAGAGGAGACACCTGACAAACCGTGCGAGAGTAAGTAACAGGTCACGTGGGAGCTATCCTGGAATGGCAAACCCAGCAAATAGCAGGTTACTTTTTTTTTTTTTTTTTTTGCTGTTTATCTGTAATATTTCTAAACAGGCTTCCATTCTGTGCAGTTCTTCTTTGGCCTAAAAGGAAGCACAGGTTTTGGATTTGTGAATAGATAAGCTAATACTGTCTTCTTTTCATGTCTTTGAATAGTGATTAAGGTTTTAAAGTTAGGTATACAGCATTTAGAAATTACTGGAATGATATTACTTTTAGTTGAGACTGATGTATGAGTGTGCTCGATTGTAGTCATTAATCATTTATCTCATATTGTTTCTAAAACAAGATAGCGTCTTAATTTAATATGGAGGGAGTGATGAGCTGTTCAGCATATCTTTTCTTAATTTCATGTGGGAGTTTAAGCCTGCTTTAGTGCATGCCATGTAAATCCAGAACAACTGCAGAATATTTGGTTCTTTTTCTTCTTTTGAGGCTCCTCATTAACGCTTGCCCAGTCATAGCGCCCTCACTTATTTGGGGAATGTTTCTTTAGGACTGGGCTGTGAGAAATGGTATATTGGTACTTTCGTACAAGGTGGAAAACTGGGACAGAGAGACTTGCCTGAGGCAACAGGGTGAGTTTGTAGTACTATCATAAATAGACCTGAAGATTTCCCAAAGCCTGTAAGCTTTTCCCCATATTTTTTTTATACCGGCTTTTCAAAAGGATTTTGTATCACTTAATAGTCTGATGGTGACTAATATCCCTGCCAATATCCATTCGAGTAATCTTGCAGCTTATAGGAAACTGCAGGAGTTTGGAGTGTCTCAGAGACCAGTTTTTGGTGGATTGTATGTTTATATTTTAGTTTTGTTCTGATTCAAACTACATCATTCCTGACTAAATCTATTAATTAGCTCATTAATACTGGTCAAAATGCTTGTTCTGCTTTTTCCCAGAGAATTCAAACTGGAATGGCAATGTCTTTCTGCTTCCCTGGAAAGTGTATCCACCAAGACTTGCCTTCAGACAAGCTCATCTATTTGCCGAGATCCTTTAAAATCCCCTTCAAGGTCTGGTGTGTAAGGATCATGAAGAACCTTCTTTTCCTAACTAAAATTTGAATAAGCTTAACTGCCATGTTTTGGGGGTTTTTTTATGGTAACTCTCTAAAAAAATTTCAAATTAAAGCACAAGCCAGTCATTCTTGTTTATTTAAAAAAATCTTAGAGACATAAAATTCCAGCCATACAAATTCTGCTAATGAACTATGCTACTTTTACTTTCCAGAGCAAACAGCAATTGCTGCTTTGGTCTGTAAGGGTTTTGGGCTGCATTGTAATCTTTATTTGGTTGGGGGGATTCTCTCTATATGTGTGGGGTTTTTTCTTTCTCCCTTTGTGCTTTTGTGCATTTTAACAGGTGCATGTAGTACTTTTTCAGGCTAGAAAATAATGCAGAATGAAAATAAGGGTGAGGCTTTTATTAAAAAAAAAAAAAAGAAAAGAAAAAAAAAAAAGCTGAGGAGGAAGTTCACTACTGAAAGGGTTATTGTAATCAAGTTTATCACGGGAGCTTGCTGTTGTGTAACAGAAACTTTAGCTTGTCCATACCTGTCTTAAAGCATTACTTAATGAAGAAAGAAAACAAACCTACCAAAATATTTATGAAATTCAATAAAATTTGTTCCTAAACTCCTAAATTTCAATGCATTAGGTCAGCTGAGCTCCTTATTGGATTACTGTCTTTGTTTGTAAGAAGACTTCACGTTTTATAGAAAAGTGGTATTTGTCATTCAGACTTACCTTGTGAGTATGAGTAGGGCAGCGCTCAAACATGTCTCTGTTGGTTTAATATTGAAACTCATTTATTCACAAACCACTTTGGCCAGGAATCATTTAATGAATAAAATGTCTTCCTCTGAAAGTAGAATACTTAAAAAGTCACCCATACATCCAAATAAAATCTCTCACCTTTGTCTAGGAAAAGAGTTTGTCTGTGAATGCTCAGTTAGCCTTTTCTCACGTGTGGCTCACTGGCTCATCTGCCCGCCGTCTTGAATGCTCCAGTAAAACCCATGTGTGTCAATTCAGTGCAGTCAAACATCCTAGCACGCCTAGAATATTTTTTCTCAAAAAATGCATAAACATTGTTTGAGTCATCTTCTAAATGAATCTTTTTTTTTTTCCTTTCTGTACGAAGATCCTTTTCACTTACTCTGCAACAACATTCAGGAGTACTGTGGGATTTTAAGTTGAGTAGCTGTTTCAACTGAGATTTTAAAGGGCAATCATCAAGGGAGGGAGAGAGACTGCCAGTGTTATTTCTCACATGATTTTCAAATGATATCTTGGCTGCTTTTTTCCTGTCCATTTATTGCCAAGCAGATAGCATGGACAGCATGTTTGCCTGGCTCCAAGATGGACAAGTTGATTATATTGTCCTGTGTTAACTACTTCAGTTATCCTTTCTGCCTGATGGGAGGCTTGTAAAGCAGCAAGTTTGAAGATGTGCTTGATCTCTTCATATCTTTTCTAGTGGAAGAGCTCTTAGAAGCTATACATTTTCTTAGCAGTTATCTAAATGGAGTCGTAGGAGTTTCACCCTTCTTTGTTCTTCCTGTCATGTGGTTCCCTTTCAGCAGTGCCAGGCACACCCTTTCACGGTTACATCAGCAGCTGGATGTGATTCATGGATATCAGGATTTGAAAAAATGTATCCGCTCAATCCACATAAAAATGACAGTACCAAGTCAGATGCAAGGTCCATTGAATCTGGTCTCCTGTTTCTGATAGTGACTTAAGAAAGAATGTACAAGTGGAGTATAATGGTTCTTCCCTAGCCTACTTTCGTACTTTCCAGCAGTTCCCCAGTCTGGAACGTTTCTACACAGCAATGGTAACAGTGCTTATGATACCCATCCCTTACATTGCATATGTCTTTGCTGTATACCCTATGCTATGGTAAAGAAATCACTCATTAAAAACTTAACTTGAGACTACATAGAATCAAACTGTGCAACAAAGCTGACTACATTATTCTTGCAGTCTAACTTAGCTGGGGGAAAAAAAAGTATTAGTAAGTGCACTTATTATTATTGATAAAGACTATTAAAAGTAATAGTACACAGTGTTTAAGCACATTTAATTTGTGTGTTAACTTCCTGCTCTTCCAGGTGGGATGGTGATGGTCCCTGAGAGGTGGATAAAGGTTAGGCAAGGGGAGAAAATGACATTTAAAAAAATAAACATCAGCAAGGTGCTTTAGTGCATGCTTATATGGGAAGTAACCAAATTGGTGGAACAGCATGAGAGCACTGAACTGATGAGGAGCAACATGAACAAATGCGGGGGGAAGAAAAGGGGAAAAAAAAGTCTGTAATACAGGAGTTTTGTCTTGCCAACTTCATTAAAGATATCTACTACATAAAGATTGGGTCACAAGGTCATTTCATTCAGTTTTGAATACCAATTTGAGTATAAATTTCATAGCTGGTACAGTTATTGTCTTTACCGTCAGTTCTGTTAGATAACCTGCAAGTGCTACTGCTGGCTTCATCCCACACCAGTCTGCTAGGCTGTGTTTATGCTGCAGACTGTAGACTAACTGATGTAGTTGAACCAGTTGAGTAGCGGAAGCAAAGTAAGGTGTACCAGACTCTATGGAGCACTTTGCTGCTGAGCTCATTGTTGATACCTAACGATAAACTAAACATCTTACATAGTTTTAAAGCTAGTTTGGGTTCCCATTAATGTATATTTCAATGCAGGCTTTATTCAGAGATGTTAACATACATTAAGGGTGGGGGGGTTTTGTTTGTTTTTTTGGTTGGTTGGTTTTGTTTTTTACAATAAATGTCTTTCGTTTTATGGACATGACAAGGATTGAACCAACTTCTGGATAGTATTGCAGAAAACCCACCTCCAAACCTTATAATTTGATGTTTTCCAGAACTTCATGTTTAAATAATCACTTTTTTAGTCTATTTTCTGAGAAGTTTGGCACATTCTTTTTCCAAATTGGTGTAGGTTAGCTTGATAGTCTTAAAGATGACTGTCTTGCAGGTCTTCAGAGAATTCCAAGCATATCCAAACTGTAAATTTCAAAGAGGTTTCCTGAGACCTACAGAAAGCTGATAATGAGAAAGTGACATCAGTTCTTATTAGACTTCAGTATTAAATGGTCATTAAAAATTGTTTAGAAAATATGGCCACTGCTGAACAGCAGTAGCCCAGGAGTATGTAGAGTCTTAAAAAACAGGCAGGCATGGGAAGAAAGGAATCTCTAGATGGAAGTTCACTGGGAGAAGGATGAAGGGGAAAGGAACTGTGCTGAGTAAAAATACTGGACAGGAGAGGCGTATGTAGGGGAGAAAAATGATAAAAGGGAGGATTTAAAACAAGTCTACATCAGTTTTTCAAAAAGGATAAAACATCATTGCAATAAAATAAATTGATGTGTAAATATGTAAATAATTACTACTGGGGTGTCGTCATGATATAGAAAAAGGAAATGATCTATACAATCATATAAGAAAGAAGAGAGTCAGAGCAAATTTGAAACAAAAAGTTATGGAGGCTGCAAACGAGTCTAGAAAGCAAGCCAATGTCTACAGTTTTCTGCTTGTTGATCAGCAACGTTCTGATACTGTCCAAACAAGTATGAGAGGCTGCAATCTTGGCTCACCCGAAACATTTACTTGTTACTGTGATCTGATTAGCGTATTAATAGTTTGGCTCCTTGTCTTCTGAAAACCAGGTTGTTCTTTTCTAATACAGGTGAAAATTTTCATTGTACCTTTGAAGGACAAAGTTAACTGATTTAAATAGTGTAACATATATTTATCATCATAAATATCTTATTCTAGATGCTTCTTTACCAACTGAGCAGTGTGTGTTTTGACTTCAACTTAGTATAGGAGGCCAAAAAAAAAGTATTCTCAAATAGTACTAAGCTTGTTTACTACTTTCTGGAGAAGACCTGAAGTTTCTTTATGTGTGGGAACAAGATACAAAGACTTTAAAGATGCAACTGTTGAGATAAGTTTGTCCTCAATAACCTCTGTATCCAAATCTAGACATGTTATAGACTCTGTCATTGTTGATCGGTCTTGAATGAATTCCAGCTTGTGAAACACCTGAAAAGGCTGTCAGATGATACAGCTTTACAAGGGCATTCTGTCAGTCTTCCTGGAATTAGGTGCCCTCAAAGGTTTGTAGGTAAGGTTTATGCATTGAATGGTTCCCAAGTTCTGGAAGCAGAAGGTGAGAGCCCAGTAACTGCACTGATGGGGCTGTCGTCCTTAATATTTTCCTCAGAAGCACAACTGAAAAATGTAATGCAAAACTTTTAAATTTGTGATTGGATAAGAGAGTTATACTTGGAGAACATGTGGCATATGATATAACACTGTCCCCTCTTGCCCAAGTACTCCTCCCTTGTTGTTTAATCCCAAGGTGCTGGAGGCAGACTTTTCTCAGTTGAAGGAGGCCGCAGCTCTGGAGCTTGCTTTCCTGGTTGATTCATTGGTTGACTTTCAGTACAACTTGTTTTATCAGTGCTTTTTTTTTCTTTTCCTGGGAGAGAGATGTAGCTAGGTGGAAGGTGATAAATTTTGTTATCTCTGAGGCTGCTTGTTTGTGGTATTTTGCTTTTTCTTAATGTATTTTACTAATATTTAGTATGTTCATTGTATGAAAGTTGGGTGTTCTTTGGTTTTAGGCCTCCAGTGAGTATGGAATAAGAGATTTACTGTATGAAGTTATGCCTCTTTCAGAATTAAACAGGGTATGAAATGTACGTAGTGATCGGTAAGAACTTTCAGTGCTTGGTTACTGAAGCACTCTACAGTCTTCAGCCCTCACCCTTCAAGCCTTCAGCCATTCGCTGTGATGTGTCCTGCTGAGATGTGGTCTTACGTTTGATTCAGCTTCCACTTGTAGTTTACAGTTCAAGAGATTACTGTGTACCCCTAGAAATGCGTCATTCAGTTAATTTTGCATTGTGCTGATTCAGCACTCTGTTACAGAAAGACCAGCGTTACAGTGAACGTTTAGGTGGTTAAGCCCTGGTATATAGCAGCTGATTGGTTGGTGATACCTTATGGTGGATTAGTATGCCCTTCCTAGATCTGCATGTCCCAACTGTGTTAACGTCTCTTTATCAACACATATCAATTATGAATAGTTTTGTCTGTTAACACCCTTTTTAAAATAAGCCAAAGGATAGCTGTCAGTATTCATTTTTTATTTGTAGTTTTTACATCATTTGTGTTTGCTATTAAAAAAGGCATTAGTTGCCATTGTGAAGCAAAGAGCATTTATATTCATTTTAAAAAAGATCTGAATTTACTTCTCTAACTTGCAAGCCAAAGCCTGGATTGGATACTAAAAACTTTGATACAAAAGTCAGTGTTGGCACTGAGGAGGAAGGGATAATTCACTAGTACCTAGGACAGGAAAACTATCTCCTTAGCCTGATTCAGTAAGAGAAGCTCATCTATAAAGGGACATAAGCTATCTACCCTAGGTCCTCAAACTAGGAGCTATATTCCTTAAAGTACCTCTTTGTTAAATGAGAATGTTCAAATAACTTCACTGGTGGTACTTTAATGTTTGAGAATGGGAATGCTTTCAATGACCGAATTTCTAGTGTCTTCATTTTCATTTTCATGTCTGATATGTTACTAAGAAACTGGTAATTCAGCTGCTTTTTATCAAAGAAAAAAACCATATTTCCATTATATCCATTTAGGAATATTATTTGTGTGACATTGTTATTTGAATTATCTGTGACTTTAATTTTTCTCTAAATACATTCAAGAGAAGTTACATACCATTCAGGTTTTGTTTCAAGACTGTTTTGGTATTCAATTTAGAACTGCTTTTTAAAAGGAATGGAAAGCGCTGCTAAGCTTGGGCTTCTGTAGAAGTCTGGTAATGCATGTTTTTCTTGTTTCTCAAGATAGTCCTGTAGAAGTCTAAGCCACTCTTTAACATTGTTTAGAAACTATAATGAACATGCTACAACTTCCTAACTGTTACAAAAAGATGCATGTGTAATAGTAAGTGACAGTAGAATTACTTATTTGCTTAAGCATGTATTCATGCAATTAAGCAAGTCTTGACTGCAGTCTGAGGGGAGATCATTTAAAAAATAAATGGGAATGTTGGCAATCATTCAAACCTATACAATTTCAGCACTGGCTGCATAGCTTGTATTAAAATAGATTAAACCAAATAACTGAATGAAAAGGCATTATTTCAGTCTCACTGTTGTTGCAAATGTAAATATTGTGTGTTTTTCAACTGGTCTATAAAAACAGAAGCCTGAATTCATTTTTTTTCTGAAAAGTTTTAAATTCGTGAACTAAGCCCATGCTAAATTCCTAATAAGGAAAGTACCTTATGAACATAACTGACTTGATAAATATGAATACATGATGAAGTGCTGAATTGGAATGACAAACAGGCAGAAAATACACTGTTATTATACATTTAAAATAGTGAAGTAGCCTGAACAACTGAAAATCGTCATTTTAACAGGTAAATTCAAGTAATCATTTAAAGTATAAAGAAATAGGAAGTATAGAACAATATTTAATAAAACAGTTAAAGTATTAAGAAACGAGGGTCAAACCTTGCCGTCCAAACTTTACTTTACTTCAGTAAACTTTACCAGATCCTGCTGAATTCATTATGAATAAGCATGTCAGAATATGTCTGTAAGTTACATTCTCTAGCAAAAAAGCTTCAGTAGAAATAGGGAGAACTTTCTTTGTATAGTCAACAATTTTGAAAAAAAAGAGTTGCAGATTGATTTTTGTGAGTAACTGGGCAACTATGGAATTAGATTTTTCTTTTTGCATGAAACTTTATTAAAGGTTCTTTGGAAAGATACTGGAAAATGTGAGCTCGCTGCTGAATGGGAATGGCAACCTGGTCACAGAGGCCAAGGTACTGAATGCCATCTTTGCCTCAGTCTTTACTTGTAATTCTGGTCTTCAGCAATACCAGGTCCCGGAAACCAGTGGGGAAGTCCAGGGCAAGGTAGACTTACCTTGGTGGATCAGGATCAAGTCAGGGAATATTTAAACGTACTGGACATACATAAGTCTGTGGGCCCTGATGGGATGCACCCATGAATGCTGTGTGAGCTGGCCAGTGTTGTTACGAGGCCACTCTTGGTAATCTTTGAAATGTCATGGCTATCAGGAGAGGTTTCAGAAGACTGAAAGAGAGCAAATGTCTACCCTATCTTCAAAAAGGTCAAGAAGGACAATTTGAGTCTGTCAGCCTCATATTGATCCCTGGGAATGTGATGGAGCAAACAATCCTGGAAGCCACTTCCAAACACAGAAGGGCAAGAAGGTGACTAGGAGTAGTCCTCATGGATATATGAAGGGAAAATCATATCTGACCGACTTTGATAGCCTTCTGCGGTGAGGTAATTGGCATGGTGGATGAGGGGAGAACAGTGGATGTTGTTTATCTTGACTTAAATAAGGGTTAAATAAAAAATGGTTTTTGAAACTGTCTCCCATAACATCTTCATTGACAGACTGAAGTTCAGACTAGATAAGTGGTCTGTCTTGTGAACTGAAGGCTGGATGAACTGCCAGGCTCAGAGGGTTGTGATCTGTGGCACGAAGTCCAGCTGGAGGTCAATGACTAGTGGTGTCCTCCTGGGGTTGATACTGGGGCCAATACTGTTTGACATCTTCATTAATGACTTAGACAGTGGAACAGTGTACCTTCAGCACGTTTGCAGATGATAGAAAACCGGGAGTAGTGGTTGATAGACCAGATTGGCCTGCTTCCATTCAGAGGGACATCAACAGGCTGGAGAAATGGGTCGACAGAAACTGCACAAAGTTCAACAAAGGGAAGTACAAAGTCCTGCACCTGAGGAGGAATAACCCCATGCACCAGTACAGGCTGGGAGACAACTGGCTGGAAAGCAACTTGGCAGAGAAGGACCTGCGGGTCGTGGTGGACACCAAGTTGCATGAGCAAGTAATGTGCCCTTGCAGCCAAGAAGGCCAAGAGCCTTCTGAGCTGCATTAGGCAGAGTGTTGTCAGCAGGTTGAGGGACGTGATCCTTCCCCTCTGCTCAGCACTGGTGAGGCCACATCTGGAGTGCTGTGTCCAAGAGAGACAAATGTATTGGAGTGAGTCCAGCGAAGGACCACGAAGATGATGATGGGACTGGAACATCTGACATACAAGGAGAGGCTGAGAGAGCTGGGACTGTTCAGCCTGGAGAAGAGAAGACTGAGAGGGGATCTTATCAATGTGTATAAATACCTGATGGGAGGGTGTAAAGATGATGAGTCAGACTCTTCTCAGTGGTGCCCAGTGAATGAATAAGAGGCAATGGGCACAAACTGAAATACAATAAATTGCATTTAAACATAAGGATTTTTTTTTATATATTGAGGATGTCCAAACACTGGAACAGGCTGCCCGGAGAGGTTGCAGAGTCTCCATCCTCGGGGATACTCAAAACACAAATGGACACAGCCCTGACCAACCTGCTCTATGTGACCCTGCTTTTTGAGCCGGGAGTTTGGACTAGACGGTCTCCAGAGGTCCCCTCCAACCTCAACTATTCTGTGATTTGATGTTCTGTTAAAACTTTTTTTTTTTTTTTAAGATGTGTTTTCAATTTTGGAGCATCTGGAAGCACATTGATCACTTTACATAAAAGGTGGTGCATTGTTTGCAGGTCTGATGAGCAACTTCAGATATGATTGCTTCATATAGGGTGCTAACAGAGGCAGTGTTTCTGCTTTAAATAATACAGTATTTTAAATCAGTAACTAATATAGTAGTAGAACAAATGTATAAAACACTCTAACCCTGTCTTTCAGTCATGGCCTGTATATGAAGAAGTGTACAACAAAATGCTTCAACTTGCTGCATTTTTAGAGCTGCCTCGTTTTCCAGATATAACAGACAGCTGCTTTCTTCATCCAGACATGTTGTGCATGAAGTACTTGATGGAAGCTAACTTACCCGGTAAATATTTTCTCAAACCTGAACAGATAAAATTTTTCTTTGGTATGTTAAACTCTAGTAAAAAGACTTGAATTACTACTTTAAAATTTCCTACTCTTTTCCTTCTGATTTATACACATTTAAGCTTGAACCTGAAAGATAATTTCTGTGGAAAGTGCCTTCATCAGACATTTAAAGTACATATTATAGGCCCCGATATGCA
The DNA here is from genome assembly GCF_036417845.1 of Apteryx mantelli. Lineage (NCBI taxonomy): Eukaryota > Metazoa > Chordata > Aves > Apterygiformes > Apterygidae > Apteryx > Apteryx mantelli. The sequence continues at coordinate 122,696,457 of NC_089980.1, forward strand.
AGATTTTGAGCACTCTGATGCTCACTCTGTAAACCTCTTGAGGAGATACTTCATTTCAAATCTCTGAGGATCCATGTGAAATAAGAGGTACTAGTTGAAGTCAAGTGATTTATTAACTTAAGATAAATGATTGATGAAGTCAGGACCTCAGTACAAGTGGGATTGTCTTCCGAAATAGTACTATTTTTGAGTGGGTTTGGAATACATATTTTATAAACTTAATTTTAATGAAAAGGTCGTCTTGAATGTCACTATTTTAAAGAGTTCTCCTTAATCTGCACCTTTAAAAAACTGGTTTGCATTCCAGCTTTGACTACTTCACTCTTTTATTACTTAATGTAAATGCTTTGGCAAACAATTGCTAAGACACTATTTTAAAGGACTCCTTTGTAAATCCTAGCATTCTGCACAGACAGTAAATTTCAGTGATTTTTTTTGTGTTGATTTCCCCCTTTCTATTAAAAGCTAGTCTGAGGAATTAAAATAAATCCAACTCATCATGCAATCCATATATATAAATGGAAGTGAAAAGTAACTTTGTTACTTGAATTATTAGCATTAATTTTAGTATTAACAAGTGATAATGTGTGACAGATCAGCTTCTGTCTCACTTGACTTCTGATTTAGCATTGAAATCATATATTGTATGAGTATTAAATGCTTGTTGTTTATCCTAAAATTAAGTAGTGAATATTTAATTATCTAACACACAAATCGGTCCTACTATGAAAACTCTGTCTGCTGGGCTGACGTACTTCCCATCACATATCACGTTCACTTAAGATGACTTCTGAAGAAAATAGCCTGTAAATTACTTTTTTCCTCAAAACATGTACATTTGAGCAATTAATAGTTTTGTTTTTTTATTGTTTTATTTTGCAATGAGTTACACTGAATAAAATTACATAGCTTTTATATATGCTCACAACTTTATAAAGAAGAGACAGCCTTCAGATTTAGGGCTAAAATTCCAGAGTAGAAATGCTGATTTTATTCTTTTAGAGCCTATGTAGAATCACATTGATACGTCAAAATCTGAAAAATAATCGAATCAAAGAAAGTCTAGCAATTTGGCACATTCAGATTTATTACAAAGGAATACAAAGCTAAATACTCTGGAAAATATTATAAAAGAGGAATATTTTGTGCTTTACTTTTCCTTTGCAACTAAACAATTTTATCACGTGGAAACATTTTATTCACTATTTGAAAAAGAACTGCTGTTGTTATATAGCAACTCCTAAAAAAAGTAAATTAAGCAATGAATTGGCACTGCCTCTTAGGACGTTAAATAATAACAAAGTCTGTTTCAAGTATCTACAGTAAAAGAAAGTATACTGACAAAATTTGTAAAAACATATATTATTTATATTGGAAGTACTTTTATGGTTTTCAGTTTTTGTTTAACTTTTACTAACATATGAAAGGATTAAAAAATAGTTCGCACTGAACTCTTTGTAAGCAGCAAGAGAATACAAAGTATAGATGGATTAGCGTTGTACTTAGTCATACATTGCTAACCTTTGTGGAATCTGATGGTGATGTAATCAACTCTTGTATTTCTTGCTAAACAGGAAAGGTGAGAAATTTAGGGGATTTGTATGTGTGAAAAATAAGCATAAAGTAATGAGAGACTATAGATATCATACTGCTTCTTTTGGAGCTGTAGTTGTGTCTTTTTTTTTTTTTTTTTTTTTAAATATACACTGCACTAGCAAAGTTGTTAGCCTTTACAGCGTAATGCCAATTTTAATCTAAATTGGGAATGTCTGTGCTTCACACTACTTTTTTGTCGGGATAACTGCCAAATGCTGTGCTGCCATGCTAGGCTGTTGCTAGTGCCCATGTGTGTGTCTGCTATGCTGTAGTCTAGCTCCGTTCTTGCATGTGTGCTTAGTTTTCTTGAATGCAGGAAAAAGTTTGTGAAGAGTTTTTGGTTTAGGGTTTTTGTTTTTGAAGTTAGAGTTTAAATGTATTAATGTAGATTTAAGATATGATTTCCTGGAACAGTGTTCAGGATGATCTAATAATGTCATTAGAATAACATCAAAACACTATTAAAAGTGTGCCTTTTTTTTCCTGTGCATATGTAGTAAATTGCAACTGTTTCTTTATATAAATACAATGAAGATTACTTAATATTTATAAAAATATCCAAAAATGCTTTTCAGCTGGAAAAAATTGTCTGATGGTCCCAAAGGTTATAAGCATTTTTTTTCCTCAAATCGCTAACATATTTGCATTGTAAAAGTACTTTTAGCTTGTCTCAACATACTCATTTTATATTTTTATTTATAATAATCAGATGAATTGCATAATTGGACTTGTCGAGTGGTGAAAAAGATCCATATAGGAGAAGCAGATTTCCTGACTTTTGAGCCTGGAAATAAGTCAACAAGGAAAGTGAAATATGATGTTCTTGCTGCAGCAGTTATTGTAGTGGTGCTCAAATTACTGTTTTTACTAGATGATCACTATGAATGGTAAGTGTACAGGCAAATCTGTATCAGAGCCCAAATATTCAAATAGTGCAAATGACAGTGTTAAATAATTTTTTTCCTTTATTAATGTTTAATTTATATATTTGAATTTTGATTGAGTTCAGTAACGGAAAACATATAGATTTGAAAGTATTTTTGTCCTTAAATGTTACTTATTTTTTGAAATCATCAGTTTAAATGTGGAACTTGGAATGAAAACTGGGGTACAATGTTTTTTCAAATGTATTTGAAATTCATATTTAAAGTCTTAAAAGTCCAGGTTTTGGATCTACAGAATAGTCAACCTGATATTTTTTTTTTCAGGCTACTGTCAGACTTTGCTGAAGAAAGAAATAAAAACAACAAAGAAGGTACATAAATATTCTAGTGGAAGCAGTCTGTTATGATTTTGTAAATGAAATAACTTTGTAATCAGGCTTGAAATGTTTAGAGCTATTGGTCATTAAAACGTGGGTTTTAGCATTCATTAATACTTTTTCATTAGTTATTCTTTTAGAACCTTTATTTAAAGAAAAGAGTAGATGTTATTTGCCTTAAATTGTCTCAGCTTACCTGTATAATTTTTATTGTACTTGATAGGCGGATTATGTACATATTTTGCTAGATACCTTTCTGCTTTTACTTTTGCGCATTTACCTCTTTTGTTTAGAATTTTGTCCTTTTATGTAAGCTAGGTAAAACAATGCTTACACAGTAAAAAGGGAGCACACTTTGATCATAAATAGCAGATACTTATTAGGGGCATCAAACCACATTTGTGATAAAATCCAAACTTGTTTAGTCACGTTAAATAAAATGTCTTAGTGTGTAACATATTTCAGATGTAATCTATTTTCTTAGTCTAAATATTCCTGAGAGAGTGTGGAAAAGCTAGCAGCAATTAAGATAGGAGAGATAATGGTGTGAACATGGTTCTTTGAGGGCAAAAAGACAAATCAAAGATTAGAAATCTTCAGGAAGATGTTCCATTGGTCTTATCCAGATCACAGTTGAAGATAAAACCAAAGGTGTGTTACAAGGATTTATGTTTTAAACTTTCCATCCGGTTTGGGTTCATTTTGACCCTTGCATTACTTTTTAAAAATCTAAGTCAATAACGAAATCGGTGTTAGCAGTGTGCAAACACAATTACTGCTGTATCTAGAGACAGTCATCATTGTTAACTTAAAAAAAAAAAAAGGTAACTTATTTTCAAATAGCTACACAAACGTATTTTGGATCTTGTTTTTCTTCTCAGTTTGCCTTGAATAGTTGAAATGCGTGATAGTGACAAGAAGTAGAAGTTGCACAATTCCTTACAAGCTGAGGCTCAAAGCTGTTAATGTCTTAATGGGGTTTCTCCCTTATTAACAAGCCTCATTGCCTTTGGGAGTTACCAGCTCATTCTTTGCCCATTTTTTTTACCTTGAAATCTTGTGGTGCAAAATGCTCCATGCTGTATTATGTTGCCCCTATTCTTAAAATGTTGCAGTGACAGTGAGCAGCTGTACAGAAGAGCTGATGTGAGAATTTCTGTTAGAGTACTGATTAGTGCCAAAGCTCAAAACTGCCTCTGGCGTTTTGGCAAAGTTAGTGTACTGAAATGAATAATGGTTAATTCTGAGTTGTAAAGGTCCAGATTATGTTAACTTAATTTTCAGTTGAACAGTTCTTTTTCTAGTATTCTTTTTTTTTTTTAAGGGGGGAAGAAAAGGCATTTGGCTCTTATATTTTTTTCAAGACAGACTGAAAGCTGCACAGTAGGTAGTTGTAGTTAGCTAGTACTTCTCTGTGTATATGTTCTTGAAGTGCATACATATATGCATACATATATACATCTCAGTCACATACTTTATTTGAACATAAACAGTATTCTGTATCAGAGTTGTATATTTTCCAGTTGACTCAACTATATCAGCATAAGACTAGCAGCACTGGTCAGATAAAAGGTTAATATAGCCTAGCATGGTGCCTCTGACAGTGTGTTTGCTTGTGACAGATGTTGAAGAGTAAAAATTAAGATAAATATAAAATTTTTCTTCCCCTAGACTGCTCTTCCAGCACACCATGGTTTAAGGAGTTCATAAAAGAAGTTGTATCCACACCTTTGAGTCTTAAAAAGCAGTGATGGATTTTTCTTCCCTGCATTTCTCTACCACTTTTTGAATCCATCTATATTATTAGCATTTAAAACATCCTGTGGCAGGATGACTTGAATAAAGCAAAAATATAGATCTTACAAAACATATATAAGCTTGCTTAAAAGAACAGTATAGTCACCTTCAAAACAGTTTAAACAGCTAGCTGGCAAAGCTAAGCATGATGCAAGCATCACATGCAGTGCAGCTGGGGTGGTGGGGAAGTGCAACGCCTGGTTAATTCGCAATGCAGATAATTCACCCATAGGTATTAAGAGTTGATTATAGTTTAAAAATTATACTCCGTACTTATATATGGTTCTGTCTGGGATTCTTATACCCGCTGTACCCTGTTGATTCACTTCTGTCCTGTGCCTCTTTGGAGCATTGATGATAAACATGCTGCTAGAATGCCATTTGCCTTCATGTTTTTGCATGTGTTGGTAAATACTTGTTCGCATATCAGTGAATGAAGTTCCTGTACTCAAAAATGTGGGAGGCTGATATGAAGTGCATGCAGTTGTCAAGTTTGTCCTTCCTGCCCTGTAATATTTCATAGGCGGTAGGAAAGACTGTGGAGTTGACCAAACTGTTTGAAATTTTACGTCTGAGCTTCTTTAGAAGTTAATTGTTCATATTTAAACTTGATCTGTAAAGTTTCATTAATACGTTGAAGTGGCCTTCATCTTTTTGAAAGCTGACTTCGCTTTGTAGAGATCTAGTTCATTTGGTAGAGACAAGGAGGTAGCTTTTAGGCTCAACTGCTGGAAAGGAGGGAAGGTTTGAATTGTACTAAGTCTATGAAAACTATTCAAAGCTAAGGAGCTCCTCCACACTTCTTAAGACATCCTGCTCTTTTACTGAATTTCTGCTTTTCATTTCTTTGGTAGATGAATTGCCAGATCAAGTATGTTTTCTATGGGCATAAACAATTTAGGTTTTTTTACAGACCGAAGAAACAAGGTCTGACTGCATGTAGGCCACCTTTTGAATATTACATGTTTCTTTCATTTCTTCTTAAACCTGAAATTTTAATGTTGAATGTTTTCTTCAGATGGTCCATATTTCGAGTTTAAAAAATGGTGCAAGGTTATAAAAAGTTCGTTGGATGTGGAGCAAAAGAAATTGGACGAAGAAAGAGCCAAGTAAGAAGTTTAAAAAAAATCTTTTTTGATAGTCGTATGTGAAATCCTAACTCCTCACAGAAGTTGAAAAGTTTAGAAATTTGCCACATAATTCGATACAGTAAGCTTGGGTGAATGAAACAGTTAAATCCCTATCTTAGTTTTCTATTTACACTCATAATGTTTATCCAGCATAATAATTAAATGCTCACTTTCTGTGACAAGTAGCTTATACAATCAAACAATTAACTGATTACAGTAAATCTATGATTACATGCCTCAGTTTGTCTACTCTGAAAAAAGACTTCCTGTATACATAGTGTGTGGAGGGGGTATTAATGGCACTAACCATTAGATTATTTTAATAGCTCTAGCACTACTTGTAAGAAGTTACTATTCTTTTAAAGGCTTGCTCCAACTGTCTTTTTCCTTACAATTTTCATTTTTCTTACTGGTAGGTATCTGTGGAGATGTGAAAAGCCACTGTTTTACTCAGCCAAGAAGAAATCTAAAGTTCTTAAAAGAAGGCGTGAGTAAACTTTGGCTCTTTCAATCAATGCAAAAATCTGCTCCAACTTTTCCCATCATAGAAAATCTGCAAGCCCTAACCATGATAACATTTACATCCTAAAATACTTTCCCTTCTCTCTCTTTATCTCTGGGCTCAATTAATGTACTATTTTACAACCTATGGCTGGAATTCTTCAGTCAGACATTTTCCTCAAGCTTAACTCAAACTGCCTTTGCCAGTCTCCCTAAATGATCTACTTAACCTAATCTTAGAATGAGAATTCTGGCCTCATCTTCACCAATTTGTCAGCTGCCTTTAGATAACTGTGCTTTTCATGAATTGTTATTGCTCTCCCATGGCTTTTGTATGCCTTTTCCCCTTTACTTCCTCTTATCACTGCCTTAGTATGTCCTTTGGTATATCCTGTACATCTCTCTTCTCTCCCACTCATTCTTGCAGTCTCCTGTAGAAAGTGAGGAAGTTTTGTCCGAATGTGACTTTACTTAAATAGATAGCTATATATGGTCAGAATGAAGGTCCATCTGTCCTATTTTAGTAGTTCTAGAAATACCTATAAGGAATTACTGGATTTTTCTTTTTCTTCCTTCCTATATATATATATATATCAGTTTAAAAAATTACCTATGGAAATATGGGAGACCAGAATTTTTTTCAGCCAAATATAAAACCTGAAGTTCTTCATTCTGTTTATCTAGTAAGTGGGAGATATTGGGAGAGAGATGGTAAGAAGTGTGGCAAGTGATATTTTTCCCTTGATATACTCTACCAGTTTCTGGCAGTGAGTGGTTCAGGGACTTCTAAACAAGCTATAACATCATATTTGGTTTGAATAACTCTTGTTGGACTTCTCTTGCAAGAATGTAATTGTTTTTTTGAACCTATTTATACTCTTCTCAACATTATGTAGGAGTGATCCTGCAGTTATGTTCTGTAGAAAAATATATATTTTTTATTTCAAAATGATCATTTACTTGGATGCCCTTTAGTCTTGTGTTTATAAGAAAAAGTGAATAACCATTCATTGTTCATAATTTCTGTTCTACTCTAGAGTCCCCTTCTGGTTCTGCTTCTCTCAGAACTAGAAAGAGCCTAGGTCGCTGAACTTTGTCACTGGCCATTGCAAGCAAGAATACTATATAATGCCATTACAACTGGTCAAGTTTCATCTTACAACAAATTTAAAATAATAGAGACAAAAAATACATATGCAAAGAGCGCTCCAGAATTTTACTCCTTTTGATGTTTAAACATTTTCTAATTTTGGCTTATTGTTTTTTTTTGGGCAGTTTGCTTGCTTCTTGTCCTGGAACTTTCCTTTAACTTAATATCTTTTTACCCTTCCTGGTGTTTATCAGACACTTATGTGTCTGATAAATGTTTTCAGAAACCTTCCTTTGTTTTTAACGATGGATTTTAGTGTCCTCTTGAAAGATAAGCTTCCCATTCCTTAGATCACTTCAGGATTTCTTCACTGTGTTTTTCCAGTTTATGAATGGGATTATTCAGATCACAGCTTTCTTGGTGCAGCTCATAAAAAGAAATTGAAGCTCCAACAGTGTTTTTTAGCCTGCTTTTTATCCTAACGAAAAAAAGCATATGGGGTTGTAATGTGGGTGTATTGGTCTATCATCATACCTTCTCCATCTGCCTCAATAACTAATGAAAGTTTGATCATAATCTGTCACATTTGACAGAAGGGTAGAGGTCTCAAAGATAATATTGTTCCTACTGGGTTCTGAAAATGGAAGGCAAGGAGAAGAGAGAGACCCCATAAAATACTCCCACTAAGAGGAAAACTGTGGTGTGGTTTTTGTTTTTGTTTTTAACCCACATTAGACAACAGAAAGGGTACTTCTGAGTATTTCACTAGCCATAGGGAAAGGTGGTGTGCTTTTCTTTTTCTTTTTCTTTTTTTTTTCCAGTGGGGAATGTGCATGGTGAAAAATTTAACCTTATATCCACATGTGTACAAAACCAGACGTCCTTAATTCTGCTTCACAGGAAACTACTCAGTAAATCTTGTCCACTCTGAGTGGTAGCATATGACCAGTTAAATATAGTGAAAGGCATCCTGGCATATGTGTGCTATCAGAACAAAAAATATCAGCAGTGTTGAATGGATTTTACTGGCTTTACTGGGCGTGTTTTGGGAGTACCCCTGTGCTAATATTGTTAGGTATGAAAGACATGGTATTTTGATTAGTCTTTCAAAATCTTTCCCTAAAGTATATGACAGACTTGAATATTAAATAGAAAGGAGGAGAGAACATATAGACCTTTAGGCTTTCTCAGTATATGGTGCGGGGGGAGGGGGGAGAAAAAAGCACCAATATCCAATTTTTTTCCTTTGTAAATCACCTCTAAACAGCATTCTAATACTTTTGTCTTTTTTTTTTTGTTTCTATTTGTACAGAAATAGTTGTGAACTTACAAAATCAGTTTGGCAAGCTGTCTGGTTCAGTGCAACCTGCTGAAAAGCCAAATCCTTCAAGTTTTCAGTTAAACTGGTCTGAAGAAAACACAGATGGGAGTTGTTTTCATGGGCATAGCCTGAAGGGAATTTTGCAAGAAAAATGTGGCTTGCTTACAGCCATAAACCCTGACTATTGGCTGTGTACAGTTAAACTATGTACTGAGAAGTAAGTATTTAAACTGTTATTATATATATATTTTTTTTTGAAAGTTCTGCAAATAAAGTACCTTTTTTTTTTATAAATGACAAATAAGGGATGTGTGCACAGTTATGTATTCACATATAGTTAAAATCATTTATAGAAAGGGGCGTATGTGCAATGGTTAGTCTTGGACTGGGTGTAGATAAGTTGTAATATGAAGAGTGATCAAAGTGAGCTTTTGAGAAGAGAGGAGATGAGACAAAATCAACAACTGAAGTCACATGGCAAGAGTAGCAGCTAGGTAGAAATATTCACTTCCTTCTTTGTAGTATGTTAGACAAAGCTATTGCACCACAATTCTCCAGAGAATGGGGAAACTATTTCATCCCCCCACACCTCCCAGCCCCTCCAAAAAAAGCATAGGAATTCATTTTCTAAATCAGTATGCTGCTTTTGTGCTGACCTTAATCAAAATTAATGTTGAAATTAGCGATTGGAGTTCAATTAAGCAGCAATTTATGCTTCCAAAATATATTTCAAAATAAAATGATTGGGAGTGAAAAGGGCACCATTGCTATTTCATCTAAACATATCAACTATCAACAGTTATATCTTTTGCAAGCAGACTGGAATAGTTAAAGAAGAAATTGGGGAAAAGGAAACGTTTTATGCTATGAAGAACACTTAATGTCTGTCTTTACTAGAGAACTGTTCTCAAATCTTGACTTCACAAGCAAAGTAGAATTTGATCTTTTAATTTTTCAACTAAGTGTATCTCAAAACAGTCATGATATTTTTCGTATAATTATTTTCTTTATATAACTAAGGGACTTAAATAGAAAGGAGAATGATAGCCCAGCTAACCCAGCCTTGTACAAATCCATATGGATGGTTCATTGTCTGCCTGGTTTGTGTCAGACTTGTCACTCCTCCTTTAATACCTTCTGCTCCTGTGTCAAATTTTGCGAAAAATGGTGGCTATTCCCCTTGGTGGGTCCTGGCAGAGAAGTGTGGCCAATACAGTCTATCGATAGAAAACAAAAGCCCTAGTGAGGGAGTGTACGAGTTCAAGAGCATTTCCCGCAAGGAATAGGAAGCATCTAAAATAGTGTTTCTCACAAACTCCCTTGGTGGTGTAGATCATGCTACTGGATTGTATGCCAGTTCTTGGGTCTGCCATTGTTGTATCATGAAATCCTAATCCAGAAGATGAATGTACTGGTGAACCTCACTGAAAAAGATGGACTTTGCAGAGGGACTGAATTCTCCTGAATTTCTGGTGTGTGCAATTTGAGGAAGGAGGTCAGGCTATGTTATTGAAATCTTACTTCACATTAGTGTGTTAAATAACATCTTAAATCATTATCTGATATATACTTCTGCATGTCGTGCTTAGGAGAGCAATAGCTCCTACAAAAACTTAGTAATAATACATTTCTGATTTTTAAAATATTGTATATTCCCTTTGAAAATAACTGGGTTTTACATGTGTGCAGGTTTTTCTGTCTTTTACTGGATTTATTTGCTTATCTTTATTTTCCTTTTCACATTACCTTTCACGTATCCACCATGACAGAAATGGGTTGGAATAATGTAAACACAGTGTTATATTACAAGAGCTTTGGTTGTATGGATTCATTCTTTTGTATGAACAAGAAGCTTTTCTAAGGGGAGGAGGGGTAATAATCCTTTTACCACAAATTTGCGTAAACCTTATATACACATTGAATGAGTAGATATTTCAGTGTGTTTGTGTGAATAATCTTTTCATGCAAAGTCTGTTTTTAAGCCTACATTTTCATATGTAATGTATTAAAATGTTAATGGCAAACTGTCATAGCCTTCATGAAACAAGATTTGAATTTAAATTCTTACCAGTTAGATTTCCCATTATATCATTTGCAATGCAAGTAGTTAATTATACATCTGACACTTACTTAACTTTGGAAAATAACATCTACTCCCTCAGATATGAGGTTTTATCCTATTTAAGTGTGTGTATGTATAATAGAACTAAATACAAACTTAGAAATTCTCTTTCTCTAAAAATCAGTGTGGTCTAACTGGGACCACTGAAATACTTTAATCCTATGGCTAGTGTATGATTTCATTGTGGGCAAAGCTGAGGTTCATAAAATCGTTGGTAACGTGTTTTTATATTTTCTTTTCTTGTAAAGCTTCACATTTTAAATTTAATTCTAAATTCATTAGGTATATAAATCTTTAGTTTGAGATAATACATGATGATGCATTATAATGTATGAGAAATTTTGAGAAAAATGGATTTTTTTTTCCCCCGTATTACATCTAAATTTAAAACCATCTGGCAATTTTACTAGCTCTTTTTAGAGCTCTTAAAGTAAACAGCTCAAAAAAATAGTGCAAAATGGGAAAAAGAGTACATGCATGTATGTGTGTGTTTAGGTGCTCTTGTGGAAAGGGTAGCTCCAATGAATCAGATAGGTGCTTTACAGTATCGATTTAATGCATTTGCCTCAAATATAAAGTATCATCTCTTCCCACCCCTCCCCACTGAAAGCTGAAATCTGACACCTAAATTGCTATAAGAGCTATAATTGCTGAATCTCAAGTTTAAGGCTGGGACATGACAACGTGGATTTTTTGTTTGTTTGTTTGTTTTAATTCATATTGGCCAGAAAATGCAGATTTGGTTCAACCAAAATCTTTCAGAAATGAAGCTTGAATTTCGCACATGCTTTGAAGTGAAGGAAAAACATGGGTTGGGCTGTGGAGTCAGCTCGATCTTTTTGACACTGCTGGAATGAACAACTTAATTCAGTTTTTGTAAGAGGCCACTGGCAACTTTCATGGAACATGAGGACAGATCTGTAGGGCAGAGGATGGACCTAGGATGTGAGAGACCTGCTTTCAAATTCCCTCTCTGCCTGTCTCAGGGGAAGGATTTAAACAAAGACTTTGCTCCCCAAAGTGTGGCTTGCATGACACTCGGGAATGGGTCTGTCTGTTGCTCCAGTTTGAGGTGAAATGTAAATGTTTGTTGGGCCAGAGGGAGTGAGCAAATGACTCTATAGTCTAGTATTAGCACACTTGCCCGTAAATTGGGACAGACAGGTCCCGGTCCTTGTTCTGGTGAATATTTAAGACCACTGCTCTGAATCAGACGGAGGGGAAATTTAAACTCTAGTTCTCCATATCCCAAGGCAATGTCCTAGTAAGCTAGATGATGTGTGGGGCTTATACAGTGAATAGCACCTAAGTCCCCATATGAATGTAAAAGGTTTTTTTTTAATTGAAATAGCTGGATCTTATGTTATTTTAAACTCACCACATTTAATAAAAGCAAATGTTGGGTCAGATTTTTTTTTTCAATTTAAAACACTGAACCAAGAAATAATACTGCACTTGAACAGTGCCCTGTTACTGATCATTTACAGAGCTATCTACCTAGTCTGTCCTCTGAGTCATCTTTCATTCAGTCTGAATTTGATGCTTGTTACCAGTAAGACCAGTATGCTATTTTCATTATATACTTCATCAGTAAAATTACCTCCTCATTCTTCTTAAAATCTTTGCCATGATAGCTAATAGCAGAAGGTTGCTATAGCACTCCTCTTTCTATCAACCTGACCAATGTTTGCCTCATTGTTTCCTGTGTTACTCCATTGGCCTGAATTAAGCTTTTCTTTTTTGTTTTTAGATTTATATTTAGCATACAAAGGCAATGGACAAGAAATGAACTGATTACAATCACATGGCATAGTGGCAGGAAGGAGAGAGCAGAGCCGAGGGAGAGTGTGTGCAAAGGAGAATAGAGAAGAGGAAGGAGCCTGGGGTGTCTGCATTGGATAGTCTTAGTAATTTTAAAAATAGGTTAAGATAGCCATTTTTGCACTTTACTATATTTGTTAAAAGCTGCTAGAAAGAATACCGTTTCAGTGTGGTTCTGAAAGGCAAAGAACGTATCGTCTGTCTGGTTCAGTATGATCCTGATTCACAGTGCAAGAAGCTATACACATTTTTCTCCCATACCGTATCTGTACCATCTCTGAACGTGATTTGGCCCAGTCCTTTCAGGTTTTGTGGGAGTGGATCCTTTTACAGAATTGACATTGTAGGCCAGAATTGCGATTTATGGTGTAGGTAAAATGTTAGAGTTTTCCTCTAATTACGGTTAAGTATATACATGCTAACTAAATGCTAACTAAATACACTTCTAATTTAGAGCTTTTTCTTTCATTTCAGGTTATGTGGTCATCTGGCTCATTACAGAGAATTGGACTTTCCCCAGAGTTATCATTTTGTACTAAGGTTATTCTCCTTTCTTCTGAGGATACAGCCCTCTTATATACATGAAGAGGTGTGTGTGATAGAACACAAGCTTTTTAATAAAAAGCTCTATAAAAAGCCAAAATAAACCCACGCCGAAGGAAGTAGAAAGGTCTAAAAATAGTAGTATTCAGACTGTGTAAATTAGGAGTTGATTCCATCCCAAACCATGACATTGCATCTAAACTTATCCTGATCCTTTTGCCTGCATAGAAATCTGATAAGATAGTAGTGCTGAGATATACTACTGCACTTTAGTTGTGGTGTCAATTACCTGTAATTTAAAGTCACCAGTTTCCAAATGGGAGAGTTGCTAAGGAAACTGTTTACCAAAATTTATTTCCTCATTTTGCATCAGAGCCAAGAGAAAGCTATGAAATTAGCATTTTTGGCATAATTGTACATAGTTTGAGTTTACTGGACAGCACGTTAGCATCTAATTACATTGTAAGATTTTGCAATTAAAATGCTATATATTTTGTTACCTACTGTTGTATGACAGCAAATACATTTCTAGAAAGTAATATTTACTTTTCTTTGAAATAGTGTGCTACCAAATAAAAGGAACAGATGGTTGATGTTTTCACTGTGGTGATTTGTTAAGTCATTGTTTCTAAACAGTCTGTGCTGGAGAAACTCTGGCACTGTTTTCTACATTTCTTTGTTTTCTGAGCATGTCCTATTCCAGGCTTCGTGGTTCTTTTGCAGGTATTCTCAACGCCTAGAACTCCCCATCCTGCTTCTTGTGCAACAGTAACTGCCAAGTCCTCCTGTTGTTTTTCTTTTGCCAGGCTACTGTTTTTTGAATTGCACTTCATTTCTTCTGATAACTTTATAATTTAGCATCTTCAGCAGCCTGAGCCTCAGCCATTACACCAGTTTCTCATGCTCAGTCTTATTTATGCACTTGTTTTTTTTTTAAACTATCCCAGACAATGTGTAAATGAAGTTGAGTGCTACCGCTACATTAAAGACACCAAAACATATACATATGTTGAACAGAGGTGTTGAGTAGATATCCAGATGAATAATACTACTTTCAGTTGAATGAAATAAAATCCAGCAACTCTATCCTTCACTAAGCATACAGAAGTTGTTAAATTTATTTGATCAACAACAACATCAACAGCTGTTTCTAAACATTATTGCAGACAAGAAAAATGGTGTGTGCAGACTTTAAAAAGAATATCCTGCTTCTTGAGCAAGGAGCTTGGACTTCAGTGAAGTGGCAGACTCTGGGTATGGTGGAAGGGGTTTAAATCTATTCAAACTATGAAGCTGTTGCTCAAAAACTGGTAACAGGTGACTGATAAGAGAGGTGGTGTGCTGCCTTACCTGTCTGGAACAAAGTGAAAAAGCAGTATTTCAAGAATGGGTAGAGCAGACAGGTAGGTGTGGAAGCAAGGGAGGGTAAGTTATTAAAGGCAAGCTGTAATAGTTGGAAATACTGGCAAACCAGGAGACTTCACTGACACTGAAGTAGGGGCAGGAAGTAATTGAAAGTGGTGTCCTGATTTATGGCCGCAGGAAAGATATGGTTTGGGTGGAAGTTTTCAATTTTACAGACATTTTAAGTAGTTTTTAATATCACCGTAGAACAGGGATTCAGTGCAGTGGTCCCATAAAGTGGTTGTAACATGCCTATGATGCAAACAAGAAAGCATAGTTTTAACAACACAGAACGAAACAGTGGTGTTGGTGGGAGGAAGAGGAAAGAGCAGACTGAGTTGTTACCTATTGTATGTGTTAGATATTTCATAAGTGGTAGAGTTTAGTATGTCTAAATCTACTGCCACATTGTGCTAGGTACCTCAAACACTTCTGAAAAGATGTCTTGAACTGGTAATTACACTAATGTGATCAAAATATACCAATCTGGATCAGCTCTTGAGTTTTGTGTTTTTCTTTGTATTTTAAAATTACCTATTACCTATTATGTTTGACATCACTTGAGTGATGGACTAGAGTTTTTAGGTCTGCGGAAAAAATATCCATTGTTCTTGTTCTAGGTGAATATTTGTATCAGTAGTTAAAATTCTACAGAAATATAATATACATTGTCACTGTTTTTAAGCCTTGCTCAAAATACTAAAAGTATCTGATTCTTTTTACTATATCTGTGAAAGTTTTGAGTTACCTATCAAAAAGACACTTTATTATACGTAAAGGATTAATTTAATTCAGAAGTCTTTATTTGAAAGACTTACACACTTAATTGTAAGTACACCTTTCTTTTAAAACTACTGTAGTAGTAAAATCTGTGTTTTATAAATTAAAACTACTTTGCTCATTGTTACAAATGTAACAAAGCTCCCTTAGATGTTAGAATAAATTAAAGTTGTACTTTAATAAACTGGAATAAAGCTTGCAATTAATCATCAAGAGCCATGTGCCTCTTGGACACAGAGGTTAAGAGTCAGATTTAAAAGTAAAGGGTGTGCCTCTAAAATACTTAATGTTAGTTCCATCCAGTTTAATCAATCAACACTTATGTTGGAGTAATGATGTTTAAGAAACTGATGAACCGCAAGAGTGCCTTATCTTCAGTGAAGTGTAGTTGAGCTCTCTTGGGACAACTACTTTGAGTCCAGTTAATGTAACCCTGAGGTGGAGCCACACTGGTTACGCAGTCAGCTACTGGTGGATAGCCGAAGGGTAGGGTATCTGCCTCAGCCCAGCACTTCGAACTACCTTTTCTATCTACTTTTAAGTTATAGCTCCATTCTGTAACTGTTTGCTGAAAATGTATGAGGAAAGCTCAACTTTTTGATACTATCTCTTTTTTGTACTTCTTCCTCTGGAAATTTTAAGTAGAGACTTGATTTGTTTTGTTTCATACTCTAAAAGTTGAATGATAATTTTACAGTTTATAGATTAAAGCTGTATAGATAAAAATTTAAAAACATTATATATTGAGAAGATTTAGAACAGTTAAATGATTTTGTCAACTTACACAACAGCAGATACCTTACATAGCAGTTGAGATCGTGACATGCCTTCTAAAGTGAATTTAATCTTTTCCTGTACTTCATATATTATATTTTAATACACAAATTTTCCTAAGAGTACCAGTGTAACCTCATTTTATGAATTGTTCTAAATACTGCAACCTTTCTCTCTACTGATTTAGTGGAGAAATATGAGTCTTCTCATTTGAAAGTTACAGCTTTCAACAGAATTGGAATTCTACCTTACTAGTTTTTCACTACCTCAGTGTGTTTACATTCTCAATATCAACTTAAACTCAGTCATTTGTTATACAGAAGAACATAAAATACCTTTTTTAAAGTTTATACCATTTTCCAGACATGAATGGGTGATGTTTGACTTTCTCCTTGACCTCTTGCAAGGCTGAGGGCCTTGAACCTGATTAAACAACAGTGCTGAGAAGCAGGGAAGCCTTGTGCCTCTACACAGCACTAGTCCAGTTTATTGGTCACATTTTGTGGTCTTCACTGTAATTGCATCCTAACGCTCTATTTCTAGCATGTCCCCTGAAACAATGGTGTTTGGAAGATTTGAGAAAGCTTCATGTAATGTTGTAGGCTATGCAAGAGAGTAACTCACTGTCTCATAACTTCCTGGAAAGCTCATAAAAATCCTCTCTTCTGAATAATTAACACTGACTTCTTTGCCTTTTTGGGCAGAAAAAGAGTTTGCTGATGCTCCTGAAAGGTTCTTTCAGGATATTTATGGGAAGTTGTCAGAGGATGCTTTAGCAAGGCTGAGAGCAAAAGGGCAGGGACTGCAGGCCTTTGGGGAAAGTTAAGGTCTAAAAATGTGAAATCTCTGAATAGTTGTCTGCTCTCTGGCTCATCCATCTGCTCCTCACATCAGTTTAAGTATGTTTTATGCTGTTTCAGAGGCATTGAAGAGTCAGGACAATTTTGTTTAATGAATCTCATATTTCAGTCCAAAATGAAATGTACTTCCCAGTGGATATGGGTCATGTATTTCCTGGCTGAGCATGTTAGTATGTGGATTGGCCAAAGCAGTGTCTTTCAGTGCTTTTGTCCTAGTGCTAAATGCAGAATGCTTAATTTCCAGTCTCTCCTCTGTATTTATTGGTCTTGTGTCCCTCAGATGCGAAACTCCTTTGTTCCTGGCCAGATTAGATGAGGGAGAGCATAAAGGGGATGCCAACATGTAGAAACAGGTACGCATGAAAGAGTGTTCCTCATAGCTGCTTGTGCTAGGAAACTGCTGAAAGAGTGAACAAGGGACTGAGTAAGGATTGGCAGAACACGAGATGATGAATGCTTGTGTCCTCACATGAGGTTGTAGCTGCCCTTTTGCAACTACTAATGGCAGCATTTTGAAGGAGCCAGAGCGCTCCTCCACTCTCCCCCATCCTCAGCATCTAAAATCTGCCTCTGTCGGTAAATCAGGTAGTTGTAAAAGAAAATACACATTGAAATACCTTTCTACAGCTTCTTCTGATAATCTGATATAGCTGCTCTGGATGGTAGCAGTGTCTGTGCCTGTTCCAAGGCTTCCTGTTGTCCTAGCAGTGGCTTTGCTTATCGGCTGCAGACCCTGCCATTGCCTACTGAGAGGTTCATCAAGCGTGTTTAGCACCTATGCTGTGATCTAACAAGCTCGGTCTGGGTCCCAGGATGCTTCTGTGCTGCCTTTTCACAGAGGATACCAGCAGTGTCTGTTCAAGTAAACATGTCCTGCCTCTGACAGGGCTGCCTGAGTGGTGTGGAGCAAGTGGCTGCTGCAAGAGAGAGAGGGGTGAAGACGCCACCTTCTTACATATACAAGGAAGAGGAGGGTCCAAGGGCCTCAGCTATCAAGGTCAGGATATTAGATTGCAGAGCTAGTGAGCTCCTGGTGAACGATCCAGCTCCTCAAAAAGTGGGCAGGCTTCATGTCTGGGTTCAGTGTAATTGTAGCACAGCTCTGATGGTGGTCCTGCAAGGTGGACCTGCAAGGCTCCTGATGATGGCCTCTCTCCTAGTTGCTTGATAATGTCGTCTGACTCTGAGATGTTGTAAATTGAATTCATCTGGCCCTGGATCTCATCTCTCTTGAGACTGCTTGTTACCTGATCATAGTAAGCATAGTAAGTTGTGCTATTCTGATAAAAGATTGCAACAAAACATTTCATTTAATGGAGGGTAGTTTGTCACTGAGATCTGTGGTGTTTATAACTTTACCTGGGCAGCTGAGTGGTTTCTGTGCTGTAGGGCAAAGTGGATTAGACACAAAACCTTAAGCACTGAACAGCTTGTGACAAACGAATTACATATGCTGATCTGTAGCTATGCTTCCAACAGAATGGTGAAAACCACTGCACTATCAGCCTGTGCAGTAGGATGTATGTACAAGAAAATCAAATCCAGAGGAAGTGCTTTATTGAGCAGAGATGAAAAGTATTCAGGGAGACTAGTTAGCATGCCAAAGACGTTATTGTAGATAAATTCTAGACTTCCAAGTTGATTTTTTTTAATGTAGATTTTTTTTTTATTGTAGATAATGCAAAATAGATTCATTGATGTTGTAATCATTTCAAATGTCCTAAGTCAGGCTGATGAAGCTGTATCTCTTGCCCCCTCAATAGTCTGTAATGTCTCAACAATTTCTACCTTATGAACAGGGGTAAATACAGAATTAAAAGGGGAAATCAGATCCTTAAGGAATGCCTGCAAGATCAGCTATTGGGATAATGTTGACATGATAAGCAAACTGCTTCTCTTTCATTTTCCTGTTTCATATTTCACACATAGTGCTTCCATTTATTTTTTAATTCTTTTTTCCCAGCTTTTTCCATCTTCCCTTTCCTATAAAGCATTTCAAGCTTCCTTTTCCATTGTTGCTTATCTTTCTGTTTCTTTGCACCATTCCTGCTTTTATCTCATTTCCCAGCCCTTTGATGCATTCAGGCTAATTCGGGGGGAGAGGGGCAGTGATCAACTTTGAGCTTACTTTTCCACCCCTATAGTCACTGACTACAGGCCTACTGCAGAAAAGAAAAGCTTGTCCAGTGTGCTGTGTACTGAAGAAAAGTATAGAAGATTCAGTACTCCTGAAAGCCAGCCCTGCTACTTGGTCCTAAAGTTTTAGGGGTCCAGATTAAATAGAAAGTACTTTGCCTTGTCTCCCTGCTGTCAAGTATCAAAAACAGATTTGATGCATGTTTATTTGACTGATGTGAATGGCTTGTGATGATAATCATCATCTATGAGATTTTAAAACCTTATTTGTTAGGTAAATCATAGCAATAGATAATCCTTGTCCAGAATAACTCACAGTTTCCATACACAAAGATGTCAAAGGACAGGAGAGAAAAAGGTGTAGCACATCAACAGGGTGCTCAGCGAGGTGGTGACAAATGGCATATGAGTTCTCTAAGGCTCCTTACTTGTGTAGAGTGGGATTCACTTTAAGGAGGATGAATACATAAAGAAGGGGAAGAAAAAACTGAACACAGGACAAAGCCAGAGGAAAAAAAAGGAAGGACACGAGAGGTGGAGGAGAGCAGTGAGATTGAGGTAAAAGGGCTGAGAAAGGGAAGAAGTTGGAGTGAATGCCAGTCAGTACAGGGCAAGGAAAGTCCTGCCAGAGTGCTGCCACATCAGGTTGGGATGGCTTTATGCCCAAGCCAAAGCTTTCTTAAATCCCTTTGTGCTTCTTGCCTGATTTTATTCAGTGATGATGCAATCCAGTTAGTGACATCACAGAAATACACCTACAAGTGGTGTTACGGAGTCTAGATTGTGACCGGCAGATTAGTCTGTGGTGTCACAATCCAGTGTTTATATCATTGTCTCCTGAATGTGGAAGTGATTGCCATGTCGATAACTGAGTTTTCATCAGTGAATCAGGCTGTTAAGAAAAGCAGAGGAAACAGTTTTGATTTATTTGGAAAAAAATCTTGGTAAAGTCTGGCTAAACAAAACATGGCATATTACTCAGATTTCAGCAATTCATGTGCAATGTAAACACCTTCAACACAGACAGCATCTGGGTCACTTAGAGCTACAGGGTGGTATTGTATTTTATTGTTAATGAAAAGTATGCCCATGTGCCAAAAAGCAGTGATGGTGTGTGCACATCCCGGGATTCTAAGAACAGAAGTGATGAGTGTTAAGAATAAATAGCTTTGGAGAAAGTTAGCAATCCTTTCCAATACTTCTCATTTTGAGTTGGTTTTGTAATTTATACTGGAAACCAGTCGGTTCATACTCTTTAGGAAAAATTGCAAGCAGATAAATTTTTTTCTTCAATGTAATCTAGAACTAGATTTTAAAATGTGTTAAACATAGATTACCTTTTATTGCATATCTTAAAGAACAACTTAAATCAGTTCATTTCACTTTTTAGAGCGAGATCCAATTTAAGATTGATTTTTATCTTTTGCCATCCTAATGGCAATGTTTGCAGATCCAAACAAAGCATTTTATTTCTAGAATGCTAGTTGTAATCCAGTCAGAGGATGTTAAGCAACTTCCAGGATTAGACCCTTAGTGAAAGCTTGTTCCCTTTAGTTTCATGTTTCCTTTGGTTGACTGCTTGAATTGTCTTTCTATAGTTTTGCACTGGAGTATGTCTTATGCAAATAGGGAAGGAATTTTGACCTAGAAGAGAGACCTCTTATTAGCGTACATACTTTTAAATTATAGTAGCTATCTGAAGCTTCTTCAGCATAGGATAGACAGCATTGTTGCCGTATGGGTTTGATTTAACTTGTTACTTAAACAAGAAACCTCCCATCCTTATTTCTCAAGGAGAAACTTCAGATATTTCTGATTCAAATTCACATGCACCAAGATGGATATATCAGTGTATTTGTGATGTTGTGGGGTGGTAAAACCAGATGATTTCGAGTTATTTCCAGCAATAGGTCTATTGTAAACCTCCCTCTCCGCCTCCTCGGCAGGGTATTTAGGATACAGCGAGACTCGACAGCGGGGCAGCATTCGTGTAAATTACTGATTTATTTGTTACCTTTAGAGGATTTAACGTAGAAAAGCAACTAGTAAGAGAGTTTGGAGGGGGTGGGAGAAGGGAGAGGAGCCCCGTGTGCTTGGGCGCGCCGCGCCGCGCCGCGGGGCCTGGGTCGCGGTGGGCGAGTCCGGGAGCAGTACCGGGCGCGGCCTCGCCTCAGGGGTCCGCGCTACGTGGCAGGTGGGATGACCGAAAGCCGGGGACGTGAAACACGACGCAGGCGGGCACACAGCGACTGGGAAAAGCCCTTTTCCACCCGGGCGAAGCTGCGACCAGCGGGGCGGGAGCTGCCGTTTCTCCTCAGGGAAGCGGCCCTGCGCCCCGCAACGGCGCCGGCCCCGCCCCGCCGCGCGGCCGCCCAATGGGGCGCGGCGGCCCCGCCCCGCGGGCCGCGGCAGCCAATGGGCGGCGGCGCGCGGCGCCCGTCCACCTGCGGCTGCGGGAGCCACCTGAGCGGGCGAGAAAAGCCGACAAAACCCGTCGGTGCGGCGGGCTGCGCGCTGCTCTCTCCGCTCGCCCCCGCCGCCTCTCGCCGTCCCGACCGGCCGGGCCAGTTCCGCCGCCCTCGCCAGACATGACACAGGACTACGACAAGTGAGCGAGCCGGGCGGGCGGGGGGCGCGCCGCGCCGGTCCGACCGGTGGCGCTGCCCCTGCCCCTGCCCCTCCGTCCGCCGCGGGGCGGGGGGCGGCCGGCCGGCCGGCGCTCGCCGCCGTTAGCGGGCTCCGCGGGGCGGCGGGGAGGGGGGGAGGTCGCCCCCCCGGGGGGCCCGCGCCCTCCCCCAGCTGGCGGCGGCGGCGCCGGGGCGACCCCGCGGGCCCGGCGGGCAGCCCGCCCCCGGCCCGGCCCGTATCCCCGGCGGGTGCCGCGGCGGCGCGGCGCGGCGGGGCCGCCTTTGAAACCCGACACCGGCGGCGAGGCGTGGGTCCGCGCCGGGCCGTCCGCCCCCCGCCGCTCCTTAAATGCGGGCGGCGGCGGCGAGCGGGCCGCGCTGTCGGGAGGAGCGCGCGGGGCCGCGGCGGGGCCGGGAGCGGGGCCGGGGCGGCAGCCGGAGCGGGACGGCGCTGCCGCCGGGCGCGCAGCGCTGGATGCGCGGGGCCGGGCGCGGCGGGCGGTGAGCGGCCGCGGGGCGGCGCCGGCGCTCGGATGGATTTCTACGAGGCGCATCCCTCCGGCAAGGTGGACTTCGCCAGGTAACGCGGCCCGCGCCGCGCCGGCGGCTCCCCCCGCGCGGCCCGAGGGCGGCGGCGGCTCCGCTCCCCCCGCGCGGCCCCGCGCTGCCGCGGCACCCGCGGCGCCTCCGGCCTCTCCGCGCTGCTGGCGGCAGCTTTGGCCGTCTCGTGGGAAGCTGTAACGCCGATAAGTTGGTTTTTTTCCCCTCCCCCCCCCCCTTTTTTCTCCCCTCCGACTACAAGCGCAGGTATCTTGTGTTACAGGAAACTTAACATTGAAAGAGCAAAAACGATGCGCGAAGTGTGGGGGGTTTTGTTTTTTTTTTCCTATAAGGCGATGAGTGCTGATGCGTGCTCTTCAAACTGGCTTTTCCCTTTTTAGTGGCGCGTGTGTCTTTATTCAGAGTTCTTACCGTGTTCGTCCAAACGCGGCGGTGACGGACACGGAGCGAACGGAGGATGTGGCTAACGCCAGCATGGCTATGGAGCCGATCGTAAAATTACTGTAGCTTGAATGATCGGTCACTTAAGTGAAATGCGTTCATTTCCTAGGAAAACGTCAGTTTTCTTTCGCTTTGCTTTTTTGTTTTTCTTAGAAGTTCTGCACTCTTTTTAAATACCCTGCTTTTTACGCGTAGGGCTCTGAATAATGGAAGGTCTCGCTAAATCCACCCTGCGATTAGGATTTTTCACGTGTATTTTTGCTTCCAATGAAAGTTAATGGATGAGGCGGTCGCAATTTAGATAGATATTTTATTTTTCTCGCCTATAGAAGTCAAAGAAACCCTCTTTGATGCGACAGTATTAAATATGTACAAAGACCAGATCAAATACACGCAAAGAGCAGATACTATGTGAGCTGCTGTTGATGGTCTGTTAATGCAAGGAGCCAGATCGGTGTTTTGGTACGGGAGAGAAAGGGTGAATTTTTAGATCAGTGAAGTAAGTAGGGATAGTTTCTATTGTCTGAACGAGGAGCGCTGCAGACGGCGGAATCCTTACAAACAAAGGGAATATTTATTTTTGTAATATTTTTCTACTTCCAACGTGGTCAAGCAGAAAGTAAAATTCTGAAATAACTAAATGTGCAGTAGGAAACGTATTTCCAGCCTTTGCGGGTAATGTCCACTGCTTTACGAGCAGATCCATGTGCCAATAGTCTTCTTGAAACCCAAAACTTATCACAAGTTGATTTGTCAGAAAAATACATGTTTGCCTTCTCTTACTAATATGTTCTCATTTTCCTAACAGAACCTGCAGTTCTGTTAAGGGATTGAGTTACTGCCAAACCCTACACTTATCTTGATAGTTCTAAAGATAATTCTTTCTACGCTACTTTTAGAGGAGATAGATTACCTTTAGGGCAATGTGCGTTTTATTCGGGTGTTGCGATGAGAAAGAAATCACACAACAATATATGGCTTTTGCGTTTGCTGGATTTTGGGTTAGTGGTTGTTTCAGTTCTGAGTATTTTTGATTCTGCCTTCATTCTTTTTCCATGTGAACGTTGCATTGCTGGAGGGAAGCAGCTTAGTGGTCTGAACTCCTGAATTCCAAGTGAGGCTGTCTTAGCCCTTCAGCTTTGCAAAGATGGATAAAGAGAGTTGCATGCAGGTTACTTTGGCTGCCTTTTTCTTACAAGTGACTTTACCTGAGGACTTGCCCATTTTCTATGGATATCTAAGGATTCTCTTATCGCATTGCATGAGAACAGGGGCTTCTACAGTCTCCCTAAAGAAAATTCAGCTTTGTTTTCCTCTGTGCAGTCTTTAATAGAAAGTGGATGTCCTGGATACCAGAGAGTATGCATTTTAGTATCTGTGTGTCAGTGCATACATAAATATGTAGAAAGACCTGAAAAGGGGTTTGGCTAAAAGCTTATCTTTTTTGTTTGTTTGCTTGCTTTTTTTCCAACTATATAGTACTGATTTATAAGAGCACTTTGTGGCTGTAAATCCTGGAAACTCCCACTCACTTTAAGTGTCTTTAACTCGGGCAAGTTGTCCCACTGAAGCTCAATGAGACTGCTTGTGTAACTGATAAAGGATCGAACACATAATTTGCAAAGTGCTTTGCAATCTTTTTGGTAGAAGGCGGTGATAAATGTAGGATACTGTTAAGCTGATTATAGTGATTAGAGTATTTCACAACTTTGTATTTCACAACTTTTTGTATTTGTAGTATATTTCAATCTCTGAATGCATCTGGGTAAATAGCAGATGAAAAGGATGCTTATCTTCCAGGGTAGAGGTGTTCTGGTGGTGATAGGGATTTTCTTTCCTTCCTTTTTTTTTTTTTTTTTTGGTAGCTATTATCAATTCATTAAAAAAATACTGAGTTTTGGATTATTGATGAAAATTGGCATCCCCCCCATCTGTGGTAAACTAATGCTATGCTTACGCTGGACAGAAAACTGAACGTTGTTTAAAAGCCAGATTTAAACAGTATTAGCTTGAATTGGCTTTAGAGATGGAGCGTACGTTCTATCAATAGAACCAAAATACCTTTGCCTGTCTGAGCTGGTAGAACAGCATTTCCTATGGACAACCCACTTTCCCCTATGGGCTGAGGGCCCAGGTCTTGGAGCTTTCTCTTTCACAGCAGGCACATGATGTTCAGAGTGTGTCTTGGAATTTTTTTCCAGATAGTACAACATGAAGGAAAAAAGTCAAAATTTTCTGGTTTTCCCAGTCATATCCTGACATTGTTTCAAACTAGTGTTGCAGGTGATTTCTGTGATAACCAGACAGTAAGTGGTTTGGCTTCCATTGCCAGAAAAATTTGCTGCCGTATTGACCTGTAGTCCTTTTGGCCAATGTTCCCTGTGTAGCCTACACCTAATCAGCTGCTTCTAGGTTCTACCTTCAGATATACTCTGACAAGTAAGATGCCTTCTGAAGGCTCTGTAAGAAAGATGCTTTGTTAATTCACGCTTGCTAGTTCTGTATGAGAAGGCAGCACAGTTGGTTCTAGAGTGTAAGCAGGCGTGCAAAGGATTGGGAGCAGGTTACGGCTTGGTAGTATTACTTAGGATGTGCTAAAAGCACAGGTGGTAAGCCTCTAAGCGCATATAGCTTTTGCTGGGTTGGATTCAGAGTGTTTGTTAGCAGGTCAGTTGCGCTCTTGAACAGCTTTGTGATTTTATATATGCTGATATAATCCTACTGAGTTTGGTCAAATTAATCTTGATTTGTGCTGAGTGTGAGTGAGATCAGAATTAGGTTTCTGGGCTTTGTGTGTTTGACTAATCTTTGCAATGCAGTGAATCAGAATATGAACCCAGTTAAACTGGGGCAGCTAATTTTGAAGTGCTGCAGATTTTGAGAACGTTTTTCCATGTGTTTTAACAACTTTTTTTTTTTCCTCTCTAGTAAAAGGCCTGTGTTGGTTCTTCAGAATGATTCTCTCTACTCCCAGAGACGTCCTTATACCAGTGAAGATGAGGCCTGGAAATCCTTTCTTGAAAATCCCCTTACAGCAGCTACCAAAGCTATGATGAGCATCAATGGTGATGAAGACAGTGCAGCTGCCCTTGGACTGCTGTATGATTACTACAAGGTAGATTGTCACAGGTGTGCTTTGACAGCCAGCAGAGCTCTTGTTCCACCTGTGGATAAAGCATCATTTGTTAGTGGATTTTGCAGAAACCATGAATAGATCATAAGGACCCTGAACTATATAGTTCTAGCATTTAAAAAAAAATGCTGGTCTTTTCTTCTAAAAATTGGTCTATTTTAATTTGGTAAAATAGGATCATCTGGATCTTACTATAATAGGTCAAAGGCTTCAGTTGCAGTTAACCTGTTGACTCTAGGTTCTTTGGGAGGCAATGTTTTAATAGTCATGAAGAATGAGACTTTGAAGCATGTCCATGCCTGAATTTAAATATATAAGGAGAAAGAAAGTTCTTCTCTTCTGCTCACATGATCCCTGTTCTGGTGGGACTCTGGGCTTTTACTGGAACTCTAATGTGCTACTTCAGTGTAAGTTGAGATGCTACAGATTTTTGGTTGTGGAGAGGAAAATGTCAGCCTGAAAGAACTGTTGTCTGTATCACTCTGACTTTTAGTGAGCATCGGCTGCCAGAATCTGTTAGCCCCTTGACAACTGCAGTTGTCTTCCCTAGCTTTTGAGGTATTTTCGGAGATGTTTGGCTTTCTGGATGCTCACAGGTGTATCGAATAAAGTCAAACAGATAGCTTTCTGGATGTGTGGGATTCCTTTCACTGAGTTTTCCTTTGCTAAGTATTAGAAGCCTAGGCCGGGGTAGTTGTCTCCATTCCCAGTTCAAGTTAGTGGAGACCAGTAGTCATCTCCAGGTAGGGAGGCATCCTATTTAGGTTAGACACTTGTGTTACAGTGGCCTGGATCACCTGGTGGAAGTGCCAGTTTTTTCTATGCTGAGTGTGCAGGGAAGCCAGAGGGCTGACTTGACTGAGATAGCTGACTTGTTGGTCAGTGTCTTCCAACAGTACTGAGTGCAATTATCAGCCTCAGTATATCCTTCAAAGACTAGGAGGGGTTGCCTTTTATCTTCAAAATCCTTGCCTGTCTTTTAAGAGGTGAACATGGCCTTCTGTATCAAAATATTCTTGTAATGCTTAACATAGAGATTAGTACTCCACGCATATGATAAAATGCCCCAAACTCATTGGTCTGGATGTTATTCAGCTAGTTTTGTGAGAAAATTGGCCTTCTGCTTTAGTCTATGCCCACACTTGCTATGCTCCTGAAAAAATACTTTCACCAGAACGATTTTAATCCACAGAATCAATTCTGATTTCTAAAACTGCAGATTACAAAGAGAATGTTGATGCTGATCCTTCATGCTTGGCAAAGCACAAGGGATTTGCCGTACATTAAGGTCTTATTCAGGGTTTCCTTTTGGTTTGTGTATCAGTAGTTGTATAGAAAAATCAATGGGGGGAAAAAAAGGTGTTCAGCACAGTTGTGTGAAGAAAAACGGTTAGAGATTGAAAGCTTTATTGAAGGCTGTTAGAAGTATTGTTAGAGGGACAATGTTAAGGCATTTGGAACATGCTTTCTCCACCCCTCCCCCCAAATGTTAAAGTCAGTTGATGAGTTCACCTTCAAATGTCTTGTATAAAACAAACAAAACTGCTTGAGTTTTCTGCCATTTGACTGATGGTTCAACTGTCGTAATTAAGGCTTTACAGGAAGTGAATTTTTGGTCAAGATCTAGAGTTTTATAAGTGTTGGACTTTCAGCCAAATGCAGTTTGGAAGAATCTTTTTTTCTGTGAATAGTTAGCATCAGTCCTTTAGAGGCTCTCAGAATTTTGCTGGTCACTGAAAAAATCCAGCGATTCTTCTGATGCTATTAGAGACATGGTATTATGTAAAAGGTGCAGGATTTAGGTTTTCATCATGAGCTACTTAGAGAAGTATGCTTTTTGTGCAGTTAGGTCATCAGCCTTAGTGTTACTGTTATCAGTAAAGGGGTGATTCCAGTACCCTTTGCATTGCACCTGAGCTGGCAAACGCAAGCAGTATACGAATGTGCTTGTTGAGCCGGCATCAGCAGAGGAAAGTGGTGGCAGTTAATTCCTTGTTATATAGGAAAATGTTTCTTCTAATCATTCGGGCGACATGTTGAGGGTAGCGAAAGCCCTGAATGCCACGTGTACGTTTGCAGAGCAACCTGTGTGGACTTGCTGTGCGGTTGTGGGGATGTGAACGCCATGGGCTCGTGCTGCTGATAGTGGGAGCTGTTCAGAGTTGCTGGAACGCTAGCTGCGTGTGCAGGGGAACCTGGCTGCTGTGGTTCAAAGGGTTTGTCCTTCTGTGCAGGGCTTGGCCCTGCAGTGCAGCCAGGAAAATGTGTGTGTGTGTGCGCACATGCATGCGTGTCTCGGCTGCGCTGTGTCTGAGGCGAAGCTCAAACCTGCTTCCATCATCAGTTTAAGTGAAGCAGCTGGGCTGTGCACTGGGACACCCATGGTGAGTGTGTGTTGTGTTGTGGGACAGCCAAAGTCAGGCAGACAGGCTGTCACAAATGGATGTGGGACAAGGAGCATTGTAAACCACTGTGGCCCTTTGCTAAGCAAAGGTGTTACAAAGCCTCTGCTTTCTGCCCTGAAATACCCATGGAGTCCCTGCTGGCTGGGACTGGGAAATCCAGTTCAGCTACTAAACAGGAAAGAGTTGTCAGCAGGGGGAACAGGGTGGCTTATGTGACCGGTATTATGGTGTGTAGCGTTTGTGGGATGAATCCTGTTCGTGGCACAAAATGCCAGAAGCAGTATTGAGCTGCTTTGTGCCTTAAATCCAAAGTACCCATCTAGTGAGAGGTGGTTGCCCTGTGCTTTTAAAAGGATTAATATAGTTTGGGCCAGTGTGTTGTAAATGGTCACGTATGATAATTAGGTGTAGCAACCTGATATGCTTCTCATTGTCTTACTTTTGGCCCTGTTCAACTCCTGTAAACTGTAACTGAAAATATGACTGGGTCGGTTGTAGCTGCTAAAAATCATCCTAGCTCTGTGCAGAATTTGCTGTGTAGCTTTGAAAGAATTGCTCTGGGTGTGATTTCCAGGTGGGAATGCTCCCAACCCATGAGGAGGAGGCTGCTAACCTCTCCTCTGGTCCTCACAGGGGAAGGGGACAACTTGCTTCTCGGGGGAGGGCTAGAGAAACAATCTTCCAGGAATACATCTGAACCTGGTCCTTCCCAAATGCCCTGGTCTCGAGGGGAGGGTGGGGAGGAAGCCTTGAGTTGTCTTTGAGAAAGTGGTCTAGAGAATCTGTTTACAGAGAAAGGGGCTTTACTCTCCAGAGATGTGGAGCAGTTTCCTCTCACAAGCCCCGAGCTCACCCAGCAAACTGAACTCGGTTTGTTTTCAGAAAGGAAAATCTGAGCTGCTAGTTCAAACCTCTGGAGATCTTCTGATCCCGCTCGCTTGGATGCTGACACTTCAGTTTAAGAAGTCCCATTGGCCACACCAGTTTTAGCACTGTCTAACGCTGGCAGGCGTTCAAGCCTCGTGCAACTGGCTGGATTGGTTACTGTAGGATCTTCTGAGCAGTGTGTAGGACAGGCTTGACATTCCAAAGCAATAGGAATGTTAACATCAGTCAAGCACTACTACTAATAATGACTGGTATCAGAGAATGATGCTTTCTTAATTTGACCAAATAGGTGAAAGAGCTCTAATGGCTGTGTTATAAGGAGCTAATTTTTTCCTTTTTGTGTAGGAGGAAGAATATAATTACAGCATGTCTTGTATTTCCCAGGTTCCAAGGGAGAGGAGATCCTCAACAGCTAAACCAGAGGTAGAACATGCTGACCAAGATCACAGCAAAAGGTACTAGTTCTTATTACTGTATGTCTGCTTATTTCCCTTCCTTCTGAGACCACCAGAGCTGCTGAGAAGTTACTTTTGCTGCACTGTAGTGTTATGCTGGAAGAGAGAAATTGTGTGCTTTTACTTTGCCCCACGTTCCTGTGCTGCCCCAGAAACAGGACAGGGATTGAGGTGTGATGTGGAGATCTGAGGCACACAAACTGTTTCTCATCCCCATCCATATGCTTTCTGTTTCTTCGTGTCAGATGGCTAGCCTAGCCAAAGCTGCCCTCTTTCACTTTCAACACAGCCTGGAAACACAGGCAGCCCTTCCCAAGACGTGCAGAGGAGATTGACCGTTTGATTTTTGCATGTGGTTGCCTCAGTTGCTCACCACTCTTCTCCTTGTTCTCAGACACCAGCTGGTATGGGCTGATAGGGAAAGACTTCAAAGTGCTTGTGACTATAGTTTTGTTTTTGTGGACTTCTGTCTGGGAACTTTTTTTTTTCCCCCCTCCCTCTTTTTCTGCCCAAGCAGAAAAAGATACTGTTTAAGTAAACACTACAAATGTGAGGTTCATTCAAGTCAAGCTTCCACTCCTACTATCCTCTTCCTGTTCCTCTGGACAGATTGGAACATCTTAAGGACTCAGGGTAAGGTTTTGTGGTCTGGCTGAGCTGATCAAATGACTTGTTGAGAGGAGCAGTCTGGTTCCCAGCCATGTGTTCCTGCTGCTCCCGCTTACACCAGCTCTGGTCTTCCGCTGACCCATAACCCAGCAGGGGGAAAAAAAAGTGACTAGTTTCCTACCAGTTGAACAAGCTGAACCGGCTTGCCAAGGGGTCAGGGGAGTGTCAGAAATGGTGCAAAGGAGAGGGCAGGATCTTGTTGTTGGGAGGGAAAGAGGGCTGACTCTTCTAGTGGCTACTAGCTATTAGGTCAGTGCAGCCACAGATGTAAGTGTCATCCTGACAGAAATGAGTGTGGTGGGGTGGAGAGTGTGAAGTTATGCAAACCACTCCAGAGAGTCTCAGTGTGTCTTTTCTTGGGGGGGATGTGTGTGTGAAAGAGGGCCGTAATTTCTTCATTAGTGCTTCCCAGGTGGCACACAGTCCTTGCGCAGAAGGGCAGCAACCTTGCTCTGGAGCCCCCTCTGTCCACAAAAAAGCAGTCACAGGGAGCCTAGTGTGAGTCTGCCTGTGCTGCTGCTTGGCAAGAAGGGTATCAGTCTGCTGTTTTCCAGGTGGTCAGAATCGTGGGCTGTTAACACTTAGCTCTGCTCCAGGGTGATTCATCTCCAATATGGGGCCCTTAACAATGGGTGTGTATTTGAACGAGTACCTTAACTTTTTTGGTTGGGATAGAGCTGGTCCTCACAAGCAGAGGAGTTGGTGTTAGCTCACTTTGTTCAAAAGGCTGAGAAGTATTTCTAGTTTTTGTTTAATCAAAAAACAACCGTTTAATTTTGTGTCTTTCTCCTTGCACTTTGAAGGAACAGCATCCCAAATGTGACAGAACAATCACTCATTTCCGCTGGAGAAAACAGAGTCCAGGTTCTGAAAAATGTGCCTTTCAATATTGTCCTTCCACACACGCCCCAGATGGGCATGGACAAGAGAGGTCACCTGACAACCCCTGACACAACCGTCACAGTTTCAATTGCAACAATGCCCACCCATTCCATCAAAACGGAGACTCAGCCCCATGGCTTTGCAGTGGGCATCCCTCCAAGCGTCTACCACCCTGAGCCCCCTGAGCGGGTGGTGGTGTTTGACAGGAATCTGAATCCTGACCAGTTCAATTCCAACACTCAGCCTCAAAACTCACAGAGACGAACGCCAGACTCCACCTTCTCAGAGACTTTTAAGGAAGGAGTGCAAGAGGTACCAAGAAAGACAGTCACTGTGTGCATGTGTGCGTGTTTTAGTCTGGATGGAGACATACGGTTCCATCTTTAATTGTTATATAGGCCTGAAATCTGTCCAATGAATTAGAAATAGAAGACCTTTTTCAGAAAGGTACAGAAGTATAACTTAGTAAATAAAACCTCTACAACATGAAATCATTATCAGAAGTAAATGACTAGTCTTGCCAGTGACAGAGCTTTTGGCTTGACAGTGTATGGAAATTACCTTGATCCACTGCACCAAGCTAGGTTTTGCAGGAGTTCAGCACTCAGCAGTATGCCTTTGCAAGCACCTAAATGAAGTGACTAGGTTTGTAAGCTTCCTTGCAGCCAGTTTGTAGGTATGCTGTGTGACATGTGAAAAAAAATCACTTTATTAAGGGGCTTAGATGAGAGTTAAAGCTGGATGAAGATCCATGGTTTTGTTCTATGGTATTAACTGAAAATAACAGTGACCATTTTTTAATGGTCACTTTTTTTTTTAATGGTCATTTTTTAAGTTTTAAGCCAGATATCAGGGAGCTGTGTAACTGTGCCTCCTCTTTAAGGTTTGGGAAAGCTTTAAAAAGTTGCCATAAGCTGGCTCATAAAGATTGTAAGATGTACATAGTTGACACCCAACAGTTTTTTTATTAAAGCCCTGCTCAAACATCCTGTTTGTACAGAACCAAAATCAGTTGTTATCTGATGATCAATTTGCCTGCCAGAAATTCTGTGGTAACAAGTATCTGTTTAATCTTAACTATTCTTGTTGCTGCTATGTTAATTTTTGTGTTGTTTTGTGTCTGTCCCAGGTTTTCTTTCCTGCTGAACTGAATCTCCGGATGGCCAACATGAATTCAGAAGATTATGTTTTTGACAGCATTTCTGGGTAATGTTTTAAGCTCATGATGGTCCATATCCTCTTGTTCTCTTATAGCTGGCTTGTTCATGAGTAAGCAGTACAGCTTACTCCCTTCTGCACTGAATCTCTGTGAGGCTGTGGGTCTCAAAGCACAGCAGTGTCTGCTCATTTGAGTTTGGCTTGTGGATGCTCTTCATAGTTGAAAATTCTACCTATGTTTTTAAGAAAAATACCTGGTTGAAAATAGCATCCCGCTTCAGTTGCTATCCTTATAGCTCACTACAAGGTTAAACCCCATGTCCTGTAGAAAGATGCAGTGCTGTCTCTCAGTTCTGCAGAAGTCTCTTGGAGCTAACTTCCAACTGCCTCGCACTCCCTAGCCTGCGAGCCTTGCTGCTTCCCTGTTGAAATCTACAGCATAAAGCATAAATAGGATGCGTAAAACTCGTACATGAGCTCTAAGGGAGGGGATAAGCTAGTTTTTTGTTTAGCTGCAGTTGACCAAGAGGGAAGACAAGACCATAGCTTATTAACTTGTGTATTTAATTTAATTGCTAATATACTTCTATATTAAAAGAAAGTAGCGTGTTGCTCTGAGTCTGAATAGGGAGCTTCCAGTCTTGCCTGCTGATAGGTCTTGGGATTGCCAAGAACTTCTCTTAAACGTTCATTCATGAAGGGAATGGTTGAAAAAGGGGCTCATCCTGTTTTCCCACTTCCTCACCTGTTGAAGGCTTAGTGAGTCAACTAACAACTTTGGAATTTCTCCAAATTAAATGTAGATCTTTTAATCGGCTTTCCAGGAAAATGCCTTAGCAATCACTGCCCTCTTCACTTCATAGGAATAACTTTGAATACACTCTGGAAGCCTCCAAGTCCCTCCGACAGAAGCCTGGGGACAGCACGATGACTTACCTAAATAAGGGTCAATTTTACCCAATCACACTGAAAGAAGTCAGCAGCAGTGAAGGAATCCATCACCCCATCAGTAAAGTCCGAGTAAGTGACGCTCTCATGGTTTCTTGGGAAAGAGGGTGTGTGTGTGTACTGGTAGCCTTAAAATCCCCCAAAGTGCAATAGCCTAAACCATAGCACCAGCACTAAAGCCAGCTAACCCACGCTGTTACATCAGTGTTCGTTCCTTTGCTGTCCACCTACTTTCAGACCAACCCATCCTGGCTCAGTTTGTTAAGATGTGGTGTCAGCACTTGTGTAAAGATGATGCAACACCTGGAATGAGGTCCTTGAACTCCAGTTAGGAGGGCAATTCTGCTCATCTCTGTTTATAACCCAGAAAGCAGTGCTGTCTGCCTTCCTGTTCTGTGGCAGTGTGCCAGGTGTCCTGGGGTCTGTTAAGTTCAAAAGCCTAATGCTTTCCGATACCAAGGAGAACTTCCAAAACAAATGCAGTCTGTGGCCTTTTCTCTTTCACATGTTTGTGTTTTTTAAATATATCTTCTCACCCTCTTCTTTTAGAGTGTCATCATGGTAGTGTTTGCTGAAGACAAAACAAGAGAAGATCAGCTCAGGCACTGGAAATACTGGCACTCAAGGCAGCACACAGCCAAACAAAGATGCATTGACATAGGTAAGAAACGTTTTGATTGCTGATGTCAAACTCCAAACCTAATTTCTTGGCCAGGTTTGGCTTTATGCTGATGCTTTGTTATTTTTAGGAACTTTTGGATCATTCTCTGTGCTGTCCATAGCTTTGCTGGAAGCCCAGAGAGAGCTTTTGATTGCTTTGAGCTTTTAGGACTCCTTAAAGGGACTGATTTTTGGAGGATTTTGTTTGCCTGGTGAACAGGCTGGGTTTAGGGTCTTCGAGTGGGAATTAAAATTCACTGTTGCTTTG
Organism: Apteryx mantelli; assembly: GCF_036417845.1. Classification (NCBI taxonomy): domain Eukaryota; kingdom Metazoa; phylum Chordata; class Aves; order Apterygiformes; family Apterygidae; genus Apteryx; species Apteryx mantelli. The sequence goes on from NC_089980.1 coordinate 122,730,688, forward strand.
GAATATCTTGGTGGTTGTAGGTAAATTGCAGCTTAGACTCTGTGGCTGTCGTAAGCATTGTGTTTCTTCAAAGGATAAGATCCTCGTAGAAATGCCTTGATAGTAATCATTTTCCTTCTCACAGCTTTGCTCACAACTGGTCTATGGTTCACTAAAAAAACAAAACACCCCCCCCCCCCCGCAAATTTCCACTTGCCTCCAGACAAGGCTGTGGCTGGCTGGCTTCCAGACTTCTCTGACTGAAGACTGGGTTATAGTCCTAGTCCCTTCCTTCTGTGAATAAAAGTAGGGATTAATCACTTGGCACTTAAAGCAGACGCGCATGCAAATCATTGTTATTGAAGGAGTTTTACTGAGAGCTTATACCCTTGCCATACAGGATAGTGTTTCCCGCACATAGCAGGGTATGGCACAGAGATGTGCAATACCTGGGATGTCTGCCCTTCTCATTGCAATTTCTAGTTTGACTTTTCTGTTGAGTCCCTTGTTTTCGGCTCTCTTGTTTTTTATTTTTATTTTTTTGTTTGTGGGGTTTTGTGTGTGTGTGAGAACCACTTCTGGCCTTTTTAATGATCCACTCTTAAAACAGTTCAGCTCCCTTCACCCCTAAGGGGTTGAAGAGGAGTCGCAGTTGCTAGCTAGCTGCTTTGTATGATTAAGAAGTCCAGATGGTATCGTCTCTCCTCTCCCTCATCTCTTCTTTTTAATAGCTGACTACAAGGAGAGCTTCAACACCATCAGTAACATCGAAGAGATCGCATACAATGCCATATCCTTCACTTGGGACATCAATGAGGAAGCAAAGGTATGTGACCACAATCATGTTTCCTGTCCTTTCAGTAGATGGGGGGAGGAGGGGAAGGGTGTGTGGCCTACCTGGTGATTAGCATGTAACAAGTTTGTTTACACCCTTGTATTAGGCAAAACCTTCTGGCTATTTCTTAAGAGGGATTGCATGTGCAACTGCGAAGAGCTTTGCAACTGCTCTAAGATTCTTGGCAGAATTGTCTGCCTGACAGACAAGTACTGACAAAAGGAAGCGCCAAACATTTCCCAGAGCAGTGATGAGCTGGTGCTGAAGATGTGATTGAGTGTAGTTGGGCTTGGCAGTTAGCACAGTCTCTTGGTGTATCCCAGTGGGAGGTGGGGGGCAATTTCTCAGGAGTTGAAACTGTGACAATGGGATTGTATTAAGCAGAAGAGGGAGTAGCTGCTGTTGTTGAGCTAGCAAAGAACGTGTTGCTGAAACCACAGATCGCAGCACACAGTGACCTATTTCAGTCAGAGCAGCCCCCTGGTGAACTCTGATTTGATCCTTTTGCAGAACTTTGGGCACCACAGTAGGTACCTAAGTAGGGGCAGATTTCCTAGCTGTAGTTAACTGCAGCTGTTTGAAGCCATTCCAGCTTTAGGAAAAGCCCTGTGCATCTTCAGGTACCAGGATAGCAAGCTGGAAAGAATGGAGTCACCCCCCACTCCAAAGGCATTTCCCATCAGTTTGTTGCTGGAGTTGAAGTGCTGCAGTTCCCTTGGGAGGTTTTCCATAGTACCTGGGCTGGCTCTACTGGTCAGTTCAACAAGGATTACCCCAGGGCTGGTGATACTAGGTTTTCTTTAAAAACTGGGGACTATTTCCTTTAATTTTTGGAGACTGGCCGCTCCCTTGCTAGTACATTGTACCAGCTTCAAGAGGAAAACTGATGCTGGTACAAGGCTGCAGAACACCATGCCCAGGGAGAGCCCTAGCTGGGGGAGAAGAACAGAGGAACTCTCAGCAGAGTGTGCAAAAGTGCTTCTCTACAGCTCTGCATGCCACTGTGCTCTGCAAGAGGCACAAGGGATGGTGTCCCTGCACAGAGCCTTCTGTCATGAACTTTGCTCTGTGCTGCAAAAGAGCATTGGAGAAAAGACACAGGGGGAGGTTGCATGGACATTGGTGTTGGGTACTCCCCTGAATTTCAACTCTGTGGGAGAAGTTTGGAGCGTGTGATAGACAGCAGTGAGGAGCTGCATGACTAGAGAAAGTGCTGCCTTGAAGCATGTGCAATATCACTTGTGAAGCTGGTGTTGGATGCAGGGCTTCCCCGTTCACCAGACTCAGTACTTGGGTTTGGCTTAAGTCAGTCTAAGAATGATGGCAGGGGGCTTTACCTGCTGAAGCACATTAAAAGGCTGACGTTTTTTGAGGCCTGAAGCACTTCGTTGTATGAACGAACAGAGAAGGCTTCAGAGAGGCTGTCAAAAGGAGGCAGCATATGTTCCCAGAATGCTACCCAACTGCTGTAACCAGGCTAAGGTTGTTCTGTCTGAAGAACTTGGGTAGTCTGTGTTTGTGAGGTACTCAAAGGCTTTGGACTTGAACGCAGGGACGGATCTTGCAGAGACAGTAATGGTTTTAGGTCCCTAAGGACCTGGAAACTCTGACAGCTCAGCAGCTGCCTCTCTGCTGGCTCAGCCATCCTGCACAGTGGGGACAGGCCTCTAAACAAGGAGCAGGGCTGAGAGCTGTTGCTGAGAACCCAGTGGCTGCCCCAAGGAAAGCTACTCCCCACCCCACTGCCAGATGACAGAGCCCAGAGCCACTCTCCTAATTTTTACTTCTGAAGGCAGTCACGGCAATTAAGTGGGCAAAAAGCAGGCAAAGGATGCTAAAGGTTGAGAACCTCTTCTGGGGCTGGAGGACTGAATTGTTTGACAGCCCCTCTGCACTGTCCTTGGCATGTCAAGGCAGAGGGGCTGGTTTTAGTGGAGCAAGCAGTATTTATCTAGGGCTTCCAAAAGATGAACCAAACCATTTGAAAAGTTTCTTCAAGAGATGGCTGACCAACCTGCGTGTATCTGTATGAAGCTGGTATAGCTGCTTATTGCACAGGTGCTCTACATTCACCTGAATGAGTGGTCTTGGAGGTTGCAGGTCCATAGCAAAATTGCCAGTAGCAGCCTGAAAATGTCCAAAGACTCTCAAAGTGGTATCTTGGGTCAAGACTGAGCTGTACGGGATGAGGTGGTGCAGGAAAACACGACCTGTACTGGTTTTGTGGCCACGGACAAGACTACCTCCAGATTCACTCTGAGAGATCCATGTGCTTCGAGTATTGGGTGGTATGAAGCTGCCAAGAGGCATTCTTGGTACCAAAGTACAAAACTTGGCTCCTGATATCAGAATCATACTAGGAAAAAAATACTCTAGACTTCAGTGTTTGAAGAATTCTCATTTGTAGCAAGTTCTCTGCATGTTTAAGTATCCATTTAAGTTCTGTTCTCTCTCCCCCCTCTCCCCCCCCCCCCCACCCCGAGTGGATGCATTTGTCAGTGATTGGATTTCTCATCAGCAGAGCTGCAATTCTTTCTCAACGCCTATGATCTTATCAGGAGATGCCTGAGCCAATTTCAACAATTTTTATTGCATGGTTCATTTACTTTGCATTCTCTCTCTTTCTTTCTCTCTCTTGAGCAGGGAATAAAGAGAGAGCTGAGTTTCTGATGCTACAGAAAGTTCTCTACAGTAATAAATGCAGTTTATATTTAATAACAGCAGCAGTGTTGCATAGATTGTATGTTTAACCAGCCAGCAAGTCTTGATTATCAGAAACTTGCTTTCCCAGCCCTGGTGTTAATAGGACCAGAGCTGAAGGATTCTTCTGGGGTTGCTGGTTCTCCTCTTTCCCCTCTTGCTTTTGATTCCAGTTTGCTGTGGTAATGATTTAGTCCTGTGCAGTGTAGTATAATGGTGTGAAATGGGAGGCGATGAGTCTCTGTGTCTGAATTTCTGATGTAATTATTCATTCAGGCACCCAGGGCTCTGGGTGTGTGTCAAATGTCTTAAAGGAGAAATAGCATATTATCACAAGCTGCCCATAGCAGCTCTGGTACCAATGAATTATAAATACTTGCCTGCCTTTCTTGCACTAGCCCTAGCCCTGGTTGTGGAGGTGTATGGGAGTATCAGACCTCTGCTGCTTTGTCAGCTCTGAAGGATGTCACCTGCCCAAGGGAATGCTTTGCCAGTCAGTTGGGACGCTTTGGGGATTTTATAAAATACAATTTCTGGTGGAAAAAAATACTCTTTTCAGGTGTTAATATTGCTGCATTGCACTCCATAAAAGGGAAACTTCAGACTTTTTTTCAGCTGTAGAGTTGGGGAGGGAAAGGAGGAAGTTTGAGCTCCCTTCGGCATCCAGTATCTCCCAGCTGTGTTTTGCTGGGAGAGCTGAGTGCCACTCCAGGGTGTTTTTTGTGTGTGCAGGACACAGTGGACAGGTCTTACTCTGAGTGAATGGAGTCATCATGCAGGTGGCTATGTCTGTGCACTATTTGTGAGTACGTATGTGTAAAAACAGGAGTAATGCACGCACAGCAGGCATTTTTCAGTCTAGTATCCCACAGTGTCTGTGGGATTTAGAGCAAATGGTGTGTACTTTCCTGCAGCTCCTCTCTGCCCTCTTCTGTTCCTTTGAGACAACACAGGAGTTGTTAGATGTGGCCACCTTATGGAAAAGCGGTGGATTAAGTATTCTCTGAGCTCTGCAAGAGTGTGTTCAAGCTGGAAAAGTGATCAATGCCTAAATGCTCCTTGATCTTGGACAGTGAAGGGAGCTGAGGGTGGGGAGGAAGGCCAGACTTGGGGGGGGGGGAATGACTGCCCCTAAGTGTTCTTCCTGAGGATGGAGTAGAAGGCTTGAAAGGAAATGCTGCAGAGTGGGAAAGTGGTGATTCTTATGGGCTTACAGGGGTCCATGTTAAGAGGTGAGGTCTGACTTTACCACCTGAGGGACCAGGTAAAGGGGAAGGATTGGACAGGAGAGAATTATGCTTTGTGAGGAGGAAGAGGGTGGTGGTGAACTGGTGAATTGTTGAGTTGGGTATTTAGGAAAGCCAGTGCAACTACTAAGTTAGGAGGAGTCCTAGTTGGGTGCAAGCATGATCTGATGAGTCTGACAAAGATGTGTAGCTGATGCACTCACTTGCATGCAACAGGTAATGCTGGAGTTACCCTGAGGCTTGTGGAGGCTTCAAACAGTTTCCCATCCTGTCCCGGCCTTCTGCCATGCTGGGCAGACAGTTGAGGTAGGATTCTTTTCCTACTAACAGTTTTCAGATGTCTGAACCCAAGCTCATTATCTTCCACTTCTACTACTTCCAGTAGAGGTGGGGTGTCTGTGGCTGGAATGGAGCTCTCTCTGGAGGTGCCTGCCTCTCCTCATCAACTGTAGTAGGCTCGACCATCTTTAAAGTCAGTTGCCTAAGTTAGGGAAGAGGAATCTTCTCCTTGTGGGCCCAGTTTTGTGCCTTTGATCTCCATATGTCACCTGGGAGAAGCGTTTGTAGGTTCAGGTCATGAGTTTTTGAGACTGAGAAGCATCTTTTACCAGTTCTGTACAGCATGCCTGGTTTTCCTGCTCTTGGTTAGTACCCATAAAGGCTGTTTAATGAATATTGCCACTATGTGCGTGGTAAATGTACGCTTCCACCTAAGTGTTGCCTGCTACTCTATTCGTAACATTGGCCTTTGTCCTGTTAGCTCTATTGTGTTACCGGTTAGGTTGTGAAGCAAATTCTCTATCTCTTAACTTTGGCCTGGGGACATGACCTGCTCTCAGGTCAGTGACAGTTGAACAATCTGGACAGATCAGTTTCCCCAGGAATAACTGGCTTTGCTGGATCCCGCTTTGCTCAAATCCTGTCTGAGCTTCTGCCTTGTGAGACCCTGGTTCAGCCAGGGCCTCGTATCTGAACAAGGCAAGCCAGCATGCTTTTATGCCAGGTGAGAGGCAGAAAGGCTTATATGTTCACCTAGGAGCAGTTCTACATGAAGCTGGATAGGTGCAGGATGATTTTTCTGGTGCTGGTCTCCCCTCCTCAGGAGTGGCTGGCAGGTGTTGGTTACATGTATTAGACAGCAGCTCTACTGCTTCTCTCTTCAGCTGAAGATCTAGGAGAGGCACAACTGGGCAAAAAAAATTGGGCAGAACACAAAAAATCATCTTTACAGTGATCACAGGTGCCTCTGCCAGGTTTTGCAGTTTTGACAATGCAAGGACCCTGCTGTTGTTCTGGAGCACTGCTTCCATGCTTCCTCCTGGGTTGCCTCTGAGACATGGTGTTGCTTCCTGCAGCTCCCAGAGAAGTGCCCCATGGAGGTCGTCTATCTTGCTCGCTTTAGGCTGGCTGGTGGGACTGTAGCCAAAGATGATGTCACTGCACATTAAGGGCTCTAGTGTTCTCCCACTCCTTCACCCCCCCCCCCCCAAAAAAAAAAAAGAGTGTTGGAAGCACTGTGTGTGGAAAAGACTCTACTCAAAAGGGACATGTAGTGAGGGTGTAACAGTAGCCTTTAGAGATGGAGGACCTTGTGGTAGAACTTTTTGCTCTTTCTACTGAAGAGAATGTGCTGGAACATCTCTAAGTGACACCCTGAATGACAGAGCAATTAAATATTGCTTTTTTTTTTTTGTCCAAGAAAGATGAAACAGTCCTGTATTAAGGTAATCTGAGGCTAGTTTGGGTTGGTCTTTTGAAATAGCAGATTGCCCAATGAAGGTGGTCTTTTGGCAGATTCTCATGCATACTGACTGCAGTTCTTGGGCAGGATTTTGTCATTCAGGTGAGCTCAATTTTTAGAGAGGGTGTATCTCTTGCTATTACTTAAAGTGAGACTGGGCTGTACAGCACTGATTTATTTTAAGAGTTTATTCTAGCATAAACTGCGTTTGGTGTTCACTGTAGGAAGAATTTTAGCTTTTGATTGATGAATATTGCATGTATTTACATGGATGCCATTGTAATGAAACAGCAGTCATATGTCTCATTAAATAAGGTGTTGCCACCTTCAGCAGCATTAAGGAGGTACAGGTTTGGTTAGTTGGAAATGAAACTATGAAATGTGATGAGTCAAACATACTTAAAAGAAAGATACTGGTTTGAAGCCAAGACTACAGACCACAAGTACTTTGAGGCACAAGTACATATAACATTTGGAGTAGTGACATAGGAAAGTCAAAGCGAATATTGCTTACCTGCCTCTAATACAGACCCTTCCATTCTCTCTCTTGGGTTTTCTAAGGACAAGCATATGTTGTCCTTGCTTTTGAATGTTGCAAATTAGAAGCATTTTTTTCAGCTAATGTGATTTCCCCCCCCCGCCTCTGGACTTGGTGTCCTAAACTCTGCCATCCTTCTGGTCTTCCAGCCAACTGCAGAACTTGTAGCATAATTTTTAAAACAGAAACAAAAAGGGTATCTTCCTAAAGTTATCTTTTCTATGGGGAAAACTGGGAGATTTTTTTTCCCCTCTCAATTCCTCTTGAGCCTGATAGCAAAACTTCAATTTCAGACACTTCTTGTGCTCTTGTAGACTTAAGTCTTTCAATACTATTTTTCCATGTTGCTGCTTCTTTGCCAACCTGTTGCTTTTACTGTCTTTGAAACCAAACCAACAAAAGCTGACACCTGGCTTGCATCTTTATCTTATTGGAGCATGGGGTGGGGAAAAAGCATTGTTAGGAATGGGAACCTCTGTCCCTGTGTTTCCCACGTGTTGTGAACAGAGACATTCATGTATTCCCTTGCCTCAGAACATGTTGGAATAACAATCTGCATTGCTCTTTGTGAGCAGGACTATGTATTTTCCTTTCATTACCATTCATTTTTGTTTTGTTGATGGACTGAACTTGCTATGAGGATGTTCTTTTATCTGGGAATGGGTAATATTTCCCACTCTGCATTCCTTGGCATGGTGTAGAACCTGCGATGTGTTTTGTGTCAGTCACCCAAATTGAGCTTTGGAGGTTTAAATGCAAACTAATTCCACAGACTCTGAGCAGGATGGCGCTCGGCTCCCCCAGAACGGAGCTGGAACAGATGCAGCTCTATCACAGATCTGGCAGACAAGCCTTATTTGGAATGTCCGATCCCAAAGGCAGGAGGTGGCTGGGGAGCCCACAGGTGCATAAGTTGCCCAATTTTTATCTCTGTTTCCTGGCTTGCCTCCCACTGATGCAAAACCTGTGGTGCATGTGGGAGGTGAAGAAATGAATGTGAGAGCAGTAAGATTAGTGACCTCTCAGGTGATCTGTACCAAGCTCTTTTTTTGACAGAACTGTGTTCCCAGCACTGCTTTCTTAGGACATGCCTTTGTGGATGTGTGCAGGCAGACCTGTGCTTGCCCTGTCTGCACTCCAAGCTACCTGGCCGTGACCCAGCTCTGATCCTGGAAGCCACATAGCTGCGTTAGCACAATGCAGTGCCCAAGCTGACAGCCCTGCCTCTCAGAAGGGCTTGGAGTGGCACTGATACAGTTTTGTAAGGCTTTTGGGTGAGAGATGATTTGCATCCAGCCAGCTCGCAGCACAGACAAAGCGTGTTAAGGCCTATCTTGTGTGCATCCATGTGGACATATCTTTAGAGAAGACCCTTTATTTTTCCCTTTTATGTTTATATTTGTCAAAGCCTTTAGAGCAAACCACATGCTTTGGGCCATCAGCATTCAAATAACAACCCTTGAGCTTCCGGGTAATTTTTCTTTAGTGGATGGCTGATAAATGAGTTGTGTGTGGAATTTGGGCCTGGAGCTGCTCCTTCAACTAGCCAGCAAGTAGGGCTGTAACCAAATGGTGGCATACCCCTGAATTGCACGCATCTACAGGAGACCGGCAACTGTCGGGCTTTACATTAACATTCCCAGAATTCCTCTTGGCAGCTCAGTTGCGTTATGATGGGTGACGGTTGTGCATGTGGTGGTGATAGCTGTCTAGCTTCCACCTCTGTCATGTTCGACAGTGCACATCTCCGTCTTCTGAGGGAATCGGTGCAGGCAGAGGAGAAGCTGGTTCGAGTCCTCTAGTCCATACCCAAACTCTTTTACTTAGGTCTAGGTCCTTTCCCTGATGCGTTCCCTTGGTTTTTAATCTGGTGGATAAGTGTTAAAGGCTCCGCTTTAGTTTGGCTCAGTTTAGGGGCTCTGTGGCCTTATGTCCTGCAAAAAGTGAGAATAACGCATAGATAAAGTCAGCTGTACAAGGACTGCTGCCTTTCCCGGCCAGAGACCACAGACGTGAGCTTGCTGCTCCTAGAGAGAGCAAAGGGAGGTGCACCATAGATCCAATGGATCCCGTTGCATGAGGACCACATGAGGCTCCAGGCTGGCTCTGAGTAGGATATGCGTGTGGTAATCTGTCCACAGGCTGGGATTGTGTCCGTGTATTACGGAAATAGTCCTGGGATGCACAGGAATCCCTTTGCCTATTGTGTTGTTGGACAGAACATTGAAATTACTTAGGCAAAGTCAAGAAAAACAGCATCTAACTGCATTCCTTAAAAAGAAGCTCATCACAGTTTAATCTGTTCCTGGCTGGTGTGTTGTGAACTCCAAACGTCATGTTCTGTCCAAATACAACAATTCAAAATCATCCTGACAATTTTAAGCTAACTATAACATTAAAATGAGGGGCTTTTTGCCTACTTGGGAGTACTAGAAAAGAGCTGAAATTTTATCTAAATAAGAAATGTACTTGGATTATGGAGTAGTGTCTTTGTCCTCTGGGTATAAAAATACAGTGGAGGTATATGGAAAGAGGTGAATTCAATTTAGCTGTATTCTGTTGAAAATACAGCCATGAGGAAAAGATGGTTGGACTCAAATAGTCCCAAAGACCATCTGTGCAGGGTCTTACTTATCACAGTGGTGCAGAAGGATGTTCAAGTACTGCATAACAAGGCAATCTGTTAAGTGGCTTTTACTTCAGGTCTTACTTGTGCCTCTGTTGGACAGGGACTGGCCAAGGCTTTGAAATATGGTGTGCTAATACCCATCTGAGTTCCTGGCCATTGCCTATGGCAACCCCAGATATTGCTGATGTGTTCCTACACATGGTTCCTTTTCAACGTTACTTTTCAGTGAGTAAGAAGAGACTGTACAAGGTGACGTTTCATCTAAAGCTTCTGCATACGTAGCCTTTGGACTAAATCAAAATTGCTGGCGCTCTTTGCGTGACAAAAGAGCATGGCGTCCAAGATAAACTGAGGAGGAGAGATTTGGGTATGCAAGCCTTCATTTAAAAAAGGCATCTTTCATCTTGCTGACAGCGAGGTTCCTGCAGCGCTTTGATTGCCCTTTAATTATGCCTGTTTTTCCTGGTTTGTTTGAAAGGCAGATCTTGTTAGAAAAAGGTGCTGTGTGGAAAGAACTTGGCTGTCTCTGCTGCCCTTCCTTGAGGGCATACAGCAGAGCTGCCGGATTAATTTTTTCTGCATTATTAAAATTGAAGATTGTTTCTTGTAGATTTGAACATAGGCACAGTGCGTTTCTTTCGAGTTATGAGCGGAGGGGTGTGAGTGGTCAGGTGGTTAAAACTCGGAGCAAGAAGTCATGAGGTCTGGGTTCTTCCCACAATGGCTTCCATGATGATCTCAGAAGAGTTACGGCAATCCTTCTGCTTTACTTCTTCCTTTTGTTTAAAGCTGGGTTGCTACTTACCTACCCCAAAGGCTGCAGGAAACTGAATGTAGTGTCAGGAGACTATTAGGTGGAGAAGCATCTGTAGTGTGCTGGGGTGAATACTGCTAGCTGTGGGACTTTAGCAGGGTGCTCAAGCCCTTGCCAGCTCAGGTTTTATACTGTTTGGTGTTTTAACTCAAACCCCGCTGTTGTGGACCCATTTGTCTTGATGAGAATCTCAGCTTTCATTAAAAAATAAATAGAGAGAGAGAAAACAGCGCCAAAGTCTGGCTTTGACTGGGGAGAAAAGCCTGGAAATATGATTCAAATACAGACTAAAGGCTTAACTGCCAAGCAAGCAAAATGACTCAAGAATAGGTTTCTAATCCTTTAAAAAAATCTCCATTTTAAAGAAAATCTCCCTAACTTTTGAGAGTTTGACTCATATTTAGGTGCTTGGGCTTGATAAAACTCTATTTTTAAGTGCTGTCTTTATGCTGAATCTTGGGAGGCGAGATGAAAAAAAAATTTTTTTTTTTTTAAAAGTAACAACAGATCTTAATATAGCTGAGAATGCGGAACTGCCCTTAGAAAAATAGGTTGGACACATGAAAAGGAATCTTGCTCAGCAGGCTGAAGACGCAGAGCAACTTCTGCGGTTACGTTTCTCTTTCTTCTGGCAATTTTGGGGTGGGGATGTAGCTGGCTCAGTAACTTGGGCTTACGTTTCTTTAAGAACACAAATCAAATCTTCCTCAAGAAAAGCGCCTGGCAGAAACTGTTGTAGCCCAAACTGGAAAAGCTGTTTTCTAAAACTCTGTTTTTGCAGAATTTGAGGCAACTTCACGCTCAAGAAAAGGACATGGGGTCACAGGATGAATGGGGAGAAGTAGATGATCTGTTGAACTGAAATGCCTTTGTATGAACGGGTGAAGACGGGCTGGGTCTCTGTTGCTTCAGAGAGGTACACAAGAGGTGATCAGGTTTTAGTTGTCATCTCCTGCCTAGAATCCAGAACACTTAAAATAGAATTAAAATTAAGTCAGCTGTTTAAAGCCAGAACTAATCAAATGTGGAGAATTTAAAGTAGGAGGATAATCTTTGTCATCTGACAGACTATCCCAAATTCTCGTGGGATACCCATGCAGCTCTGCTGTAATAGCATGTATCTCATGTTGAGACCAAAGCGCCTACCTTTAGCCTAGAGTGCTCTACATGCTTTGCATAGCTGGTACGCCTAGGCTGCAGGGAACCTTGCTATCACCAGGATGTAGAGAAGGCTGAAAACTTGGACCTCAATTCTCCAAAAGAGAAGCGACACTGTGTCCTAGGGAACTGATAACTGATGTGCTGTTTTGAGTATGCTGGAGTACAGTGGTGTGAAACTCCAGTGAAGACACTTTTCAGAAATTCTGAGGCTGTGTTAAGCCTTTTGGAGTGGCTGCTCATGCATGTTTTAAAGAACAGAGGGTTTTTTTCATACAGATATAAGGGCTGTGTGTGAATATTCATTATGGGTAAATACATTTAAAATTAAAATTTAAAATGTAAAAACATGCAAACATCAGAGTTGAGGCTCTTAAAAAAACAAAACCCCTATTCAAGAAACACTATTATTCAGGCTGTGCATATCTGATTACACAGTTCTGAAAAGGGTGAAAGCAGCTCCACAGACTCCTTGAAGCTTTCCCCTAAGGTGTGCCAGTGCTGCAAGCAAAATGCCATTTTAAAATTGAAAGCAATAAAAAGGGGAGGGGGTGAGTAGAAGTTGGCAAAGCACTCATCTGGATTAGTCTGTTGAAGATTGAGTTTATTTTAAAATAATTTTTCTGACTGTGACTGTGATGTATTTACTTGTCTCAAAAAAGTTGAGGCGTTGCCTTAAAACAACAAGGTTTTTAGGATGTTGACACGCAAGCGGGAAGGCGAGTGGGCAGAATGAGTGTTGAACGATTGCTCACCTTAGGTACTGCTTCAGCCCTGGTTGCTTTTCATGCAGTTTCACATCTTGGGCTGTAGAACTTGAAATGCAGATAGTCATGGTTGTGGGGGGGAAGGCTTCTGCCAGTGTGATGTACTGACATTTTATTAGATATTATTTCACACGTTTCAATTTATCTCCATTCAAGTGGGGCTCAAGTGGGACAGTGGGGTGTTTTCAGGTCTGCGAGAAGTTGTTTGTGTACACCAGCTCCCGACTTGGGTAGCTGCACTGGGAATGCAAACTTGGTGTATGTGATGCGCAGAGGGGTTGCAAGTTGCATATGAATCTTGAACATTCAGAGGGAAGGTGCCTATCTTACAACACTCTTTTTTTTCTTTTTGCTTTTTATAATACTGTATGGAAAGAAAAAAAAAAGAAAAAGAAAAGCTTATATCACTAACCTGATGAATGTTATTAAATTCCCATTTTCCCATTTTTGTTAAAATGTGTAAAGGACATTGTAGAACCTGTGCAAAGAAGCCCATGACAAGCGCTTGGCAAAACCACAAATCGAAATGAAACCTGTAAGCGTTTCAAAATCTACTTTGAGACTCTGTAATACTAGAAGGGTTCCAGAAGGTGGCACTGATTTACTGCTGTGACTGTCAAACTGGTGCTTAATGCAAAATAAGTGAGCAGTTAGGTGATGGGACATTATTCCTGCAAAATCTCTGAGAAGATACTTCTGGCTCCCAAGGCTTCGCTTTTTTGAGGCATGAGTTCCCAGCCTCTGTTCTTGAGGCATAGAGGAGAGGAGCCATTGCAGGTCTTGGGATGAGCTTAGCTCATAAATTCCTGGTAATTAATTGTTGCAGCTTCTTCTGAGACATGCCTATAATGTGCATTGCATCGGGAGAAAGCTTGACACAATGCAAGTACATGTTCTGGACAGAAAGTATTCTGGTCTAGCTGTTCATATCCACATCAGAAAATTTCTTCCCTCTTAAGCAGTGCAAAACTCGTTCTCTGGGTTTTCAGGCAATTACGAAAATGAAATTATACATGCTGAAAATCACTCTTAATTAATTTTTTCCATAATTCAATTTTTTATTAGAATAATGAAAATATTACTTTCTCCCTTTTATTCTGAACATCAACAGGATATTGTAGGTTTTACTGAGGAATATTCAAGTTGATGTTCATGTTTTTAACTGTAAAGTCCAGGAGCTCTTCCACTGAAGTAATGGACTTGTTCCTGTGTTTAAAGTTAGTACTTGTCTAATATTATATAATAGTTGTTAATATTATTTTTAAAAGACCAGATGAGTAGTTTCAAGCTTAAGCTGCACTCACAGAGCTAAGTTTGTTTTCCTCTGTCCAGATTAATGTAAATTGTTCTAAGTCTGGTTGTGTTCATAGCAAGATGGTAAAACACCGGCCAGTGAAGCCTGGGTGTAGGAGGATTTCTGTTGCTGAATGTTTGATCGTGACAAATGAGATCTCTTGGGCAGAAGTATCTAGGAAAGCTGGGTGGAGGTCTTTGTGAAGTGTGGCAGTTTGTTTAAATTCACTCTGGCAAAGTGTTTTTTGTTCCCTCTAATGACTGGTTTATATAAAGAATTAAGAATGTAGTGCTGCTTTTTGTGGATTTTGTCTGATAGCTCAGGAGGTCCTACTTATAGTGATGCAGACCAGCATTTAGATCCCAGCGCTGAGTAGTCTGCTGCTCAGTGGCCTGCCAGGTGTTTGTGTGTCACTGCTGATGGGTACCTGTTTCCTCTTCTGCAGGTCTTCATTTCTGTGAACTGCCTCAGCACAGATTTTTCCTCTCAGAAGGGGGTTAAAGGTCTGCCCCTGAATCTTCAAATCGACACCTACAGCTACAATAACAGAAGTAACAAACCTGTCCACAGAGCCTACTGCCAAATTAAAGTCTTCTGTGACAAGGTAAGGTTGGGGTCAGTCTGCAATTACACTTTAGGAAAGGTTGTTCCCCAATTTAAAGGACTTTTACCCCTTTCTTGTTCTGCCACTTACTGTTTTGGCTCATTGAAAACTCTGTGTGTTCAGCCTTTGCAAGGAAAAATTTCAACCCCTTCTGTTTGACTCGGAGATGTTAAGATGACCTCAGATAAATTTAATGCTCTCAAAACGTTGGAGCACTGAGAAACGTTTCTGAGCACCGTGTCAACATTGACTTTGGAGAAAGGTCAGTCAGTGGAGGAAGACAGTGAATGTTGGTGCTCCAGACACCAGAAGACTCTACAGAGTTAGTCTTCAGCAGACGGATAAATCAGTGCAATTGATTTGAACAAATGGAGACTTTCATTTTTGCCCAAGCTACATTGTGTGGCTCCTTTCATATTTCTTTGTGTGTTCTTACAATGTTCATTTTCAAAAGAAAAAAGCTTTGCACATCTTGCAAACAGGAATATGTTACTGTTTTCATTGTGCCCCTGTGAGACACAGAAGTAGTATAATGAAGCCCATTTATAGGCTAGGTGGGTGCTGTAATTTGACTGCTTTGCTCTGTTTAGCACCTAGAGAACAGACACCTTTTCCAGAGATACTGATCACCTGATGCTGTGAAAGAAGCACAGCAGGAGCTGAGCTGGAAGCAGTTGTAGAAGCCTAACTAGGTTTGCAAAGAAAGGACACTTATTTTTCCAGCCTTTGTAACCTGTTCCCATCTGAGCAGACTTTTGAAGGACCAGAGCAATTAATGTGCAGTGTTGCTATTTCCAGAACAACCAAGATCTTTCTAAGCTGGGATGACCACTGCCCCCAACTTCCCCAGTCCCTCTTTTGATCTCTGGGAACCATGTGGGCTTCCTGTTTTGCTGGCATCATATTTGATTAGGGCTTCTCAGTCTTTGCATCCAGACTGTCTTTGTTAAAAGGACTCTTCACAAGTGAGATCTCTAATACTCCTCCATGCAGCTGCAGCTCTCAGCCAGACTTATCACCTTCCCTCTTGATTCCTGTGCTAGCTTTGCACTGGTCGCCTACTGTGCAGTGTCATCCCCCAGGACACTGCTGCAAAGGTCAGTCTCCCAAAGCCATTGCTCTGCCCCTGCTTACATCCCAAAATGGAGCCCTCTCCAATTTGCCTCTGCTCTAGCATCCCATTGACCCATTCTGCCAAGTTTTATTGTCCATCTTTATGTTTTTAAAGAGGTCTCTTTGCTTTCCTTCATGGCTGGGAGAAGCTGCCTGTAGTCTTCAGTATAAAGTTCCTTGGTCATCTTCCTTCACATGTCTTCTGAGAAGTCTCCTGTTGTGATGAATTCTACCAGGAATTTACTGGAGTGTTATGAATGTTTTTCTCGAGTTGCTGTCCTTTCTCTGTTGCTCTTCTGTCATGGTGTCTCCCCTATCTTGCATGTAGATAGGCCCAGTCTTAAAGACTTGCCAGTCTTTCTGTGGTGTGGTGGGTTTTGATTTTTTTTTTTCCTTCTTTTCCTTCTTCTTTTCTTTATAATACAAAGAGGCTTACAAGACTTGGGTCTCACAGATGTTCTTCAGGCCCAAGTCTTGTAGGTCTCTTGCCCCCCACTCCCCTCCCTTAAAGTGAGCTTGGAGATCAGTGTGTGTCATCTAAAGCTCTTTGATTATCTTGGAGTCTTGCATGTGTTATCAAACTTTATTCATTAGAATACTAGTGAGTGTAGACCTGCTTTGGGGAAGAGGGGGGGTCTTTTACTCATAAGTTATCCAGTCAATTTCTGACATGGTGCTAAAATTACTAACATGCTTGTGCCACTTCTAATAAGGCAAGTTGGTTAATAAAAGGGCAGACGTGTAGTCAGTACATAGCTTAAAGGAAACTATTTGAATCTATACCATAAGTTTCAACAAGTTCAGTGAAGCAGTAACGCCACAGTATCCCGTATTTTCCTTTCGGATTTTTACCTTTCTTCCTGCTCTATTCCCCAGGGTACTTTGCCAATTTGACCTGAATTGGAAGGGGAGGGCAAGGGAAGATTACTTTTGTGTATTTAATCTGCCTATTGTGCATGCTGTGAGCATGCAGTCAACATGAGGTGGATGCCTGATGGTTCTGCACCATTGTTTTTATAGAAATGGTGTGGAAGTTTGTGGCCTTTCAGATCCGGCCTGGACCAGACAGTGGGGGCCAGGGACAGAGGCTGACAAGCTGAATGCTGTTTGTCACCATGTTGGATCAAGCTCTGTTTGCAAATGCCCTGTGCCCAGTCTGGCACTGGGGGAGTGCTCCAGTGAGCAGCCCTGTGTTCCTACAACTGCAGATACTGACCCACAAACCCTAATGGTGGCTTTCCTCTTCAGACTTGTGTAAGAGTATTAGCATTTCAGAAAGAGCAGACATTTTCCAGCAACAGCCCGGCTTGGAATCTGAAATAATCAGTCAGCTTATCTTGAATGCTTATAGGACCATCGTTACTATAGTATCCACACATATTGCAATCCTTAATATATTTGTCCTCATGTTGCCACTCTTCTCTGTAGAGGTGCTGCTTATCCCTGTTTTATTAACAGGGAGCCAAGTCTATATGCTGTGGAGGTCTGTTTTGAAAAAACAGCACAAAATGCTCATACTGTGGCCACCTAAATCCAACAGCTCTGTGCAGACCCGTTCTAATCTTTTGTCTATTAAGGCTGGCTCTACACTGCATGCTTGAACTGCCTTTGAACCCGGACACTGGAAGACAATCTTCTACAGGCTATGCTTTTATGCACAAATCAATAAGTATCTAACAGAAGGTCAGACAGTTTGGTTAATGTTATGTGGTGGCCTTTGCGTAGGAATGGAGTGAAGGAAGAGTTTTCCCATGCTTGGGTTAAGTTGGGGAAGGGGAACTGCTACTGCTTGTTTCTGGTTGTTGGCTGCTGCCCCTGAGCCTAAGTATTTTTGTGTGTTTCTCTCTCCCCTTCACTCTCTGTATAGAAGTGGGTCTACCTGTGCCCAGGAGGATTGTCTCTCCTCTAATTGTAGGTGGTTTTGAGGCCTGGGAAGAGATCTGAGTGTAATAGTGTTGTCTGGCAAGTTACAGCACAAGCTTGGTCCAGGTTTGGCCTGACAGTACCCGGGAGATGCAGAGAAGGGGCTGACCTGTCCCAGGGAGAGACCTCCTTCTCTAGTATAAGCGGTGTTTCAGCTAAGCACCATGCAGGGAGGAGAGGATTGAATACAGGGTTTCATGGGTCACAGCTAGTGCCTCTCCTCTAGGACCTGTCTTTATTTTTACAGCAATAGACAGTGCTGTTGGGAGGTATTCGGAAATGGTCAGAACAGGAGAGTGAGGCGTTACGGGGAGGAGAGAAGTCTTGTGAGGTGGCTGGAGACAGCAGTTGATGCGTAATAATGTAGACTCTTCTGTTGCATGATGCAAAATGCATGCTACACTGCCCCAGTGGGATGAGGGGAAGAGAGGAGGGAAATCCCTCTGTCCTGCTTTCCTCAGCCCAGTAAATGTATCCTAGAAGTTGCTAAAGCTTCTGTAAAGAGCAGCTTCCCTTACAGCAGTCCTTTTCCTGTCTGACCTACATAGTGAACCCAACAGCGAAGAAACAAGACTTCAAGGCTGCAGTCCTGCAGATCTGTGAAAAGCATTGCTTTTTCAGCGTCTGCCTCCACCAGTGTTGGGGCAGCCTGCACGCTGTGGGTCATGAGCTCAGCTTGCTTCCAATAGTGTTGTGCTGTAATTAGACTTGTTTGGTTTGGTGTCCCCTGACACCCTCACGTCTTCAAGCCCCTTTGCCCTAGTTTCCATGAATGGGAGAGTATTAGGAGTGGAAGTTGCCTGCAGTGACTTTTCCCTGCCAGCTAAACACCCTGGCTGTTTTCTCAAATGTAGAGACATCAAACGCACTGACAGGCAGTCCGGCTGTTTCACTGGAGGACAAAAAGCCTCTGCTCTCCTATTCTGCCCTGTTGGCAGTCTTTCTGGTGGCTCAGCTGCAGGTATGCTGTGAGCTGCTTGCTGAGAAGAGCCCTCCAAGTCAGGCCACCTGGAAGGCTACCACAACTGCTCACCCAGTTGTTTGCAGGCTGAGTGCCAGAGCTGTAGCCAAAGTGAATGTAAAGCAGGGCCTGAGAGCAGCTCTCCCATCTTCAGAGCAAGTCTGTCTTAGGCAGTGTGTAATGAAGCCAGGTAACCCACGGTGCCCTGAAGACCCTGGGTCTGACTGTGCATTTTGGCTGTTGTGACTCTGCTTTGCTCCATCTCTGCATGTACTTGCTGCTTATCAAGCTGGGTTTCTCTGGGGGAGGGAGGAATGACAGCGCTCTCCAGATTGCAGCTTCCCTTTTGCAGCCCAAGAATCTGTTACAGAACCAGAGATTTGAGAGGGAGGGTGGAGGGAGGAAAAAAAACAAAAACAAAAAACAAAATCACCTGCGGCATTTAACATACTGACAAGAATGTGAAATCTTGCATTCCAGGCTGTAGACCATCCTCTGGATGATGAAGTTGTGAAAACTTTTATTAGCTTATTTTTTTCTGTAATTGTGAACTCGCTGACAGAGTCAGGATCAGATACAAGCTAGGCTCTGCTGACTGTGCTAGATGTAGCAGAAAGGCCTATTATCAAAACATGGCTTTTGTTTTTCATGTGAGATTTGAAATGTTCTTCCCTAGGCCCCTGTAACCTGGAATAAGTTGACTTTAAAACAAGACTCTGACTGTGTGGCATGGGAGGATCAAGGAGGTTTTCCTGAAATGTGTAGTGTTGGTGTTTTGTATATTCTCCACTACCAAGATGGTGATGTTCTGTAGCACAATGTTTGAGTGGCAGAATTTTCTTCTTTCCATGTGAAAGATAGAAAACATAGGGCTGCAGCTAAACTTGGCCTTTCTGCCACCTCCTTCTGCTGTCAGGCTGAGATGTTGCAGCCTTGCTGGTAGGGGAGGTTGCAAAGTAGGGATCTACTATGGGCTTATCACCTCATGCAGCTGGCAATGTGACCCAGAGTCACACAGGAGGCCTGTGCAGAACTGGAGGAACAAGTGTGATTCCAGCATATGGAATTACCATCCATTGCCCCAGACACAAAACATTCTTCCCTCTTCCCCTCCATCATAATTAACTGCCTGTGCCTTGCAGAAAATATGTCTCTCTCCCCATTGCTGTTTGGTTTGGAGGATTGGGAACTATGTAGGCAAGAACCCAGTTAGGTATTTGTGGATTCCACAGGAGCCTGGCACTGATAAAAGGAGAAAAAGTAATGCTTACTTTAAACTTACTTACTTTAAATGTCTATAGCTTTAGATCTGTGAAGGCTAGTACAGCTTCCACTGGCTCCAGCGGCACCATGCAGGTAAGTATTTTGCAGCTTTACGAGGAGAGGTGGTCCATGTGTGGCTTGATTTTTTACAGATCAAGATTTAATGATTGTTTAGTGAACTTTCTAATTAGAGAGAACTTGCAGGTTTTTATTGTTTTAAACACTTAAACACTTCAGATATGTTTTATCCCGTGTGTGGACAGTTGTTAAAGCTGTGGGTATCTTTTGTTGTCGTATCCCTGCCTGGCTTGAAAGAAAAGCAGTGGTTGCATCTTGGAAATGGTTGCTGGATTTTGTTACATGACAAGACTTCAAAAAACACTGGACAGATCTCAGTAATGGCTTTTCTGGCTAACATGAAGCTCAGGTGCCGTGGAGCTGACTTCCATGAATGTGGCTCTGGAAGGATCGCTGTTCTTGTCTGTACAGCCAAAAAACAAACTGAAAAGACCTTCTCTCTCCTTCTCCCTTAATCTCATCTGGCAGGGAGCAGAGAGGAAGATCAGGGATGAAGAACGAAAACAAAGCAAAAGAAAAGGCAAGTGCAGTGACCCCAGCTCTCAACTGAATGCCTGTAAGTAGAAATTATTCTATGAGTATTTTAAATGTTTTATCTCAGTTACAAATAGTCTGTGCAGTAGCTCTCTCATAAAAATAAGTCAATCTTTACCCCCTATGGAATAATTTTTGCTTTAAGACATTGTTTATGGAGCCATAAATTGTGTTTTGCAACATACTGGGTCACTTAGTATTCACTTCTACATAGTTCTCTCTGTCCAAAACAGGGTTCTGCTGCCTATTTATTTAGGGTATGTATTATAACAGCTGAAGTGACATGGTGAGGGTGAGATTTTTGGGAACTGTTGAAGCCCCCCCAGCTTCGGGTGTCAGCAAGAACTAGAACTGTTCCAAATGTTTCCAGATTGATGCTAAACTTTAGTTTTAACTTCATTTAAAAATGTGATTACAGCTGTGCAGCAAGATTGCAGCAGACTTTGGACTGAGCCCCTCATCTCCCAGCCCTGTGCTCAATCTTCTAGAGAAAAATGGTCCTTATTAAATAATTTCAATAGAAATAGTTTCTAGATGTGTCAAAGTGATGTGGAGGCTGCGGCACTCTTAGGTCATAAAGGCTGTTGAGCTACTTCGTTTCAAGCATCTTTCCTGTAGCTGCTGCGGATGAAGCTTTTGTATTTTGACTCCAACAGATTCTGTGTTTTGATGACTAGTTACTCATTAACAGAGTTGCTTAGAGGAAAGTGCATCTCCCTGTTCTCCCTTTGCACGGGGCAGGTGCGTGCTCTCCCGTGCTCTGCTTGGTGTGCTTGTCAGAACTGTGCTATTAACAGTCCAACTGGTTCAGCAAGCATTCACCTCACAGCTTGCTGAGCAGGATTTTCCTGACACAGCAGGTACCAGCTGCTGGAGCAGCTTCAGAAGAAGATAATGCTATAAGGGAACCAATTTGCTCAAGGAAAGTTGCAGAAAGGGCTGGGTTTCTGTCCCCCCTCCCCCTGCCCCCATACATCATAAAAGGTGGGTTTGGCACAATGTTAGCATTTCACAAACGTAGTAGTCCCAAATGACTCCCAAAAGATTACTGCACACAGCACTTTGTGTAATGCCTGAAAAGGGCAAACAGTTTCAACAGTGATTTCCAGTCTTACAGTTTTACAAAAGCTGCTTTCCAGTGTGAATTTCCTAGGCTTGGGCTTAGCCTGATGTGACCTTTGTTTTCCTGGAAAGTACAGTCCAATGCAGCTTAGCTCTTGCATGGGGGGGAATTTTTTATTGTTTTAAGCCATAAGCTGTTAAACCCACTTCCAGGAACAAAAATACCATGTGCATGTGGATTAGTAGTAGAAATAGTTGGTGGGTTTTGGGGTGTGTGGGTTTTTTTTTTTTTTTAATCAAAATTATTTTTACAGGGATCGATTGGTCTTTGTGAAATCAGAGTTTTGCAAGGAAAAATTGGCTGCACTGGGAACACTAGAAGTGAAGTGTTTTGTTTGCGGTTGGTTTAACCCAAAATCTAAATGTTTCCACTTGGTGGAAATTAATGGAGGTCTTTAACTGGGATCAGTTTGACATGAGCACATTTGAAGTGTGACAGTGGTCTGTAGGAGCTGCAGTTCGGGCATCTCTGCCTCCCTCCCAGATGGGGATTTATGGGTGAAGTCTGTCAGCTTCATGCATTCTGTCACTTCAGCCTGCATGTCATGGGAGCCGGCGCTCATCCTCATGGGGCTAGTGGGGATGAACTGGGGTCTAGCAGCAGCTTGGGGTGACTTGGATGAATGATGAGACAAACAAAAACCTAAAACTTGAAAAGGTGGAATTGAAATGTAACTCTAAATGTTGCATCTTACAAGAAATGCAGTATTTACTACCATTTCTTTAATGTGATGATGCTTTTGTGATACTGTCTGTTGTGAGACTCCCAACTGGAACTAGGCGGGATGCAGTTTTTCTCCTTGTTTGTTGTCTTTCTGCCTTTCTCATTTGGAAAATTCAGAGACCCTTTTAGAGAAAGGATAGGGAGAAGAGGGGGGAGATGGGGACTTGTTTTTACCCTCTGTTTGGAAAATTCACTTGGTACATGGAAGACCTGGGATTCTGTATTGGGGTGAGTGGTCAGACAATTCTCCAGCCGAATTTAATATTTAAATAAGGTCAAGCAGCCCAGTTAAAGAGAGGGAGCAAACTCCCGCTTATTTCTAACACAAGCTGTTTACTCAGGGTCCAGGCCCTCACCTGGTGGAAGACCCAGGTTCAAACTCCTCCTCTACCACAGGGGCTTCTCCCTCTGACCTGGACCATGGTGTATCCTTGTTCAACAGTGTTACGTGCCTTTTAAATGATGTAGGAAAGCCACATCCCTGTCAATGTCTTTGCTATTCTGTATTCCAATCTTTGGTCTCCCCCTGCCAGTTTCTGATGTCAAAGTGCCAATGCTTCCCTCACACAAGCGTACGGACATCACCGTCTTCAAGCCCTTCATGGATCTAGACACTCAGCCAGTCCTTTTCATTCCTGACGTTCACTTTGCAAATCTTCAGCGTGGTGCCCACGTATGTAAACCTGTGGGTGTGGGGATGAGGAGGGCAATGGAATGTATTTGTAAAAAGTCTAGGGTGCTGTGTGTATGTATAAGTATGAAATGCCAGACTGTCTGCAGTGGTGCTGTAAACAGTTACAGGCTAAGTCTCAAATGAGTGACAGACATTTCTCCTAAAGGCACTGGCTGGTGTTAGCTGGGGGACACTTTCTGAAGAAACTGTTTTCCTGTAAGCTCCCATTTCCCTGAACCTGAAATGATTTTCCAAAGCATCTCCAGTTCAGAATTTGATTTAGCTACAGACTGGTTTCCTCTTGTAAAATCTGTTAGTTTTCTGGTGAACTAATGTAGACCTTGGGCTCTCCAACCTGCTGCTGCAGTGAAAAGCCATACTATGGAACTGGCAAGTGTGTCAGTTGTGTAATTGGCTGCCTCAGCATTCCTGGAAAGTCCCAGCTGACAGAAACTGAAAGGGAGAAAAAAAATCAGAGTGCAAACAAATTTCAAAATCTTGAACTTTCCTGCGTCTAGAGTTCTGGCATGCTCTAGTATAATATAAATCTTAGTTTTTTTAAGGGCATTGCCTAATCTCCTAACAGGGATTGAGAATAAGCTTTGTATCTTCAAGGCAAGCTTTACCACATGTTTCATAGTGGAGAAAATCCACAGTATGTTCCATAGTAGAGTCTATGGAGGTTTTACTACTGACTCTGTCAGAGGACTCTGTACCAGCCTGTATAGGAACATACAAGAGCTGACTGGCTTTCTATCTTTGGCATTTTGGACCCTTTTAGATTCTGTTTTTGGAAGGAGGTAATGATGATGCCTACTGGCTTTTGGAAGGTCGAGGCAGTATCATTTGATATAGGGCTGAAAGATAATAAGAGGAAATGAATTCCAGTTCTGGATAAAATTTTCACAATGCTAAGCAAAAGTATCATCTGCTTATTAAAACAAAGATGATGCTATTGTTTGGGTAGAAGCATCTTAACTTCTAGCACTATAATCCTGGCTGGCTCTCTACCTCACAGCCTCTTTTTCCCCACCATCTCATGTATTAATGGACTTATGGTTTAGTCAGGTGGGTGGACCATCCATCTGTCCCTCGCAGCTCCTGTCATGGGTTCAGAGGTTCCCTCTCCCTTAACAACAACTTGATGCTGCTGTTCTATGCCAGTGAATCTTTAAAGCAAACAAAGCTGTTGCTAAGCTGCTATTAACAGGTAGGGCCTAGAGGGATCGAAGAGTATTGCTGGCAGGACTGTGCTACCCCAGTTGCGTTATGCGACTTAGTTCTGTAGAACTTAGAGCCCTCTTTAATGTTTTTAGAGGACTGAATACCACGTGAGGTTCTACCTAGGTCATCAGCATTCACTTTCCTGCCTATGTCAAGAAAATCTCCTCTTTGTTTTAAAAGGTCCTTCCTGTTGCTTCAGAAGAATTGGAGGGTGAAAGGTAAGAGCTGTACTACTTCAGGCTGCTGAAGTCTTGCTTCCAGTCAGAGGACTAAGTCCCCATAACTATACTGCTGCTAACTTTTTGCCCTAATAATGACAGCTCCAACCTGAAGAGAGGGGCTTACATTGGTGAAGAGGATTTTATTACTACTCCAAATAAGATGGCCAGAATAGAAGAACCAAAAAGAGGTATTATTTTTTTTTCATTCAAAGACTGAATTGTTGGAATGTTGGTCCATCATGATGGAGATATGGATGTGAGACTTAAAAGGGTCATTTACATTTAATTTGGAATATAGTTTAGCTTTTTTTTTTTTTTCCCCTGGCTTTGAGTAGTAATAGTGATCATGTATATCAGGATGTAGTTAAATTCTACAAATCTTTTGTCTTGTGAGAATTCTTGGGTTTTTCTTCCAGCCCAGATACTAATTGTCTCTAAACTTTGGTAAACTGCTTACCTGTTCTGTGTCTCTTTCTTTACACTGTCTCCTTGGCAGAGTGGGGGAGCAAATTAATCACCTAATCCAGTACAAAGTACTTTGGAAGCAGTCTGTAGGACTCCGAGTGATTAATGCCAATAATTGGTTCTAGGTATAAAACTATTGCATCTATCATGGTGCTGGAAAAGGAGCTATTCCTAGTTGAGAGCCA
This sequence comes from Apteryx mantelli, assembly GCF_036417845.1. Classification (NCBI taxonomy): domain Eukaryota; kingdom Metazoa; phylum Chordata; class Aves; order Apterygiformes; family Apterygidae; genus Apteryx; species Apteryx mantelli. The sequence goes on from NC_089980.1 coordinate 122,755,480, forward strand.
AACTGAATGGCTTGTTTGTTTGTTAAATGTGTTGTCAGCCTTTGCAATTTGATATGAAATTGGATGTTGCCATGGTGTCATGGAAGGAGATGAGGTCCCTTTGGAGATTATGCAGAGGATTACCTGCCTGGTGACAATCACGTGGAAGGACAATGCCAAGCCAAGAATTAAACTTGTGCCTGTGACTAAAATTGGAACTAGAAAGCCCAGTCTTAATGGGCTGCATCTAGATACACCAATAAGGAAGGATAGAGGGTTGTGGGTTGGTGGTTTTCTGGGGTTGTGTGTTGTTTTTTCATGTTTTTGTAAAAGGAAATGAGACCTTGTGGTTTCTCTTGCTGCAGCAAGCCGTAAAATGAGACCTATGGGACTATCTCTCTTTTGGCTGCTGTATCATCATACCTGTGTTGTAACTGAGAGGCTTTGTGCTGTCGTCCTCCCTCAAATCCTTCTCTAGTAGCTGAGATTCATCAGGTTGCTGTACTGTCCTGAGTTCACCTTGTTCGACTTAGATACCCCAATAATTGTTTCATGTCACAGGTGTGTCAAAGTTGTAGCTGATCAACCCTCATAAACAATCCAAGTTGCAATACCTAGTCATTAGATGGATTAAGGACAGCAAAGCTGTTCAAATCCAAACTTCCTTGCTCTTCTGACTTATTCCTCAGTCTTAATGCAGTTGTTAGTAAGGCTGATGGTTATGTACAGTGACTCTTGCCTAGCTTGAGAATGCTAGGGATGCTTACCTGATTGGGTTTCTTATTCTTTTGTTCCCTTCCTAGCAGGAAACTAAGTCTGCGTTGTGTGTCAGCTGGGATGGTATGAGTATTACTGAAACATGACAAGGGGAAGAAGAGAGATGGGACAGCATAAGAGGAGTGGGGGAGCATACCAATAAAGGATAAGAAATGAGAAGGTGGCCAGGTTGGCTTTGCTCGCTGTGATAGCATCTGTTGGATTATTCTATTGTGCAAAGTCTTATGGCAGATGACCTGTGACATATGGTGGACCCTAGAGGCTCAAAGCGCTGTGTTTTGCTTTCTTGTGTGCTTCAGATATAGCCTTTTATGAAATAATAGAGAAAATAACAAATATAGAAAAATGCAAAAGTGTTCTGCAAATAAAGATGTTCAATGCATGAACATGCAGTATTTCTATGTGCAAAAGTGTGTTTTGAGCTAGCTTAGCTATGCATGTTTTCTGTGACATCTTTAATGTATATTACTCTGTACTTAGCCACTATTGTATGCTGATCTTTGAGGAGCCATTATGCAGTAAATTCCTCTCTCTGATTTATTTTTCAGTGTTGCTATATGTCCGAAAAGAGTCAGAGGAAGTCTTTGATGCACTTATGTTGAAGACACCGTCTCTGAAAGGTTTAATGGAAGCTGTAAGTAATAAGGTTGTTTTATATTCCTTGACTCTGGTTTGGGAAACAGTGACTATGTAATTCCTGGCTATTCAGTCCTTATACACCAAGCAGTCATAGGAGCTTATAGGAAGATGTTTCTCAGGCTTCCTGAAAATCCAGGCTTGGATCAAGCTTGAGTACTGGATACCTGAATTACTCCAAAATGAATGTCTTTCCATACTGGAAAGATAGACTTCTAGGCTTGCTTGTCATGCGGGTTTTTTTTTTGGCTAAATTGCAGACGAAGCTTTGTTGGTCTCTTCCTAGTTATGTCAAAAACAGTTAGCAGACTCGTACTTTGAACATCCCTCATGTCAGAGATAATATTTTAATTAGAAGATGGAATGCTTTCCAGAATGGCTTCAGTGACATGGGTTTATTCTGGTCTTTCCAAGCCTTGTTTGGGTACCCACCCCTCTCCCTTCTTAACTTGCAGAGCTCTTTTATGAAGAGCTCTTCTTAAGTCCCAGTTTCTCAGTGTACTTGAAGGGTTTTATGTATCTGTGCACACGTGCGTGAAATTATTCTCTGCTACTTGACTTCCAAAATAGCCTTCCACTACCCCTGCTGCTACAAGACTGCAAAGGAAATACAGAACTTAACTCTGAGGAATGGTGTAATGTTTGGCGCAAGTTCAAAACTGACGTTTCTGGCTGTCTCTTTCTGTGACTAATGCCTGTCGGCTCGGAGGACAGAGGCTTTAGGGCCGTACAGCTGGGTATTGTTGATAGCTTTGGGACCCAGAGATGGCTCTGTAACCTGAGATTCTCCTAGGTGTGGGGCTTTGGATTACAAAGTTTTTTGATCACGCTCTCCTAAAAAACCTGGGTGAGGAATAAGAGGTAGAAGAAGAATTTATTGATGTGTAATTGCTGAGAACAGCTCCAGCAGCTGCGAGCTGTTTCTGTTTGTGCTGGGACATAAGGCTTTGTCAGCACGGGAAGGCTTGTGATGGGGGCTGCTGGGGGGAAGGAATGAAGGCCATGAAGTCCTCCCTTTCCCTGTGGTCCTTAAGTGAAGCTGCAGCTTATTGTTTCACTCTGACTTCTTAAAGCAGGCAATCAAGAGCTCACAAATGTAGTTTGGAGAAACCCCCTGTGCCTTTGTATCCTGAACCAGCCTATTGGTTTGGTGCTTGTTGCCAGTGTGACAGAGCAGTTTGCCAAAGCAAATCAGACCTAGGACACTGACCTTATGACATTATGGAGGTTTGTACAGTCAAGGGCCACGTGTAGTGGCTGTGGTTTCACACTGAGGTGACTGCTGGGCAAGGCAGGCCTTTCTGATCTTTTTCTGTTTACCAGCAGAGTTCTTTTCTTTACTTTGCTGTTTTCTTTCCTGTATTGGCCACTGTAATGACTGGCTTGCACATGATCTCTCTGACACTGAATTTAAAAATGGTTTTCAATGAGCTAAGAGCATGGAGAACCAAGAGAAAATGAGAATCAGTGTAGGGTTTTTTGTTTTCTTCTTTTCTTTTTAGGACCATTTTGCAGTATGAAAAGTGAGTGGCCAGGTTTAGAACACTTTTTTTTTTTTTTTTTTTTTTGCCTTGAAGTTGGCAAACTCCCCACAGAGGATGGGTTCTCATCTCTGTGCTCATGTTATAGTTCAGGATTTAGTATTGGCCTTAGGGTGGAGCAGTAGTTTTGATTTGCAGACCTTTGACTGTTCCTTTACATAGTGAAAGACAGTGCCAGCAGTCTCCTTGTTTCACAAATGCTTTCTTTTGTTCTAGATATCTGACAAGTATGATGTTCCTTTTGATAAAATAGGAAAAATCTTCAAAAAATGTAAAAAAGGGTGAGTATGTACCTATACAACAACTGTCTGAGAATGTAACCCCTTTTTTCAAGCCTCAAGACAAATCTGCTTTGTAATCCCTCCGCATGCTCCACATGCACAAATGTCATTGTGTGCACACACGCGTATACAAATGTACTAATCCTGTTCCAGTGTAACTTATAGAGCAGAAGACAGGAAAGGTCCTAAAGAAATAAGTAGTCTGACTCCCTGTATAAATGCAGGTCATAGGACTTCTGAGTTAATTGCTATTTGAACCAGAGTTGATCTTGTGAGAGAGGAAGAGTTAGCTTTGTTTAAAGGCGCCTACTTCAACCCTGTTAAAACCTCTGTTAAATTGTTCCAATGGTTGATTATACTGACTATGTCTACATTTGGCTACAATTATTAGATCTGGTTATTCTTTTGTCTGATAAATTGGAAAGAACTCTACTTAGGAAATACCTGTTCCCCACAGAGGCCATCCTCCCCTGGTTACCTTTTCTGTGGTAATGAAAATGGATTGAGTTCCTGAACATGTCTGGTTTTGGTTTTCCTTTTAATCTCATACTAATTTTCATGGCAGTTCTCTGAACTCACTTCAGTTTTTTAGCCCTTTCCCTGAAGCCCCTCTGGCCAGGGGAATAAGTCCTTTAATCAGCTTTGGAATGTAATTTGCAGAGCTGTGCATTCAGAGCAGAACTAGCAAGCCAGAATTGCCAAATAGCTGCAAAGGCTTTTAATTGGTGTTAACTAAACCTCTAACTAAGATAAGGAGAGCTTGTCTTGGGATGGTGGGGGGTGCGAACCCATGTGAACATTGCATATGCAGACAAACACACAAGTGTTGACTGTTCTGGCAAAAGCAGTGACTGGGCATCAGCAGCTTCACTGCAAACTCTGTAGGGATTTGTGCTGATTATTTATAACAGTCAAACAAACCAGAGCTCCAAGGGTTGTCTGAGTGCCTCCAGCTTCAAAAGGATTTCTGCCAGTTCTGAGCTCAGTCTCCCTCCCTGGTCCAGGAGCTAGACTTGATGCTTTCTATCAGATCATAAAAGTAGCTGCAAGCCTTGATAGCTACTTTGGATAAGATCAGCTAGATCTGTTAGGAACTAATGGGTCAGAGATGTGTGAGCAGGGATCCTGAGTTACCTCCGGAAAGTCAGTGTTCTCTGAGATTGAATGTACTCCTGTAAACTTTTACATTTGGAACTTTAGTATTTTCTTGGTTTATTTTTGTTTTCTAGAATTCTGGTCAACATGGATGATAACATTGTGAAGCACTATTCTAATGAAGATACCTTCCAGTTGCAGATTGAAGAAGTTGGAGGATCTTACAAGCTCACTCTCACTGAGATTTAAGATCATTGATCCTCTGTGGATTTTGAACGAAGGTCTCAAGTGAACATTTTCCCATAATTTAGTATGTTGGGTAAAACACTAATCACCTTCTCCAGAAGATAGCCAGGTGTTGACTTCTTCTGGGGATCAGAGCAGTGTTTTTGCTTAATACATTTGTTTCTGTTCTTTCCAAGGAACACTGTAATGCTCGTGGCCTTATTTGCACTTGAAATGAGAGAGCAAAGATCAGGAATTAAATAGAGCGCGTATAAAACACTAGTAAATACAGGAGGGGGAAAACCCCTGGATGGTGGCCTTTTAGAGTGGTGATATCTTATTTATCTATTCCGTATCCATGTTTGAGCCTGTTGTCAGCTAATAACATTGTATTGGACTATTTTCTGCTAGATACAGCTGCAAAACTACTAATTGATACTAGTAGGAATTGCATGCAGGTTGGAGAAAGACTTTATAATGTTTACTCTTGAACAGGGCAGACTGAAATCACTTGGTTAATTTGGGGGGGAATGTAAAACTGCCTTGCTTATGAAGAACTCGCATTAGTAACTGTGTGAACTCATCAGATGAAGCTATATTGTATATAAGTGCAATATATTTTTGAAGGTTTGTAAATGTGTACATACAAGTGATATATAATATATATAAAATACGGTGTTCATGTATATACCGTGACTATATACAATGAAGCCCATCTAAAAGGATGCCATATACAGAGAAAAACAATATTTAATGTAGTTATTTAAAAACGGACAAACCCTTAACATGCACCAAAGGTGAGCACACGCTTGTATGTTCATAGAATGCACAGAGACCTGCTTGTTCAACATGGGTTTTCCTATGCACAGCAAGGTTGTGGCAGTTCTGGCTTCTGCTGTGAACTGCCAGTTTGAGCTCTGCAATGGCTGTGTTACTGCTACTCTTAAAGGTGATCTGGGTGTCCGGGTCTGAGAGGTTGGTCCCAAGAGGAGCACGTCCAGTTTCCTTGAAATCTCAGTACTCAAGGTTACTTGAAAACTGGGTCTGACCTGAGTTCAGATTCTGGGGGTCATAAAGAAACTCTCCTGGAGGGTGAATTATTATGTAGCAGCATATTTCAGGCTCCTGCATACCTTCCCTGGAGTCTGGCACTGAATGCAGCCAGCCACAGCAGCTCAGGCTAGGTGAACCTATGGGTTTGTTCCCATGTGCAAGGTTCTAGGATGTCAGCAATTTCACATGCACAGGCAAGACTTCTGAGAACGGAAAGCCGCATCCCAGTGCAGTAGGCCAAGCAGTAGCAGGGAAATGGGGGCTGCAAGCAGACAAGTGCACAGTTCCTGGTGTACATCACAAGGCATCAAGCTGAGGGGGAGAGACCAGAAAAGGGCAGCTGGGAGCAGAAGTCCTGAGTATAGTCCCAGTTGGCAGCAGGCATTGCTGAAAACCTCAAAAACTGCCACTGTGCAGTAGATTGTACAGTATTTACTCATCATGTGTTTGTGCTTATGAAATAGAGGCACCCTCTGATTAGTAGCAAGGGAGAGATAAAGAAGTAAATGGCAGCTCATCTCTAAGGCAAAACCTGGATCACAGGGTGGAATGCGACCATCACATGCACAGATAAGGATGAGTGCTGGGTCTGGTATCACTCAGGTTTTCATCAGTGATCTGGGTAGTGAAAGAGGTTTATAAAATTTTCAGACAATGCAGAGCTGGGAAGAGCTGCATCCACATTGCCTAGGATGTCAGTGTTGATCTGGATAGGCTGGAGAAATGGTCCAGATAAGTAGGATACAATTCAAAAAGGACAAGTGTGGAATCCTGCTTCCAGGAAGGAACAATTGGCACAAATGCATGCTGAAAACCAACTGCCTTGGTTGCAGTTCTGTAGGAAAGGATCTGGAAGTTAATGAATCGTAACCGAATGTCAGTCATTTGTGTGATGCTGTTTGGGCAGGGAAGGCACATGCCACACTGAGTTGTATAAACAGGAGCATAGCCTGCAAGAAATATGAGACCAGCCTTTTGCTCTACTTGGCATTAATAAGACCTCAGCTGGAGTATTGTACCCAGTTTTGAGCCCTGCCCTTCAAGCAGGGTGCAGACCTATCTGATATCCCAGGAGAGTGGCCAGACTGCTTGATACTCTAGAGAACATGGCCCATGAGGGAAGGATTGGATGAATTGTGTGGTGATGGATCATCTTCAGAAGGAAAGGTTGGGGAGAGCAAAGCCTTCAAATGGGTGAAAATGTTCTCCTAGTCCATTGCAAATAGAAGTAGTGGGCTTAGATTGCAGAAATTCAGGTTATACATTGGAAAGCTTTTTTTCCTTTTTCTTTCTCCCCCCTCCCCCGGCAACAAGATCAGGTTGCCTAGAAAGACTGTGGAATTTAACACTGGAGGTCCTTAGTGTCAGGCTGGATGAACGTATCTCTGGACTGTCGCAAGTATAGCTGATTCTGCCTCGATGCTGAGACTAGATGTCCACTTGAAATCCCTCCCTGCTCTTTTTAAAATGATTTTTGCATGAAATATAGTATTCTGGGATTTGTGTTCGGACCAGTCCTGAGCTTTCATACACCAGTTCATTCCCCCTCCTTCCCTCTTCTCCATTCATTGTTCAGCTCCGAGGTTTGCTGAGTTCTGGGCACCATGTGTTCTTCTGTTTGTGTGATGAACTCCCTGGGCTGGCATTGAGCAATGCTGGGTGGTTACAGTGGGGACTGCGAGCTCATGGAAGGAGCCTGTAGGTTTGAAACCTAAGGAGAGAAATGAGCCTGTAGCACAGCACTGAAGAGACTGTGCAGACAGATGCGATCCCATGTAGCAATCCATGGTCTGCAGAGCAGCAACTGGACATATACCAAGCAGATATGAACCTGCCATTTGGGCTTCCATTCATGAATTGCAGAGAATAATGTTACTATGGCAAGGGAATTTTTTAAACGTGATACATAGAAATACATATATATATATTTACACATTTTTATTGAAAATGGAAGTTTTATTACAGAAACTCAGTCTAGGGTCAGGGAAGTAGATTTAGAGTCTCCATAGAGGTAGAATTGACATGAACGTTATTTCTTCTTACTGTTTAATGAAGTATGTGAACTAAATTTGACGATTGTTTTCCAATATAAGATGTTCTGGGACACGGGTCTTATAACAGTAGCAGCAATGTCATGTATGTTTTATGAAACTGATTTTTTTGGTTTTGCCTGCTGTTTTTTATTTGAAAATGTATTTTAAACCAAGCTATTAAATTTTATATGTTCATTTCTAATGATGAGTTTTATACAGTAAACACATTTTTCCCTTCACCCTTTTGTTTTTTTTCCTCTGACTGACAGGGGATCTATAAAACAAAAACCCAGTGATCTTGTTCACTAATTTTCTTATGCAAAGTACAGAAGCATTCCTAATACCAGGCTGGCTGCTATTCCCTTATAAGAAACAATTAGGGCCAGATTGTTTTTGTTCCCTGCTTGATTTCAAGCTACCTACTTAATTTTTGTGTGTATGTGGAAGCTGTGTGGCATTTGGTTTCAGTAGGATTCTTCCCTTTGGTGTTGAAATAAAAAAAAGTGGGAGGAAGAAAAACTCACCAAAGAGGAAACCCATGAGTAAGCTCAAATGTGTAGTGAGTTTGTAGTGCCAGACCGTTAAAGGTTAAATAAAAGCATCAGGGGCGCTGCCTTTTTGTGCAGCAGCGGACGAGGTATCTGACGGCTGCGTGGGGAGGGTGAGCTGCGGGTGATGGAGGTTGTGAACAGGCTGGGAGAGCAGCAAATGCCAGACGGGGTGCATGGCTGGATGCCTGTGTTGGGTCCCTGTGATTGCGGCCCGCATGTGGGCAGCAAACAGCACTGAGAGGTCATGTAACATGCCAGCAGCCTTTACGGGTCTCTCCTTGAGACACTTGCAGTGATTACAGCCTCCATCTCTTGCCACCAGTTTGATATTACTTCCCGTAATCGCCAGCTCATGCAGCAGGAAGGATTGGTGCCTTCTGGGAGGAGCTGTGGGTAAAACAACACCCCTTCTCCTGCCAGGGCAGTACTTGGCATCGCCTACGAAGTTGCAGACATTGACTTTACAGTGGTGAGACCACTTGAATGAGGTCCTAACTAGTTCTTGAGAATAATCCTATCGCTACCATTGCTCTAGTGTCTGAAGAGGCATTTGACTGCTCTGTTGTTCACTGTTCAGAAAAATGTCTCAACAAGCCTTTTGTTTTAGTGCAGCTGTGACAGCCTTTGAACTCCATATATTCTCCAGCTGTATCATCACCCCTTCAGTTATTTTAAGATACTGCCACTGGGCTAGCTTTTGTTCCTCAGACATCCTCCAAATAGCTGGGCTTGTGTAGGCATGCCCAGGGCTTGGTGTGAAACAGCATGGGTGGCAGAATTTTCACTGGGCTAGGAAAATGTATGTAATATTTTAGTTCTTTGTGCGATGGGCTGCACTCACAGAGCTTGTCTCCTAGGTGTAGCAAGATGCTGCAGGACCTCACCCAGTCCCAAACGTGTTGTCAGCCAGGCGGCAGGCGAGCTCTTCTAGTCATCTCCCCTGCTCTGAAGGGTGAATCCTGGAAGCCCTGGGTGAGGCACAGGGCAATGCACTAAAGTGCTGAGCAATGCAGCGTGGTTCATCTCCTCCTGCATTGGTACCCTCTGACAGGTACCATGGTTGAGTGGTGTTCAGCCTACATACAGTCAGATTGCTGTAGCAGGATGGTGCCTTGCAGAAAACTTCAGCACGACTCTGGACCCATTGCAGGTGCTTTCTTGTCAGCTGTGAAATAGCAGCCAGCGCTACCGCCTCTTCCCTGGGCACTTGAGAACGTCCTCCTCCAAAGCTCTTGTGTGTGTGCATGTGTGCTTCACAATCTTGCCTTCTTCCGCCTGCCACCCCATCAGTCCTTTTTTTTATTCATCAAGTGAATTAAAGGAAAACGTGTGTTTGAAGTAGCTCTTATCTGCAGAGGAGAATCATAGTGGATCAAAGGTAAATTCCTAAAGATGCAACTTTGAACTCCCAAACCAGTCATCCTCGCAGGAAGATCTGGGATCCCTGGGGCATGATTTGAGGCTTTAATATAACAAACAGTTGGCTGAGCTTTTAAGATTTCATCTCTTTTCATAGGGAAAATCTGAATTCTGCAGCAGTCTTCAGTTCCTTCATGGATCTTTTGTCTATTAAAATGAATTGCAGGAGCTTTTCTTCAAGACTTTGAGAGCTTATGTGCCCCTCTGTGTGGTTTGTGTTTATTTTTTCTTCAGCTAAATGAATTGGTCTAATAAAGCATGAGGTCTCCCCCACCAACTTGTTTTGCTTTTTGTTCTTGGACTACCTTACTTACTACCCCTAGTGCTGCTCATTCCTTGGTCGGATGACTTTGCATAGTTCACGGTACCGTGGAAGGCTTTTTGGCTTTTTCCTTTTTGGATAGTTTCAGTAGCTGCTGTGGCTGGTGCAGCTGTGGGGCTGCTGTCACAGTTCATGGTCTCGTGTTTGTTCAGGGCTGTATTCCATTATCCCATCGATCCATTCTCCTGTCCACACAGTCTCTGAATTGATGGCATGCCTGGTGGATTAAGTGTTATTTATTTTGCAGTCTCTCAAATGTGTCCACCCTGCAGGCTTCAGATACATGCACAAATATACCTGAGAAAACAATCTGGTGACCAGTGTCAACTGCATTGAACTGCGGTGCTCCTGCTCTATCGCTGGTAGTCTTGAGCAGCATCCTGAGTAAATAGAGGTGCCTGGCGATGGCCTGCACAGCGGTGAACTCAGCCTTTCATTTGCTGGTCAGAAGCATGCACAGGGCAGAGACCCTTCCTGAGGGTCCAAGGAGAGCTTCGCAGCTCACCCAGGCCACTGGGGGCTGTGACACCCAGGGAGGAGCGCAGGCTTTGGGCAGCAGGTGCCCCGGTGTCCGAGTGCCAAAACTGGGTCCCTGTTTGCCTGGTTGCAGCTGCTGTCTGAGCAGGGAAGGGAGGGAGATCTCCACGAGGGAGATTGCACCCTCGGGGTGGCAGAGCCCTGGGCTGGCCTTGGGAGGACTCAGGAGCTGAGGACGAGGACAGGGTCCAGGGGTGAAGGCAGGGGGAGGTGGAGCACAGTGTCTGGACTGCTGCTGCAGCCATGTTGGTTGGTGGAAATTGGAGTGAAATCTGGAGGGTAGAATGATGTGGGGAAAGGAAGGTGAACAGGGTGTAGCATTTCCCCAGCGATGGTGTTGAGTCCGTGTGTTGGATCACTTCCGAGGAGATGCTCAAGTGTTGAACTCCAGCAGCTGACAGGAGCTGGGAGGGCTCTGGCTCCAGGTCACTGAACTATTTCTCACCATGCCATGGGACCTGCAGCCTTGCACCTCTTCCATCACGAAGGTGCTTCTGGGTGCTCCCCGGCAGGCAAGGGGAGGAGGTGGCAGGAGCCCTGGCCTTCATAAAGCCGTTGAGCTTGCACCGGCGGCAGTGGGGTGAAGCGGGTGCAGCCCTGCTGCCTGCTGCCAGCGGCCCTGCCTGAGCTGGCTTGCCCGCTCCGGGCAGAGCCCGGCTGCTGGCCCAGAGCTGCCAACAGGCGAGCAGCTTCATGCCTGCACAGATACCTGCCATGTTGCAGCAGTTTTGGAGCATCAGTCACCACTCGCGAGTTGGCCACAGATGTCCCAATCTGCTGGTTGCTCCTCCGTGCCAGCGCCCAGGGGGATGCTCCGTCCATGTTATTTTCCTGAGAGCTGCGTGGATTTGGTTGTGGTTGGGGCCATGCCCTGGTGAGAGACGCGGTTGCCCAAACTGCTGCTCACAGGTGAAGCTGTGGCAGGGCTTCAGCGGGAGACTCGCACTGTGGGAACAGGGCAGACCCCAGTGGTTTGGCCCCTGGCACGTCCTGTGGGACAGGGCCTTGCTCTGCGCTCAGTAAAGCTGCTTACCTGGGAGTTAGGGCAAGGAGGGGTTTGAGAGAGAAACTGAGGCAGAGGGAGCAGGAGGAGACACAAGGGGCCTGTGAGGATGAGCTTCAGTATGGTCAGATGTGGAGAGGGCAGCCAGGAGGGCAGGAACCACAGCTGGGAGTGACTGCGGGACTGGTGAGGCCCCAGAAGTGCAGCTCCTGCAGCCGGGCTGACATCTCCTGGGGCCTGGGGCAGTCAGCAAACACCCAGTGTAAAAATCATACAGCATTTTGGGCCAACACACAGGTTTATAAACTTTTTGGAGGTTGGTTTGTGATCCTTGAAGGTCTGGCACTAGCTGTCCTGCCCATCTGCCTGCCTCTGTGCGATGATGGGACCAGCTGCAATAACCAGCAAGTCGCCTGGAGCACAGGGAGAAAAGGAGAAACCATGAGCCGCAGCCAGAGGATCTGTGCCCTGGAGGACTGATCTCAGCCCACGTTGCTTTTGGGTTGCAGAGGAAAGAAGCAGGGAAATGCCAGAGAGAACGTTTTGTCGAGACCAGCTGTCTCTCCCTCAAGTGAGGAGCAGAGCCATTTGGCAACCCTTGGGAAGCTGCAAGCGCTGGAGCCAGCACGTCTCCTCTCTTTCTGGAGCAGTGACCTGGAAACCCGGCGAGGCCAGACTCTGCAGACGGTATCTGGGGGCAGGAGGGCTTGGGGGGACCCAAGGCAGGGTGGCTCCAGGGTGCCGTCTCCACACCACAGCACCCAGGGACCGTGGGAGTGTGGTGGCCGGGCACCGGCTGCGCGTGGCCCAGTGCCACTCTGCCGGGCAGCATGGCCGGCTTTCTCCCAAGAGCTGGTGCGATGGCACTTTAATTTTGTTCTGGTGAAGTTTGCTTATTTTTTCTTTTGAAGTAAATAATTACATGAGCTTTGCAAACATTAATAAGTAAATAAAGTAAAAGGGATTGCTCCATGATCAGCTCTGTAGGTCACGTCTCCTCAGTCGTTGCTCTGTGACTCTTCTCCATGAAAAGCTTTGCTTTAAAGAGCCCAGGAAAGCCTTTCAGCCGGTGACAGCTCGCCAGGGAGCAGCGGTGCTGAGGCCTGTGTTGCAAGCGCGGGGCCGAGGAGATGGCACGACCCGCCGAGGCCCTGCTCCTGCCCGGACTGCTGCCGGCGTATCCCAAAACCAAGCCTCCTTCTCCCCCTCGCTTCTGCTCCTTGTGCTTAAAAACAAGCTCTTGGCAGCTTGTAGAAAGGGTTGGTTGAGACTCGCCACTTAAAAAGCCTCAGGTCAGGATAACGTGGTTAATTGCGTGGGACAAAAGGAGACAGTCATAAAAGCGGTGAGGGCAAACATTGTAAAAACTATTGCTTTTTGAATTGCCTCTTGCGATGCCAGGTTGCTCCCCCTTAATGGGACAGCAGCTCCCTACCGTCCTGCTGCCGAGTCTTGCCAGCAAGAAAATTGGAGCCTGACCTTGCGTGTTTTTCCACGAGGGGCAGCACGGAGGCTGAAAACATTAACAGGGTGACTTTTGTATTTGGATTTTAAGAGGCTGAACAGGGGGGATGGTTTCGGCAGGAGAAGGGCCTAAATGCACGTGCAGTTTGAGGTGACCCAGCTCTCCCCTGCTCATCCAGCTGTGCCGCGCTGCGGCTGCAGGCTTGGGGCTCGCATGCGGCACGACGTGGCATGGCTGGGCTCGGGGACGATTGCTTCCCCACCGTGCACAGTGCAGCCCGGCCAGGGAGCGGCGCGAGGGGCGGCGGGGTGCCGCGGCCGCGGAGGAGAGCCGGCGCCAAGCCAGGCCGCGTTGCGAGGCTGAGGGCTGCGTGCAGGCTTGCCCATCTGGCTTTCCTCCGAGGATGCGGTTTGGTCCCTTGGGGTTTTTCTCTTGTGTGCCACTGCCCACCGGCGACAGGCGGCATGATCCCGGTGCGATCCCTTCCGCCAGGCTGCTCAGCACAGGCTGGCGCCGGCCTGGGGAGCTATCATTAGCTGGCTTGGTTTTGTCGCTGAGATGGGGTTCCTGCGTCGTCATCTTCTCAGCGCCACGAGGATTCCCCCTCGTCTCAAGCGGAGCTGCCTCCTCTGCCTCCCTCCCGGGCCGCAGCCAGGGGGGGAGCAGCCAGCGCGGGCCCCGCTTTCCCCCGGTGCCAGGCGCCGCCAGGGTCGCCCCCGGCCTCCCCTCGCCTTTGCGCGGGCGAACAAGCAGTCCTGTGACCACGGCGCTGACCCTTGCTCTGACGAGCTTCGGCCTTTGCTCTTAATTTGCCGCGGCACGGCCGGTGCCGGCCGGGGCGCCTATCACGAGACGTGTGATTACCGCAGTTGGGCTGCTGTTGCTCAGACATTTACAGCTGCTCTACGCTGGGTTTTTGCTCGGCAGCGGTGCAGCGGCGCCTCTGGATGCGTCGTCCCCGAGGCTGCAGCAATTGCGGCTGCAGCACGAGCGTTTGCCGCCTGCAAGGCGAGCGCGGTGGCTGCGCGTGGCGGCTGAGCGGGTCCACCAGCGGCTCCCTCACCTGGGCGGGCCGCGTGTGAGCCTCGCCGCGGCCAGAAGCACCTGCAGGAGCACTCGTGTGCTCGTGCCTGCGCTCACAAGCATTTTTCTCCCATGCTTTGCCCGCTTCGGTCGGTGCTGTGCGTGCGGGATATTCCTCCTTGGTCTCGCTAGCGGTGCCTCTGCTCCCGTGCGATGCTGCGCGCGGCCGTGAGCAGGGGTGCTGCACAGCCGCCCGTCTCCTGTGGAGCCCTGCCGAGCCAGAAAGCCCCGGGAAAAACTGCTGTGGGAAAACAGTGGAGAAACCTGATCCTTTTTTTCTAATCCCTCTGGTAAATTGTCCCTCTTCCTTCTGCCCCAGATCAGCTTTCTTTGCTTTTGTACCCTGCGCGTGGATTTGGCAGGGAGGGTGTAGGACTTGCAGACGTGCCCAGCGTGAGACGAAAGCGATCCTGATTGCGACTGCCCCCAGGCAGAGCCTGGCACTGGGGAGAGCCAGCAATTACAGTGTGCCAAATCCCGCTTGCCAAAGCCCCGTTCTGTGCATGTCCGTCCGAGCAGACAGATTTGGCCTCTCTGGGCTGGGAGGAGGGGAGGGAGAAGAAATTCCTGCTGAAGGTGCAAAAATGATAATTTCCTCTTTGTCTTCACGAGGAAACAATCTCCTGGTGCCTCTCGACAGCCTTTGTTGCTCCTACCTCGGAGGAAGTCTAAAGCACCAGTAGCTTACGTTTAACCTGCGCGGTCCCCACCCCGCTCCCGGCACGCTGGCGGCGGATGCTGGGGACGGGTCGCCGTGTGCGGGGCGAGGGGAGCCACCGCGGTGCCCCGCTCCTTGCCCTCACCTTGGCTGGTCAGCGAATTCGCGTTGGCGGCAGATGCGCTGTCTTTCGCAGTGTGTTTGTGCGGTGCTTCGGGCTAATCGGTGTGGCGCTTCCAGAAGCCACTGCAAGGTAAAAGTCAGTATTTCCAGGTAGGGCAGATGCTTCGGGCTGAGCAGGTGCGGTTGCCCCCAGCTCCCAACCATCGGCAAACGTGCCAGCTCCAGGGGATGCTCCCAACCTAACCTCTGGCCTGTCTCTCTCAGAAAAAGTCTGCTAATCCAAGGAAAAGAAGCAAAAAGCGTTAATACTGTGAAGCAGCATCTTCTTTCCCTTAAGTTTGTCTTCTGAAACAGTTTCTTTAATACCCCTGTTGCGCTCTTGTCATAGCACTTCGGGACGTGACCCAGTAATGATAATTTAAGAAGAGCCAGACTGTGTTACTGTTCAGGAAGGCAGGTGATAAATTCAGAGAGAGCCCAGAAGTGCAGTAAGTGCTTATTGCTGTAAATAAAAAAGAGTGCTTTTTATTCAAATTACTGGACATGTGTTTTATAAGACTTTTTTTTTCCCCCCAATTGCTTAAAATAAATATCTGGGCTGAATTTTTCCATGCTGCTTCTTTTCCTTAGGATGAATTTTTGAGACAGTTTCAGCCAAAGCAGGAAAAACACACACAAAAAGAAGTCTCTCAAATATTTTTAGAGGCTCTACTTCTATTCTGGATAATAGTCTTGATAGTCTGGGGAGGACAGGCCACACGAATGCCTTGCACTATGCAATTCCAGCCATGCTTACATCACATTACAACTCTAAAAAATCTCAGTTTGCACCTGCCCAGTGGAAAAATACTATGTGATCAGCATTAAAATAAATATTTTTAAAAAGCATTAGAAAAGCATTAGAGACTATCTCACACCTACATAAAAATAAACTGGTTTAGGTTCCAGAGGAAACCCTAATTTGGACAATCTTCTAACTTCTGAGAACTTGATGTCTCTTGCTTGGTATCACCTTCCACTTTGGCGAGGGAGTTTTGCTTGCCGCACAGATGTCTACTCCTGCAGTGGCCTCCACTGGGGCAGCATCTGGCCGGACCTACTCCTGCCCCACGGGGCCAGCCGCCTCAAGGGCTGGCGAGCGTCGGTCATAGCTCAGGGCCTGGGGTGCGGCTCCTGCAGTGCCAGCACAGCAAGGCATGGCATGGCACGGCGAGCCGTTTTGGCACTGCTGGAGCACCTCAGCGCAGACCGCTGCCCAGCAAAAGGCCCTCAAACAAGACAGTGGCTACAGGATGGAGGTCATTTAAGGGCCCATGAAGCTCTGGGGGAAATGAGATACGTTGACATGATGTACTGGGCCAAAATCCAAAGCAGACTTTCTGGTTTGGTCTGGAGAAGACGAGGGTGGTGGGAAAAGGTGGAAGAGAGAGGAGTCTTTGACTGTGGAAAAGGCAGGGGCAAAGGGAGGGATATGCTGATTCCCGTGACCAGAGCAGGGCTGGAAAGGTGAGGGCGAAGTGCTAGGCATCCACTGGGGAATGTGTGGCATCTCCATCCCTGATGAAATCAGCTCACAGACCTCTGCTGGCAGTGACTTATGTGTAGCTGGCCCTGCTTTGGGCTGGGAAAGTGGTCAGATGACCCCTAAAGTCCTTTTAATCCTATATTCTATATTTTTTCCTTGTTATGTCAATATTCTCCTCTTCCTGCCTTAATATTTTCCTGGGCTTCTCTTGAATGCTGTGAAAGTAAAGAGTATTTAACTGCAGAGGTGGCTACTTTTCAGCAATGGGCAAACTGAGTATATGTATAAAGGTAGCAAGTGCTCATGATACTACTAAGAGTTCACATTTAACGTTTGTCTTGAAACTTCATCTCCTAGGTCCATACAATTACATGGGAACTGAAGCCTCCTTTATCATTTTTTAAAATGAAAATTTTGAGTCTCCCTTCAGGATTGCAGAGAAAAGTCAGAAAATGTCTCAACAGGAAGTTAAGTGAAGAAAATTGCTGCACTTTTTATTCTAGAAGACGATCATCACCTTGCAATTTTTTTCAGGTCTGTCTTCCAATTATTAAATGCTTGGGGTTAATGATACTGTTCAACACTATCAAGTTTTGCAATATTTAATTTCTTGACAGAATTTTTAAATTTCTCCAAATCACCATACTTTGAAAATTCTATTTCTGAGATCTTCAAAGTTTTCTTCATGCTGTATTACATACATCTATTACCCTGTTGTTAATCAAAGGTACATCTCAAAACTTTAAAAATGTATATGAAAGCTCCTTGACAACGGAGCTCAGGCAGACAAAATACAGCATAACAGACCATGTGAATGCCATAAAATGCAGAGATAATGTGTGAAACCCCAGCCCTACCGACAGGCCACAGAAAACCTGCTGGCTGTAGTGGGATTGGGATTTCTTGCATAGGTGAAGGGAGAAGGAGTATCTGTTCTGGGACTAATAAAGCTAGGAAAAAGTAGGCAAGCTTTCAGCAGGCAAGTCTTCCTTTAGCACCGAAATAGAAGCAAGAAATTTCAGGTTACATACAGGCTATTCAAAGTTTACCTAAATTCTGTTAATCGCTTAGACAGCTAAGAGAAAATGAGGGGTGGCACTTGTGAAGCAGAAGGAGGTGTTAGCAAAGGAGGGAGGCGATTAATTCCACATAGGAGCGATAACAAGGTTGGTAATTATCAGATGTGAAACACAGAGGAGTCTTCTGGGATGGTGAGTGGGGAAGACTTCAAGGTGTTGTGGTAACAGTGTTTCTCCTGAGTCTGTAAGGTTTCATATCTAGCAGAATTACGAATGCTTGTCCTCAGGCTGCTCTTGTGGAGGTATTTGGTAGGTTTCCTGAAGAAACGGTGCTAAGAGATCAGAGAGACAGAGTGGTGATTTTGTTGTAAGTACATAAATAAAAGATACTGTTTTCCCCCACTGGCAACCAGGTGTCTCTGTCCCTGACCATTTCCCTCTGCAAGTTCATTCTGGTAGTTTGCTTTTGTGTATGTTGTTTCCAGTAGAGCATTAAGGGCGCAAGGTTTAGCAAAGACCCAGGTCTTGCCCCATTGCAGCTGGGCTCCAGGAGCTGGTGTGGCTGCTGGGGTGAACTGACCAGGGCAAGGACGGGGCTGCTCGGGGGCTGGAAAGGTGCAGGAGCACTGAGAAGGAGGAGGTGGCATCCAAGGTTAGCGATCAGCACTGAGAAAGCCCAAAGGGGAGAGTCACAGAAAGGGATGAAGAGAGCAACTAGGATTGAGGCTTGAGCCTGAGTGGGAGGAAAGATGGGGAATGAATAAGGGTGCTCTTGCCTTGAAGACGAGGCAAGGAACTTGAACATGGGATGTAAAGAGAGGATCAGCAGCAGGACAGTTACACTAAGTGTTACAGCTTAATGTCCAGATGCCACGCTGTGAGCCCCAGAGCCTCATTTCCGCACATACACTTGCAGTTTCCAGTCAGCCTCAGAGGATAATTTCTTGTGTAGCCCATTGATACATCTTTACTAAGCCAAAGAAATCTCTGTTGAGTGATAGAAGACATCCCCTTGCTGACATCCTGGAGCTCAGCCATCTCCCAGTAAGATGAAAATTTTTCTGCTCCTGCCACCATCAATTTTATCTAGACATGGGGTCCAACCCACAGAGTTTGGATCCAAGGTCAAGCTTTCCTGGAGGTCAGAAGAACCCTGGATCTCAGGGTTTTGGTCTGGACAAGTCACTTATGCTACTTTCCCCTTCCCAGCTTTCCCTTTCTTAGGCTAAAATGCAAAGTGCTAAGAAAAGGCTTGGTATTGAATATGATATTAACTGGTTTTACTTGCAAATCTTATTAAAACAAAACTAAGGAAGCTGGAAGAGAAAAAAACAATCCTGGAGTCAAAATAGCCCAAGCAACTGGAGTGGAGAAAGCTACCAAGTGGGAAATAGCTTATTTCATGATTAGCAGCTCTTTCAAAGTTATTGCACTTTCTCCTTTTTGCAACATCCCAGCAGGACTGGGTTACCCATTGTGCAGTGAAGAGATTTTACTGTACCCAGGAGTTGTATTGTACTTTTAAACAAAAAGCATGATCAAATTTTACAGAGAAAGACAAACACAATGTGCAAGCTGATGGGATAGAAAATCTAGAGTAAAAAGAGTCCTCAGTGTAAGATCCCATGTGTTAGTTTGAGATCACTGGATATCTCCCATTTGCCATGCGTACCAGCCAGGTGCACTCCTATATATTCACCCAACTTTGGTGCTGCTGGGGGTTCAGCTTGGTGACTCTGCCAAAGTCCTAGACACTGTAAATATTGTGACGTTGTAAATGAACATGTTAAATGTTGTGTTAAATGGACAGTTGGTCCTCTCCCTGTCCAAACACTTCCCAGCCCCCTGAGAGACCTGCTGAAAGCAGCAGAAAGCTTTGGTTTGTTCCCAAATGTTTTTTTCTGCATAGCTCATGGTCTCTGCAAGCTCTTGCTGTTAATTACTGCTTATTTGTAAGGACAGCAGGAGCCTCGTAGGATAATTATTATTTAGTCCTCTTTTGCCTTTCCTTTTCCTGCTCTCTGCCATCAGGAATGACTGTGACACTGAGTGTTTGTGTTGCGCTGTGCCAGGTAGTTATACCCTGTCATCGTACCGACTCTGCTGGCCCTGAAGGAACATGACTGAAGGAGGGGTTTGCTTCTGTAGCTTGAAAGTATTGTGAAAATATCAATGAATAAAGCCTTGCAAAAGTTCAGTGTAGCAGGAATGTGTAAAATACTTTACCTGTTTAACAGAGGAAGAAAGTTGGACTGTTTTGAATATTGGGACTGAAATGCACAAGGTTTATGAAATGCAGCTTTTGGCATTAGTTAATGCCCTGCCTCTACCCTTGTCAGGGGTGTTGGAGAGCCTGAATAAGCCTCGATAAGGCTTGAGGTGTCTATGGTAGTCTCCAGCTGTAAGATAGCAAGTGAGCTGACCTAGCCCGAGCCAAGGCAGCAGAAGCGAAGGCACAGGTTTCTGCAGTCGCAAGACCCGCATGCAGTCCACTGACATATGCCCCTTCCCTGCTGACCTTGTTGCTGTGCCACAGTAATTCCCCCAAAGGTAATCTTAACCTGTCAAAAGTGGCCCCTGTTACGTGGACTGCATTCGCCTGCCTGTCTGTGGTGGGTGATCCGTACTCTGTTGTGAATTTGCTCTATCACAGTGATATTGCACAATGTTGACCAGCGGTTCCCCACTCCTTGAGCAGGAAGGAGTCTAGTCTGGCTCTGTGTAAGCCTGGAGTGCCCCAGCTGAAGGGCAGAGCAGCTCCGAAAAAACCTTGATGGGTTATATCAGGCTACGCTTACACTGTAAGTTATATCCAGAGGCTGTACCCAGACCTCCTACCACAGTGTCTGAGCTTGTGAGAGCAAGGAAGCATCTGAACTAGTTTCTCTCTGGGGCTGATGGACCTTAGTGCCCTACAAAGTTAATGGAGAGAAGATGTCATGGCATTGAAATTCAGTCTGTGTAGTGTGGGTCACTAGTGTTGCTCTCCATGGGCTAAACAGGGAGTCCGGGTCTGGCAGCCCAGGGCAGTAAGTGCTGAGAAGATACCCCGTGATGCTGACAGTGCTTCAGAAGGAATCTGCTTGCAATCTGATACCACAAACTATTGGCACAAGGAAAGGATTTGGAAAACAAACCCTCAAACAGAAAAGCTAGCTATTTCAAAGTATTACTGGAAAAATACAGTTCATATTCATTTGCTACTAAATTCTTAGTGGTCAGAAATGACTTGGCCTCCTTCCAGGTCCCTGAGGTAGAACTCATCTGGCATCAAGTTTGGACCGAGCCTCTCTGCAGATGCTGCACAGGGTAATGTGACTTCTGGCCTGACCCCTTTCTTGGGACATGGCCGTGCCAAGTGTCACACATATCTGCACGGCCGAGAATCCCCAGCCTGTTGACTCCAGGCCCGAAGCCTGTTGGCCATCAGGAACAGCCTCCCCTTCCTGATGAGACAGCTGCTGTTCCCAGGTTCTCCTACACTTGGCAGCTGCTGCCTCCTTCGCGCTGACCTTTTCCTCAGTTTCGAGTTGTATAAGGACTGGATTTACTCTGGTAGTGTTTACAGGAATTGCATGTCATGGCTGACCTCTGGCTCCTTTATTTGTAATTCCCTTCGTCTCTCTGCATGTGGAAAGCTTAGCTGGGTGGTGACAGAGCTGCTCAACGCCATGCATTCAGGAGAGCCGTGTTTTCCCTGGTTCAGCTGGCAGATGTGATCTCTTGCTTGCAGAACAACACAGCACAAGTTTTGCGCAAGTTTGAGGAAGACAGAGGGCTCATTCTTGAAAGCGCTGTTTGGTGGCTTTAGGGAAGTACATTTAAGTAACAAAGCAAAGTAAAAAGCCAAGTGATGGTGACTAGGACTAGAGTTGGTGCAGTGCTAGGAGAATTTCTTATTAAGAATTGCTGTTTTATTAAGACAGACTGCTCACTTGTTGAGGGCCAGATTTAATAAACCAAACAAATTAAGAAGCTGAGTCAAGGCGATTAATACGGAAGCATTACTCTAATAATGATTGTAAGTATAATCGTCAGATTATGAGTGTAATCAGATTTGTATGTGTAAAGCAATGGATTGTTTCAAATGTGTTGTTCTGAAAAAACAGCTAACTTATGACCGGAGTGAGAAGGCCCTCTGGCGAACTTTAGGAGCCTGATTCACACGGTGTGGGCAGACATGTTCACTGTCCTGCAGCTGGGACAAACCCAGCTACTCTGAATGTTTAGCAGGAAATGACAAAATATGGATTGACTTTCTAAGACGGGCCTTTGTTAGGAAGATTGGAAAAAGGTCTAGAAGGTACCATTTAACGCACACTGTGAAAAAGTTCTGCAACGTGTAACTTTGGTTGATTTCTGTGCTGTGTTGTCAGAGCAGGTAGGACACCCGGTGATTTCACTCTCTCTTGAAAATCAAATGCATCCAAAAAGACTACAGAGCTGGCACCAGAGTCTGATGGACACAGAGGACATGTTGAACCCTAATGCCCTACCTCAAGCACCTCCTGCTGCCTCCCATAACAGGGATAAGGGTGAGGTGCTCAAGAGAATCTTCCCCCTTAAATATTTTGTTCTCCCATGCTATGATGAGCCTGGAGCAAGGGGGAGGACAGACTCCTGCTCAGATATACTTAAAAGGCCTGGAGGCATTAACAGAGATCATGTGTTCTGCACATCCGCAGCCAGGACGAGGCTGAACTGTGATCACTTTTCCTTCTCAACTAAAGCCAGTCTGTTATTTTTTTAAATATTTTCCATAGGGGTTCTCTGTCTCTTGGGTTCTCAGGTGCCTCTGACAACACTGTGAACTCCTTTTGCTCTGGGCAGTCTTCATGGACTCCTAGATGGGAAAGTCAAACAGGACTGCAATCTTCCTTCTGCAGTTGCTCTTATTTATTCCCACCAGTCTCACAGGAGCAGGTCCAGGAAGGTTCAGATGGCTCAGTTCAATTTACAGCCAGTTGCCACAGAGCATGCCTGGGTGATGCCCCATGCTGCGTCTCTCTCACAGTAAATCAAGTGTGACCCTTCATGTTCCTTGTACCCCAGCCCAGAGCTCCACCTGGCCAACATCCAAATATCTGCAGTGGAGCAACCAGCTTGGCATGTGATCTCATTTCCCTTCTAACCTCAGGCCCTATTCAATGTGAGAGATCTGAGCTAGTTCAAAACATCCAGTTTTGGGGAAGGGGCTGGAGAGGGGGTGCTGGGGAAGGAAGAGTCGGAAAGCAGGCTTCACGTATTGCTCCTGCATCCATGCCCGTGGGAGGGATGAGGCTGGGAACTGGTATTTCTTGGAGGAGATTTTCCCTGTGCCACAGCCAGCCTAATCTTTGCCTCCAGCAACGAGATGGCTCTGTGCTGAGCTCCTAAAGCTGGAAGCAGAGATGAGGTGGCATGGAGGAGCTGACGAACTGGCAGTGCTTCCTGCCAGGAGAGCTGCAGGTAAAGCAAGCCCACAGCTTTGCTCCCTGGGGCGGCTGAGCTGCTCCCTGCGCTCCCTCGCCTGCAGCTGCTCCCAGCCCCGGCTGAGCCTCAAGCTGGATGTGCCTGTGAGAGTATCACAGCATAGCCAGGAGGGCTGAGCAAAGGTGTGTTAGATCATACCTGGCAGGCATGCTGTACTTGCCGTCCGGGCAGGAGCAGGTTTGTCTGAATTCACACGTACTTACATTTCTCATGAAAACTCTGGCAAGACAGGACCAGTGTCTGGGGGAAAGCAGCGCACTGCGAGACTCCAGGGGAAAGAAATTCAGTGTAAACAACGTTGCTTGTACTTGGGAAGAGGAAATAGCATAGCTACAAAACAAAAGAGTCATAGCCCAGAATTAGAATCTGAGTTTACTTTACATTAGTCGTCTTGTTACAATTTTTTAACATCCTCAAGTACCATAGCAGCAGAGTGGAAGTGCACGCCCAAGTCTTTCTCTGACGTAGGGATGTGTCCATGATGTGAAAAAACATGGGGATTCCTTGTTTTTGTTATGTAAACAGTATAAAACTACATGGGAAAGTGCCTTTGAAGGGGGAATTAGGATCTCCTCCATACAAAGGGAACATTGTAGCAGCAAGTAAGTGCAAGCAACCACAAGTTATGAGAAAAAGCAGAAAGTCACATTCACCAGCTCAGCATGCTGGGATACTTTATCCAAAAGTATGGGATATGTCTGCTTCTGAGCAATGAGGTGGAGCAGGCTGAGTCATTTGTGACCAGCAGTACTGGTACTTGCAATTTATAACAAGAATAGGAATTTCAGTTTTGCACCAGGAGCATTTGGAGAGGTCACTTGCTGAGCTGGCAATTAGCTATAGTGCCTGTGAGGTGGTGGGAGCTGCGTTCAGCTTGCCTCTATCTCAGGCAGCCAGCTCCAGCTTCTTGGCTGGTCCAAGACAGAAGATGGACAGAGCCTGCGGGTCTCACCACCTTAGAAAATAATCTCTGCCCATCTCAGTTGATTTTTCCCCTTTTCCTTCTCCTTCCCCAGCTAGGATTGTACATTTGTCTTTCTGGTGCCTCTGTTGACTAGAACACGGATTTAAACTGTTAAATGACTCAGTTGCTACTCACTTTCATCAAAAAAACCCCTAAAGGCTCATAAGAACATAGGCAGCTTTTGCTTATTCTGCTCTTAATGGAAAATATGTTTGTTTGTCAGCTGTAAAATCATATACTTGATTGCATCCACTTGATATACAGTTGATTCCTAGAGCACTGTAGTAGTTCAATGTTATATATATGCAGGGCACTATGGGAATATAATCATTAGTCACATGGTTTAAGTACAAGCATTCTGGGAACATGATTCATAGTTAAGCCCGTTAGCATGCATACAAATAACAAAACCAACATTGCAAACCTCTGGCTGAGAGAATCTCCCAGCAGGGGACAGTTTCCTCCCCCATGGGCCCAAGCATTTCCTTAGCCAGTTTTCTGCCCAGAAGCCATCTGCCTTAGTTTGTTGTCAGGGTCAAGCAAGAAGTGCTTCTGAGGCTGGCTCTGCCTGCCTTGCTGCCTTCTCCACATGAGCCAGCGGCACTCCTCCTGCCTCCCAGCTAGACACATCCCCGGACCAAATCCATCCCTGCCTTCGAGTTTGTTATCTGGCCTCTGGGAAGTCCCTTAAATCTTGCGACCAGTTACTGCCCCCATTTGCAAGCAATCTCATCCCCAGCTAGTGCTTTCCTTTATTTTGGCTGTTGTTAAACAGAGACGTGTCCTTGTTTGAGAGGTGCCACAGATTTACCCAGGAGATGTGCAGGCCTAGTCAGAGCCTGACAGGAAGAGGGTGGTGTTATAAAGGGACACAGAAAACCCCAGGTAGTTGGGCATGATGGCAACATTGAGTGAACGCATACCCCAACAACCTCTGAGGGAGCATGGGCTGGCTCATCTGGAAACAGTATGTTTTTAAAAGCATTGTTATTTTGCCCACCAAACAGTCCTAGGTAGTTGAAAGAGGTAAGAAGCGGCAGGTGAGTGCAGGTGGAGACCAGGAGAGATATGCCAAGATGCCAGGAGCAGAGATAGGAGCAGGAACAGTGTAGTGCAAAGTGCAAAGAAACTGGAAAAAAGTGATAACGCAGCCAGGCACCATAGTGGTAAGGCATTTATTTGTAAATGTAACAGATTAGTGATCGTACCCGAGTTCTGATGTCAGTGCAGTATGAAAGCTGGCTTTCATGGGGAGGATCTTTACACAGCAAAATTCACGGTGGCTGTAACAAGTTTATTTTATGCCTGCGTGGAGGGAACAGGATTGGCTGGCAGTCAAAACTGACCTGAGTTCACCAAGAGCAAGTCTCATGTTCTCAGATGGAACTTGGTCAGGAAAACCATCTAATAGGAAATAGCAAGCAAAATTCTGTATGTAGGGCACAGGCATAGGTAGCTCATCTTTTCCCTTTGGCTTTCTGCTCTTGCTCTGCATCCCAGGTCTCTTCTCAGTGAGTGTGGGAGAGGACACACACTCCTATCATCTTGGCAGTTTGGAGAACAATGTTCCTGAACTATCTTCAGGAAATGTCTGAAGGCAAACAGGACTGATCCTAGGTATCCACTAGGATGTCGGGATTCAGGAGAGCAAGAATGAAGTCTTAACTTGATGTTTGGTGCCCAATCAGTCAGCTGAATATGGCTCTCTTTTCTATCCTCTTGCAGGCCTACTGCCTCTCCTGGGATGTAGGGATCTCCTCAGACCCCTAGTGTTTCCCATTTTCAATGACAGACATTAACCGCAAACCAGGATCATTATTTTTTACATGGATCTTCTTTATATTTAATGTTTTGCCTGGAGAGGGCTGAGAAGACAGAGTACAGTTCTTTTTGCAGGGCTGGGGAAGGGAAGGGTGGAGAAAGCAGAAGAGGGGGAGAAGAGTGGAGAAGCTGTAGGAAGGAGGAAGCAAAGTGAGGAAGTGTGGACAGACTAGTTCAGTGGGGAGACTAAGGAAAGCAGCAGGAAGTGAAGTATATGTGAGCAGGAGAGGAAGGAAGACATCAGTAGCAGAGCTGGGACATACTGCAGGGTTAGAGCAGGAGTCAGTGGGGGGGGGTAGCAAAAAAATGCCAATAAGGCACCAGCTCAGCAGAGTGGAAGCAACAAAATGGATGCTTGTTTAAAGGTCAGCTGGAGTTACAGACATGACCCAAGAGACAGCAACTATTCATTTGGGAGCAAGGGCTGGGATGCCATGGCCTTTGTCAGACAGATAAGAACGGCCCATTCCCAAAAAAGAGTGTTGGGAGAGTTCTTTGAATATGATCACTACTGTTATCTCAGGTTATCAAACACAATGTGGGGAGAAAGTTGTATGTTTGACCTGTGCACAAGATTTGTCTGACACCAGCTCAGTATTCCAGAAGCCCTCCAAGAAATGAGAAGGAGCAGAACATGCTAGGATCTTAAACAAACCCCACTTGGTGTCAGGACAAATGGCCTGTTGTGAGCTGCAGTGGCCATATGGACAGAATACATCAGGAGGAATCAGCCACTTCTTCTGAACACACATGGGCCTTGGCCAAGAGCCAATGAAGACATAACTAAAGAAATACACTGAGACAGCTGAAAGCCTGTGATCAAACAAATCAGCCCATTCACCTTTTAGGCAGGAGTGAAATGAGAAATATTCACTCATGTAATAAAAGATGAGGGGCCATGCTCACCTCTCCCATCAGCAGGAGTCCTCAGGGGCACTCTGCCGCTTTATACCTCAGTGGTGCCTTGTGATTCACACACACTGAAGGTGGTTTTCCTCTCTGATAACACTGGGGTCTAAAAGTTGCCCAAACATAAGCTAGTGACCTCAGTTTTTCCTGTATTGCTGGAGAGCAGCAGGCATATGGAGAGGGAAGTTCATTCCATGGTGGGATGAATCACCAAATGAATGAAACCAGGGAAGTAAGATGGGATGGGAGGATGCAGGACCAGTTCTTTCATGGGCAGCATGCTATTAGATTGGCTTAGCTGGCTCCCTTTACAAGGACATGATCTATTGATATGCTGCTTACCCAGGCTGTGTTCCACAAACACGTTCTCCTGATATACACCCATATTTCTCATCACTCACATAGGCAGCATTTCCAGGGCTCACAGAGAGAATGCACACTCCATAAGTGGAAGGGTTGCAGCCTGAGGTTTCAGATGTGTAAGTGTGACCTCGCCTAAATGCCCTGCATGGTGATGAGGGGGAGAGACTATGCCTGCCCTCACCACTGAGTGGCTAGTGCGGTGTTGAGGAAAGGATTCCATTATTTCATTTCTTACAGCACTGTTTGACTCTCAAAATATGGTTAAACCTCACTGGGGCTTGGAGCCCTGCTGTGCTTTGGTGCTGTACAAATATGCAGGTGAATATGGACAATGTCCTAAAGGATCTGGTAGTGCTCGTGCCACAAGATCTTCATGCTGACTGCTAGGATAGCATTACAAATCCCATGTGCAAGGTCACTCCTGCCTACAGCAGGTCTGGTAAAAAGTCTGTGGTCCCCTGTAGCTGTTAATGTCCACTGTTGCAGAAGTCTGTCTCCAATCATACAAGACATCTTCCCAGCATCCCAGTGCTGCACAAAAACACTTCAGAGTTAACAAAATGTGAAGGATGATTCATGATGAAAAACATTTTTACACATAGGCTTGATACATGCCCAAGCAAGTTGTGAGATGACCAAAAGAGAGGAACATCTGTCAATGTTGCTAATGCTTTAATATACCGTGTGTCAGAAAATATGTTTGGGTTTAGGTAACAGTAATAGGTCAATAGTAAGGGGAAAAAGATGAAGCCAGGCATTTATTCAGAGCAATAAATAAACAGTATTCCATTTTTATTTTTGCTGAACTTCAAGAAATGTGTATTTGAATCCATCTTCCATTGTCACCAAAAGAAGATCAGAGCACAAATAACAGCAATGGAAAAAACAGATGGTACATTAGAGTGAGCAGATGGTGCTCTATTGTGTCATACTTATTATTGTCATTTAATTTATTATTTCTATTATGGTGGGTCTCTGGAGGCTCCTCACCTGTAATCAATATTTGTAGTTTGAATTTTTTTTTTAATTCAGTAAACATTATATTTCGCATACTCTGAAAAAAATCTGCTTGAATGATGATTTCTCTTTGTAGTACTGCCAGGTGCCAGGAATGTTTGATGCAGGCAATATTTTTTCAGGTAGAAACATGTTTTTGGAAATTGGTAGTGTGTGTTTATTCTGTAAGCATCCAGGGTCCAAAATAAAGTGGGAAACAGTCTATGTGACTGCTTTCTTTTAACAGTTTTGTTTTGCTGTAAACTGGCTGTGTTTCCTTATGACATCCTGGCTGCTTCCCCACTGCTTGGACACTGTGCTCAAGCCACTCATCTGTGTACTTAAAGCTTAATGTTTGCAAAACTGAATACTCTATGCTACAAGAGATGCAGGCTAGGAAGAAACAAACTTTTTACGTTTGCTAGTTTGGGATGGAGGAAGGGGCAGCGCTTCTTCATCCTGTCTCTGGGCAAGGGTTGCTCTTTCACAGCCTGTCTCTGCCAGTGACCATGTACACAGTTTGCTCATACAGGCCAGGGCTCATCACTCAGTGGGCAGCAGGGGAATTTGCTGTGTTATTTGATAACCCGCAGTGATGAACGAGGGCTCCCTTTCAGCAGCTGTCCCAAATACAGCAGGACAGTGAGGACAGACTGTCTATTTGCATTCCTATTCTCTCTTATGTACTGCTTAGTGCTTCACTGGCCTCTTTCAGCACATTGGTAGCACATCCCTTCAGCTCTGTGTTGTTGCTGGTATGGTGATATCCATAAATACAGGAAAAGTTAAACAACAGGAGAATATTGAATGGTCTGTACAGCTTCATCTGTTAGCTCACTAGGGAAGCAAACAATCAGTCAAAATGTTGTTCACACAGACCCTAGCTATCAAGCTGGACCAAAGTCTGTGTAAAATCCTGTGGATTTATATTTGATTTTGCATTCAGATTTTATTCTAATGAGAATTATTCCTGTTGGTCCATCTGCTTCTTTTTTCCCTTTCCCCCTCCTAATCTTCATGGATATCCCTTATATAACTCTATAACTCTAACTGCCTTATATAACTTTACAGTTTCCACTGAGGCTGGTGTGTTCATCCCCTGGTGTCCTCCTCCCCACCGTCAGGGTTGCTACCAGCTGTTTCCATCAGTTAATATCACGCACAACCTGACAGACTGTTTCACTGGCTCAGCAGTGGGTGACTTCTCCGTTCGCTGCCATTTCAGGTGATGAAGCGTGTTTCTCGTCAATCCAGAGCCTCATTGGCTCTCAGGTTGCTCCATCCCTAAAGTACGTAAAGGAGGAGGGAAAATGGTGGGAGAGACACATTCACACATATGTCGAATCTTTCATTTCTCCTGATGTATTTTCTTATCTCTGCTGCATGAGAATTCTGACTGTAATTATGTGTATCTATTTAAATCTCCTTATCAGTTATGCTATATATATTTGCTACAGTAGCCTTCTGCTGTATTCAGCCAGACCAGATGCTGCTGCCAAATTGCACTCTCTAACCCTAAAGATACACCAAAGACAACTGCTTTGGTCTATTTTTAACTGCTGGTAAACATTAGGAGTAGAGTCTGAGCCCATAATCTTCTTCTACTCTCTTTTGATTTGTGTTGTTTATTGTATTCCCCTTTATAGTTATCTGCAAAAGGGGAATGGGGGAGAGCTGCCCATGTGTCCTTTGGTTGTTTTCAGATTATAGTTTTAAATATTTTCCCTCCTACTTGCATGCAATGTTTGATTCTTCTGTTGTCTTCCCTGCCTTTCTAAAGGATAAGATAACTGGAGTAGAGCTTTCTCAACCCTCCATTGAAGCAACTTACATCTGCCTATTCCTGTATCAAAACAAGGACACTGTCTATCTTTGACAAAGAAAGCTTTTCTCTGAAATGTTTGCAAATGGTTTGAGTTAAATGGGCCTTTATAAAACCAAATGGTACTCAAAAAGGTCAAATCCTGAGGATACCAGAGCATTAGTGAATATGCAGGGCAGGCTGGCAGAGGAAAACTCTAGTGGGCTGGGACCTGGGGTCACTGCCACAGCTAGGTATTGCAGGAGTACCAGGGTCCTGCAGCCACCCTCTTTCCTTTCAGGCATGTACTTGCGTAGACTCACCTGAGCTTTTCCGAAATGAGTATTAAGGATGTTTGGGTTTTGTTCCAGGTTACTTTTCATTAATTCCCTTTCTATTGATTAAGGATATAATCATTGACAGAATCAATGACAACTCAGAAACATAATCATGACAGAAATTTCAGTAATAGCTTTACCAGCTTAAAAGCGTGCTCTTTTATGAAGCTCTGGTGTTAGCTTCAGGAGAGAAACCTCCACCAGTGTGGATTAACCTAATAACAAGCTATTATATTGCTTAGGAAACTATGCTGTTGCATGAATTTGGTGGTTGAAACATACAGGAAAGTCCATGGATGCAAGCAGCAGTATGACAAAGCAAGATCAGATTAACTGCATTAATGTTCATCTGAGTACAGCCTAGGAAAAGGAAATGAAAAAGGGGAAGAAGTAAGACAGGACAGATGAGAAGTTCTAGGATGTTATGGCTGGGGGACTTGGACTATGTGGGGTTCAGATCCATGCTCTGTTATTGACATCTAACGTGAGGGTGAAGGAGATGCTCCTTCCCCATCTATAATACTGGTACACTAATACCGCGTTAGCAGGCAGCAGTAGAACAAGTTGCCATTTTTAGCTCAGCAAAGGGAACAGTCAACCACGTTTTCCCTATAGTGCAAGTAGGAGTACAGACTTGTAACATCACTTCTTTCAACTGCAACGTCTTGCATCTATAGACTACAGAAGACCCCTCGTCTAGCAATTTGTGCTTTGGGACTCTGAATGTGTAAGCACAGCCTGGGGTATGTTATATGGGAAAACATCCAAAGGCATGTGGCACAAGGAGGAGTGATGTAACAGCCCCTCACAATCAATCTGCTTCCCTGCTATGGTTTCTTCACTGACAAATTTTTTGTATTTCTTTCAGATGCTATTACTCAACTAAAAATCTGTGCTGTAAATGACTAAGGCTATACATGCAAGTGTTTTAGGCAGAAACTGCATGTGTTTCAACAAGCAGAAAAGAGACAAATACAATTGCTTCTGAACTACAGCTGAGCTGAGAAAAAGGCAAAATAAAACTGTGAAGTATTTTCATACTTTTGTAATTCCCTAATGTTTTCCTCAATATGGGAGAGTATGAGCGGCTATTGCCTTACAAGGAACAGTCACTAATTTATATTAAAGAAGGGCTGTATCCTGTACCCCCCACTTTTTTGTTCTGAACACCACCACACTTATTAGTCACTGAGTGATGATATTTTTCCTGAGTTTGTTTCACTCACAGCTGCACAACTGGTTTACCTTTGTGGTTGTAACTAATGTTAAAGCTGGCTTTGAGGTTTGAATGATTACTATTTTTATATTATCACAATGCATAGGACCCTGCCTCATGGATTACAACTCCATGATGGTAGGTACCATGCAAACCCAAACAGAACTTGCGGCCTAAGCATAACACAAGACACAAAGCAGAGATACAGGCTGGCCAGGGTGTGAGTACAAGGAAATGTTGAGACAACAGTGGTCAGCCGACAGACACTGGTCTCCCTGTGCTACCAGCCTAGCCAGCGGCAAATCACTTCACTTAGCCATTCCAGGTGAGGCTGTGGGTTGCTTAATATTATATCGTGCATTTGAATCACCTTTTCACGGTGACAAACTCATGTAAAAAAAGATATTAATATCCAGAATTGCCGGTGAAAGCTACCAAATAGCTTTCCCCACTGTGCCCACAGCTTTCTGGCTCACTGCTGATTGGGTTAGCAATACATCCAGAAGCGATACCCTCAGTACTTAGACAAGAGCAGAACACATTATTTTCAAGGCTGCTGTGTAAGTACTTTGCCAGCACTTTCAGGTCTCTCTCCAGTCCTCGGACTGGGCCCCAGGAACGTCAGTGCCAACTACGAGCAGTTAGAACTGGAGGGTCACCTTCCTTCTCTGACTTCCTGAGTTGCCTTTTGGGCAGGAGGAATCAATCTCCATGAGCAGGGGGAGCCGTTAGTGGTCCCCATCCACACCTTAATGGGATTGACTGAAGCAGTGAATGAGGCCACCTGCCTACAAGCGATCAGGGAATGGGGACCCAGGGGACCAGGCGTATCTAAAGCCCTTGATAAGAGGATCGCCTCATACCTTGAAGGCGTACTTAGGCGTATTTAATTCAACAGCGGGAGGAGATACCCACGTGGCTCCTCCCACATGGGCTGTGGGCTGATCTCTTACACCAAGTGGTCACCCATGGACAGGAAATGGGATGGGATGTGATGAGCCCATGCCACCATCCAGGCCCTGGCCCCCGGAGGGCCCTGGCACTTGCCAGATAAGGAAAGTGGTCAGGAAAGTGGTCAGAATTGCGGTTGAGAGGTAAGGAAAGTCCACCCTGCAGGCAGAAAGGGAAAGAAGAAATCAACTATGGCACACAGTGCTGCAAACGACAGGGACAATTGCTAATCTAATAGACGCCTTTTGGCATGTGTCCCCTGCAGGGCAGGAAACAAGATTAGATAAAGGGGAAAGGAAACAGGAGGGCACTACTCCCACCGCACCTCCGCGCGCCAATAACCCCTTCTCCCGTCTCTGGGAGGAGCTAAAGGCTGTAGAAGCAAAAAAACAGTGGGCCCCGGATGGGTACTGGGGCCTCCCCGTCCGGAGAATAGAGGCCTTCCAGCGGGATCCTGTGGAGGGACCCCACATCTACCTTCCTTTAGGGACTCATCAAATCCCAACCAAATTCCTTATTGATGCAGGGGCTCAGATGTCCACCCTCTCAAAGGTGGCAGCAAAGAGGGCAGGGGTCACTGTGGGGAGGCACCAAGTCCGTCTACTCGGATACACCAGCGGAAGCGAGGTGTGCCTGGTAGCAAGAGCTTATCTGCGCCTCCCCGATGAGAAGCGAGCAACCCTGTGCCAGCTGGCTGTCACTGAGAGCAGGGACAATGTCTTGGGATTTGATGTGTTGAATGGCAGACAGTGGTTGCTCCCAGATGGTAGTACCTGGGCATTTGGGAGACCCCAGCAGACAGGCTGGGAGGAGGACAGCAAGGCAACCCAAGTCAGGCTACTGAGGATTGCTCCTCCTCTGCCAGATTCTAAAATCACCCATGTGTCCTGATACCCTCTATCTGCTGCAGCCAGGAGAGGGGTCCACAACGTAATACAGGATCTATTACAGAGAGGGATCATCCTCCAAACCCATTCCCCATATAACTCCCCAGTGTGGCCAGTTAAGAAGCCAGGTGGCAGCTGAAGGCACTGAGTGCCCACAACGTAGATTAAGATTGAGAGCAGGAAGTGCAGCTCTCCAACCAGCGCTGCACTTGAAAACAGGGAAGTCCCTGTGGTCCGCCTGGCAAATTGATTACGTGGGGCCCCTACCTCGTACAGCCACGGGGTGGAAATATATCCTAGCCAGAGCAGAAGTCATCTCTGGCTTACTAAAGACAGATATATCCCAGTCATTAAGGGGTAACCCATCTGGACTCACCACGCCAAGACATAATGTTCTTATTTTCACAGGATCAGTGAGTGAGGCCTGAAACTATGAATCCTACTGGCAGGACTGAAACTGGTAGTACTGCTTATCGTTTTCCCAGATTGCTAAACCCTAACTGAGGAAGTACTACCCCCAAAAAGGTCAAATTCATCCGGAGGGAATCCTGTGTAAAATGAATTCATTCCAAATGATAAGGATAGTGGGAGGAATGATAACCCTTGTACTTGTTACTGATGGTATAGGAACACCCCCACAAAATGAGGAGTTCGAATCCAATGTAATCCTAAAACAAATACAACTCTTTGGCCACCTTATTAATACCTCCTCGATTAAAGCTTCTTTAAACAACCTGGTATCGACCAAGGGGAACCCACTGCCCATCCGCCTCCACTTCCCAAATTTAGAGGAAGACTTAAATAATAGCTGTGCTAAAGGAGGGTCATTTGTCTTCCAATCAGAAGCCAGGCACCCACTGTGGCGCAATTATAGCTGGCCCTCAATGCTTTGGGGCCTAAAAGGTAAAACCTGCACCGACCAAGGTGTGTACCCAGATGGTACTGCATGGGGAAGGAAGACCACCATCCCATGCACTACCCCTCTATGGGGGCTCCCTTGTGCTCTTGACCAATGGAGTTAAGAAGATCACTCATTGAAATGGGAGTGGTTAGAAGAACCTGCCCATGGTGTGCGGTACGACCCAAAGTCAAAGGACACAAGTGTCCGATGTACTGTCGGGATGGAACTCAGCGGACGCTAAGAGAAGGAAAACAGACTAAATTCTCCCTTTGCCCAAAATCATGTCAGTGGGGAGGAAGAGGATCATTATGGGGGTGTGCTTGGAGAGGACCCAAACACTCTCGCAACCCCCCTCCCGAAAATCCTGAATGGAAGTGCACACTCCCGTTGCCCTGTAATGCCTCATTCCATCTGCTCATGACCTTTCCCCCCTTATGGCGTGCGCTAATGCAAGGTTGTCTCTGTGCCAACAACTCAGCACCTAATTTCACTGAGAAACTCTTTAGAGATGATTTTTATCCCACAGACGGGAAAAGGACCTGGGTAGCCGAATGTGAAAAGGCAACTGTGCCAGCCCCAAGGGGAATGGTTTGGGCATGCTTGGATCGCACGCTATATACCCCGCTCCCTGCTACGCTTGTTGGGGTACAATGCTCATTAGCTATCCCACTGCTCTGCCCTAAGTCATATTACCCAGGCCTCCCTTCCTCTCAAAAGTGGGGATGAGTTAAAAGGTCAGTTCTATGGTGAGACCTATCACATGGAGAAAAGGTTCGGAAGCGCTTGCTCTGGGGATTAGAAGGATATTTCGGCTGGGGAATTGCATCAGCTAAAACCCAAGAGCAATTAGTGCAACTGACTGATCAGGTAGAAATAATGGCTAATGCCACAGCGAACAGCCTAGCTCTGCTAAATGAGCATGGAGATGCGACCACCCGTATGACACTACCATTGAAAACTACTCTGGACCTCATGCTGTTGAAGAAGGGAGGAGTCTGTGCCTTCTTGAACATCTCCGGTGACAACTGTTGCATGCACATTCCCAACGTCTCCCAGCCACTGTCCCTGCAAATTACGCGAATCTGGCAAGTAGCAGTCAACTCCGCAAGCATCCGGGATGCAATACACTCATCATGGCTAAATCAAATATTCAGACTGATGGGTTTCCGACTTTCGGGATGGCTTGCAAGCCTACTCCAACTATTGTTCACTGTTTTGATAACCATTATTGTTGTAATAGTAGCAATTAGAGGTATGAAATCAGTAATAGTGAAACAAGTCCTCACACTCTCATACCAGCCTCTTCCCCCAGCCGAACTGGAGAAAAATGCTCTACCGGAGAGTAAACCTGTAAGAGAGGAAATAACCACCATATATATTTATGACACAGAGGCAAGAGTGATCGCACCACCACTCTGTGAAAGCATCAGAGATTTGACTATGGTCATGGGGTGGAAGTGTGGCAGAGCACAACTACACCCCCCCATCTTGGGCCCAAAGTGTGGTGGAGCACAACTACCCCACCCCTCCCATCTCAGGCCCCAGCTGACAGCAAATAACTGACAGCGCCCAGGGCTGACCAGGAGGAACTAGGTGATACTGGTTGCAACTGGTGAGGCCAGAAATGGGCATGAGATCAGCAAAAAGGGGTATCTTTTCCCCAACATGGCATGCGATCAGCAAAAAAAGGTACATCTCCACACCAAATATTGTATGACCATGAGTCCAACTCCGTGCCCATAAATAGCACTGCAGCCTAGAGCCCATTGAGCTCTCCTGCACGGCAGCGGGCTGCACGGCGGTGAATCTCCCCTTGAGCTGGGATGCCTCTCAAGGTTGCTCTCCTGGAATTAAGAGAACCTCTGACAAGAAACTGTTGGAGGGGTAAGAAACTGAGACTCAGGCAATAACAAATGCGCAGTAAGATTTGCTTGCTGTGACTACACTGTATAGCCATCTTCAATAAATCTGTTTGCAATAAACCCAGAGATAATAATAATAATAATAATAATGATAATAATAATAATAATAGCCTCCCTCTCCCCCTGGTGACGCAAGGGCAACCAGGTTGGGAGAAGGTTAGCATCATGAACAGTGTGTCTAAAACTTGGACTGCGCATCCTCGATGACATACTGCAGCTTGCTGCTGCGGCTCTGGGCTCCGGTTTAGGATGCTACCATTGCAGCCCTCCCCGCCAGGACTCAGCTTGCATGCTCTGCAGGCTTGCAGCAGCACCATATAAATTATTTCAGGGCACTTTTGAAGAAATGTCTGAAAAAGGCAGTTAGCTGGAATTTGAAGCAGCTCTGCCAAGCAGACAGCTAGCCTTTGAACTGGAGGTGTATTTAGCCTGTGCACTGCAATTATCTGTCCCTAGAGGGGCATTTTTCAGAGTTTTATCTTCTCACTTCTGTCACATTTTAGCTTGAGGGCTGCTGGCCTGGCCTTCTCTCAACACCTACCATGAAACATATCCCCTTAAGAAAGTGAGAAACCAGAGCATGTGCACCACCGTGTCTTCAGAGAGAAGTCTGGAGATACCTTCCTGACAGCTAGAGCTTGCTGAAGGGCTTTACCTTGCAGCCCCCCTCCTCCCTCGAGCTCGATCACTTTTTCCATCCCTCTGCACATTACTTGGGATATCAGCCCAGCAGGAACTTCAGTCCTGGGAAGATCGATCTTTCCCTCTTTGATGGCCAGTACTGTCAGGGACAGGAGCTCAGGTGAGATAGTCTAAACCCTCTGCACTGTGGCAAAGTTATCAGCCCTTGCAATGTCTGCAGAAGCCTTGTGGAGGATTTGGTGTTTTCATTAAAACCCCAAATCTTGCTGTCAACTGGTGACTGATGAGTTTCAGCTTCCATTAAAAAGGGAAGAAAGGGCTAGGGACAAGAAAGTAAAAAAAGAAAGAACACACATTTCTTCTAATTTTGTAAGTTCTTGAGCCATTGTAATTTGAAGATTTGCTAAAATATGGCTGGCAATAGCACCATGACATGACTGTGGCAGGGACCTCCCGGAGGGACCCCCCTGTGGAGGGACATTGGCCCAGAATTAAAGACTGCTCCTGTTAGGCCAGAAAGGGGACAATCCAAATCCAGATGTATTCAGGTGAATTCAGAGAAGTGGGTCAGGAAAATGCCAGAGAGGGGCGCGAAGTGGGGAATCCCAGCAGGCGCTCGCTGCTCCTCTAACAAGGCAGCTCCTGGGGGAACACGGGAGATGCAAGAAGCAAAGGGAACGGAACAGATGTCAAACAAGTCCCCACTGCCCATGCACAGCGAAGCTTTCATCTTCCCATATTGCAGAAGTCCAGTTGGGCCAGACTGAGTGGGGGACTGACAGGAGGTCCCAGCACGCTGAGTTGTCTCCATGGGGGAGAGCGGTTTTGCATTGCCGAGGATGGCGTGAGACGATGGCGTCACCCAGACACCACTGCTCACCACCGGCGCCCGGGCTGACCAGCAGAGGACATGACTGCCGTCATTGGGGTGACAGGATTAGATGCACCTACTGCCCTGCGCAGCCATCAAGCCCTCCTGGAAACCAGCTGTCAGGCGCCGCTGACCCCAGTGCATGGCACCACGGCAGGTGGTTTAAACTGACCGCAGGCCCCTGCCACACAGCCCCATCCTCTCCTCGCTGCTAGCTGCGGTGCCCGTCTGACCCACAGGGCTGGGCTCAGCATGTTAACCTGGCAGGGTGCTTTCTCTGTGGGCTAGTTTCCTTTCCCGAATCCACCATCAAGAGCAAAAAAATATTAATGCCCCTTTTTCTGGGGAGGGGGGTAGGGTTATTTTGAATCCTGGATCTCTTCACTGGTCCAGTTTGCTGATCTGGGTCTATACAGTCAGACAGATGTGAGGCCCCATTTCCGAGCTCCACGCTGCAGCCAGCAATTTATTTAACGAAAAAAAATTAAAGGAATGTAGCAATCTCAGGGAAGAGGATGTTTCCAAAAAAAGTACTGCAGACAGCACAGCCTGCCCTAGTTTATCGTCCCTCCTAAATTGAATCCCAGCCCTTTTTTTCCTCCGGCTTCTCAAGATGGCCTCTGCGCCCTGTCCTGACCGCAGCGCACGCCCCATACGGCCTGTTCCCCGTCTCCCTCCGCGGTCACGGCCCCGGGGCTCCCTGAGGCGTTTTCCCGCCTTCCCCGCGGCGCGGACGCGGGCGCGGACGCGGACGCACTCGCCCCGCCCCGCCCGCCCGGCATTGCCCCGCCGGCCACCGCCCGGCACGGCGGCGCGCGCTCCGCCCCGCCCCCCGCGCCGACCTTTCCCCTAGTTTCCAGCGCGCGGCGCGCCCCCCCCGCCCCGCCCCGCCCCGCCCCGCCCCTCGCCTTTCCCGCCCGCCACCGGCTGGGCCGCCGCGGAACGTGCCCACGCGCCGCCTTTCCTGCTGGCAGCCCCGCGGCACGCTGCGATCACGCCGGCCGGTGCCGCTCATTGGCCGGGCGCGGGCCGGGCCGCGCTGTGATTGGTGGGGGAGCGGCCCCCCCCTCCCGCTCTCCCCCCGCTCCCCGCCCGCGCTGTCTGGTGCATGGAGTATTGCGGAGTGTTTCCCCCGGCGCGCGGGCCGCTCGGCTCCCGGCCCCGCGGGCGGGCGGGGGAAGGGGAGGAGGCGGTGCCGGCTGCTGCTGCTGCTCCTGTTCCTGGCAGCCCGGTCACATCGCTGCTGTCTGCGGGAGCCGCACCATGCACGGCTCGCCCTGCTCGGAGATGGGAGATGCGCCCGCGGTAAGCACCGCACCTCCGGGCTGCGCGAACGGCGGCACGGAGCCGCCTGGCTCCACGGAGCCTCCGCACGGGCGGCGAGAGGGGTGGGCGCCCCCCGCGCCTGGGCAGTGCGGGGCGAGGCCGGGCACGTGCGCTCCGGCGCCGCGGCGATGGGCGGCGGGCAGAGCAGGGCAGCGCCGTGAGGCGCCCGCGACGGGGCAGCTGGTCCGGTAGGACCGTTACCCGCTCGGCGGGCGGGCAGAGGGCGTGGGGGGTCCGTGGAGACCGTTACCTGCCCGGGGTGGGGGTCCGTGGGGACTGTTGCCTGGTAGGATGGGGAAGTGGGGGTCCGCTGGGCCCGTTACCGGCCCGGGGGGGGTGGTGGGGGTCCGCTGGGCCCGTTAATCTGCCCGAGGAGGGTCCGTTGGGACCGTTGCCTGGTGGGATGGGGAGGTGGGGGTCCGCTGGGACCGTTACCTGGCCGGGGGGGGGGAGGGGATGGGCGTCCATTGGGCTCGTTGCCTGCCCGGGGAAGGGGTCCGTTAGGACCGTTGCCTGCCCGGGGTGTGGAGGGATGGGGGTCCGTTAGGACCGTTGTTTTCCCGGGGTGGGGTGTGTGGGGGGGTCCGTTGGGCCCGCTACCCGTCCGAGGGGAGCCCCCACAGGGGCGCGGGCCGGGAGGTCGGTGTTTTCCCGGGTCACCTGCCGGAGCGGGCGGCGGCCGTCGCTCCGCGGCCGTGCGGAGGCGGGAGGGAGGCATGGCGGGGGCTGGCCCCTTCCCGCCATCCCCGCCCTGCGAGGCGCGCCGCCCGGCCTCCCGCGGCGCGGCGGCCGCCAGCCTGCCCCGGAGCGACATGAGGAGTGGGCGGCCGCCGCGGCGCGGGCATGTGGGGACGCCCCGCCGCCCTTTCCCGAGGGTGGCGCTTCCTCTGCGGCAGCCAACGGCGGTTTGGCGCGGGGGAAGCGGGGCCGCCGAGGAGAGCTTCCCCTCGCCTCCTCCTGCCTTCATGTATTCGCCTCCTAGCTAGGGATAAAGGGGGGAAGGGGAAAGGATCCAGGCCCGAGCACTGTAGCGCTGTGGGGGATCTCCCGTCCGCCGGCTGCGGATCCACGCCCCAGCCAGCTCCCCCGCTGTGCCCGGGCACATACAGCCGCTGCGGCCTCGGCACCCGGCGGGGTGATCTGAGGACAGGCGGTCAGGCGTGGTTAGCCATTTCCCTGGCAGCAGAGAGAGCCTGGGCTTGAACGCTTGCTTTGAGAAGGCTTTCTTCTCTCCCTGCTTCCCCCCCCATATATATTTTGTTCGTATTTCTTTAGGGAAAACTGATATCCTAAAAGGCGAACTTTAAAAAAATATATATTGGTTTGGTGTCTGCAGTCAAGGGATTCTCAAAGTCTGTTTGGCTTCAGTGCAGAACCTCACGTCGTATGGCTCCTATTTGATAGGCAGTCTAGGCTTGCAGGCTACAATTTTTTGCTCTCATTACCCTTTTCACTGTTTTTCAATGAAAATGCTTAAAAGTCTTTATCAGAGCAGTTAATCTCTTAGATTCCTTTTTTTGTTTTTTTTTGAATGCTTTAACCCCTTGCTCCCCCCGGTCCTGACATTTTCACATGTGGTACCTCTTCTAGGTGAAAGACCTCTGTGGATGCAATACTAGCATTTTTGATTCATTGTGTTTAAAATATTTGCCAATGCACATCTCTGTAATGGAGGCAGTGTCCCATAGTAGTGTATCTTTGTGACACTGCTGGGCCAGGATTGATCCATTGTCACTTACCTCATGTCAGTAACAAAACTCTTGTTGACTGCAGTGTGTAAGTGATGTCACCCAGCAAGCATAGTTCCATGTAGGGCTTTTGGCCATAATGGTGTGGTGGTGCTCACTGCTGCTTTTATAATCAAAACCCTTTTGCCGCAATACATAAGCGCTCTGTATAACAGCATGGGGTTCAAGAATCTTGGTCCATGCTTCTGAATCCCAGCTTTTACATCTAGTTTTGTGTGTGTAAAGACTGAGGAAGTTTGGATGCTTAGTTGAGACTGAAGAGGGATGAAAGCAAATAGAAGTTAGCATGTGAGTGATAAACGAACAACACACCATAGTTTTTGGTCACTGCCATATGCACTGTGAGGGCTTTGTGAAGTTCAGGAACCCTTTTCAGAGAGAAGTCAAGAGGTTTGCACGCACATGCATACCCTCCCCCCCCCCCCCAATTTTCTATGATGTTCCAATTTGGAAACAAATCAATACGATTAAATTTGTTTTCATGTTACTGATAGTGCGTTTAGGGATATCTAGCACCTGTGTGGTATTTTGTGTTTTAAGATACAGTACAAATAATTATTCTTCAAAGTGCAGTGGGACTTTTTTTCCTTCCCCCTCACTCCAGTTTCCCTATTGGTAAAATAAGATTAAAATGCTTTGCAAAGTGTGGTACCCTGAATCAATGGTAGAACAGGGATCAGACCTTAGAGCACCTTACTGTCAGCTGAGACTTATTTTTCTAAATTATTACAAGTATAAGATTACTGCTAAATAACAGTCTTTTGGGTCTAGGAAATAGCTTTGTTTTAAACTTCACTTTTTCATGTTGGAAGTTGGGATTCTTTTCTTTCTGCTTGTGTGCGGGTGTGGGATGTGTTTATTCACAGCAATGTAATCCAGGGAAGTAACTCTGAAAACCTGAACTACATGCTATGTATATCAGTTCCTTTCCTGCAAGTCACTTTTTTTTTTTTTTTTTTTTAACAAGACTAACAGGGATGGGGAGACAAGCCGTGCTCTGGTTGAGGGTGAGGGTGAGAGTTGAGCTGATTGTTAAAAGTTTTGCCTCAGGCATAGGATCTATTTCAGATGACCTTCATCATGAGCAGACAGTATGTGGGTGGTGTCAGCTTTGTTTTCTGACTTGTCCTAACAGCCAGTAATCCGATTACCTTTAGGTTGACATTGCTGATATCTATGAGTCTATCCGGGAAAGACAGCGTCATGACAGCGAAAGGTCTACCTGCAGTACCTTAGAGAAGAATGACATTGAAGCCGTTGAAGCGCTTGTTTGTATGAGCTCCTGGGGTCAAAGAGCACAGAAGGGTGACATATTAAAGATAAGACCGCTTACACCCTTCTCAGATTCGGGTGATTTCACAATGCACGCTGAAGCTACGTCTGAATTACCAAAGGATTATTTATCTACACTGGTAAGAAAAACATGAATGCAAATAAATATGTATGACATTTTGACATTACATCCCTGCAATGTTTTAACTTAGCTGGAAAAAACATTTGTCTTGCTTCTGTATGGAATAGGTACAGTATAGCCAGCAGTATGTTTGTGTGTGTATGTTAATACATAGAATATTAAGGTGTCCATTGTTGGGTTTGGGTTTTTCTGCTGTCTCCTGAATAGCATATGTAGTGCTTTGATCTCTTGTTAAGTCTAAGTGGGAAAGCTTTTACCACCAGGGTATTCACTTTGACAAGTGTGCTAAGAAATCTTATTTGGATGGTTATTATAATTTTCTTGGAGTACTTTGAGTAAGAGAGTGGCAGAATGAGCCTCAGCAACTTGGCATTGATTTACCTGCAAGGACTATAAGAAGAAGACTTTTGATGACATTTGGTTTCACTTTAGTGCTGTATGAGAAATCATAAAAACTAACTAATTTTACTATTTCATAATGGTAACTTGTACTATGTGTTTCTACATGTAGTCTATTGTTTCTCCAAAGTATTGGTCTACTGTTGCTGACTAATGTCAGTTGAATCACATTTTTTTGTTGCAATTTTTGTGCAACAAAAGAAGATATTAAGAAAGGGCTTTATGCTATTCAGGCTTTAGAAGGTTACGATGCTTATTTCAACCAGTAGGCTTTTAGTATACAGGTATGTCAGGAAAAAGAAGAAGAGAGAGTAGAGGAAAAAATTGAGATGGGATGACAGCTGGTTAATGGGCTTCTTTTGTCACGCTCCTGCCTCTTAGTATTGGAACTGTCTCTCCAGCAGCATAGGAAATAGGCATGAATTTTCAGTGTCAAAGAAAGAAGGCGATGTGGTAGCAGCAAGAGAGCATAGAGAGAAATGGATAAATAAGAGAAGGGAGAGCATTTCCAGTTGTGTTCATCTCAGCAGTAGCCATCAGTTCATTGGGTAATCATTAATAAAAGATCTAGGTCTCAATGGAAGTTTGAAATTTAAATCGCTATGTATTGCTAATTTATTTTCTGTGAACAGCAGAGAGGTCGTAGCATCTTAATAAGCTGCACTCGTTACTGAGGAGAAGAAATG
The DNA here is from genome assembly GCF_036417845.1 of Apteryx mantelli. Classification (NCBI taxonomy): domain Eukaryota; kingdom Metazoa; phylum Chordata; class Aves; order Apterygiformes; family Apterygidae; genus Apteryx; species Apteryx mantelli. The sequence goes on from NC_089980.1 coordinate 122,798,432, forward strand.
AGAGTTTTCTTGTTGTACAGTGAGTTGACATGCAATGTTTTATGCAGGTTTACATCTGCATCATTGTCTTCCTTTTATTGGTAGAGTTTTGAACCTGTTCAGAATGGCCATCAGATGAGAAGTGTATGCTTTAATCATAGTTTCTCCACTATGCAGGCTTTCAGAAACTTGAGGAGGATAGTTTTATTTTCACAGTAAGGTTGCGGAAAATTGTCCTATAACATTGCACTGTTGTATAATGGTATTTTCTTTTTTTGCAGTGTATGACCCCTCCTCACAGCCCTGACTTTGTTGAGATATCAGCTGCTATGCTCCTCTCCTCACAAGTCACTTATTCCAAACCGAGGACTGTCATGGCAAATACAGCTGCCTGTTCAGTCACATCTGCGACCTGTGCATCTCCCATAACCAAGCCATCAGTTATAAACATGGAGAGACAGTGCAGTCAGAAGCCAGTGATATCTGAATCCTTTGCCCCTCAGCCTTGCAGGGCCATGGCGACAAGTGTGATACGTCACACAGGTGACAGTTCTGCTTACCAACACATTCCTGCTGTGCAAGAGAAGACAAAGGTAACTTCAGGCTACAGCAGTTCCGAAGATTGGTGTGGAGCAGATGACCGAAGATGTTCCAGACTGCCACAGGACACGCATGCTGCTGATGGTTTAATTAACAAAACCTCTCCAGTACCTCAACCTTATGTGCATGACTCCAGTGATATTGTGACCAATAAGGGACAACTACCAGTCCGGCCTGCTTCACCACAGACCCACTTACCAAAGAATTGTGAGAACGACTTGCAAAAAAGAGCTACCTCAGGGACACCTGTCCCTGTTTCAAGCCCCCAAGTTCTCTGTCAAATGATCCCTTTAAATGGACAAAGCAGTATGATTAATGCCTATGTCAAGCCTTCAGCTCCAACAGTTTCAACTCCAGTCAAACCAATTTTACCACAGACAACTCCTCTTTCTCAGCCTGTACTCATGGGACCTTCTGTGCCTCAGGGGACTGTTATGTTGGTTCTTCCACAGACTGCTGTCACACAGACACCACAGTGCCCACAAACAGTAATGACTGTTGGGAGCACCAAGTTACTGCCCCTTGCTCCTGCTCCTGTGTTTATAGCTTCTGGTCAAAGCTGTGCCCCCCAGATGGACTTTTCTAGACGGAGGAATTATGTTTGCAACTTTCCAGGGTGCAAGAAAACCTATTTCAAAAGTTCCCACCTCAAAGCCCACCTTCGCACTCACACTGGTATGTAAGACACGAAAGTCCTCTGTTGCTATGGCTCTTACTTACATTAGGGTGTTGAAATGTGCTGTTTTTCTGGGGTGGGAGGGGAAGAAGCAGGTGATTGGGAAATGTCTACTCGTCTTGGAGAATGGAAGAATGTTCATTCTCTGTGGGCAAGCGAAACAAGATGGACTTTGTTCTGAGACCTCAGCCGACCTGATAATGTTAGCTGAATTTCACAGGCTTTAGGTGGAGCAAAGCTTAGCTTGTGTGTTTGTGTTTAGATATGAGTGGAATTCTGACATTTGGAACTAGTGAATTGTGCAAGGTTTTTTGTTTGTTTTGTTTTTTTGTTTTGAGTATGGGAAGAGTTTGGTGTGTAAATAAACCATAGCAGGTAGTTGGTCTTAATTCTAGGGGACAGTGAGCTTCATATAGCTGAATCTACTTAAAATGGTTGATTCATGAGTAAAAGAAAAGAAAAAAATTAATTTACTGCACATTGCTTTCTAGAGTTTTGTCTAGGCTAAATATGTATGTATTAAGATTTTGGGCTACTGTGTTAGAAGGTAGAGCTGCTGCAGGAACATAGTGGATCTATTTAGTTGCTTAGAGAAAGGGAATTCTAAAGGTAAATAAATGTAATTAATATGAGCTGACTTGCTCCATAAAATCTGGTTATCTTGGAGACAGTATAAACGTGTTTTACTTATCCTTTTCCTAGGTTAGAGATCCTGTCATGTTAAAACTCAATTTTGAGCTCTTGGAAGGAGTTGCTCTTTATATTGAGGGATAGTCATAGTGGGAGATTGGTACAGAATAGCTCATTCAAATGTTTGGTTAAACTTTGCTTTTTCCTTGGCTTTTTTCCCTCACCCTCCCTTCCCCCTGCAGACAGTGTGGTTTACTGGATGTCAGCTTCTGTGTCAGGATTGGCATTAATTTGCTAGCTTATCTTTAAAATTGCTTTGAGAAAATAGCTTAAACCCTGAATGAAGCTGATAATCTTTGTAAACCGGAGCCCAGAGGTAGAAATATGCTTCTAGTCCTTGCTTCTGGTTAGAGAGTGCAAGTGCTGCAGGCTCCTGAATTTACCTAGCACAACAGGATAATTGTAGAGTAGGAACAAGGTGTCTAATTTAGAGCACATACTGCTGCACATCATAAGGAAGCTTTGTGTCCCCCTGTAACATGATTAAGACTGTAGCCACCTACATGGGAGGTGAAGCACACTGACCCTTCACTAGTCAATCAGCCTTACAAGATCCGTGGATAGAGCAGTTTATCTGTCTCGTCCTCCTTTCCTTCTGCTTATTGACTGGCTAGGTGGCATTGTATATACCAAGTGTCAAACTTAACTCTCAATATGTGAAATGAGATAAAAGTTCCCTGTGGTGCTTCCTTTCTGGTGGAAACTTGTGTTCTGTTCCAAAGTGTTATTGATAAACTTGGGCTGTGTGATACATATTTATGTTGAGGTTTGTGGGGCCTGCAGGCGGTGGATCTTGTTGTTTAGAATCGGTCTGATGTTAAGCGGTCATCCAGGATGAGCAAAAGTTAATGTTGAAAGCCTTCATGACTGCTTTTCATTCCTGGGCATCCAGACCTCCCATAACCATCTGTAGACTTCTAGGTATGTGCGGATGGCAGGATAGGCCATTCTTTAGTAGTCACTGACATGATGTATTTGTGTGTAGAAATGGATCACTTTAGCAGGACTCTGAGGCTGAGTTCCAGACTTCTTTTGCCTACAATGTTTGCTAATGACACATAGCAGTCTTTGAGCTGCCGTCACATAGGAGGGATGGGGGGAGGGTGTTGCTTCTAGTTCAGTTGGAAGATAACATAGCTTTGTGAATAGTCATTTTCACTAAACTGTTTTTTGGATATCTGGAAAAACTGGACTTGATTAAAGAAGGTTTAAGGAGATGAGAGAATAAATAAAAACAAAATCTATGATTTTCTCTAAAACTGGAATACAGCTTGTGTTTAAGTTAATGTTGACTGCACATGTGAATTGTTTTGTGAAATTCCTCGGTTGTTGCAAGGTGGGGTATAAATTAATTCTTTGATAAAACTGTAACATAGCAAATAAAAAGTAAGTTGTGGTTTTTTTTTTTAATGTCCTACAGGAGAAAAGCCCTTCAGCTGCAACTGGGAAGGCTGTGATAAGAAGTTTGCCCGCTCAGATGAACTCTCTCGCCATCGTAGAACTCATACAGGAGAGAAGAAGTTTGCTTGTCCTGTGTGTGAGCGTCGCTTTATGCGTAGCGATCACTTGACAAAACACACCCGCCGCCATATGACCACAAAGAAGATCCCCAGCTGGCAGACGGAGGTTGGCAAACTAAATCGAATTGCCGCAGCAGAGAAACCGAAAAGCAGCAGTGCTTTGAGTATGCTCATCCCCATGCCATCATCTGTCTGTCAGGGCTAGTGTGAGAAAATACCTTCTCCACAAACTGTCTGAAAGTCAGGAAGAGCTCTGATGGTTACAACAGAACTGTCAGTGGCTCCCCCCCTCCCCCATTTGTGCATACTTTAGTTTCCTTCAGTTTAGGTCCTCAGTTAATAATACTGTGTGAGAAATCTCTCGTATCTTTCCTCAGTCCCTTCCCTGTCTATTTTTTCAAGATTTGTGCAAATGCAATCACCAGCACTTCAGGAAAGCAGAACTCTTTGGAAATTATTTTGGCAATAGTTTAAAAAGATCACTTGTAATGCTTGCTGTTAATATTTTGATGGACAGTGAAACAGGGTGATTTTTAATTTTTATACTAGTATTTTCTATACCAAATATATTTTGTATTTATTCATTTTGGTCTTGATATGCAGGCAAATTACTGGCCTGCATTAGAAGGGGTGTGCAGGATGAGACCCAGGGTTTTTCAGTAAGCTTGAAGAATCACATTCAGAGCATTTTATAAGCATGTAATATTTGATACCTCTGGTTTTGGGGGTTTTCATGCTTTTAGATCCTGATCCTGCAATGAGCTGGTGCTGTTAGACCCTCATTGTGCAGGTGATGTAGGAAGATTGAGGTCTAAGTGTGTCACCTTTTAGAAACACAGAATGACTTTATTTTTTGGAAAAGAAACATTGAAACCCTCAACAGTTTACTCTTTGCAAGTGGAAGCCATTGTGACTTTTGGTAGAAGTTTGGCATACTGGGCATTCCTGAGTCTGCACTCCACCTGAGCAAAGTTTGGAGGAGCCAGACTGCTCTGATGGATGTAGAAGCACAAATACTCATTAGAAGCTTTGACACTAAAAATTATGCTTTCCTTTCAGTCTACTAAACCAGCATATCAAAGTCTACTGAAAAATGCAAAAACGGCAACACAACCCATGAATAATTAGCTGGGTCTCTGTTTATATTATTTGGAATACAGGAGAAATAGAAAATTAAGTTTTTTTATGTATTGTGGATGCTTGTGCACCTTATAGAAAATTGTTCAAGACTTCCATTTACCTGTATCAAAAGCACCAGAAGTAGTACTATTCTGTTTGGACTTAAGAAATAGCCACCATGTCAACTTGATGCTCTTCATGTGGCCTTATACTTCTCCACAGTACTTTGTATACAAAATCACCCTTTTCTATTAAATGAGATATTCTCCCTGTTGAATGGATTTTCTTTTACACCAAGTGTAAATATGCCTAAAAAGCAAAATCACTGGCTGCAGGAGTGCTGTGTTGTAATGGCAAAGTATGAGTAATAAAATAAAATACCCATACACAATCAGACTGCTCAATTTCCATGTTGCAGATAGATACATATGTGTATCTATAGCAAGCTGACAGCAGAGTTGTAGTGCTGTCAGGTGCCAGGTGTTAAACAGTTCCTGTTATTCTGCTGGGAGACAGCACCATGGTTGCCAGAACAGACATTAAGAGCTCACCAGCTTAATGAAATATTTCTGTATAGTTTATTCCTCCTGGACTCTTCCTACCTTCAGCTACTCCTACACTGAAGCTCAGTTAGGCTGAGCACTGATGAGAACTCTTTTTTTTTTTTTTTTTCCTTCTCCTCCTGGATACATAAAATGTAGATAACTAGGAATGCACTTTCTATTGCACTGCTTCATTGTTCTGAAAGCCTAGTCTTGTTTCTCAGTGTGTGGGTAAAGCATTGTTCTCGTCAGAATAGGTGCAGATTTGCTGTTTTTATCTTGCACTCTGAAATGAGCAGAGGCCTGTTTTGGTTGAAAGCAAAGTATGTCATTATATTTACAGTTAAAGCTCTAGTTGTAATTATTGGTAACAAATTTTCAAATTGATAAATTAGAATACTGTGCTAAGCGTACTAAAGTTTGTGCCTGACCTTTAAAATGTCCAGATGTTATTCACTTGACACACATTGTAATCCCACTGACCATGGTGTGCGTATTGGTGAGTGTGTGTGGATATGCAAACCCTGCTTTGTACTCTACGAAGGGCTTTGTTGAAACTCCTCTTTCTGGTAAAGTGAATGCTTGGAGTGTTTGGTTTTGTGTCAGTATTCAGCTTCCCGAATTTGTGTTCTGCTCTTCTTTGCTCAGAGGGTCCCTAGAGCAAGAAGATTGCCTTCCAGATACCATCTTGGCATGGTTATAACTGGTGGGGAGGAGGAAGGAAAATTTTAATAAGAGCATTTTGTCTCAATCTCATAGCCATTTAGACCTCCCCCTAACTAACAATTTTTGGCATTTGTCTGAGCAAAACTGTTCGGAAGCTCTTGTTATAGTTTAGTAAGTTGTCATGTTAGTTGATTGCATCATGAGGAGAAAATGGTGAAGAATATGGAATTTCATAAAAGTGTGTATGGCATATGTGTGTCATGATACAGAAATTTATGACTCCCTGGTGTTAGGTTTATCTGACCTGTGATTCCTTACAGCCTGTTTGTGAGGTGTGAGGCACGTGTTGCCTCTTATCTGTATCTGGGATCCTTGTGAGTGTGCATGAATAACTAAGCCACAGTGTGGCTGTGTCTGCTCTCAGTTTACTTTTTCTATTCCTTCTTGCTGTGTAAGGGTTATTTATGGATTAAGCATGACTGGGATAACTGCTCCCTTTGCACTTTATTGCCTGAACAACATTGTTCAGTCTCTTTATTTTAAAGAAATGGAATCACATTTTTGTACTTGTTTTTACATACTTTTTATTTAATAAAAGTTAATGTGGCTGTTTTTAAATCATAAATTTGTAAATATTCAAGTTTCATATAAATGTCTATTCCAGAACTATGTAAATACATCTGGTTTAGGTTATGTATCTAAACTAGTGGAAGACTGGGGCCCACTAGTTCACTTACCTGTAAATGCAGGACTTTTTTTGGTCATTTTGTAAATTGACCAGTGCTTGTCCATTCATAATTTTACACGACACTTCTATATTTGGTAGGATGTGTATATCACCACCATGGTTTTTGATTTTTGCATGCCTTCTGAAAACAGGAGTCTTGGGGTTCATAACTATGTTCTTCTAGCATGGCTTCCAGAAGTTAATCAACAAAAGGTTGTCTGAGTGCTACTCTGTTAGTGTTGTGAGCTCTGCATGGCATGAATGGTAGAAATAAAGAAGAGATGAGAATTTGACCCAAAAGATGGCTGCATTATCCCTGGTTCTTCCCATTTTGGTGTACTAGCACTCTGTGGTGGGGAAGTCTCTCTGACAGACTGGGTATGACTTCTAAGTCTCAACTGAGAAAGAGGTGTTCAGTAAAGATGGTGACAGCAGCAAAAACTACTTTTTTTTTTTTTTTTTTTTAAACCATCTCAGCTGTTCCCTTTCCTCCAACCAGTTTCCAAATTGCAGCAATGCTATTTTTAGCAGACTCATGTTTTTAAATGTCAGGTTTTGGCCTCCACTAAATTACAATGGCATGGAAATAGGGATGGACACAAGTGAAGCTTAACGGAAGGAAAAGGGGAGATGGTGTGTGGATACCAGCTTTCTGCCACAGCCTTTGAACGCAAGGTGACCCAGTTTCTGTAGTCATAGCCTGTCAAGAGAGCTGCCTTGGAGCAGGGTCTCAAGGCTTTTTCCCCGCAGAAGAGCATGTCATTGTTGCAAGTGCTTGGAAGATGAAAAGATATCAGAGATGGATGGTCCTACTTCTCCCTCAAGAAAACAACTGGAAGAGAGGTTTTTACTGCAGGCTCAATGCTCTGAAGAAGTCCTTCAGATTTAAGTTCTTCAGATTTCCCTAATACATTTCTCAGTCTCCCTGTGGGAAGACATCCTGTCTGTCTGTTTCTACTACTATTTTTCTGGTAGGATTTTTCTGAACAACAGGTTATATCCTAAGCAGTTTTCTTCTCTCTCTCCTCCCCGCCACCCCCAAGCTCCTGATTTTTGTGTCCTTTTTCTTTTGGTTTGCTTGCAGTGAAACAAGAGTATAGATTTCACAGTTCTGTAGTCATCTTTCTGTTTTTTCTCATGAACCAAACTGTGGTTGGAGCAAAAGCCAATAGGTGCAGTTACATGTGCATCCTGGTTTGGCTAGATGTCTGGATTAGCTTTATATGTGAGAGAAGTTCTTTATAGCTTACAGTGGTTCTAAATCAATGTAAGTGAATACTTTTTCTAAAGAAAAATGAATGTGTACCCAAATGTTTTTCTCTAGTTTAATGTAACATTTTTACAGTTAGACCAGCATTCCTTTCTTGTGTGTGTAATGGCTAAACACTCAAAACCTTTATTTTAATGGCTTGCCTTATCTTACTCACAAACTGATAAGCACTGATCAGTTTGTTGTTAGGATACTGGAAGTGTGAATCTGTTCTTAAGCTGAAAGATGCCGTTTTATGTCGGTGGGTGTCACCCCATGCTGTTTGGTGGTTCCATATTTAGTGTGTTTCACTGCTCGAGGCTAAATCTCTCCAATTCCAGCACAACGACCTGTGATGAGGGTTGGTCTGATGAATTTTATAGTAATGAGCAACCCTATTCTTGGCAGTCACCCCTGACAACTCTCCCTGCTTCAGCACTTGAACTGCAATGGGTTTGTGAGTGTGAAACTGATGGGGACTGAACAAATCCACTGGTACCCCACAGGCAGAGTTCTGCACCTGAACAGCAGTGCAGAACTGCTTTTTTTGTTGCTGTTTTGTTTTGGTGAGGCTAGGCTCTGAAAATGGTGCTAAACATACAGTGAATAAAGAAGGTAGCACTCCATGGTTTATGATCTCCTGTGAGCAGAATCCTGCCCTAGGGATAGCATCTTACTTGAACTCACCTGCTAAGATAAATCTTCCAGCCAGTCCTGAAGTTAATCTGCGAGCCTATATGTCTGTTTACCTTCCGTTCATGTCTGGAAAGGCAGCTTAAATCAAGCAGGCTACGGCCACAAAAAGGCAAACTTTTCACACATGCAGAAAGAGTAAATCATGACTTAAAATATGGCAACATTTCACATATGGGCTAAGGAAACAGCAAGACAGTTTAGGAGAACACTACAAAACCTCAGCCATGTCTATTCACAGCAATTGCAGTTTACACTGTGGCATTACCATCTCTACAGAAAGTGTGTTAGTACTGGGCTGTTTTCTTTCCAGACTGGTTTCTTCCTCTGTCAAATGCAGCCTTTCTGAATTTCTGCTTCAGTCCTTGAATGTGGGAGGAAATCAGGTAACATTTACTTTTTGGATGTGTATAAAAGGCCCTGAGCATATCTTGCATAACACTCTTTTAAAACTTCAGGAAGCCAGAGCATGCCCTGTTCTGGGAGGATATTTTCTAGATGGGAAGACTTAAGGTTTTGTTTTCTTCTTTGCAGTCTTGAGTTCAGTGTGATTTCTTTTCTGCTGGTTATCGCTGCTCAGATAAACTCACATCACCCTGTGCAAATAATTGCCATGTCTTGTGTCTAGAATGAAGAAAGCTTCTGTGGCTAAACTCTGTGCTAACCAGTCTTGCTACATCCTCCCCTCTGCCAACTGCTGTGGGCAGCTCTGCTGTTGTACAGAGTGGCTCCAGAGCCATACGCAGCCCTGTGGTAGTGGCACTACTTCAGCTGCTAGGGATGCCACATAGCACTGTACCACTGCTGGGGGTCTGCTTGGACAGGAATCCCAGGTTTGCTGGGTAGTTGCTTCAGCTGCTGAAATAAGCTATAGTTTTGCTTTAGAAGTTTTTACCTGGGAGAAGGAGGATGTGTAAGACTGACTGTGAACAGAGTTTGGCTGAAAGCTTAGGAGGATTTTGATCCTGCCAGGAAGCAGGTTGTGGAATAGCATCTCTGGGGTGGAGAGGGGGCCACCCTCGCTGCTTGTTTAAAATTTTGGAAGAGACTATATGACAGAAGGGGACTGGACATGACGAATCAGGGAACTATCACCAAATTAGCTGCTCTCCTCTGTGAGCTTTGAGATGGGATGCTGGTGGGTAGGCATGTGCCTCACAAACCATGAAGGTGTATGCAAAAGGACTGCAAAGGGGAGAAGGACTGGAGGTCTGAGTCCAAGGTCCAGAGGAGAAATGTGAAGACCTCACATCCTGAAGGGCTTCAGTTACAGGGAGTAGCTGTTCTGTATTCTTTCCAGCCATCTCACCCAAGCACAGATCAAATCGCAGCTCTTTGTTTTCCTTACTCCAGTCTTTCTCCAGCTCCCAGTCTAATTCTTGAAATTTTAAGAGATTTATCCAACTTGTAGCTATCCAGAGGAAAGGCTCCATTTCTAAGACAGGTCAGTCGCCAGCCTGTTTTCTTAGCTGCACTTTGGGAAAGAGTGAGCTTTGCTTCTCAGGAGTTCCAGCTGGTTTTGCAGCTATTTGTGAAAGATTACACATTTTCTGTGCTACTAAAAAAGCAAAACTCTGCTTACTCCTGTCTGGCGTAAGCTGGATAAGCTTCTACTGCAGTGCTGACAGCAAGAAAAGACATTTGCAGATTAAAAAAAAAAAAAAAAAAATCCTGTATTGTAGCTTCCAAAACATTTCTTTGCACATGAAAAACCCTGAGGTGGGTGAAACTTAGAATACAAGTGTGCAAACTGATTCTGTAGTTTGGGGTTTGTTTTTGATTTTTTAACATCTTTGATTGGTTGGGTAATTTAAAAAATGACTTTAATGCTTGCACTAATACTTTCAATATCAGGCCCTTTCAGTTGTAATCTTTTCACATGCCAGCTGGGAACCTTGTGAGCTGGCAGAAGTCATTAACCTCAGTTATGGAGAAGTGGCAAGATCTGTTGATGCATTAAAGAGTAACTTTCATGATGAGCTGAAAACATGATCCTGCTTAGTCCTCCCAGCTTTTTACCTCCTTTATGAAAAATAATAGGAGTTATTTATGGATAGCCAGCTGGCGAGCAATGTTCTCATATATGTTTTGGACTGGTGCAAAATAGTGTATGTAGCATATGTCTTTAGACACTTACACACTAGATTTGGCTAGTGTGCCTGGCCTATTGCAATTTTATTAGTGGGGATTAATAGTGTTAGCTTAAAACCGGTGCTCAGCTATCACATCTGATGCTGTGTGTATCAGATAGGAGGACAACTTCTAAAATGATGAACCAGCTACTCTCCAGAAGTAGAATTCTAAATCCTTGGACTGAAGGAAATACTGGGCAGCCAAATTGATTTTTATCTTGTAGACGATTGTTGTTTGATGGCTGTTATAGCCTGCTAGCTACAGTATGATGTCACCTTTTAGGCCAAAGAGGAATACAATGAAGATGAAATAATTCTCTGAAAAATCAACTGGCTGAATGTCACCAGCCACTACCTGAGGTATGCCAGATCCTAAGTGATTTCCATAGTACAATTATCCTTGCTTTATTAGAGCGGTTAATTTAAAGTTTCTTTCTGAAGAAGAAATTAGTCATGGACTCGGGTACTTCTTCAATATGATTATTTATCCACAAAAAATCTAGGGTGTCCTATTTTCCCTGAACAAAAAATGCATCAAAAGTAAGGCTACATTTATTCCAGCTAGTTAAACTGTGCAATAGTATATTCCTAGGTACTGCAACCTGCCTGGCCATCCTTTAGTTTTTGGCACACTGCTGGATGCAGCTTTGACCCTGTTAGGGAGTGTGCTGGGTCCTAGGCGGACTGGGGAGCTGTTGGGTCTGGTGCCCATTCCCACCAGGCAGCTTGGGTACAGTCACCATGTTCTGGATGCTAAGGGACAGCACTGATGGATGTGAGCTGTTCTGTCCCGGCTGGCTTTAAGGTCAGAGAACAGCACTGCACGTGTCTGGCTGGAAGGTATAGAGAAAGCCTCAGAGACAGGCCTCTTCTTTCAACCCCAGACTTCTTTCTCTCACCTTTTCCCTGGGCCAGTGACTGCTCCAAGTGCATCATCCTCTTGTTGCCCCCCTGTGTTCCTGTGGGTGCTCCCTTTCCTTCAGAGATGCTATTACAATGTTAGCTGTGAACCCCGCCACACCTTCCTTCTGAGTGCAAAAACATGCTCGTCCTTTGGTTATTTTGTGAGCTGTCTGATTTCATAAAGAAGTTTAGTGGTTTGCTATGTCTAGTCAAGAGAAATTTCTTTCAGCCTGACAAGAATATGTTCAGCTTTGGATGATTTTTAAATCAGTCACTTTCTGCAAAATATTTAAAACAGGCTTTACTTTAAGACAGTTTGAAGTGGGTTTTAGAACTGTTCCCTGGACTGGTTACCACATGCAGCCTCAGAGAGGAAAACCAGACTGGGGGAGGCAGGGCCCAGGCAAAGTGACACTGTGAAGAGGAGGACTCAGGCGCAAAGGCCCGGCTCCCAGCTGTGCCACGTTACAGGACAGAGCTGGCACCGCGCGGGAGGCCAGCTGCAGAGGGGGCAGGCCTCTTCGTGTCACAGTGCCGTGTGGCAGGAGCCGTGCTTTCCTTCAGCGTTGTTGTTTTACTGTATCCCTGGAGGCTGCTTGAGAGTACAGCAACGTGCTTTCACTGCCTCAGAACGGGACGGTGCAACCGATCTGCTTCGGTACCTCCCCACACGCACCAGTGACTCCTGGCAGCTCTGCACAAGAAAGGTCCTGGCCTAAAGAAGGAAATTCGGATTGAATGGAAATCTAAAACAATACAATGATTAAAGGCGAGACAGTGTATGGAGAATCATAGTCGCCTACAGCACCAGCATCAGGAGGTTTCCTGTGTTTTTGCTGTTCTCCACACAAGCATGTTCTGTTCACCCCAGTAGGTCTTTGAGAGCTGCTGAAAACTAACATAAGCTATGTGAAATCTGGCCCTTGACTCCTGACGCAGTGCAGAGAAATGAGCAGCATTCCTGTCGCAGTTTGGAGATACTCACATGTCTAAAAATGACTTTCCTACTGAAAAATAAAGTGCTGTCATTTGAAGTTATGTTTTTCCAGGAGGGTTCTTACCCCAGAGGCACCACCCTGCTTACCCCAAGCTATGCAAGGACATGTGCTCTCTGTTAGGAGCTCTTTCTGGGTCACTGGTATTGAGGGGTCTGAGGTATTGAAGACCCATGGCCAATGTGATGGGAGCTCTTGTCACTAAACTCACAGGCTCCATGGAAGACTAATTTCCTTTCTTCTGCCCTTTCTGCCTTAGCTTCTGCCAAGCTTTGCTGCTGAGTGATGGGGCAGCATCCGAGCTTTCAGAAAGCTGAGGTTCAGTCGTGCTGAGGCTGCTGCAGAGAAGATAATCAGCATGTGAGTATGTGTGCCAGAATGTTTTGGAGCAATGCCTCATTTCCAAACTGGTTTACAGCTCTGTGTTCTGGTATCTGCCCATGGCATCCCTCCTGCCATCCTCTGTTTCGCTTATTCTCTGCAAATATTGTACAATGATTCACTAGGCCTCTGGGCCATGTATGACATAAGTGTTCCTGATCTATCACATAGGCAAGGAGAGTCAAGTAAAGGAATGGAAGTTCCTCTTTTTGTAATTTGAGTAAATGACTAAATTAGAGTTCTCTTTGGGGAAATAAGACCATTCAATGACAAATCAAAGTTCACTGGATATTTGCATGCAAAAATAACAGTCAAAAGGAAAGCCTTTTTCAAAATGACATTTTATGCCTTTACTAAGGGTTACATAGAATACAGATACATTTATTTCTGTTTCATAGATATCAGGAATTACAAAGGAGAAGTCAAAATACAACATCTTAAGATGTGTCCTGCTATTTCCTCTTGCATTTATGTAGTATATGTGAAGACTTCATCTGATGTGTTTTATGTTTCATCTGAGGACAGAAATAAGATATTTTTCTACTTCTGATAATAAGCAGCTACTCATAATACGTTAAGATGCAGGTAAAATAAAGGCAGAAACATTAAAATACCAGGCTTTGCTGTCAGTGAGCACTGAAAATGTATTATTTTCTTTGGAGTTTCAGACTTTTCATTTTACTTTTCAGTCCTCTAAAGATAAAATGTAGTGATTTTTCTTCTAGGTTAACTGCTAAGGAAAAGAAATATATGGGAAAGGCAGGAATGATAATTCTGAACACAGAGAACTGATTGCAAACAACTGCTCTACCATAGTGTGCCACTCTGTCTCAAACCAGATGATGAACAAGTACAGAGGGGAGGCACTGGAGACTTGCCTCCTGTTTTCTCTGGTGGATCCATGCCAAGGAGCCAGCTGGGAAGAAATCTCTGGGAGGATCTTGCCCTGAAGGGGTCGGGACTCTGACTCTCTGCAGCCACGCATCTCCAGGATGCTGCTGTGAGCAGGAGGAAGCCGGGGCTCTTCTGCTCTTTGTACAAATCTTAGGTTCCCTGTTCGGTCCCCAGAGCCTCATTTGCCTAAGTAGTGGGATTTGAACTCTTGAATTATACTACATACATTTTGAATTGGAGATTTGCTCCCCTTTTCCTTTTATTTCCCATACTGGCAACCCTTTTCAAGGATACGTTGCCAAATTCAGACCTGGAACTGAGGCCTGCATGGCAAAAGAAGTGAATTTGGCCCATCTTTCTTAAGTGGCAGGAACACGAATTTTATGCAACATCCCCTTAAGTGAGATCTCAATTTGCTACATTTTTTTCTGCTAAGACAAAAAAGCCTTCCTCCAAAGCACCATGTCTCAACACTTACTTACATTCTAGTAAATCCTCATATGTAAATGCCATTTAGAAATGAGCTCTTAAATATTGATTTACAAGATGTCGTGGTCCCTCTTCCAGCTGCACAGACTCAGCAGCTGGTGAGGATGCTCCATGTTCTCAGTCAGAATTGGTCAGGGAGGCTTTCTTCAAATGCTCTTCCAAGCTTCCTGAGCAGTCGTGTTGCCTCTCATTCTTTGCTTGCCTTTTGCACCTCTTTCATGCTGTCTCACTGCATGAGGGGTTATTTTGTTAGCAGTAGTTTTGCTCCAGCTGGGCCTCCAGAAACGTGCTTCAAGTTCTCATCATGTGGGATTAGATTCAGTGGCCATACTCTCGCTCAATACTTGCCATGAGCTCCTCCTCAGAGTAATCATACAATATTGTGGATCGCCTCTCAGGCTTCTTGTTATTTCCTTGTGAGCACCTGCTGGTTAAAGGAATCAGTTATTGTTGTTATGAGAGAAAATCAAGCTCTGAAGGCACAAGAAGAACCTTATTTCATTTTTTGTGAATGGAAAAAGTGAAACACGCATGGCTTGCTGAGACACAAATACTACAACACCTCTATTTTTCATAACCCACAAACATATCACTTGCTGACATTTACTATCACTTGCCATGTATTTTATTCTGTGTCTTCATTATAGTAAAGCCTTTACAATGCTCCAGATCAAACTCCCGTAATCCTTTGGTCAACTTTGTTCAAGGCCTAATTAAAGCACTGCATACCTTTATGCTAGCTACTAGTTTTAGGTTTTATGTGGAAAGGGTTTTTCTTTTGTATCACACCATGATCTGTATGTCCTGTGGCTGTCTGCTCTCTCAAGAAGCCTGCCTATCACTGGTAAGAATGGCTTGCATTTCTAGTGCTTTGGTATTTTGTATTTCTGCTTTTAAGATATGGAGATAGAAGTTAGGTAATTTTATAGAATGCTGGGCCCAAAAAAGTGAGGTCATACGCCGAATTTGCTCCACCTGAATCACTGCAGCACTCCAGGGATTTGGCTATATTTTCTTGTCTTCAACTGGTTAAATAAGAGATTTCAGTTCCAACCAAAAAATGAACTTGGCCTCCTCAACCTGCTCTTATGGCTTATATTTATTTTCATGTCAATGTAATTCTCAGGTGAGTGATGTCTGACATAAGATTCAGAAGAGAACTGGAATGTTTTTTCATTGGTATTTTCAGAGATGGTTTATGTCTGGTACAATGAAAATCAATAGATTCTCTGTGCGAGAATCTCTTCTTTCTCTGCATGAGAAAAAACAGTGAAAAGTCTTCTGCAGATTTCGACCACTGCAGTTCACACTATCAGATAGGTCTATTTTATCTTGCCCTCCAGGACTCAAGGGAGAATACAGCAGCATGACAGCTGACAAGCAGGTTGTGTTGCCTTGACCTTATGGGGAACTGCAAGGCAAGAAACCTGGGCCTTCAGGTTCATACTGGAAGTTTGGGCACGTTGCTCCATGAAATGGGTAATGCTGAGGTGTTGGACTAGTTGAGACTTGCGTTGGTAAATCTGAACCGTATAGCGCTGTGCCACACCATGTGAATTGATGGATGAAGTTCAGATGTGGAATAGGGGCACTAGCCGAAGGCTATATCTAACCTAAGGCCCTGATTCTCACCAGGTTGGCTGCAAACTCATGCTAGCAATGCTTTTATCAGTTTCCCTTCTCCCTTAAAGAGGGACAATGTTTGTCCTGCTAGTTGACCAAAGGTTAACGTATAAAGGTTTGCAAAGCTGAGTGGATGCAAATGCTAAGAGGGAGTGCACAAGAGCAGAAGTCAGAACACAAAGATTTTGTTCTCAGCAGACAGAACAAACATCTCCCAGTTCTGGTATCTGTGTGTGGGTTTTGCTGAGCTGCATGATTCATTTGAAGGAACTTGGATAGTGATACACTTTTATAGACCTCTAACTTGGTGGGTTTACTATGTGGCCATCCAATGATGGAGACCAAATAAGCAAGAAAAAAATGATCTTGTATGGCAGGTAGTTGCCTAAGAATAGATCCATTCATAGCCAACAGCATGGTTCTAACTCTGACCCAGCCAATGAGACTCATTATTTAGTATCTGTTCACTTAGCATTTCTCTAAGGATGAGGAAAATGGTCTTGCAGCTGGGATGAATTTGGTCATTAGCATCCTTTGGTGAAAAAACTGAGGGCCTATCCGTTAGATGAAATCAAAGGAGCTGCCCAAAAGCAGGTAAGTAAATGTAGAGTCAAAGAAAAGAGCTCTGAAATGCTGAAATGTTTTTCTAAGGAAACTTTGTCATACATGAGTGATGCTTTCAGAAACTGTTAGTCTTCTATGATAGTCCAGAATTGTTCTCCTTGGGCAAGGGAATATCCATAAGGTTTCTGAAACAGGCAGGAGTCAATGTCGCACTGTTGTCACCTCAGAATAAATTAGACCAATTTAATTGCATCTTTATGTTCTTATCTGCCTAGGACAGAAAGACAGAAAGTCCAGCTGATCCGACCTAGCTGTGTCAGTGCCATGGCCTACAGCCGTCAGAAATAGTTTTATGTTTTTCCTGGAGCCACCTGGCTACCAGCTGGCATAGCAGCTGGGTCATGTGGGTTCCCCCACGTATTTACATTGCATGGTGCCCTTGATCGCTAGGTCCACTGGCAGAGCCATAAATGGCAGCACAGAGGATTTAGCAAGAGGACTCTTCTGTTTATTCCTTCGTTCATCTACCTTCTTCTGACAGACTGTGAGCAATCTGGTTTCCACTGCAGCAAAGAGAGTAAGAAGCTGGGAAGAAGGCTTAAAATCAGTGTCTAAGAGCTAGAAACGTACAGCAGCAGTTGCAAAGCAAATTCTTTGTAAGAATCAGGAAAAGGAAATGTAGAAATCTGACTTAAACACATGACTGGCACACGATTTATTGACTAAACTCTGTGCTGTGACAATCCTTAAACTAATTTTATATTATGTGATGAATTAGAAGCAGAGACCTTGGCAGCTTGCTTGCACACCCACAGAAGATTCTTTGTTTTCTCAGGGATTACATAATTTCCCATTGTTAATTATTCTTGATGCCTTGGTCTGTATGGTGACCTTTAAGCAGGGGAGAAAATCTCCAGGTAAAATTCAACCTTACTGAAAAATGCAAGTGCTTCTAAAAAGACAAAAGCAAAAAGCCCCCTACTATACAGATCCCAGAATTTAGCAGGAAAAACAAAGCTATTTTTATTTCATGAGCAAAGAGAAAGGGGGAAAAGCAAGTTGCTGCTCACGTTCTTTCTAGTGTTCTGGCAAAATTCTGTATTATTTAATAGGGAAAAACTGAAATAAATTGAAAAATGAGAGGTGCTGTCTGGATTCCACCATGAGGCCACCAAGCAGTGGGACGGGCTGCCCGACAGGGCTGTGCAGCCTCCATCCTTGGAAGTTTTCAAGACCTGACCAGATGAAGCCTGGAGCAACCAGCTGCTCCAGAAGCAGAGGAGGCCCCTCACTGCTCTGATCTATGCAGCAGTCAGGTCTGGAGATGGGGGGGATTGCAATCAGGTCAAAGAGCTGCCTGTTCAGTACAACAGAGGGCTGTTAGACTTTCCAATTTGGAAAATAACAGGTCAGTACATTGAGGGGAAAATTACTCAAAACCCAGCTGTTCTGAGGGGGGCGAGAAACTTGAAAAGCAGTAATGCTGAGAGGAAAAGAGCTAACTGGAAAGCATATGAGAGGGGAGTTTGCAGCGTGATAGGACAGCAAAGAAAAAAAGGCTAATGCAACTCCATCAGGATTACTGTGCAGACTTCTGGGTATCTCATTACTAAAAAGTTATTAACAACTTGGAAGGAGTCTAGAAAGCAGCAATAAAAGTGATTTAAGGGGGTAGAGCAAAGCAATTTAGGAAGGAGGAAAGCAAGAAATGTGCTCTACTTCAGCTAAAGGCCTCTCTGTGTACTGAGATTATTAAGGGGAAGAAGAATTTTTTAATGAAAAGACAATGAACTATGCAATGAGAAGAAGTGAATGCAAAGGGCAAAACTGGACCAAAAGTGAGCAAAACAATCTTGGAGCAACATGTCAGGTGTGATCTGCCAGCCTCCCCAGTGGTGGGGATGGATGGCAGTGCCGAGATCCTGCCATGGGCCATGGTGCTGGGCAGCTCCCTGCTGTGGGGTCTGGTGACAATGTCCCTAACAGGGCAGTCAGGGTGACAAGCTCCTTGGCAGAAACCTCAAGTAAGTGCCTAAAAATTAGGTGGGATGCATCTAGGCCACTGTTTTTTTATCATTTTTCTGAGGATGGGAAAGTCCAGGATTAATCATTAAAATGCCTTCTGAAGCCCTTGCAACTGAAAAATGGGTCAAAACAATGTCTCGCTAACTCTGCTAGTAACACAAGTGTTGGGAGCAATTATAAGATCATCATAACCATTCCTGGGCCGTATCAACCAGCCTGCAGCCTACCAGATATTAGAGTGGTTCACAGAACAACTGTGGTGGGGTGAAAAGTAGCACAATACCATAAAGAATACACACAGTTATATTCCCATGCACTCGGAAGATACTTATTAGTGCCTGTTTTAGATGCTTATGTGGTGTCACACATGCTCTTAGCCCGAATATTAAAAAATTAGCAATATGTATCCCCCACAAAAACAGTGGCCACAAGTTTTCAGGCATCCCTTCCCCATTTGATGGATGTTGCCTCGTCTCTGCTGCCCTGCAGCTTTGCAGTACTGTAGGTCTGCACCTATCTCACGTGACTGCTCTCTTAATATTAAGCCTCCTTATCTACTTATTTTCTCCCTGCTCGACATTTATTTCTTCTGTAACTGGTTCTATGGGTATTTCTTCAGTCAGCAATCCTATCAAGGCCAGGCTGATTTTGGTGCTTGTAACATCCGTGTTTACCTAGAGTAACCCTAGCTACAGAAATCGGTACTGCGATGGATGAGACATCTACACAGATTAAACACTGTCTCTCTGGCTTGATGCGATTTGATTCCTTCAACAAAACTATATTGTTTTGTTGAGGTGCTCAGGCAATTCCAAAAAGTGTTTGCATGTAGTTCTTGCCAGTAGAAATTGCGGTCCTACATGTCGTGGGTGTTAAGGGCATGTTACGCTGCACTGGAGTGGGTATAAAGGAAATGTTATCCCCTTGCACTATAAATGAAAATAAGCTCCTGCTTTGTCATCCCAGACCTGAAACCAGTTTCAGCTGTTTTTGCCCACTGTTCTTCCATCGCATAACACCTCACCTGGGTATATTTGGGCTCTTATTTGTAAGACAGTCAGATTTCTGTTAGCGATATTTTGTATATTGAACTCCCAGGTCTTCCCTTTGCATGTCAAATAGGGAGAGAGCAGGAAGTGCCTGGCAGGGGATGATAGGGGTCAGCGAGCACCTCGGACTGCAAAGCTCAGCGGGGGGATGGCGGCGACCTTGGCAGGGCTTGAGAGCCCTCAGAGGACAAGCACTGCTCAGTGCAGTGCAGTGCAGTGCAGTGCAGAGGCCAGTGAGGCCGCGGTGGAGCTCAGGAGCGGTTACGCTCACAGCGAGAGCTCCCCGTGCCTTGCCGCAGCCTTGCCAGCCGTCGGGAAAGCAGAGGGGAGCCCCGCTTCCCGAGCACTCCGGAGATCAGCGGTCCCGTCAGGGCGAGGAGGGAGGGGGACGGCGGCTGATGCGTGAGCTCGCCTGTTGCACCCATTGGCGCTGCCTGGCATTAGTAGGTCACACAGCCTGACAGCTGGGATTTTCAGATTAGTCTGCCCGCGAGTGCTTCAGGAGGAACGGGGCTGTATGACAGTCAGAAAGAGCTTAACATTTCGAAGAGTTGCTCTTTAGCGTAAGGAGATGACAGCTTAAAACAGTATTTTAAGCCTTTTAGTTTCATCCGGGTTTCTTTAACATGCACATCGAACTGTTCCCATTGCTCTTTGCTGCAGGCAGATTTAGAGGCGCAGTCTGCACTGTTGCCTTTGCTTTTGGAAAGATGATTTCAGGTTTCTTTTCTTTGACACCCAATGCAGTATGTCCCCCCCTTTCCCCAATCTAGAGGGACTCTTGTGTCTCTAACAGTTGTAGTATGGGAGCTTATCCTGGGTTTTACCCTTATGATTCCTGGGGAGGAATGAGATGTTTTCCTCTTTCCATACATGCTGCAGAGTCCATAGGAGACCTGTGGGTGAATCATGGCCTGAGCTACTCATTGGAGCACTCCTCCCCGGTTTTCTGCACAGCTCCTGCCAGATGACTTTGTGACATGCGGGCTTCCTAATTCTGCATTACTCATGCCCAGGAATGAATCTCTGCACCGCACTTAAGTTGGAGCCTGGATGTCTTCAGGCAGCACAGCTCTGTATTTTTTTAATTGGGGAAGAATACTTAGGACTATAAACAATTTGATGCCATTTCCGCTTCTCGTCTTTTGCGCAGCAGGAGGTATGCAGGACTAGCTTTGCCTGCTTCTGCTTCCCCCCTTCCAGCTCGTGCTGCCCCAGACCCTTGCACCCCAGTGCTCCGGCCGCCAGCTGGAGAAAGCCCTCCCCTCTGCAGGACCAGGGACCACAGCCTGGCCCGGAGCCATGCGGGAGGGCATTTGGGGAAATCGGTATGCGCAGCTGCCTGTGGGTGGGGGAGTCTGAGAACGCAAGGTGGAAGGAGCTTTCTATGCCCTGAGTCACCAGTGCACGCTGCAGAGCAGACCAGCATTTAGCCATGATGATAACGAAAGACATAAGCTGGGAAATGAAAGCACGGGTTACTTACTCATTGTTGACGTTGTTATTCTCTGGGTCTGGCAGGCTTCTTGACAATAAGGCCTTGAAAAGAACAAATGTCAGAGCATCATATACTTCCATTATATTACTTTAAAGTTACCTTCGTCTCTAATGGGCCATATCTGCACTGGTTTATACCCCTGAACAGCCTCTATGAAGACAACACAGGCAAGAGAGTCTCCTGTATTAACAGTAGTGCTGCTAACTCTGTTTTAGCATCCAAGGCACCTGAGCAGCTTCAGGCCATGGAAGTGAAATCACTGCATGTTACCTGATTAAACTTCCAAATTTCCTGTGAATATGCACTACACAAATCAGGAGGTAGCAGTATAAAAAGACCTGGTAATCAAGTAAGTTTGGGGAGTGTGGACCTAACTCTTTTCATCTGACGAGACAGTTTTCCTGCTGTAAAGCACTCACAATGCACCAGCCACAATGCTTGCTGAAATGATCCGGTCTGGAGGCGAAATATCCACATTTCATATGCTGCAATCCTAGAGCTGTCAACTGGGACATCAATGGGGCCAGCCAAAGCCAAATCTAGTGGTATTTAAAATGGGAAGATGATCAGACCTTGTGCCCACTTGAGCGCATCGAATCAGACTGGTAATAAAATGAAATCACTGCAGCCAGGCCAAATGCAAAGTGCTACTGAAAAAATATCACTTTCATCTTTTTGGGCTTCCTTACTGTACTTTCACGGGAGGTAAGGGGGAGGGGCGATGATCATGGTTTTGCACATAACTAGACCCATTTTGACTTGCCATTATTTTTTTCTAAGCTGTCCTTCTTTTTCTATTGTCCTAATTTTTTCTGTGCAGTCCCGAATCTGGTGGGCCTGATTCATACAGGTTATCCTCCTTCTCACGATGACACTAACAGACATTAAAGGGGTAATGAGCAGAATGAAAGTAAGGCATTAGCACCCAGAAAGTAAAAGAGAAAAGTTGTTTCATCAGCATGGAAGATAGGAGAAGATTGTTTTTTCTGCACAAAAAAGGGGAAGGCAATGGAGCAGTGTGGAAGCAACTGCAACCACCTGATTTTAATTGGAGGGGAGATGTTTTCACTACACTTCCCCTTTAGCTGCTGCTCATGCAGATGGCCTGGAGTTGAGGCTTAAACTAAAGCTGGCTCAGATACTGTGAGGCAGATAGACCCTTGGCAGCAAACTTCAATTCCCCCATTTCTTGGGTGGCTTTTGTGCTGCCGCGGTCATCTCCAGATCCTATGCTTGAGTTGGTGAGTTGGATTGCAGCAAAGACATCTCTCTCACAGCAAGGGATGAAGCCTTTTCTAGTTGGGTCCAAGTAGTTTCCATTTCTGGAGCTGGGAAAGGCATCTGCTTTCCATGTTCTTTCGCATCCCAGCTGCTTGCTTAAAACTGCAAACTGAATCTCTACCAAAGACCTGCAGCATCTTTTGATGCCTTTCAAAACCAAGTGCACTGCCTTTCAGAGGAGCCCCCGCTCTTTGGCAACAAATTTGTTTTCTCTGGAATAGCCTGAAGTGTTCTGGAAACAGCTCCTTGGATCAAAGTGGTGATGAGGCTATGTGAGAAAGCTGATGGGGAATAAATAGAGTTCCCTTCTGGTTATTTAGCATCGTTTCTTGGCAATATCTCCCACAACTGACAAAAGCAAGCCGTAGTCCCTCACTGCGATGCCAGGAGGGAAGCAGCGCCGAGCTCCTGCGGCCGGCTCCTGGGAGCGCACCCAGCTGCGCAGCGCGGCCCTCGTCCTGGCCCGCTGGCTGCCTCCTCCGCTCCCCTCCACTGGGCAAACCACAGCATTCACCCCGAGCACTAGGGGGGACAGCGCTGTCGAGCAGTGCTTTGGTTCTGCTCTTCCCGCAGTGAGAACCCATCTTCCAGCACTTCTGGGCAAAGGATGGGTTTGGATCATTTTAGGGAGGGGTTTGAATTGTACAGTAGGTTGCCCTTTTTTTTTCCCCTTGTGGCTGACTCCTCCACCTTACGAGCTGTACGTGGTGTGTGGGTGGAAGACAGAATTAATTAGTCATCAGGACAGAGCAGCTCTGGTTAGCAAAATCTGCTTCTCTGTGCAAAATTAGCTCCCACCTTCTCCAAGGGATCTGTCAGCAACAACACTTATTTCCCAAGAGAAGGCCGCATTGGCACAGGTAGATCTCAACTGACATTTTAATCTAGTGCATCAAGAAAAACTGTGGGGGAGTAAAAATCAAGGCAACTCCAGTCTATGCTTTTCCACCTCCTTCAAAATCTCCGTGTTTCAGGAGCTGTTTCTAATTCATCCAAGATGGGCCAGCAATGCAGAGATTTGAGATGACAAAGCGACGTGATGATGCAAGCGGCCAGCAGGATGTGGAGCGCAGCATGTCGCGTTAGACATAATAAAACCCAACCCCACCCCGCCTGCTCAGGATTGCTGTAATGTCTATGTTGCAAGTTCAGCAGATAATTAGTATCAGTCCTTTATGCAGGTTAATATGGTGCACACTTGACAATACTTTAATATTAGTGGGTTCCTAGCCTGCAGCTAAATGGGTAATTGCTGGCCTGTTTGGCCTAGCCGCTGTTAAGAGATAAATGAAGTCAGCTTCTCATTTCTGCAGCTTGCAGTCATCTTTTTATTACTCATCCAGAACACAGTGCGGCTCCTTGCTTTCCACCCTACTCCTAGCATGGGGTCTGTTGACACGAAGCAGTGCAGCCCCAGAGCGAGGACCAACACCTTCCTTTGCGTGTCCCTGACTTCACGTGGGGCTGGGCAGCACCAGGTGCAGGTGGGACAGCTGAAGAGGTTCACGTCCCTCGCTGCCGCTCTGTCCCTCTGCCACGTGGTGCGGCCTCTGCAGCAGGGATGGATGAGCTGTGTATGAAATAAATAGCTCCTGAATTGCTTCAGTTTAAGGGCTGGGATATTAAATTCACCTGGTTTCCAGTTTAATTTAACAGAATGAAATGTGAGCTACAGTGGTCTAAACATTGTTGCACATACAAGTCAGCTGTCCCTTACGTTTGGGCTGCAGCCCCGGGAGCAAGGCAGGGTAGAGGGCTGGGAGCAGGAGCTATTGCTCTTCGCTGGTGCACGAGTCAACGCTCTCGGGGTGCAGGGTGCTGCCATGCTTAAGCCAGAGCGGTGGCCACCAGAGGTGGTCCTGCTGCCCCTTCCACCCCAGCGCCCCGCCGTTCCCCATTGTCACACCTGGCAATCGCACAGCGAGGGTGAGCCGGCCTCGCAGAAAGCCCTCTCTCTGGGATCGCTGGGCTGATGTGCTAGTTGCACAGCTGCACACCTTCAGCAGCTCTGAGCAGCCCCTCTGCGCTACACCGAAACCAGTGAACTTTAAGGTACTGTGACTCAACTATAAAAATATCATAGCCTCCAAAACTAGCCAAACACACGCTGCCTATCTCGGATGGTCCTGGTCCTGTGCTGGTCCTTGAACCATGCCCGAGCGTTATTTGGGAGAGTGGCCCAGGCCAAAACCATGCCAGGGCCCACTCCAGCAATGCAGCAGGGCAGCCCACGGGGGCCGGTGCTGGGCAGCTGCTGCCGTCTTGTTTACCGGTACGGACGTAGCCCTGAGGCCCTGAGCAGCCCGTCGTGTACAGGGGAGCCTAGAGAGACCGAGCCACCTGCAACGCCTACGGCGGAGCGTGGTTACCTCCGAGAAGGCTCATCCCTCTAGCACGGTGTCACCGGAGCCAGCACGGGCTGTGGCTTTGTAATGCCATACTCGTGTGGGAGCACCGATGTCCGGCACGGCCACCCTCCCCACTCCCTCTTCACACACATTCATCCCCGCTCCCATGTCACAGCCTGCCCCATCCTCAGCTGGGCCAGCCCAACTGCTCGTAGGAGCACCCTGCAAATCGGACCTGGGGACCCATCTGAGCTGAAGTTCAAAACACCTCCTTCGGAGGTGGATCCAGTCCACAGGACAGCTCAGGCGGCTGTGCTGGTGCAACAGGAGGGCAGCACCCTCCAGCGACGCGAGCACACGATGCGGGTGGCTAAGCCAGTTATCCCTGCCGAAGACAACGTCGCATGAACCCACGGCTGGAGTTATCACGGGCAAAAATCTTGCTTAGGTAATGTGTAAGCAGACACAAAATGGGAAGCAGAGCCCCAGCTGAACCCCAGGCAGGCAAAGTACTGCACACCTGCACAGCGGCACCTCGCTCCAGCCTGCAGCAGCATCCCCTGGCCGGCGAAGGAACTGGTAACCCGCCGAGGAAGGTAAGTGGGAGGAATGTGGGGCGTTCCCACGCTCTTCCTCCCCAGCTAAATAAAATACCAGCTTTCAGCTATTCTGCGCATGCCCTGGGTTTAGCTGAGGTCAGGAATGGTTTCTAGACAGAAGTGACCCACACTCTCTGCAGAGTGATGCTGGGGAAAAAGAAACTACCTAGGCAGCAGTTTCCTAGGTCCGGCTGCAATGCAGCTGTGCTGGGAGGGTGACAAGCTCTGAAAGCGCCATCGATACTGGTGGGGGCGACAGCACACCTAGCTGTTTGCTGGACTCTGCTGAAATTTTAGACTCTCTTAAAAAAAGAAGGAACACTAAAGTTAAAGAGAGAGAGACCTTTTGCTTGGTAACTGCCAGAGCCACACCTGGAAATTACCTGTAAAACTGCAGAAATCTGAACTGCTCTGACTTTCTTTGGGTTTTTCATCGAGCTGCTCCCCTAGCCCTAATCTGAAGTTCCCAAAGTCCCAGATGTGAAGGTGGGAAAGACCTTTCCTTAAGTTGCCCTGGCCAGTGGAGAACTGCTCCCTACATGACTGTTTATAGTCCTCTGAGCAGGGAATGGGAATGTCTTGACTCAAGGGCATTTTTGACCATTAATACAAACAGGAAGAAAATGCTGAAATAAACTGCTAACAGCACTGAATTAGAAAGATCATATTTCTGTAGCGGGAAGCATATTTTAACAAGAGTAGGAAAAAAAATCTTTTTGAGTTCCTGTAAGGAATTAATGTGTTATGAAATTAAATGTGCCCACACAACCCTGTACATGTTTGCAATGTGGCCTGGCATCCGGCCCCTCTCTAAGAAGGAGGGGAGACGAGCCGGGCCAGCCAGCTACGAGGTGACGCCGCACCACAGGGATCTGCAGAAAGCACATTTATCTGGCTGGAAAAAATAGGCAAAGCTTTGAAGACTTAACCAGCATTTTGAAAATATACGGCAATCTCTCTAGACTACCGCTAATACACCCTGTCTGTGTAATTCCAGGACTACGGTAGGGGTGATTGAGTTACTGTAATCACATTTGGTCTCCAGTAAGAAGGAGCGACAGCACTGTGGAAAAAGCTGTTAAAAGCAAGACCTTAGCATGTCTGTGTGATTTTCCATTTCAGGAAACCAGTGGTGAAACGATTGAGGCCACGGCTTCTCTCCTGGTTTCCACAGAGAGCTGCCACCCTGTTCTGTGCTGTGGAAGCATTTGCAAAACCACAAATATTCTTTCTGCGTTGAGCAAAGAAACAAAGAAATAGCATGTAAAATCATCTGTCTCCCGAGGGGGGAGCTGGAATCACAGGCAAACCTGAAAATGAACATTTGATGCCGATAGGAGGTGTGGGGTCTGCTTCCAAGCTGGGCTCAGGCTCCCCATCAGGGTATGGATCCCAGCCCACTGCTGAGAAGTGCTTTTACACGTCTCACTCCTAAGCGCTATTTGAATGTACTGGAGTTGGCTCAAGCCTTTAAACACAGCAGTTTCCCTTTCACCAGCCCTTGCCATCTGGCTTGACTGCTGATCAGTGTTGTCAGCTTTCTGCTGGATGACAAAACGCATCAAAGTTCAGGTGCAAACACACACATTGATGCAAATCACAGCTACACCAAAGAGCTGATCCCTTCTTGCAAGCAACCTCCCTTTGCTGGCAGGTCTCCTCTTAACCTGGCCCAAACTCTTACCTACCAGGCCTCGGGAGCCCTGAGCTCAATGCACAGGATCCGCTCCTTCACTGCTTATATTTCTCATCTCACTTTCCTGCTGTGATGCCATCTCATTGCCTTTCCTCCTCCCTCATTTTTTCCCGACTAGCTCTGTTGAATCAACCTGCCCTTCTTCCTTCACTGATATTCCTCTTCACCCTTCCCATGGTTTGCACAGCTGAGAAGGAAGTTCCCATCATGTGACAGCAAGTACAAATTACTGGCCAAGAAGCTGGCAAGATCAAGAGAAATTGCCCTCAAAACTTCTAGTAAGGAACTAGTGACGCAATGAACCTCATATCCCTTTCCAGAAACCTCTGCGCTGTCCTCCTGGGACGGGTGGGACCGCAGCTTGCACAATGACCTAAAAGACGAAACTGCATCCAGCAAACAATCAAAACTTTGCGTTGTGAACAGCTTCATCCCTCCTTCTTACAGGCTAGTGACTTCTTAGGCCTCAAGGAGCCAGAACTATAAGCCATGACTGCTCTCTGAACTGGACCATGGCTGCCTTGGATTCAAGGGGGAAAATGCTACTAAGAATAGCTTCAAGTTTGGCCAGAAAATGGTCCTAGTCTAAGATTTTTCTTCTTTGTCTTTGCAAAACACTGGTAATTCTTCCCTGTCTTTCAAACTACTTGTCCTTGCAGATGAAAGGGCACTTTCTTCAATGGCTTCAACCTGACTGGGGCACCTAAGGCTGTCTGTACAATCTGGGTAATACCTTTGGGGCTGGAGTAACTTGTATAATGATATATAAAACAGAGTAGCTACCCGCCACCTGCTAACAGTGCACGTGCAGCCTTGCAGCTTACTGGGGAGTTTCTCATCGCTGGCTGGTAGCCCTCCCTCTCTGCAGAACGCAACCGTTAAACCAAAAATAGTTTTGGCACAGTTAAAGCCAAAAAAGCATGCCTGGGGCCACCCTGACTATCACCTGCCTCAGGCACGGCTCATCTGCCCTACTGGGATGTGAGCTGTCCTTCCCGTGCCAAACGGACAAGAGGCGTCAGCGGCGGCTGGACAAGGAGGAAACATTCATGCAAGACCCTTGACTCACACGATGCACAGTTTTGCGCTGCACCCACCTAGGCACCACTCGGCCATCTAAGCCCAGGTTTGTCAGTCGCCTTTATTTGACTCCTATCTACTGCCATGGTATATTGTCCTGCAACTTATTTTTATAAAAGAGAAGCCCTTAACTCCATGGTGGGGGCAACTGCACTGTCTTTTTGATAGGTATTTAGTAAGAATATACATCGCTTCAGAATAATATAATTATTATTTTAAAAAATTCCAGCCATGATACTCACATGCAGAGATGGAAGAAAAATGGACAACAACAGCCTTTACTCCCGTATGTAAAGATAAATGGGGAAAGTCAGTAGGACTGTTCATATACGAGAGTCACTCAGAGGAAAAAGCGGTGCTGGACTTAGCTCCAGTTCTTGCTATAAGAGGCTTTGGAGTTAAAAGAGCAAAGAAAGTATATGACAGTACAACAGCTATTTTTCTATTTCCAAATCTTACTTTCTTTCATTTTTTTCTTAAAACTTTTACAAAAAGGGTTTTCATGCTGAATTGCCAACAAGTTTTCTAAAGGTGAAATTATTTAAAAGCAACTTTTAGTAGTAGCACAGAGAAATCTGAGACCACGATGGCATTCTGTTTCCAGAAGGATGTTTTCCTTGAATTGGAGAGAGAATGGAAAGAAGAGCAGCGATTAAACAGCTGTAGGAATGATTTGCCAGCAAAGAAAAAGACAACTCAGTGCAATTTAGATTTTGGCTACGCAATGGCTACATCAGTTACTATCAGCCAGGGCAGCCGGGTGTAGGCTGGGGACAGTAAAGGCCAGACCCTGCCTCGCAGCTGCTCTTCACGCGGGTGTCGCCACGGGCTTACACAGCCAAGGCTTAGCGCTGCTGACGGGACCAGAAGGCGACTCTGGGCTGCAGAGCGAATGGGAGACATGCAGAAGAGGGTGTAAAGCAGCCTCGCCGAGGAAGGGCCGCTTCGCAGGGTGCCGATGTGGGGGCCGGAGGGGTCTGCGGAGGGACCCGCGCGGTGCCCGGGGGCTGCTGCGGGCGGCTCCCGGGGGCGCCGCCGGGGCTGCTGCCGGGGCCGGGGCCGACACTTACCGCCGGGTCGGGCGGGGGCCCGGCGCCGCCGCCTCCCGCCGCCGCGCAGCGACCCGCGGCCCCGGGGGCGGGCAGCGCCGCCGCCTCCTCGCACTCCGCCAGCACCGTCTCCAGCAGCTCCCGCTCCGCCGCCGCCGCGCTGCCCGCGGGAGGCACCGCCGCCGCCGCCGCGCCCGGCCCGCGGGGGGCGCCGCCGCCCCGGCCCGCCGCCGCCGCCGCCGCCGCCGCCGCCGCCGCCGCGCCCCGGCCCCGCCGCCGGCTGCTGCCGCTGCCCATCGCCGCCGCCGGCCCGGCCGCCGCGGAGGGCGCCCGCAGCCGGCACAGCCTCACGGCGGGGGCGGCCGGCGGGAAGCGGCCCGGAGCCGCGCAGCGGGGGCGGGAGGTTTCGCCTGCAAAGGGAGGCGACGGCGAGCGGCAGCGCCGCGGCCAGCGGGTCCCTTCCGCGCGGGGGCGGCCGCGGCCGCGCAGGTCCCGGCGGAGCCCCGCGGCCGGCCGCGCCGCGCCGAGCGCCCGGGCAGGCGGCGGCAGAGACGGCGGGCGGCGCGGCGGGGGGGAGCCGGCGCCGAGCACCGCGGAAAGCGGCTCTGCCTGCTCAGCCTCCCGGGGCCGCGAGCCCACTCGAGGGGTTCCGCCAAGCGCTGCGGCCCCCGCGCCAGGTGCGAGTTGCGGGTGCCCGGCGCGCCAGATGTGCGAGAGGCAGCCGC
The DNA here is from genome assembly GCF_036417845.1 of Apteryx mantelli. Classification (NCBI taxonomy): domain Eukaryota; kingdom Metazoa; phylum Chordata; class Aves; order Apterygiformes; family Apterygidae; genus Apteryx; species Apteryx mantelli. The sequence continues at coordinate 122,828,224 of NC_089980.1, forward strand.
GGTGCCCGGCGCGCCAGATGTGCGAGAAGCAGCCGCGGTGCCCGGCGCGCCAGATGTGCGAGAGGCAGCCACGGTGGCCCGGCGCGCCAGGTGTGTGCGAGGCAGCCACGGTGCCTGGCATGCCAGATGTGCGAGAGGCAGTCGCGGTGCCCGGCGCGCCAGATGTGCGAGAGGCAGCCGCGGTGCCCGGTGCACCAGGTGTGTGCGAGGCAGCCACAGTGCCTGGCATGCCAGATGTGCGAGAGGCAGCCGCGGTGCCCGGCGCGCCAGGTGTGCGAGGCAGCCACGGTGCCTGGCATGCCAGATGTGCGAGAGGCAGCCACGGTGGCCCGGCGCGCCAGATGTGCGAGAGGCAGCCGCAGTGCCCGGCGTGCCAGATGTGTGCGAGGCAGCCACGGTGCCTGGCATGCCAGATGTGCGAGAGGCAGCTGGGGTGCCCGGCGCGCCAGGTGTGCGAGAGGCAGCCGCAGTGCCCGGCGCGCCAGATGTGCGAGAGGCAGCTGGGGTGCCCGGCGCGCCAGGTGTGCGAGAGGCAGCCGCGGTGCCCGGCGCGCCAGATGTGCGAGAGGCAGCCACGGTGGCCCGGCGCACCAGGTGTGCGAGAGGCAGCCACGGTGGCCCGGCGTGCCAGATGTGTGAGAGGCAGCCGCAGTGCCCGGCGTGCCAGATGTGTGCGAGGCAGCCACGGTGCCTGGCATGCCAGATGTGCGAGAGGCAGCCGCGGTGCCCAGTGTGCCAGATGCGTGAGAGGCGGCCAGGGTGCCCAGCGCGCCAGGTGCGTGAGAGGCAGCAGGGGCGCCCGGCGCGCCAGATGTGTGAGAAGCAGCTGCGGTGCCCAGCGCTGGCTCCCTGTGGTAGCTCTGAGCAGGCAGATGCAGATGCTGGTGCCTGGTGCTGTCAGTCTTAACCCCAGCTGGTGCTTAGCAATCAAAGCACTGCTAAGGCAGTATTCAAAGCCAGGCTACCTTGCTCTAGTATTTATAAAAAGAAAGGAAAAAATTTAACACTAGTGCTTGACGTTGGTAGGGGAGTTTCCAACACCACTGTGGATCTACCTGGTCAGTGCTTTAGCTGGGATGCTGCGCACTGGTGTTAGCTCAGGTCCCTGGGTCACACACGTTTCTAGGCCTCAGTGAACATGAACGGTGGCTCTGCACCACCCAGAGCTCTGGATCTCCCAGACATGCAGCTGAAACCACACTGCCTTTTGTCTGGGAGAAGGTATCTGACCCAAAAGTCCCCAAAAGGCTGAGAAAAAGAATCAGTAGTGCAAGAGAAGAATGCACTGACATTAACAGTGTTGGAGCCCAGAGCCCATGCAGGCTGGTTCACTCAGCTTAGCCCACCTTCAAGAACAGCCTGTTATCTCAGGTCTCCTGCGCCTCCAGTTACTTAGATACTTCTGCCCTACAGAGGAACATTGTCACCTTCAGGCACAAAGTATCAGAAAAAGGGATTCTGGACTAAATTCATGCACATCTTACTCTCACCAAAGCTCAGACAGGAGTTACAGCTCTTTGCAAAACAACACAGTTCCCAATATTTTGTTTGGTTTTAGGCACTGGTTTCACCCCTGGGCAGGTCTTGGTTTCACCAGTGTTCCTGAGCCAGGGAGCCTGTTGTGCCTTCTCTCTCATCTGGGCTCTCTTGTTATTAAATATAGTCCCTGCCCCAAAGAATTAGAGTATAAATAAACAATGATGCTAATATGCAAAGGCATAGGCATATGAGTTGTGCTACTCCATGTAGAAGTGAGTCAGTGGTGCGCCACGGCATATGTTTGAACAAGCCCAATTTGTGTCCCTTGCAGCACGCAACTAACTTGCCGGGACGGAGAGAGCCTTTCTTTCGCTCGGCACCCACCACAGCTGGCCAGCAGCAACGCAGGTGGCTCCAGCAGGATCGCAGCTTTGTGCTGTCACCCACCAGCACACAGAACGGTGTCTCTGGGATGCCTGGTGCAAAGGGGAGGACGGCTGGACAGCTGTTCCCCTGGCCGGCACCACCAAATAATTTTCTCATGATCCCTGACCATCGATTGCAGTGATTGCATCCGCTAGACATTCCTTGGGCTGGTTCTTTCTAAATTGTTAAGGCAAAGCCCAGAAATTTGTACTTGAGGGGCTAGAGGAGGCAAGGCAATGAATGGTCAAACTCGTTGGCAGAAAGATATTTTTGGGAAATATGAGAGTCTGGAGAGGAGACTGCTGCAGTGACTCTTGCATGCAGTGAGGGCCTGGCTCAGGGGTGGGTGAGGTATGATGGAGATGGGGTTTGGACCTCAGAAATAGCTTGGGGAAAGGGGCAGAGATGGGGCCTGGCAGCGTGAGGAGGCAATGGGGGAGCTGGGTATGGAGCTCAGATAGATGAGGCGGAGTGGTGGTTTTTGTCGTCAGGGAATTGCATAACTCAAACCCAATTGTGCAGCTTATAAAATGGCCAAAGGATGCAATCCTAGAAACTCCCATTAGTCTGCTTTGACCTGGCAGCACATGGTTTATGAAGACCTCCTTTTTGGTGAAGAGGCCCAGGCACTTCAGTGGCCCCTTGGTCATATTTGCTGAGCAGTTAAAGGCAGCGACATCTCTCCCTGTGCGCCGAGTGGCTCCAAAAACTGGCATGTCTTAACTGCATTAGTCTAGTGGGTTATTCAAGCTGGACAGAACAGGACTCTTGACCTTGGTCTTGCTCACTATAGTGAGGGAGTTCAGTCCCAAGCTTTAGCTCAAGCTACTTACTTGAATTAACCCAAATTACTTTGTTTTAGCCCAGGAAAGAAAATTCTTCTATTCGTACTGCCTTCAGTAATGAGGAAGCCTTACAGTTCAGGAAGGCATGACTGAAAGCAGCGGAGGCAGCGGTGGTTTGCTGTGGGGACGTCGTGCTCGGCTGCGTTTCCCTGGCTTGCTTTACCGCTCTGCAAGAGGCAGCTTTTCTGAGCTGTTCTCAGTGTTGCTTGGGCTGCTGGGGCTTGCGACTGAAATCCTCTTTGTGTGGCACAGTCCTCCCCAAGGAGGAAGGCCTTTGGGAGATCAGGGACAAAAACATTCCCAACCAGGAGACGTGAGCAAATTCCTCGCCCCCCCCCCCCCCGTCCCCTGAGGCTGGTGAGTGCTGCTCCACTTTCTCTCTCTCGCCGGAAGATACACCGGGACACAAAGCCGGGCACAGGAGGCTGAGGCAGGCAGAGTTTGTACAAAGCCTCTCCTGCGGTCGGCGGTGGCACTACGTTCAGGCCCTGGCCAAATGAACAGCATTTATTAATTCAGAGACATTTCAGCTCTCTGAAAGACCGAAACCTCCTGGAGCGTTTCCTGGCTGCCCCTATGGAAACAGTTTATTCCAGGGCGGCCCCTGCGATTACTTTGGAAGCGACGCTGTCTCCATAAACTATCTGTCAAAGTGAGCCAAACGAGTTGTGTTTCGAAGCGGCTGGCTGACAGAGCCAGAAAAGCGTTTGAGCGGCGACCCAAAGCACTGCCGTGATTTAGCAGTAACGTTGAAAGACTCTGAGGCCATTCCTACAGAAGTCAGTGATACTTCCCTGCTGCAAAGACTGCTTATTTTAAGATGGGTGAGAATTAAAGAGAAAAACCTGCAAAAAGCTAAAGGGCTGCTAAGCACATGACTCCTCAGGAAAATCAGTGAAAAATTGGCTACCAAATTCCTCCTTGATGGGCTTTTAATACCATTTCCCAGTAGGGCCAGTGGATAATATCTTGGCTGATCTTAAAGATCAAACCAAGGTTGGAGGTGTGTGGTGCAAGTTGCCAATATGGCGTGTGGATCCGCTTGCAGTGGCATGCAGCCAGGGCAGCAGGAGCTGGGAGCCTTGGCAGCCAAAGCACAGCGTTCAGGAGAGGCTCCTGGTTTATCCCGAGTCCTGGGCTCAGGGTGGGCCCAGAAGCTCTTCTGGAGGGCGACACTGCTGTTGCATGAGCAGCAACCTCTTGCCTCTTTTGGGATGCAGGCTCTTCTGACTCCAGCTGGCACCTTAGCCTCAGATCTGGGAAAGAAAAAGACACACACTGCCCTCGAAAGGTTGCCTACCTTTGTTAGACAGCACTTTTCAAACCTGACACTCATTTCTTCTAATAATAGAATTATTTACAGCAAATGCATACACACATCTATACCTATTTGTATTAACACCCAAATCTTGCCCAAACCTTATGGCTTATTTTTTTTTATACCTCTGAGGAACAAGGGATTGTTTTAAGATTGTTGTTATCCATTTAAGATGCTAGCACTGATTTGTGCTATTGTGGTATTGAGAGGCTCTACTGGTCTTCCAAGACCAATGGCAACATGGAGTAGAGAAATAGGACAGTTGGGACAAAATGTCACTTTTTGATCTTACTTTGGGATTGCTCATTCCCCAAGGACCAGAATAAACCAGACTGTCCCATCTGATGTCAGATAATGGACAACGGGCAGGACTGTTAACTATCACTCTTCTCTCTTGTGACACTCTTGTGCACACGCTCAGCAGCTGGAGCATAAAGAGGGAAGGGAGGATGATGATGGAAGCACCAATACCCCTAGGGGGTCCGGTGCAAGGATCAGGAGTGTCATGGCAGTGGGCTGAGACGAGGGCCGGGCCATACTGCCTTTCATCTCAGTGAGGCACGGCTAGCAGTGGCAATATTACTAGTCGTTATCTTCTGTATTGCTGAAGTGCCGCAGAGCAAATGTATTAGGAATTTGCTCACTTGGTAAAAATAACAGGTTGCCTTCGACGTAACAGCCAAAGCAGAACCTGGGGAGCTCTGTTTTTCAGAAACTTTCTAGGGTATTTGCAGTTAGTTCACGGAAGAAGCTGGTCTTGTAACAACAAATATTACATCACATGTGTTTAAATTTTGCCTTCTTTTCTGATAGCTGCCATATTTTCAGCAAATCTCCAGTAGAGATAGATGCAGTCCCTTGGCAGGGAGCTCTGGAAAGCTAAGGTTTTTCGTGGTCATCTGTATTAGCTACAGAAAGGATTGAAATTCAGAGTTAAAAATTAAAGGCAATCTCACCTCGCTCACAGATTAAAAGGCTGGTTTCTCCTGTGCCGCCCAGACATCCTGGGGTGAGCCACCTCTGCAGCCAGAGTGGTGCAGCTGCTCCCAGGATGCGGCAGGCAGGAGAAGTGCCATGTCTTCCTCGATTGAGCCCACCACTGCGCAGTTGCTGGTCCACCTGTGAGGACCTGAATATTTCCGTGTAGCACGGCCCCGTGCCATGCGGACATGCCTGCAAGTTTGGAACAACCTTGCTGATTTGGGTGCAGACATGCCCCCACTGTGGGTCTGTTAGAAGTAGCCCAGTGAAAGTCTATGGGAAGTTTACTTAGATGTAAGTATACATCTAAGCTTATGCAGCTTTTACCACTCTGTAAAAAGAAAAAAAAGAAACTGGTAAGATTTGGTCTCTATAGAGCAAGCAGGAAAAGCTTAATCTTTCCTGCTGCAAACTGCTGGACCAGTGTTACCTTTCAGTAAACAGGTTTATTTATTAATCTGTCTTTGTAGCATTAACTTGTGTGTAGTAAAGGAAATGTGTACATCGCTCAGATCAGAGCCTGCCTGTATTGCAAAATGGGACAGCTGGGCCTTATTATCAGAACCTTTTCCCAGATGTTGCCTTTGTCTGGATTTTTGATGGGTGTCACCCAAAACCTCCTGCAAAATTTATCTGTAATTTTGAAAGTTCTTTAGGCATTTGCTTTGATGCAGAGATCTCACTTCCTGTGACTCTGAGCCATGTCCTGACTTGACTCTTCTAATTTGGGAAAACTGCCGAGAACACATATTTAAATACAGAAGCATATTTTTTAAGAGTGTCTTTTCAACACATCTTGGATTTCACCGCACCCTCAGCATTGTCTGTAAACATTCATTCCTTCCTGAGCCCCACATTTGAAAGGAAGGGCTCTGGTTTGTTCAAAAACATGAGAACAGCGAACCAGCCCGGAGGAGAGTTACATTTCATGTGTAATGTGATGTACGAGCCCTGTCCAAGCGTTCCCTCCCTGTCTCAGTGGAAACCCCATTCTTGTTTGGGTTTTGTGCAGGGAAAGTTGCTTCTCACCTTCAGCACAGACAAGGTTTAAGCCTCTCAAGACTGGGTCATCTCAGGAAGCAGAACAAGCAGGCTACAGGGTATCAGCCAGGCAGGGATGGCTGTCTTGGAGCTCAGGAGTGTCAGATGTGGTGTAGACATGCCAGAGCTGCTGAGCCGGGACTCCAGCTCTGCTTAGCTGAGACCTGCAAGCAATTGCTGGGTGACCCAGTCGTCTCCGTGGGGCCTGGGAACCTCTGCTTCATGTAGAACCACTCTGTGAATAGCAGCTGGTAGAAATTATTTGATCTATGGTAGTGCCCTCAAAGCATTCTTTTTAAAAGCTGAAGCTATTGGTAAAATTTCTTTCTTTATATCCTCTATATCCTGGTTTTAGACCTTTGGCGAGACTGATCCCTTTGACCTGATCCTTTCCAAGATGTGATCATAACGGGGAGCATATGCTGATATCACCCAAGAGCACCTATCACAGATTCATTCTGCAGCAGTCACAGATGAACCCTACCGTAGCCACATCTCAGCTCAGTAAAACATTTTCTTGATGATATTCATAATGGGACAACCTGCAGACTTGCAAAATTCTCGGGTGACACCAGGCAGGGAGTCAGGCAAGCAGGCAGGTGACACCAGGCTTGGTTTTCTAGGAGAGAAAGGAGACCCTGTCTTGCTGCCCTGACAGCATCTGACTCTCCAGCAGCTTTTTCCCTGCCTCACCCTCAGAAAAGGCACTGGGCTGCGGGGATGTCTCTGACAGCAGCTCTGGCTTGTGGAACTAAGAGGCCCTGTGAAACAGGGCGCTGGAATAGGACCAAGGATGCCGGCACAGTCCTGGTGCTGCTGCAGGCTTGCATTGGTCCTGGACAAGGGACTACTGAGTTTCTCGGTGTCTCCTGAGTAAAATGAGATAATGCCTTCTGGTATCTCTGTAATGATGAGAGGACAGGTGAGCAGGCAGTGCTTGTTCCTTTGGAGGTCAGCAGCGCTGAGCAGTTATAACTGTAGGAATATCTTTTCTCCTGATGTCCTCAACCCTATGGAGCCAGCATCAAGCACAGTTGGTATAAGGAGGCCTGAGTGCAAGAAACCCTCCCTACCACCCAAATATAGATGCAGTTAAACTGGTTTAACTTGTGCTTAGGAAAAAATAGCCGAAGTTAATATCTTACCAGCAGGCAATAAAACTGACCTAGTGTTTGGACATATTTATGAGTTATGGGAGCTGACAGGTTATCCCCTGTCAGCAGAGTGGTGGTGACTGTCCCTATGTGCCCTTAGCCCACTTCAGGCTTGAGCCAAGTCAGCCACTCACAGATGAGCTAGGTTAAAAGCACGTCCTTGGATAATGTCAGTTTTTGTGGCTCAGGTCATGATTGCCCAGAGAGGTTGTAGAGTCTCCAATCCATCCCTGGGGATATTCAAAAGCTGTCTGGGCAGGGTCCTGGGCAACAATCTCTGGGTGACCCTGCTTGAGCAGGGAGTTGGACTAGATGATCTCTAGAGGTGATCTCCTTCCAACCTCAACCATTCTGTGACTGTCTATGATAACTTGTTGAGTGGCTGTAACGTGATCATGCCTGATCCCTTAATGGTATGCATGAACTGTTCTGCTGTTAGCAAACCTGCATGTCTCCTAAAGAGACTGAGATTAGGCAGGTTTGTAGCAAAGATATCTAAAGCGAACTTTGGCAGAGCACATGCTGTGAATGGGTAGCTTCTGTGTGGGGTGGCGGAGGTGGTAGAGTGGGGACTGCTAAGTCGGGGTGGCCTGAGGGAAAGGCAGGGCAGGAATTTCCAGGTCTTTATCTGAAAAGGGTGGTGCAAGTGGGAATCGCTTATGCTGGCAGTAACTGTTGTGAAGAGACCTTCCTTTCATCTCACTTGGCTTTTAAGTGCAAAATCACTGGTGTGCTTTTACCTCGAGGGAAAGCCTTTGCATTTTTCTAGTTGAAAGAACTTCTACAATTTTAAGTATTTCACATTTGATGAGACTAATGGCAGGGAAGTTTTTAAAAGCATTTCCTTTATAAAAAGTTTGATCTGTACAGCATGTGGCTAATGCACAATGTACCTTTCAGCATGTAGTTAACTCTATCAAGCTGTGTTTCAGGCCAGGACACAGACCTGAGATTTCAGATGGTAGAGATTTGCCCTACGTTCACACCTGGGCTGCCAGGAAAGGTTACAAATGGGAACAAGGTGCGGGAGGATTGTTCCCTGGATGACAGAAACCTGGGTCAGTGATTCAAGGCTGTGACTTCTAACTCATAACCCCGTCTTGTAAACTCAGTGACTACATCTCCTCTGAAAGGCAAGACTGGGAGCCCAGAGTAGCTTGAGCAGGGACAGAGCAGGGCAGATCCGTGCTGCAGACGGGGAAGATGAGATTTATTGTGTCTCTGCTTTTAGTACCCGTCAGAGCCTGCTTGGGGGAGACAGGCTGGGAGAATACAATATTACTCTTGTGTTATAACTTTTGCTTTTCCAGCTCTCAAAGGAGCAGTGACTCCAGCGAACATGCCAAAAAGGAGCGTTGCAGATGAACATCAAGGATGATCCAAAGCCCCAAATCAGGCCATGCAAGTGTGTACCTGAGGAGCACAGGACCCCAGCTCCCAAGCAGCTCATTGGGGTGTCTGCACAACATCTAAGACCGGGCAAGTAAGAAGCTAAGGAGATGGGTTTTGTTTAGCCTGGAGAAAAGGCATGTCCCCACATGCCCCATCTAATCAAGGTCTTCCACTGCTGGAGTCCAGGGGAGTTTATATCTTCCAGCCTAAATTTTCCAATGATTGTACCAGATTCTGCCAGAGTGTTGTATCAGTCTTAGGATGTGGAGCTGTTTGAACCCTCTGACAAAGAGCTTCAAGGTGGTAGGAGGAGAAGGTAACTGATAGGCACCTTGGCCTTCGTGGTGCCCAGCCTGCAGCTTGGGCCAATGCTATGCTGGTCTGTCAGCCAGCCAAGGGGCTGGGAGGCTCTGGGTGGACACACGGTGAAGGGGTCCTTCTGGTGGCTCTGCAGTGGCCATGCTACTTCACAGAGGGATCTGTAGCACAGAGCAGT